>NC_062561.1:22285000-22895000 GCF_022837055.1 Prionailurus viverrinus | reverse complement strand
TTTGTCTGCTTTGTAATTTCTTATCAGGTACCAGACTTTGTGAGCTTTACCTTATGGAGTCCTAGATACTTTCATACTCCTTTCACTGTGCTTGAATTGTGTTTTGGTACACAGTTTAGTTTCTTGAAAATAATTTGACCCTTTTCAAGGCTTTTGTTATTGTTGTTTTTAGACAAAGCCAGAGCAGTCTTTAATTTATGACTAATCTGTAACACCCTTCTGAGTACTCTACCTCATGTTCCATGTATTAAATAGGTTTTTCCACTTTGGGTGGTAGAAATCAGAATTCTTCCTGGACCTGTGTCAGCTTCGGGAATGGTTCTGCTTTTCCCAATGGCTTTTTCTTTGGCTTCAGTAGTTTGTACGCACTGACGGGTTCTCCTCTGAAGAAGACTTGAGACTAACCTTCTGCAGATCTCTGGAGCTCTCTCTTTGCACCTCTTTCCTTTCTATGTAACTCTCCCTTCTCTGGTATTGTGCCCAGCTAATTTTAGCTACTTTGGCTTCCTTGAATTCTCAGTTCTGACTCAGAACTGAATCCTTCAGTTCTGTGAGAGGGACCTTTGGGATTTATTTCAATGTCTTCTCCTTGTGTTGTAGCCTGGGAATTCTCTCCATGCAGTAAACTGAGGCAGCGGTCAGGCTTACCATTTGTTTTCTTTCTCTCTGGGATTACTGTCCTTTGCTGCCTATTGTTCAGTGTCAGAAAACAATTATTTCATTTATGTGGTTCAATTTTGGAGTTGTTGAAGACAAGTCCTATTTGTTACTTTGTCATCATGACTGAAAGAGTTATGCATAGTATTTACTGATAACATTTTTACAAATATGCCTGCTTAAAGACTATTTAGGAAACCCTAAATAGTTTATTTCTATTTTCCTATATTAAATACATCATATCTTCTGAATAGTACTGCTCTGAAGGGGTACTTATTATATAGAGATCATAGAAGTACTAGTTATTAGTTATTGTTTTACTTTTAATAAGTCCCAAGAAAGTTAAGTATCCTTTAATTGTTGTTAAATATAGCTGAGTCATTAAAATGGATTCTGTGGTACTACTTTTCTTTAGTCACCAAACATTAGTGGATTTCTTCCTTCAGTTATACAACTTTTGCATAAGAAAAAACTTAAAGTATTTCTTTTTTTATTATTTTTCCAAACTTTAAATGAAAGCCTGTTTTACATAGCAATATAGTTATAATGAATGGCTTATATTTTTAGAGTTCCAATTTGAATACAAACTTACAAACAAATTTTTAAGCTTCTTTTGAAATGCCAAACTTGACAGGAAGTGAACACAAAAGGCAGAAAAGCCTGTGGCTCTGAAAAAGCCAAAAAGGATATCTGTTCTATATTTGTCTGGTAGATCATTAACCTCTCATGCACTTTACACAAAGGTTTTAGTATTTACCACAAGACAATTGTTTTTTTAAAAGAGGTACATTTTTCTGAGAGCTGTGTCTCAGGAAAGTGAGTGAACTGTAAGATAATGATTAAGTCATATATAACACTTTTCTAAAAATATGGGTAAGGATAATGAAATACTAAGATGCCATGTATTATATTTATATAACAGCCTTGCTACTATAATGGAAAATATTCTATGGGTTTTTTTTATTTTTCCATTGTAAATATTTGAAATCTTGTGTATTTTATTAATATGAAATTTATTGTCAAAACGGTTTCACTACAACACCCAGTGCTCATCCCAACATGTGCCCTCCTCAATGCCCATCACCCACTTTCCCCTCCTCCCCACCCCCCATCAACCCTCAGTTTATTTTCAGTATTTAAGAGTCTCTTATGGTTTGCCTCCTTCCCTCTCTGTAATTTTTCCCCCCTTCTCCTCCCCCCGGTCTTCTGTTGAGTTTCTCAGGATCCACATGTGAGTGAAAACATATGGTATCTGTCTTTCTCTGCCTGACTTATTTCACTTAGCATAACACTCTCCAGTTCCATCCACATTGCTACAAAAGGCCAGATTTCATTCTTTCTCTTTGCCAAGTAGTATTCCATTGTATATATAAACCACAATTTCTTTATCCATTAATCAGTTGATAGACATTTAGGCCGTTTCCATAATTTGGCTATTGTTGAAAGTGCTGCTGTAAACATTGGGGTGCAAGTGCCCCTATGCATCAGCACTCCTGTATCCCTTGGGTAAATTCCTAGCAGTGTTATTGCTGAGTCATAGGGTAGATCTATTTTTAATTTTTTGAGGAACCTCCACACTGTTTTCCAGAGTGGCTGCACCAATTTGCATTCCCACCAACAGTGCAAGAGGGTTCCCATTTCTCCACATCCTCTCCAGCATCTATAGTCTCCTGATTTGTTCATTTTAGCCACTCTGACCGGCATGAGGTGATATCTCAGTGTGGTTTTGATTTGTATTTCCCTGATGATGAGTGACGTTGAGCATCTTTTCATGTGCCTGTTGGCCATCCAGATGTCTTCTTTAGAGAAGTGTCTATTTATGTCTTCTGACCATTTCTTCACTGGATTATTTGTTTTTTGGGTGTGGAGTTCGGTGAGTTCTTTGTAGATTTTGGATACTAGCCCTTTGTCCGATGTCATTTGTAAATATCTTTTCCCATTCCGTCGATTGCCTTTTAGTTTTGTTGGTTGTTTCCTTTGCAGTGCAGAAACTGTTTATCTTGATGAGGTCCCAATAGTTCATTTTTGCTTTTAATTCTCTTGCCTTTGGAGATGTGTCAAGTAAGAAATTGATGCGGCTGAGGTCAGAGAGGTTTTATCCTGCTTTCTCCTCTAGGGTTTTGATGGTTTCCTGTCTCACATTCAGGTCCTTCATCCATGTTGAGCTTACTGTTGTGAATGGTGTAAGAAAGTGGTCTAGTTTCATCCTTCTGCATGCTGTTGTCCAGTTCTCCCACCACCATTTGTTAAAGAGACTGTCTTTTTTCCGTTGGATATTCTTTCCTGCTTTGTCAAAGATTGGTTGGCCATACTTTTGTGGGTCTAGTTCTAAGGTTTCTATTCTATTCCATTGGTCTTTGTGTCTGTTTTTGTGCCAATACCATGCTGTCTTGATGATTACAGCTTTGTAGTACAGGCTAAAGTCTGATATTGTGATGCCTCCCACTTTGGTCTTCTTCTTCAATATTACTTTGGCTGTTCGGGGTTTTTTGTGGTTCCATAGAAATTTTAGGATTGCTTGTTCTAGCTTCGGGAAGAATGCTGGTGCAATTTTTATTGGGATTGCATTGAATGTCATGTAGATAGCTTTGGGTAGGATTGACATTTTAACAATATTTATTCTTCTAATCCATGAGCACGAAATATTTTTCCATTTCTTTTTATCTTCTTCAATTTCTTTCATAAGCTTTCTGTAGTTTTCAGCATACAGATCTTTTACATCTTTGGTTAGGTTTATTCCTAGGTATTTTATGATTCTTGGTACAGTTGTGAATGGGATCAGTTTTTTTATTTATCTTTCTGTTGCTTCATTATTAGTGTATAAGAATGCAACCGATTTCTATACATTAATTTTGTATCCTGCAACTTTGCTAAATTCATCTATCAGTTCTAGCAGACTTTTGGTGGAGTATATCGGATTTTCCATGTATAGTACAATGTCATCTGCAAAAAGTGAAAGCTTGACTTCATCTTTGCCAGTTCTGATGCCTTTGATTTCCTTTTGTTGTCTGATTGCTGACGCTAGAACTTCCATATGTTGGGTTTTTAAAAGCACTTCATGAGTTACTTAAAATAACCATATATTTATTTTTTCTTTGCTGGTTAAGAGAAAACATTTTAATTTTTGAAAATCTGATTCTTTCTGAACATATAGCTAAGGCTTTAACCTTTCTCACTCTGACCCAGTGTGTTCCTAATTTCTTGCCCTTAACTCCCATAACTAGTAGTCTTTTAAGATTTAAGAGACTTGACTTCATTATTCAAAACTGAAATTATTTCATTTTGTTCTAAATACAACTCTTCTTACCAATCTGTATTTTTGCATGACTTTTCAAGTCATCCAGGCTTAAAGACTGAGTATTCCTTCCTTCCTTTTTCTCTATAGTTAGATACAGAATCTTGCAAATTTAAAGAACTTGTACATGTCTCTTAGATTCATCTTACTATTTTTAAAATCTTATTTTCATTTAAATTTCCTTAGATCTTTTATTTCTTACATTTAATTTATTATATGCACCTGTTTGGTCTCCCAGCTCTGCCACTAACCTCCATTTAAACTTTGGTGCCAAGTTAATATCCCTAAATACTTATTCATGCCACACCCCAGTGTAGGAAGCAATAATAGCTCCCTATTGCCATTCAGAAAAATTTAACCTCTTTTCCCTGGTTGTGGTAATCTGGCCTTTCCTAGCCTTACTCCTACTATTCCTCAAACAGTTACCATAGCCAGATAACTCTTTCATCTGTGGAGCAAACCACACTTATCCAGTGAGAGATAGCCTCCCTAAAGTGGGACGTGGAATCAGATGACCTGGCTTTATGTTCTAACTCTTCCATGTGCAAGTTAATGTTTTTGTTTCAGTGTCGTGCTTTGTAAATTGAGATAGACCAAAATATTTCCCTCCTTCTAGCTCAGATATTTTGTTTCTATAAAACCATTTAAATGTTAAGAATTATTTGCTAATACTGAGTGTATATTCATATTCCTTTAGATTGCTTCGTAATTTATTAAATATTGAAGGAAGTTTTCTTTCATAAAAAGGTTACGTAGTGATCTCATTTCCCTATACTCCTTCAGCTCGTGTTTTCCCAATTCTGTTTGGGCCATACCTGGGTATTCTGTACATCAGATATTTTAAAGGAATTGTACTTGTCCCTGTGAAATATATAATGACATGGGAAATGGTCCCTGGTCTTTTTTTTTTTTTTTTTTTTTTTTTTTTTTGCTTTTGAGACAGAGATTGTACATGCGCGCTTGAGCGCATGTGAGTTGGGGAGGGGTAGAGGGAGAGGGAGAGAGAGAGAATCTTAAGCAGTCTCCATGCCCAGCCTGGAGCTGATGCGGGGCTGGATCTCATGACTGTGAGATCATAACCTGAGCTGAAATCAAGAGTCAGATGCTTAACAGACTGAGCCACCCAGGTGCCCTGTGGTTTTAATATAACATGTTACTAGAATCCATAATAATTTAGGGTTGATAACATTAGGGATTTGGATCAACCTTCAAGGAGATTGAAGAGAGGGATAAAAATGAGGTAAAATGGAAAGCTAAATCTGTTTTTAATAGACCAAAATATTAGAACTGAGTTTTCTCTCAGTTTTTAATAAAAGATTCCAGGTATGCCTATTGTCTTCTATAAGAATGAACAAATGTAGAGCCTGAAAAGGGAAAGTAAAGAAATGCAGTATCTTGAAAATAAAATTTCTGATAGCGGCCTTGTTTTCTATTAGTTCTCTAGAGAGAAATAAAAAATATAGATTTCCAGAAAAAGCACAAAGATAAGGATACTTAGTGCATCTGAATAATTATCCACTGAAATGTGAATAGATGATTGCTTAAAAATATCTATGAATATAAATTCAATTTAGTAAAATAATTCTATTTCTTCATAGTTAAGAATCAGTGAAGCATGAAATGGTTTTTTATATTGTTCCTTATATGTTAAAAAACAGTAAATGGAAAATCCAATGTAACTTAGATGACTGTTACCAATCAATGCAAGTATTCTCCTGTACTAAATGCTGATGTGAGCTCGAGTTCTTGTTCTTGATCCAGATCTATTTATGGTTTTAAACATAAAATCTTTCCTTGCCTAAACCTTCACTTAAGTGCCTTCTAGTCTTGCATCCCATGTTTGCCCATGTAGTTTATTCTTTTCTCTCTGCATTTGCCTCCTTCTTTAATCTTTAGAACACTCTGACACACATGAGTAATGGCTAGAGTTCACTTTGGAAGAGACTTGCCCATTCATGTCTCTCTTTCTTCTCCCCTATTGTCAATATTGTACATTTTACTTGTTCATGAATTGGCACAAGGGACTAAAGAAATCTGGGGACGTTAAAAAAAAAATCAACAACTCGGAAATGTCTCTTAAGTGTAACTCATAGAAACTTGCTTTAGGAAGCAGTGCTTTTAAAAAGCTCATCACTGGCTTAATTCTTTAGAATTTTTCCTGATCACATACAGACCTGCATCAAAATGATCCTCACTTATGCATTTAACATTTCAGTGTAGAAATCATAATAGATACTACTTGCATGTGTGCTCTTACTGGCCACTATTAAAAGTGCTGAAATGTGTTAACACATTTACTTTGTAAACTCTGTGAAATAGATGCTATCATTATCACTATTTCACAGGTGAAGAAACTAAGGCACAGAAAAATTGAGAACCTTTTCCTTATAAGGTGTCACTGAACTCCAGCATTTTTAAATGTGGGCAGTGTTTGCTGTTATACCGCAGTTGGAATTCATTGCAGGTCCACAAAACTAAGTTGATGGCAGAGACAGAATTTTACTTGGGCTCTCTGGTTCTGGAGACTGTGCTCTTAACCTCTGTGCTGTCTTATGGTGTATATTAGTTTATTGTTGGATATATTCAGTGTTGTGATTAGTTTCTTTATTCATGTTTTATTTGTGTTTGTATCTTTCTTTCTGTGTCACTCTGCTGTAGTGGGAGGAACCTGGGCTTTGGAGTTACCAGCTCTCAATTAATTTTCACAGAAGGTAAATGAAACTATCCCTAGTTTACAGATAAGGAAAGCGAAGGTTCAGAGGTACTATGTAACTCACTTTGGTGTGATTCTGAACAAGTTATGTCGCTGCATCTCAGGTTTCCTTGTCTATAAAACAGGGATAATAATATTTATCTTTCAGAGTTAATGTGCAGAATAAATGAACATTTATGAGAGTGGTATATTTTAGAAACAGCACAGTTGTTAGTTTCCTTCATTCCCTTTCTTCTATACAGTGATTTTTTTAAGAACAGAGAACTGAGAATACAGTTAAACAGTATTAGATCTGTTTATCCTCACTTACGAAATGTATGTAGAGCTTTTCTCCTGAGGCGCTGCCTTCCCCCATTGCCTTTTCAAAGTGGAAAAAGTTCAGAGGGAAAAAGGTGTAACTGAACTCCAGCATTGTTAAATGTGGGCAGTGTTCACTATTATACTGCAGTTGGAATTTGTCATATTGCTTTAGTTATGAATCATGTCAGTAATTACCCAAGGGCAGTGTTAGTTCATTATTCAAGTACAAACAAGAAGGGAGATAGCAATTGTAGAAGAATAGCTCAGAAAGATCCTCTGTACTTATTAACCTGTGGACATGGAAGCAATTGTACTGTTGTTCAGAGCGTTTTCTGCAAGGTCATGAGGCTAGAAAATTGCTTGAATATAATCTTAGAATTTTCAGTTTCTAAGCTTATAGTCATATCCTGACTATAATACTGAGGAACGGTTCTGGAATCTGGATATGAAAACAACAAAAACTAGAAATACCTTATGAGATATGTATTTCAATTAATACAGTTTCTAAATTCCTCCAGAAAAATAAGAGGCTATTAATAATAGTAAGTTTAGTAAAATTTTGGAAACACTCTAGGACGTTTACTCCTAAATCATCTAAGCTCAGTTACTTTTCATAATAAAATAGAACCAACTTTTTGACATTTATCTTTTCCAAATATTTATGGCATGTTTTCAGAACTCAGAACTGTCACAATCTAGTCTGTTTCAAAATGCATGTCAGAAAAAAAAAAAACAACAACAAAAAAAACCCAAAATGCATGTCAGTAGCCCTTGTGTCTGTGGTTTTACTAATTTACTTATTGTCAGCAATAGCCAAATATCAGAAGTATCTATGGTGTCTTTCTATAAGTGTGGATTTAGAACATAAGGGAATGTAGAGTAGGAAACAGCTGGATTTGTTTCTCTTTCAAAAACAATTTTTTTTCTTTTTGCTGAGTTTCAGTGTTTCTTGCCTCTGTTAAAGTATAAAAGATAATTTCTCTTTAAGATTTGATAATACTCTAAGAATTTTTCAAAGTCTAACATAAATCTGTCTTGCTATCTTTTATTTAAGTTTATTTCCTTTTTGGAGTTTAATATCTGGTAATTTATATCCTTACTAATAAATTAATAAAAACTTGTTATTTTTGTTAATATCTGATCATTATCTTGCCCTTTCTATGTTTTAAGATAATTATCTAAAAGTTTTCATTTACATACTAAGTAACACTAGTTTCTATAACTTAAGTTCTGTCATTTTGGTTTTTTTCTTTTAAACAGTAAAAATGAGAAAGGTGGAAAAGTAAAATGACTCATCTTTTACTAATACATGAGTCCTAAACAAAAATTAACATTGGATTCCCTAATCCAATACTGAGATCTTGAAAATACCAACTTTTTCTTAAAAATATACACTCCTGCAGAACACCTTGGTTGCTCCTTCAGTTGAGCATCTGATTCTTGATTTCAGCTTAGTTTGTGATCCCAGAGTCGTGGGATTGAGCCCCGCTTTGGGCTCGGTGCTGAATGTGTGGCCTGCTTGGGATTCATTCATTCATTCTCTCTCTCTCTCTCTCTCTCTCTCTCTCCCCCCCCCCCTCCTCTCCCCCACTCCCCAGCTTGCACATTCATGCTCTCTCCAATAATAATAGGGCAAAAGTTTACATTTTTTTTATTATCTTTGTAACAGGCATACTGCACACTTTCAGTACCATGTACTTTTAGGATCTAACTCACATATTTAAAGTCTTCTGAAAATAAACTTTCCCACAGTCCAGTTTCAAATGAAGAATAAATGGCCTGGGTGGATGGAGATTGCCATGATAATGCAAAAATGATATATCTGACCTTCGTAAT
Organism: Prionailurus viverrinus; assembly: GCF_022837055.1. NCBI lineage: Eukaryota > Metazoa > Chordata > Mammalia > Carnivora > Felidae > Prionailurus > Prionailurus viverrinus. Next base: position 22,886,199 of record NC_062561.1, on the reverse strand, counting down.
TATTTCTGTAGGAACAACTTTTTCTACAATCTCTTACAGACCATTTATCATTGTCCCTATTTTTGAATACATGCCCATATTTTTCCTTCTCTTAAGTAGCTAAGATTATATCAAAATTATGTGTGTGTCAGTCTAAAGAAGTCTTATGAGATCACAACACAAAATGTAGCATTTTTTGCCCAACAGTTTTGAAACCAGTTATGTTGGCCATCAGCAAAAATCACATATGTAACATACATTCCAAAAGGTATAATTTTTAGCACTCTGTTTCAATATTCATTTTTATTTAAATAAACTTCTTTTGACAAGTACTATACATAAAATCCTTTCCCTGGGAAGCCTAAATTTTAGTCCAATGTAAATATTTTGTACTCCTGTAATTAAATAAAACTTCTTTATTTTAAAATAAAGAATTATAATAAAGTGATTCATAGGTTTTTATGACCTATTAAAATATGATCTAACAATTAATAATTAGTTTAAAATATTATTTTTTAAAGAAAATAAATTGAAAGTTATATTGTTCATGATACAAGGATTTGCTACATTTTGATGAAAAAGCCCTTTGCATGTTATTTTTTTAGCAGCAGTAAAACAGTAAGTTGTAAAACTTTTTCTTGTGTAACTTACATTGTGCAGTAGTTTTAAAAATGATAATATTTCTGGTTCAAAATAGCAAACTGGCCATACACCTTTACCCCTTTCTCCCCCAAAACCCCTCCAGAAGTTACAGAAAAGAAACAAAAAACAAACATTGGGGTGAAATCCTGTAGTATTGAGACTATAAAGTAGAAAATCTATGGAGAGAAATTGGGTTGATTCAGTTTTGAGGATAAAAAGTAAATGAGGAGTGTACTGACGGATACAACAAAGTAGAGAAAACTACAGCTCTGAATACATACAGAAGAGGGTCTGGTAGAAGTGGGAGTCTGAGCCTCCAAGCTCAAAGTAGCAGATACAGAGAGGAAGGCAGTAATCAGGAGAGTTTTTTAAAGTACTCTCTGCCAGTGGCCCTCAAAGTTGAGCATGCATCAGAATCATCTGGAGGGCTTTTTAAAACACAGGGTACAGATTGCTGGGCACACCACCAAAGTTTCTAGGGTCAGGTTCAAGAATTTATATTTCAAACATGTTTCCAGGCAATGCTGATGTTGCTGGTCTGGCTGCTACATTTTGAGAACACTGGTCCGTGAACATTTGGACTGGCCCCCCTACCTCAGGCCATGCGAGCCTATAAAAATCAGGAAAATGCACCTTCCTCTGTGCCAATGAATTGGAAAAAGATGCCCGTCTGGATACAGATACCCCTGGTTTGGTATGAAACTTTATGCTGAAGCCCTGTGCTTTTGTGCAGTACACAGTCTGTACAAGTACATGTCTGGCTCCACACTAACTTCTGTGTACACACACACACACACACACACACACACACACACACATACACACCCTACAGCTACCTGATGGTGCCTACAAAAGAAACAGAGCAGAAGATTAGGTAAATCTAGACTTCTATAACAGATTTGAAGGGGAAAAAAAAGAATAGGAAAGGTATTTCTGCTTAAAAATACATCAAATTATTGTGTTGCAAGGTTATATTGCCCTTATTTTGGTATTTTTTGGGTAGCCTCAGTTCAATATCCATTCCCAAAAGAAAGACCAGATTAAAATAGAAGAAAAATTTCCAAAGCTAATAAAAGCCTGAAGGCTTTCAATGGAAAATATTCCTAGATCCAAGCAGGGTAAATGAGTGTGGATATATCTTGGTGAATAATTCAGAATTCCAAAGGTAATGAGAAAATTATAAAAGCCTCCAGCAAGAAAAAAGTCAGTTATTTACAGTGGAATGAGATCCAGATCAGCATCAAAGTTCTTAGCAGGAGTACTGGATGTCTGATGACCTAGAATTCTGTATCTGACCTACATGTCAAACAGGAGGGTAAAATCAAACAATTTTTAGACATGTAATGACTCAGAAAATTTACGTCTTGACTATGCTTTTTGAAATAAAATTACTAGAGAATATACTTCAGCAAAGTAAAAAAGAAATCCAAGAAAGGTGAATTATCAGAGCTAAAAATTAAACAGGAATGCAGAGAGAAAAAAAAAATGGGGAAAAACTCCAGGATACAACAGGCCTAGATAGTTGTTCCAAAAGAGAAATCTATAGATACATAAAGAATGTCAAGAACAGAGTGGTTTCTTTTAACAACTCTATAACCTCACTCAAGGTGGAGATTCAACAGTAACAGTTTAAGATTGATAAATCAAGTTTATGGTGATAGCTGCAAGAGTTGAATTTTTGTATTATAGTATTGACAAAGGATAATTTGCCTCTTTACCTTGAGCTTTTGATGGATTAAGTGAACCAAACATAGGTTTGATGATACAAGAGGCAGTCTTTACTTTCTTTACATGTTTGTGTGTAGATATAGGACATTTATTAGAACTACATTAATAAATACCCAGCGTAGGTACTATATAAGTAAATATATTCATTATTAAAAATGAATCTTCAAATCACTACATTGTACACCTGACACTGGTTTAACACTGTATGTTAACTATACTGGAATTAAAAAAATAAAAATAGAAACATGAAAGGAAAAAATTTATCTTTGGCACGGGCAAATAATATTAATTTGTTCTTAATGCTAAGCCCTCTCCTTCCAATCTCTACCCCCTCTGTTTCAACCTACATTAGATGCTATAGAGAATACAAAGAAGTACAGAACATAATCCCTTTCCTCAAGGAGTTTGAGGTATCAGGAAGATCAGACCATGTAAAGAGATAACTAAGAAAGGCAGTTAACAAAAATACCAAATAAGCGATAGAGACAATAAGCATTATCAAAGATTTTGTTTAGCAGTTGAACTGGGCCTTGTAGAATGAAAAGGATTTTATCAGGGCCAGAGTGAATTTTATTGACTGGTGGGGGGTGGGGCAAGTAGTGTATCTTGTGCCTACAAGATGAGAGTTATGAACACAGGGCATGCAGTAGACCAATGAGGAGGAGTCTTAATTGGGAGACAGAAAAGAAGCTCCAAAATTGAGTACGTCAGGATTATATTTTGGGGAATATTGCGATATAGTCCCAATATAACACGGTAACAGTGGCGACAATGGTTATTAAAAGTAAAGAGTGGATGAAATCGTAACTGACACGAATGAGAAACAGGACATGAGGTGTGGCATGGACCTTATATTCTCTAGTCCAAAACCCTTAGTTAAGATAAAGAGGTCAACATAGGCTAAATGATTAAAATTATACTAGTTTGTAGGAAAACCCTGACTAGAACTCATGTCCATCTTTTAATAGAACTTTAAGTTTCATTCATTTAACAGAAGATGGAGACGGATTATGTGCCATGCACTAATACAGATGTAGCTCTAGGATGATTGGGTTTTTTTTTTTTTCCTTCTTTCCCTTTCTTGTTGGCTTTAGTTTTTTGACTACGTGGAACAAGAAGTGGCACATACAGCCCACAGGCAACCACTTCATTTTGTAAAGTTTTATTGGAACACAGCCACACTCATTCACTTACATATTGTCTGTGGTTGCTTTTGTGCAGTAATGCAGAGTTGAGAAGTTGCAGCAGGACTGTACAGCCTGCAGGCCTAAGATCTTTACTATCTGACCCTTGAAGAAAACGGTTTCTGATTCCTAATGTATGTTAACATGCATCCCAAAGTCTTACACTCCGTTAAGTGTCATAGCTTTCAATATCCTGTCTGTGCTGTTCCTCACCCCTACTCCTTGCTCTTTGGTTTATCTTTCTTGTGTTTCTTTTTGTAAAAATAAGCAAATATATGTATGCCCTCTTATTTTGCTTTTTTGTTATACCACAGGTAGCATACCATGTGTATTCTTTTACAACTTTTTTCATATAATGCTTTCTGGAAATCTCTCCATATCAGTTCATAGAGCTCTTTATCATTCTTCATTACAGCTGCATGGTACTACATTGTATATGTGCTACAGTTTTATTCAACTAGTCTTCTATGCTTGGACTTGTAGTAGTTACCAATATTTATAATTTCAAATAGTGCTGTACTTTGTACATATATATTTTTACATTATTGAAATTATGTCTTCAGGGTAAATACCTAGAAGTGAGAATGCTGGCTCAAAGGGTAAGAGTGTGTGTGTGTGTGTGTGTGTGTGTGTGTGTGTGTGTTTGTGTGTGTGTGTGTGTGTGTGTGTGAGAGAGAAAGAGAGAGAGAGAGAGAGAGAGAGACAGATGTGTGAGATATTACCACATTCCCATCCATAAAGATCAAACCATTTTGTATTCCCGTGAACAGTGTATGAATATGTATCAGTTTCTCCACAAGGGCTGCTCATTTAATTTTGCAAAATGATGGCATTAAAATATTCTTCCCATCTTTCATCACTATCATCTCAAATGATTTTAATATTTCTTACCATATTAATAAGGTAAAAAACATAATTAAAATAAAGGGTAACAACTCTTTAAGTTTAAACCGAATAAATTTATCTCTTATTGTGATTGTTTTTCTTTTTGTTGAAGACAAATGCATCTCTACCCTCTAATCAGAGGAATCTTTTTGAAATGCATATCTGATCCTGTTTCTCCTAAATGGGAAATCCTTCAGGGCTTTTTCCACATTTCCTCAGATTTTATTATGGCCTATAAGTACATGCAAGGTCTCAGCCCTATATCTACAGCCACTTTGATTTTTAGTTCTTTCAGTATACCAGACCACAGGGCCTTTCCATGTGCTACTTCCCTTGCCACCATTAAAGAAATAGATGAGTCAAAAACAAACAGGAAATCCAAGTTCTTATCCTTAGTGTACCTTTATGTGACCTTATGCAAGTTACTTAACCTTTTAATTCTTCAGTTCCCTTAACCTAAAGTGAAGTAGTTGTATCAAATGACCTACAGGTTCTCTCAGTTTTAAGTTGCAAATTTACCAGGAATCATTCTGATGGGAAAGTAACAGAACTAGCACCATCGCCCTATGGCTTTTAACTGTAACTTGGCTTTAAGTATATAACACATGTTTTTCCACTTTCTAACTCTTAAATTTTAATCATTTTCAAAAATTATTAGTTGACTCTATATGAGTAAGGCAAGGTTTAAGTTTGAAAATGATTATTAAAATCATGAATTATCTCTACTTTTGGGGTCCTGTGTCATAGATTCTGACTTTGTGACCACTTTCAGCACTTTAAATCACTGTGATGAGAGTTTATTTTATACCCTTTTAAAGATTTATTGGAATAAATCTTTTTTGAGAGCAGGAGGAAAGAGAAAGGCTTAATGGTGAAGTTGGCCTGAACTTAATTTCATACTCTTATTATCCTGATCTATTGCCATGTTTAACTGATGATTCTTTGTACTCTTATAAAATTGACTGTCAGAAAATCTGTAGTAGATATCAGGCACAAAGGCTAAAGAGAAAGATTAAATAGGTATTTGAGAATTAGTGATTGTAGGAGGATGTATATGTTGATCTGTAGAAAATGTTGCTAATTAAGTAATATTGTCAACCATTAAGTACTCTAGTCTTTTCAAGTACACTTTGGGTCCTTAAGTTTGTCCATTAGTCCCTTTTACTTGGAAATCATGTTATAAGTGGATAATTTGATTTCCAGCCCAAAAGGGCTTTTTAAAAAACATTGTATCTTAGGATTGCCTTAAGATTCATCTACTAGTAAGCATTGTTTATAAAGTTTTCTATATACTTATTCACAACTAAGAACACCAAGTTACATCTTCCCTTACTTGCATCTGGGGTTGGATTGACATGCAAGTACTAAAAAAGTTAGGGTGTTGCGAGGTAGTAAAGATTCTGTTAGGCAGTAGTAACTTAATATATTGACAGAAGTCTCAAGTATCTGGTTCATTCATTGGGGATCCAAAATTATAGAACCAAAAAACAATTGCTTCAGACTTTGCCAGCTAGATATGAGTCATGAATTAAATGTTTCTCAGTTGGGGATGTGAAGTTAGCTGATGTTCCATTTTATATTCCTCAACGGAGTGATTAATCTTTAAATACCAGTGTCTGTAATTTAGATTTACACCTTAAATTTACTTTCAGTATCTTAAGTGTAGATATAAGATACTTTCAGTGTCTTGAGTGTAGAATACAAAGTCAAAACTCCTTGATAAAGTAATGTTTTCTGTTTCTTTAAATATTTTGAACACATGTTATGTATACTGTGTATATATTTTTGTACATTCTTTTGGTAAACTAGTTATTTAGTTGTTATTTTCTCTGGAAAGGTCATTTCTGAGTTTAGAACCAATCATTAGGATCCTGGGGAGCTGTTTTCTACACCTTAAAAATGTTCTCATTTTCTGTTCCTTTGAAGGGCATTAATGTAGAACAGAAGATTAAATCATCTACTCTTTTATAGAGATGTTGAAAACAGTGGGTACAGTTCTTTGGGAGAGAGGGCTTGGCACTGTTACCTTAGAGTAACAAAAAGTAAAATTCTCAGAGCTGTAGTAATACAGGTTTTTTGGAGAAAGGGAAAAGAGAAAACTCTCGGAATATGTAATTTACCAGAAAGTGTAGTGCTAACAAAAGGAAAATAACTTTAGTACGCTTTCTGTCCATGTAGTTGAGATTTACCCAGGATTTGAAGTTGTTGATAAGAAAACTAGTATTTTTATCTGCTAGGTATTACTTTGTGAAAAATCCTACAAAACTTTGATTCATCTTTCCCTTGACAAGAGGGTTACAAAAATTTCTCCAGTAATCACAGAAACAACAAATATCTAATCACTCTTTTGCTTGTATTTTAAACTAATAGCCATGCTTTGAGGTCTTGCCCACAAGACCTTTCAGCCAAGAAAATTTCTGAGAAATCTGTTACAACCTCCCTGCCCTTTCTTCCACATCTTTAAGTCACTAGTTGTTTTTCAAGAGTACTAGGTCTATTTATTTTCTGAAGAGTGATATCAAATAGAGGTGCTACAGGGCCAATTGAAGACATTAAGGATTTGTTTTGCTTTTGGTTTATCTAAAGGAAACCATGGCTACCTAAAGAAAATCTCCCACTGTTATTTTATTGAAAATGGATTACTTATTTAGCAAGTGACAATGATTTGTCTGAAATCATTGTAGCCCAAACCCAGAGAAGAGCAAAAATCAAATTTAAATTTTAAGGGTATTTTTCCAAAGTTGTATTCAGGATGTGAACGATTAGGTGTAAAAAGTAGGCTGAATGCTGAATTTAATTATGTGCATTCTTCTCAAATAAAAAGTATTCTTTTTTAGTTAACTTTGGAGAACTGCTTGAATTTGAAAGAAAAAAATATGTTGGAAAATGAAAAAGTTTTAGTGTAGTTGGTGCTTAATATCTAAATTATAGCTCAAATCGATACCTTTTCTTTAAGAAAATGGAATGTAGTTGTACTGAGTAATTTGGCCCTGTAGTTTTCCTGCTTTTTACATAAGGAACTATATTTTTACTTTATAAATTATATTGACATACAATAACATTTTGCCTATGGATCTATGTTTTTACTTTATAAATTATATTGACATACAATAACACTTTGCCTACTGGAAATAATATTTTCATCTGTTCAATATTTGGCTTTAAATGGTCAAGAGGGAAGGGAAGTAATATATTTATTTATCGCTTTCTAAGTGCCGAGTCTTGTATTTCACTATCTTACTATCTGTGGTGTTTCTGACTTAAAATACTTAATATACAAGTTACTTAGTATGACATAAATATGCCTTTAAAATGTACCTCCAAGTAGTATTTTCTTAATGGGCTTAGCAAAACAACAATTTTGTTAGTTTCTTCCCTCTCAATTTTGGTGGTGTATATTATTTTGAAATTGAGTGCTATTATATCCAGTGAATGGATCAAAATAACAATTTGAAAGCATACTATACTATATAGTGAGATAGCATATGCTTCTTATGAATTTCCTACAAAGACAAAATCCTAAATTATCTGAAAGTGTAACTGTTAGAGATCCCCAAATAGCGTTAGTGTGTTGTTAGTCTACAGAAGACATTTTTAGCTGTTTTTTCAAAAACACTCCCCACTCTTTCAAATTACTCTCCTTTCTCATTTATGTTACAGTTCAAGAAACATGATTAGTTATTTCACTTCAAATTGAAATAGAAATTAGATACATGTTGAATAAAAATATTAAATACTTTAAAACATTTAATGTTATACTTCGTTTAGTTTAAAATTGCTAAGAAATTCAGACAGTGCACATGGTCACCACATGATTGAAATCATAGTCACTTTTAGACTTTGAACAACTTTTTTAGGGATTTTTTTAATGAAGAGGAAGGAACAGATCAAACTGGCTCAGAAAAATAAAGTGGTATGTATACAGAATAGAATACATTTTAATGGTTAACACATTGAATACAATTTTTTATACTAATAACTTTAAAATGTCCACATGTTTATTTTCTTTCAAAGGCGGAGAAATAGTTGTCCAAGAAAACACTTTTCACAGTTGAAGGAACTTAGAGGTGCCCAGTGAAGTCCCAGCGGTTTTATTTCAGGCAGCTTATATTGTAGATTCATGGTCAAATATCTTACTTTTTAAGGTCTGTAGGTTATGTTGAATAAAGTTCTCTGTGCTGTGAACTTCAGAGAATCTAAAGTCACTTCTCCTAGTAGACCAGTTTTTCATTTTTATTGAATTCTGAATCGTGTCCGATGTGAAGTAGTAAACTATAGGGTCAAAGCAACAGTTTGAAACAGCAATGCAGAGAGTGATTGGGTACATCGTCCTTACTGCTGTCACTGCTGAGCAATTAACAAATGTTTGTGTTCTCATAAGAGAATATAAAATAAGATTGATGTTGTAAGGCACGAAACAGAAGCAGAATATGACCAAATGTACAAAAATCATTTTTAAAACTTTAGTTTTGTTTATTTTGCTTCTACTTAATGTAACAGGTTTATTTAAAGTTCTTAACACCATACTAGAACAAGTTACATTTAAAATTAGAGGAATAAAAAATCCTACTATTTCGATGAAAATTACAATCCTTGAAAGATACGTTTTCCATGTGGCTTCTGGAAATTTTTCAAAGCAGGCTTCTGAGGCATTGTTACCCTGAGAGTGGGTAGACTGAAAAAAAACTGCTGGTGCACTTCCTCCTATCACAGTTAGCCACACAGCAATACACACGATTTTTGCATTTCGTTTGGTTCTTAGAGTCTTTGACTTAAATGGGTAGACGATTGCCAGAAACCGATCGACACTAATACAGGTTAAGAACAGAATGCTTCCATACATGTTGGTATAGAATAGCATCACTGAAATTTTACAGAGTTGATCGCCAAACGGCCAATTCTGGGTTGCAAAGTAAAAAATCCTGAAGGGTAAAGTAAAAACGAAAAGCAAGTCTGACATTGCCAAGTTAATCATGTATGTTGTAGTTTCATTTCGCACTTTGAGGGTGCAGATGAAAATGTATATGGCAACACAGTTAGATATTAACCCAAGCACAAATACCATACTAAACATGCAGCCATACAAAGTGTACTTAAAGGAGTCATCATAGTAGCATTGGGAGCTGTTATTGCTTACCATTATAAAGGCACGTCCAGTTTACAGTGTTAAATCCTTTGGTCTGCTGCAGTTTTCTTTGTGATTGTGACCACTTTATAACCTCTGGAGTATTTGCAAATTCCTTGTATCTTTGGGTGATTTTATAAATATTTCCTTTTTCTTCGAAATCTCGACAGGAAACATGAAATTCGTTGTTGTAAATTTTCCACTTGGTTCTTCAACAGGAAAATACTCTCATTTTCTGATTTCCAGAAAATCCGTGAATCCAGGGTTTAGGTAGCCCACGAACAACTTTAAAAAGAAATGTAGTCAGTGAAGCCAGCCTGTTAGATTATAAATTTAAAGAAAAGCGGTGTTTTGAAACAGGAATGAAACTACTCTTCTGGTAAACTTGCATTTCAGTAGGCAAAGTGAATATTTCAGAACTGTTTCTTTATGCTCCAGAATATTTAAGCTAAAGTTAGCAATCTTTTTTGCTTTTCAGTGCAGAGTTTCAGAGACTTAAACATTCCCAGTTTGGTCTCACTTACTTCTTGCTCCTTTTAAATAAGGTTTTCCTTTTTGGTATTCCTGAAGTGGATTCCAGATGGTAGTAAGCAGAAGAGTCTTTAAAGTTTCCGAAATAAATTCCTAAGCGTGTTAGCTCTTGCTGAATTGAAGCCTTTCCTCCGTTGCCAGATGTATTGTGAGATGGGCTTTCTCTGAAGTGGAAAAGAAAGGCTCCCTAGATTTGTAATATGACATCACAGGAAGAAGAGGCTGGGCTTGGACAAAGAAAGGTTTCAGCCGTTTGTTTGCAGTTCCTTTAATCTGATAATGTGTCTGCTGGGAATATACCTAGGAGGTTTGCAAATGGTCACTGGCTGTTTAGCTGAGCCTTTGCCCTTTAACTCTTTTTATGCAGAAATGCCTTCTGGGATGCTAGCCACCTCACAAAGAGTTTTCTTTCTTTCCTTTCTCTTATTTCTTTGTATTTGGTAGTAAAAATTAAGAAAGAAGTCAGTATTAAACCTGTTTTTCTCTTATTTGATTGCTTTTGTGTTTGGAATGTGACTTTGTTTTCAAGAAATGTATAGGAGTATATATTTATAAATTTAAATTGTTTGTGGTGTCTTAATATAGCATTAAAAAAACTGTTTAGGAGAAATTTAATCTTTAGGGATAAAAAGGACTTGACTGCCCAGTGGTGGTTTTGCCAGTCTTGGCTTCTCTTTGGCATAATTGTTCCTCAAGATTTAATTGGTGTGATTGTGAGTGGCTCCAATCCTGAATCTCTTTTATTTTTGATGAAGGAATCTTCTAACATTCTTTCCTCTTTCCCATAAAATTGAGTTAATATTTTAGAACACTTTCAATTTTTAAATTACCACTTTCCTCAAGAATACATTCAAGGATGTTCACATTTGGTGTGGTATTAATCTTTTTTACACACAGAGCTAAATTACATCTTTTTAAATGAACTTTTTTTCTTCCTTAAATTGATTGAAGTAAGTTTTGGAGAATAAAAGTTATACTACTTGGCTAAATTTTAGGTTCATAATTTTATTTTCCTTACCCTTAGCCCACACCTTACCCCTCTTAATATGACTTTGACTATATTGGAATATGGTTCAGATTTTGTCTTCATTTAAAAGCTCCTATGAGTTGTTTCTGAATATATTTGTATTTGAAGGATACTCATTTTTTAAAGTCCAAATAAATTGGAGGAATAAAGTATGTGCAGGATGGGGGTCATTGAATATAGATGGTATTTCCTTCAGGATCGAAGATACCACACAACCTTTGGACACATACTTGGTTTTTTTGTTCTAAATTACCATTTTTCAGAAAAGGCTAAGATCCAGTTATGTTTTCCTGTTGCTATTTTCTTTCTTTCTTTTTTTTTTTTTTAATGTTTTTATTATTTACGTTAGCACGGGCTGGGGAGGGGAGAGAGAGAGGAGGACAGAAAATCTGAATTAGGCTTTTCACTGACAGCAGTGAGCTATGCTGGGCTCGAACTTACTGTTAGGGCTCAAACTCATGGGACTGTGAGATCAAGACCTGAGCCAAAGTAGGACGCTTAACTGACTGAGCTACCCAGGTACCCTGACTGTTGATATTTTCTAGTTTGGTTCAGTTTGGGCCAAAACTCTTTCCAAGTATCAATTTTGAAAATTTAGGGAATTTATGAGTGATTTGTTTTTCCTTCCTGAATTACTTAACTAATTTGAGAGTAATATGTTGCAATAATATGTTTTAATACCCTTTTAATTATAAAATTAAGTTTAGCAACTTTTGTTAGTTGATGAATCCTGCCTGAATTGTATTATTTTTTTAATTGTTTTGACTGGGAAATTTATAATAAAGTGACACCAAAAAATGAGTATTATTTATAATTGATAAATTTAAATGTTAAAGGGTTAAATTCTTTGTGTATTGCATTGATGTGGAAAAGAGTTAGCCTGTGTGTGTTCATATAAGAAGCAGGTGAATAGTAACAAGATACGTAGTTGATAAGCTGTCTTCTTTTTTTTTTTTTAACGTTTATTTATTTATTTTGAGAGAGAGAGAGAGAGGGAGCAAGCAAGGGAGGGACAGAGAGAGAGAGAGGGAGAGACAGAATCCCAAGCAGGCTCCACACTGTCAGCACAGAGCCCAACGCAGGGCTCCATCTCACGATGTAAGATCATGACCTCAGCTGAAACCAAGATGATGCTTAACCGACTGAACCACCGAGGCACCCAATAAGCTTGTAGTCTTACTGGAGAAAATTTTACTGTTATAGTGTCTTAGTAATCTATTATTTTGATTATCTCTTTAGTCATCATTAAATAATGAAATAATAAGCAGTCATATGCCCTGACCTTGTTTACTTCTGCTTTCATTTTGAATGTGGCATTTACTCAAAGAGTTAAAAATTGTGTTAATTCTATATTGGAATATTCTTCTACGTATTGATGTTATTTACAAGACTTATTCACGTAACTGTTCATTTCTTGTTTGAGTTACTTTGCTTATAGATCACTTTGTGAATTAAGCTTTTTGTTATCAGTATATTAGTATATGTTTGCATTTCTAATTTTTATATAGTGTTTGACCCTTAGTAGATACTCACATGTTTGTTGATGAATGAATCATATCAGTAAACTTTAATTTTGTTGAAAGGTGTTTCTGTTCAGAAAAAAGAACAACAGCAGAGGGGCTGTCTGCTTCAGGGAAGATCATCAAATGCTAGATTTTTTGAGATATTTATGTTGACTTCTAAGGAACCAAAGTGAAATTAGATACCTTGAAAATTCTTTAGATTAAGATTTGATAAATACATAGTAACTCCTTGCAAAGGGAATTAAATAAATATAGAGAATTGAGTGTATTTAATAGGTACTTTGTATTTGATAGCTTCAGGCCAAACTGTTATTTTAATACGAGATTTGTATACTTCTGAAGGTTAAGTCTGTGAATCAACTCGTTTTTTGTGTGAGGTTTTCTCCGGGGAAGAAATAACATGTGCCACCTATTTGAGATGTAGTGAATCTCATTATGCAAGTCATCACTTTCAAACTTTAATTTTATCAAGAAGCCAATTAAATAACCACCCAGCCTATAAAGTAGATGTTTGATTCACTACAATAGTGGTATAAATCAGTTAGTTTTGTAACTAATTTTTCTTCAGGGTGAGAGAGAGTATTCTGGTAGTTAACTATTAGAAGCATAAGGATTTGGGTAACTTCTGAGTTCTTGACTAAATTTCTGCCGCAACTGTGACTTTGAGGAGGCAACAAATTTGACTTGTTTCAAAATAGGCTCATAATAATGTTTGTTGAAAGAATAAACAAAGCTTTATTAGACACCCACTATAAACAAATAGTGTGTCAAGTGTGCTCCTCAGCCATTCTTACTTTCTCTTTGTTTTCATCAAGCCTATTTTCTGGGCTTTATTGCAAGATCACTCACTTCCACCTTTCTGGGCTAACCTTGTTACTCTTATCTGTATGATTGTTATAATGTCTTACCTTGTCTTCTGATTTTTAGTCCTACCCTTTTCTGTTTTCCCCCTGCCAGCCTGTCACAGATCAGCTCATGAGTGAATCAACTATTTATTCATATATTACCCTTCTTGCTTCCAAAAAGAATTTAAAGCTGCTGCTGATTTTAAAACGGATGAAAATAAACGTTAAGATTTTAGTGTTTTATTATATGTAAATTATACCTAAACTTTAAAAGTTTAAAAAGAGCGTATAGAACAGTTACAAAGTTTGAATATGAGATATGTGAAATTATTGCATACATTCGTCATTTTCATTCTAAAAATTATTCATTTTGAACACTACAGTGTTTGCAAAAGGTAAAAAAAATCTTTAACACACAAATTTATAACATGTTAGTAGAAGAATAAAAGGCAAGTATTAGCAGGAAGAGAGAAGGGTAGGAAGGGCAGAATATGAAATGATGTTAGAAAAATCTAGGCTAAGGTAAGTTGCTGCATTTGATGCAAGGGAGAAAAGGAAATCATAGTGGATTATGTCACTTCTATTTAATGAAGGAAAACATTCCCGTGTGTCGAGGGAGAAACTTTTCTTTTGCTTTGTCTCAGAAATACATTGTGAATCTTTACCATGAACAATTAAATGACCACTGCTGATTGTTTTCTAGTGGCAGAACATACACCAATTCTCGTTGGCCTTCATTTCAATCCAAGAAAAGCACCTGATGTCAAATTGTGGTTCTGAGAAACATACTGTATGTTGGTTTAGTAGATTAATATAGTCCAAATATATGTGGTAATTTGGTTTAATGCTGAGGCTATTTTGGTAGTCTAGTGTAAGGGATTTCTACCTGAAGACCTTGACATATCTAAAACTACTGTTTAATTCATTCCCCCAAGGACTAGGTCCGTGGCTTTGATGATATTCTCAAATAAAACTGTGACTAAAAACACATAAGAGACCACGGATCTTAAGAATTGAAGGAGTAGCAAGTCCTGCAGGCCATTTCTCTGAAATATCTGGAAATCTCAGAAATATTTTGAAAATTTTTCTCTATGGATAGACTAGAAGGAAAAAGACTATTAGATGCTAGTGCAGGTTCCTTATGACCGAAGTACAGAAGTGTGTATGTAGGCAATAGAATGTAAATCTGTAATTTTTTAAAATTTTGAATAGGGAAATGTGAAAGTGTTATATAAAGAGGACAGGCAAAGAACAGAGAAGCTTGTTACGCAGTCATTTGACCTTCCTAAGATTTTGGCTACTTGGCTCTAAATTGAGGGAGCTGGACTGCTCAGAGGTCTCTTCCTGCTTCTATACCTGATTCTGATTCTTTAAATACTATGAATACTTAAGCTGCTAGATTGGTTTTTTCATTCTCAGGCATAACAAATCAAGGAGTCACTTTTCATTCTTTATGTTTAAGGATATGTAATTTTGAAACAGGTTATACAAGAAATATGTACAAGAAATATTCTTTGCTTACACCAAGAGTCTCATAATACAAGAATTTTGTTAACATGTTGTTATACTGTAAAGATTTAACATTGAACAAAGACTTTCCTTTGTATTTCTGTAGCATTCATCTTTAAAAGGTTTTTCTTTCCAAAGCACGAATAAGATGCCATGTTCTTACTATAAAATTGATCACAACTTTAAAGTAGTTTCTTATTAAAAGTTTTGATGGTCATAATTGGAGTTATTCCTAAAATAACATTGAATATGAGGTGTATGAAAACAATTGGACAGGAGAGTATGTGAAACTTAAACTGAAATAAAGTTCAAGTTCAAAGTAAAGTGTGGAACAGTGAAATTTTAAAATGTAAGAAAAATACTCTAAACTTGTTTTGAATGCATCAAATGTTTATTGTGATGATATGTGACTCTTCAATGTTCTCTTCCATATCAAATTTACACCTATTTTTAAAAATGTTTTTTTTATTTTGAGAGACAGAGTATGTATGTATGTGCTACCAGAGGAGAGAGAGACAGGGAGAGAGCAAATCCCAAGCAGACTCTGTGCTGTCAGCTCAGAGCCCAGAGCCTGATGGGCAAGGCTCCATCCTAGGAACCTTCAGATCATGACCTGAGTTGAAATCAAGAGTTGGACGCTTAACAGACTGAGCCACCCAGGCACCCCTCAAATATACACTTATTTAAAAAGCCAAAGTTTTTCTCATTTTGGAGCCTTCTGAAGCCTATTATGATAAAATTTTTATTTAAGTTCAGACATGAGCAAAACTTGTAATTTGAGTAATAATGAACATTTATAATTTATGACAATGAAGTATATTCATTTTATATAAAAAGATCTCTTAACCTAACAAGAAAACTTATTAAATTCTATACCAATTTAGTATTACTGTAAGTGTGTTGATATCATTTGAAAGTGGTTTACCTTTCTATCATTATTGCAGACACTTAGTACTTTTTGTTACTCTTTACTGGAGCATGAGTCATCTACCCAAGTTCAGAGGGTTGAACCTGCTTATAGTGTTGGGTGGAAGTAGAAGAAAGATGTAAAGGGTGATGAATAATGATTTATAGCAAAGTAACAGTAGATGGAAATGGTGGTTGAAGTAGGTTCAAGCAAACAGGGAAAGGAAATTAAGAGGAGCAGGAATGTTGTTTGTGGTGTAAGACTTAAAACTTGAGTAAACATGTAAATATGTATCATGCAGTAAATATGTATCATGCATACATGGCAGTAAATATGTATCACTGCCAACTTTTGAGTTGTCCCTTCTTTCTTTTTTCCTGTCTCAGCCTGATCCCCACTCCTTCATTGCTGCCTCTTAAAATCCTATCACATATTTTTTGGAGACCTCTCAATTTCATAAATTGGTTTTCTATACTTCCATTGTACTTAGTTTGTCTTCCTTTTAAGACCTATTCATGCAAGTCGATTAAGATTAAAAACAAAGAAATAACTGCAACACAGAGTATAATAGTAGATATTTATACAGAGTAGAGATGAGAGTCGACCAAGTCAGTTAAACGGCCTTCAGAGGAGATGATATCTAAAGAAGGCTAGCCTTTAAGCTGAATAGAAGTTTTAAATTTTAAGTCCTGAAGGCTAGAGTCATGCCTGGTAGTAATGTTGTCTTTTGCAGCCAAAAACACATAAAATTATTTGAGTGATGATTTTCCCTGTTTTTTCAAGGATGCTACATAATTAGTTCCACTCTAAATTTCTTGAAGAGAAGTTAATTCATCACATACAATGTATGCTTTGGGGCGTAAGGGTTTAATTTGGTCATAAAATGCACTCAAAGAAGGTCATAGGTTGGTTGGTGTTTTCAAAAGTCTTTTACCTACTTTAGAAGCAGGTAGATATAGTGTAAAAAAAAATCTAGATGTTAAGGGGCCTAGATTTGTAATCCCAGCTGTGCTACTGAAAATTAATGTGACATTGAGCAAATAGTTTAACTTCTCTATTATACATTTATAAAAAAATATTGAACTAGATCTTTAAAATCCTTTCCAGACCTTACATTTCTAATTTAATCTTCATACAAATTTTGAACAGTAGAAAGAACATATATTATTGTCTCCGAGAAACTGAAAATCAGAGAAATTGTGATTTGTCTAAAATTATGAAAGTGATTAAATAATGGAGAATGATGAAGCCAGAACGAAACCAGATCCTCACCATTAAATACCCAGCCCAGTTCCTTGTACTTCTTTGTCAAATTAGAGATGTCTAATCATGGTTTTTTTTCTTATTGACATAAAATAGGAACCTTGGTTCATAGCTTAGGTGAATGTTAAGCAGAGAAAATCCTTCTTTGCTATATAGCCTTTTTGGGGAAACACTATAGTCTAAAATTATGATAGATTTAATCTCTTAGAGTAGATTAAAATCATACTGCAACCATCTTTCACTTTAGCTTCACCTATATTGATTTTATTCATCATTCAGAGAGAGGGCAAGAAGGGGAGAGGGGCAGAGGGGGAGAGAAAGAGAATTAAACACACTTCATGCTCAGTGCAGAGCCTGACATAGGGCTTGACCCACAACCCTGAGATCATGACCTGAGCCAAAATCAAGAGTTGGACGCTCAACTGACTGGGCCACCCAGGCACCCCATGTTGATTTTTTGTAAAAAATGTTGGAAATGGAAAAAGTGCCAGATTTTATATAGGGGAAGGAAATATTTCTCTTTCTTCCAAATAATTAGAACAAACGTTTTCTGTGAACAATAATTGAACATTTTCTAGCACTGTTTATTATCAGAAATCCAAGTAGTTGAGTTATATTTCAGTAAGCATTTGTTGACTTTATCCATTACCGAAATGGAGAAAGGGAAGGATTGCTCTTTTAGGATGCTCCTGAAAAGCTAAATAAATACTTGTGGCCAGAAAGCTGCTCTTTGATACACCTGAGGTTTTTTGTTCCCACTAATGAAATTGTGTTTTAGGAAAACCAAGGTCAGTGCTTTGGAGTGACTCCGAGGCAAGTTGCTGAAAATACATCGTTGAGTTAGATGTATACATCTGTAAAAGGTTCATAAGGATGCCGTAAGAAACTAGAAGGATTGATTCTGTAGTTCTCAGATTGCCTTGCAAGAGTGTTTATGTCCTTACTCTATACATAGTGAAAATCATAGACAAGCATTGCTTATGTGATTCATAGGAGAGAAACAACTTGAAACTCTACCTAAAAAAAGAAATTTGACCCTACATAAGGAGAATTTTTTTTTAATTTTTTTTTCAACGTTTTTATTTTTGGGATAGAGAGAGACAGAGCATGAACGGGGGAGGGGCAGAGAGAGAGGGAGACACAGAATCGGAAACAGGCTCCAGGCTCCCAGCCATCAGCCCAGAGCCTGATGCAGGGCTCGAACTCACCGCAAGATCATGACCTGGCTGAAGTCGGACGCCCAACCGACTGCGCCACCCAGGCGCCCCATAAGGAGAATTTTTTAATGAATATATGTTATATATTTTTGAAAATTCAAGTAAAATGTTTTAAAATACATATGTATCCTTTAAAAATGATTCCTTAGCTTTTTTGATTAACTGGTGTCACTCTCATTAAATAAGATAATTCTGTATCAGCACTAATCAACTGGAAAATGTAATGGAAAAAAGATTCTGGTTAAAACAGTAAATAGTATAAAATACCTTAGGAATAAATGTAATAGGGAAAGAACAAGATCTAGATGAAAACAAAGGACCCAAAACTGTAATGAAGGCCATAAAAGAATACCTAAATATGTGACATGCAGTTTTACTGGGACAAATCTAAAAGTTTAATGTTATTCCACTAAAAATCCCAATAGATTTTCAGTGAATGTCTTGAATAAAATGGTATATATATGTATAGTGTATGTGGATTATATTTAATGTGTGTAATATATATACACATGCTAAATAAATATATATTATGTACTATAATATATTATGTATATACTATGTATACATATAGTATAACCTAGCAGTTTTACTTCTAAAAAAAATTTGTCCTTGTTTCCCATTCATATTCCTATCAGTAGTACTTTATTTCCCCACATCCTCCTCTAAGCCAGATTATTATGAGACTTTTAAACCCTTCATAAATTAATAGGTTAAAAGTGGTATCTTGTTTAATTTGCATTTCTTTAGTTACGAGTGAATTTGAGCCCAGAAATAGGCATGCACGTGGGGAAATGTAATATTAGTACTTTAAATCAGTAAGAAAAATACAAATATTTTAGAAATGCTTAATGGGTCATCAGGGAAGCAATTTAAAAAAAAAAGGTGGACTTTAACTTATTCTTTATACCAAACAAAACAAATTCCAACTAGATCAAGAATTTAAATGAAAAAATGACTCCATTAAAAATAAAAGCCTCCATAAATTTCTGGGAAAAAATTGGGTGCACTTAAAAGAGTAGTAAAGTATTATATGAAGTCTACAGTTTTAAAGGAAAAGGTACATTTGACTAAATAGTTTGGCTGCAAGAACACATAGGGTAGGAAGAAAATGTCAGTTTATCATATTGCACTTTATATAAGATTAAAACTAATGGGGGCACCTGGCTGGTTCAGTCAGTGGAGCATGCTACTCTTAATCTCTGGGTTGTGAGTTCAACTCCATGTTGGGTATACAGTTTACTTAGTAGAAAAAAAAAAACCAAAATTAATCCATTCAGAAAAATGGGAAAAGGATCTGAACAAGAATATCATTTTTTTCTCTTAACTTAAAAGTGGTTTGCAATTTCGTTTGTTTTAAAGTAGGGCTCCACGGGGCACCTGGGTGGCTCAGTCGGTTGACTTCGGCTCAGGTCATGATCTCACAGTCCGTGAGTTTGAGCCCCTCGTCAGGCTCTGGGCTGACAGCTCAGAGCCAGGAGCCTGTTTCAGATTCTGTGTCTCCTTCTCTCTGACCCTCCCCAGTTCATGCTCTGTCTCTCCCTGTCTCAAAAATAAATAAACGTTAAAAAATAAAAAAAAATAAAAAAAATAAAGTAGGGCTCCACATCCATTGTAGGGCTTAAACCCACAACCCTGAGATCAACAGTCACATAGGCTCTACTGGCTGAGGCAGCTAGGTGCCCCTGGTTCACAGTTTTTGATACCCAAATTAATACTTTCATTTTTTTTAAGTTTTGGCCTTTAAAATAAAAATGAGTGCACCTAATTTAGATTTTTTTTCCTTTTTTTTTTTTTTTTTTTGCTTTCAAATGACAGATTTTTAAGATCTAGCTCTGTGAACACGATTGCAAATACACTTAATAGTGGAAACATATTTAAGCATTTATGCAGATGTTTTACTCTTAACTAGAATTCAGAGAGACTGGCTCTTTTAACAGATACTGATACTCAAGGTATATGGAAGAATTAATAAGATTCTAAACCACTACTAATCCTTTTGCAGAACAAAATTTCCATGGTCACTTCTTTTATTGGTTTGTTGGTGTGATTATTTTAATCAACTGATTTCACATTCTTGGAAAACTTGAGAGTTTCCTATCCATACCCAGATGTCACCAGTGCTGCCTAGGAAAGGTTAGAAACAAAAGACCGGAAGGACTGACTCTATAATAGGGCCCCTTTCAAAGCCCAGCTTTTTGTTGTTGTTTTTTAGTTAAAAGTGGACTGCTCCAGCCAGACCAAAAAACAGTTACTAGATTGTTGTCCTGGTTATATAGGTAGGGAAATAGGATAGGGACATTTAAATTATTTTAAATTATTTTTCCTTTTTATGTTGTGTTTGATCTTGGGTCTGCTGATATTTGTTTATTCAATAGCAAATATTTACGGAATGCCAGTTGTGTACTCTTCCAGGTACTAGGATTACAGCAGAGGAAAAAAAAGTTCCTGACCTTATATTTATTTGGGGGAGATGGGCAATCAACAAATAATTATATAATTGGTCGAATGGTGGTAAGGTCTCTAAAAGAAAAATACATTTAGGAGGAAAAGCAAGGTGTTCTATAGAGAGAGTCCTAGGAAGGGCTTGTTGATAAAGGGACATTTGAACAAAGACTTGAAAGAAGTGAAGGAATGAACCAGTCTTTAAAAATGCCCTCCCCAGTTTGTATTTCCAGCCTCATCTTAAATAATTCACTCACCAGGTTCATGTAACCAAAATTTTCATGGCAACTGGAAATTTCTAAATAGCGTTTCAATTTGATAAAATTCCACATACCTACTTCTGATTTTTGTTTTGTGTGATACCTTATAAACTGGGATTGGCTTGGTTTAGTTTGGTTTTGGCTACTCATCAGGTTCTTGAAACTAAATCCTTTTAGGAGAGTCCTGTCTTTAATTAACAGGAGCTCCAGGTCTATAGTTAATTTCAAGTCAGACCCCACCCTGATTTCTGCCTCTCTTTGCAGTTATCAGGTTTGTCTTTTACTCTTTGATGCTTTGACTAGCACCTTAACTACTTCAGGACTGAATTTTCTCCTGGGTTCAGTTTCCCTGGTAACAGCAACATCTGACAGCCTATGTCAGTTGACTTCCTTGACCTCTGTTAATTATCTGTCCTACATATGCTCCAGTCTGGGATCTACTTACATTACCGTTGTCTTTTCTTCATCATCACATGGTATCCTAATTGTGGATTCACCTTTAGATTCTTGGCATTGTGTCAGTCCTTCAAGGAGCCAACTCTTTTCCTTACTCTTGTGCTCTGACACGTAACCGTTACCAAGCCCTACTCTCGTTCATGGAACCATGACTTCACTTTTCTCTGACACAACTCCATTTGCTAGACACATATGACATCATTCCATGAGACTGGCTTTTCAATAATTTTTCCTAGGAATAAATTTATTATTTATAATGTAGGAGAGATATTATTAAGGCTCTTAAAGATCAATAATAAGAGAAATAGAAAAAATTAGAGAAAAGGGAGCATAACTCTACTATTCTAATAAATCAGCTGTCTGTAATTTTTCTAGTTTTTATAAAATATATATATTAAATTTAAATTCCAGTTAACATACAGTGTAGTAATAGTTTAGGTGTACAATATAGTGATTCAGCACTTCCATACATTACTCAGTGCTCATCACAGCAAGTGTACTCCTTAATCCCCATCACCTGTTTAACCCATCCCCTCATCCCCCTCCCTTCTGGTAACTATCAGTTTGTTCTCTGTAGTTAAAAGAGTCTATTTGTTGGTTTGTCTCTCTCTTTGTATTTCCCCCTTTGCTCTTTTGTTTTGTTTCTTAAATTCTGCATATGAGTAAAATCATACAGTGTTTGTCCTTCTCTGACCGACTTACTTGATTTAGCCTTATACTCTCTGGCTCCATCCATGTTGTTGCAAATAGCAAGATGTTAATTCTCCCCCCCCCCTTTTTTTTAAAGTTTAGTTATTTATTTTGAGAGAGAGAGAGAGAGAGAAAGAGTGGGACAAAGGCAGAAAGAGAGGGAGAGAGAGAATCCCAAGCAGGCTCCACACTGTTAGTGCAGAGCCCAATGTGGGGCTTGAACTCACAAACTGCAAGATCATGACCTGAGCTAAAGTCAGACGCTCAACTGAGCCACCCAGATACCCCAAGATTTCGTTCTTTTTGATGGTTGAGTAATATTCCACTATATATGTGTGTGCGCGCACATGTATGTGTGTGTGTGTGTGCATGCCACCTCTTTATCCATTCATCAGTTGATGGACACTTGGGCTACTTCAATATCTTGGCTATTGTAGATAATGCTGCTGTAAACATTGGGGTGCATATATCCCTATGAATTAGTATTTTTGTATCCTTTGCTGGATCACAGGGTAGTTCTGCTTTTACCTTTTTGAGGAACCTCCATACTGTTTTCTAGAGTGGTGCACCAGTTTGCATTCCTATCAGCAGTGCAAGAGAGGTCCTCTTTTCTCCACCTCCTTGCCAACACGTGTTGTTTCTTGTGTTGTTGATTTTAGCGATTCTGACAGGTGTGAAGTGATATCTCATTATAGTTTTGATTTACATTTCCCTGTCTGTTGGCCATCTGTATGATGTCCTTGGAAGAATGTCTATTCATGTCTTCTCCCCATTTCTTCACTGGATTATTTATTTTTTGGGTGTTAAGTTTGAAAAGCTTTTTATAAATTTTGGATACTAATTCTTTATATGTTATTTGCAAATATCTCCTCCCATTCTGTTGGTTGCCTTTTAGTATTGTTGATTGTCTCCTTTGCTGTGCGAAAGCTTTTTTATTGAGATATAAATGACATATAACATTATATTTTTAGGTGTACACTATAATGATTCAGTATTTGTGTATATTGTGAAATGATTACCACAAAAAGTATAGTTAACATTTATTGCCATACATAGTGGCAAAATTTTTCTTGTGAGGAGGACTTTTAAGATTTACTATCTTAGCAACTTTCAAACTATACAGTACGGTATAATTAACTGTGGTTACCATGCTGTATTTAATAACATTACCTCCTTATAACTTACTTATTTCATAACTGGAATTTTGGATCTTTTGATGCCCTTTACCCATTTTGCCCACCCCTCTACCCCTCTGGCATTCACATCTATTCTATGTACTCAGTGTTGGATGTTTTTTAAATTCTACATATAAGTGAGACCATACTGTATTTGTTTTTCTCTGACTTCACTTAGCATAATGCCCTCAAGGTCCCTCTGAACTGTCAACAAACAGCAAGATTTTCTTCTTTTTTATGGCTGAATCTTATATATATAGCACATTTTCTTTATCCATTCACCCATCAGTGAACACTTAGGTTCTAGGTTTGTTTGTTTGTTTGTTTGTTTGTTTGTTTGTTTCTTAAGATTTTATTTTTAAGATCTCTACACCCAGTGTGGTGCTTGAACTCACAACCCCGAGTCCATGGACTGAGCCAGACAGGTGCCCCAAGATCTAGGTTTAATTTAAGTCTTTGCTAGTATACTTACGTAGTTGAAATCAAACAATAATTACCTTTGAGGTTTAGAAGGGAACAGTGCTTTTTTTTTAATGTGCTATTAGATAATAACATTTCCACTGTATCTTTTAAATTATGTCTTACCATAAATTTCTCAAAATGATTTTAGTCACTGTCCATTTTAAACAATATGAAAAATAAACTAATTTCTGACATGAACATACATTTAAATGTAAACTATTGATATCTCTAAAATATAACCTCTTAGGAGTAGATTAACTTTTTAGACTTTAATCTTTTTTAAAAACTCATGTGTTTTTCTGTTTATAAAAGTACACCTAGATTAATTAGAAAATAGAAAAAGGTACTTTGATGATTTAAAGCACTTAAAGTCATTTTATAGTCACTATTTTATAAATTAAAAAAAATGATTAGTTAGAAGCAATAAAATTCTTGTCTAAGATGTATACTGTCTGAAGAAGAGAGTTGAGATTCTGCTGCCTTGCTTTCTAATACAGAGAAGGCTTTTTCAGGGACTTTCTCAAAGCAGTAAAGGTGCTGGAGATGAGTCTGATCAGGGAATTTCTGCCACCAAATGAGCCTTAATAAGTATGCTACAGAAGACAGACTTTATTTAAAATAAACCATTTAAAATTACTAGTCAGAAACACTATCAAGGCTTAATTCTTATTTTATATAGCTCTTTCCCTGTTAATTAAAATGTCTTTCAGTAGATATGCTCTCCATTATAAAACACTGATATCTTTGAGAAAATTTTCAGCTGAACTAGAGATGTGGATAGTTTATTTTATTCAGATTTGAACTAGTTTCTTCTTGAGAAGGAGCATATCTTAAAACTTTAATCTGTTACCTTCATATTTATTTAAAGGTTATGTGAAAATATGTTCTTAAAATATTGATAATTAGAAGAAATAATCTTTTCAATAATAATACTTTGTATTTGATAACACTATAAATTGAAACTTCAAAGGTTAAGAACTCAACTTTGAATGTGTTTTGGGATTCAGTATAAATAATGAAAAAGATTTTATTTATTTATTTATTTATTTATTTATTTATTTATTTATTTATTTATTTAGATGTTTATTCTTGAGGGAAAGGGAGTGAGGGAGGGGCCGAGAGAGAGAGGGAGACACTGAATCTGAAGCATGCTTCAGGCTCTGAGCTGTCAGTACAGAGCCCTACACGGGGCTTATACTCAGGAACCGTGAGATCATGACCCGAGCTGAAGTGAGTCGCTTAACCGACTGAGCCACCCACATGACCCACAAAGGAGATTTTTTTAATAGACAAATTATTATACCGTTGCTCTGTTAGCAGAGTCCTGAAATAGCATCAGACATTTTGCTTCAGGTACTGTTACCACAAGCCCAAGACTCCTAAGATCCCCTTGCCCCATCAGGAGACTTTGTGCAGCAAATGGAACCAGCAGAATGGACACAGCCACAACAGGCAGCCTGTCCTAAGACTTCCCTTCCTTGCCTTAGAGACAGCAGGACCGTAGAGGAACACCAGTAAAGAATATTTTACCCACCCACCCCCACCACACACCCCCAACTAAGACACATCTGGCAGCCTGACCTGGGAACGATGTGTGTAGGTTCATATATCTACCACCACAGTCAAGATACTGAACGCTTGTATCATACAGGGAACTAAACCCACATCCCTATAGCCCCTCATGCCTGTCCCTAACCCCTGGTCACTATTAGTCTGCCTTCTATTTCTAAAATTTTTTTATTTCAGAATGTAATATAAATGGAATCAAATACAATTACCGTTTTAGGATTATGGTTTTTTTTTTTCCCACTCAGCCTAATTTTCTAGAGATGCATTTAAGATACTGCATTTATCAAATTAATGCCTTTTATTTATTTTTTTTTAATTTTTTTTTTCAACGTTTATTTATTTTTGGGACAGAGAGAGAGAGAGCATGAACGGGGGAGGGGCAGAGAGAGAGGGAGACACAGAATCGGAAACAGGCTCCAGGCTCTGAGCCATCAGCCCAGAGCCTGACGTGGGGCTCGAACTCACGGACCACGAGATCGTGACCTGGCTGAAGTCGGACGCTCAACCGACTGCGCCACCCAGGCGCCCCGAGTTAATGCCTTTTAATTGCTGACTAGTATTTCATAGTATAAATGTACTACAGTTTTGTTTTTTTTTACTTTTGTTTTTAAAGTTTATTTTGAGAGACAACAGAGTGCAAATGGTGGAGGGTCAGAGAGAGAGAGGGAGAGAGAGAACCCCAAGCAGGCTCCACACTGTCAGCACAGAGTCCAATGTGGGGCTTGAACTCACAAACTGTGAAATCATGACCTGAGCCAAAACCAGGAGTCATGCATTTAATGGACTGAGCCACCGAGGCATCCCTGAATGTACAACAGGTTTTTTTTTTTTAACTATACTCACATTGAAGAATATCTGGCCTGATTCCAGTTTCTAGCTATCACAAGTAAAAGCTCCTTTGGACATTAGTGCATAGGTTTTATATGAACTTGAGTTTTCATTACTTTGGGATAAATACCCAGAGTATAATTGCAGAATTGTATGGTTATTGTGTGTGTTGTTTAATGAGACTGCCAAAGTATTTTCCAGAGTGCTTGTGCCATTTTAAATCCCCACCAGCAATACATGAGGGTTCCAGTTTCTCTGCCTCCTTGCCATCATATGGTATTGTCACCATTTTTTTTATTTGAGTCATTCTGATAGTATAGGGAGAGCTCACTGAGGTTCTAATTTACATTTCCTATTAGGATGATGGCTAATGATATTGAATATCTTTTCCTATGATTATTTGTGATCTGTATTTCCTCTTTACTAAAAGGTCTCTTCATTATCTGCCCATTTTCTTGTTGGATTGTTTTATTATCATTGAGTTTTACAAATTCTTAATATATTAGATACTAGTCTTTTACTAGGGAGGTGGCTTACAAATAATTTCTCCTAGTCTGTAGCTTCTTTTTTCATCCTCTTCTGTGGTCTTTCTCATAGCAAAATATTTTAATTTTGATGGAGTCCTACTTATCAATTTTTCTTTCATAGATCATGCTTGTGGTATCGAGTCTAAGATCCCGAAGGTTTTCCCCTATGCCTTTTTAAAAAGTTTTATAGCTTCACATTTTATATGTAAGTGTATGATTCATTTTTAGCTTTTAAAAAACTTTTTTAAAGATTATTTTTTTAAGTAATCTCTATACCCATGGCACTGGAACTCACAACCCTGAGATCAAGAGTTGCATGTTCCAGCCTAGTGCCCCATTTTTATTTTATTTTTGTACAAGGTTTAGGATTTAAGTCAAGGTTCTATTATTTTGGCTTATATCCGGATATTCATTTTTTCAGCACTATTTGTTATAAAGCCAATCCTTTTTCCATTGATTTGCTTTTGTACCTTTTCAAGAAGGGAAAAAGAAGATGATGGGACAAATAGATGTAGTATTTAACCATTAGCAATAATTGCATTAAATATAAATGGTGTCAGCACCCCCAATTAAAAGTCAAAGATTCTCAAAGTGGTTAAAAAACAAAGACCCAACTCTCTGCTGTTTACAATATACCGGTTTTAAATATAAAGATATAAATACCTTAAAAGTAAAAGTATGAACCTCCAAAGATTAGGAGCCTGGATGGAAGTAAGGATAATTCTAAGATTTGTATGTACTGTCAGTGGTTAGGTGGTTGATAACACAGTTAACTATAGAGGATATTGAAGGAGTCATAGCTGATTGGTGATGAGGATAATGAGTTCATGTTAATGTTTGAACATGTGAATATTTGATGGGTTTGCCACATATCCATCTGGAGGGCTGAGGTATCTAGTTGGAAATAATGGATCTGGAACTTGAATGAGAAGCTTTAGTCAGAAAGCAGATTCAGGAGTAGAATAGCTATAATTAAAACCATGATAATGGCTCAGCCAGCATATATATTGGGAAGAGCATCCTGAGGAATATCAATATTAAAAAAGTAGTAAAGTAAAATGGGAAAGAACTGTCAGAAAGGTCAAGGCCAGCCATAGATTATCTATTTTCTATTCAAGTTCCTTTTGCAAGGCAAAATTATCTTCTAATGATTTGGCTTAGGATAGTACAAAAACATTTCCTGTAATGCAGGTCTAATAATATTCCTGAAAATATCCAGAAAACAATAGCAATTCCTGCCTTCCACTTCTATTATTAATTTATCTACTAGCACTAGAGACCTTGTGCTTACTTGGATAATTACAATCTCTTTTAGGAACACCTCAACTTGATAGCCTTTAAGTTCTTGACTCTCTGGAATTCCAAAGTTCATGCTTGCTTTTAGAAATTATTCTAATAGTTAATTTCATAATTAACATCATGAAATATGTAGAGTAGACTTATAGCTTCTGCTTTTTCTATCCATATTATTTACTCAGTGGGATTTATTCTAATCTTGCTGATAAAGTCTGGTTTATATCACAAAATTAAGTGGCAAAACAGAGTGAAGTGTTGTCCAGAAAGTGATTATGCTGGCAGTTAAGTTCAGTAGCTAAGTAATGAAATGAGACAGCTTGCCTGAGTCTGAGAGAAAAACTGCTTTCTGAGTCCTGGATACAATATAGATATAAATACATAATTTTCAAAAGTTAAGTATTCCACTAAATATTTTCTTTGTAGTCTTTGAAAAAAACCATTTGCTGCATTATCTATTTGCTGTGTAAAGAATTACCCCAAGATGTAGCAACTTAAAATAACTAAAGTGTGCTATTTTACAGGTTTCAGAAGGTCAGAAATATGGGAGTGGCTTTGCTGTGTGGTTTTGGCTCTTGTTCTCTCAGGAGAGACCCTCAAGTTCTTAACTGAGGTTGCAGTGAGGTTAGGGCTTTGCTGGAGCTGGAGAATCTGCCTTCAAGTTCACTCACATGGTTGTTGGTAGGCCTTACTTCTTCACTGGCTGTTAGCCAGAGGCTTCTTTTCTTTGCCACATGGACCTCTCTCCACAGGACTTCCGGGAGCCGGAGATGAAACTGCACATTTTTTATAAGCTAACTCAGAAGTGACATGCCATCGCTTCTGCCATATGCCACTGACCAGACAGACTAACCCTGGTACAGTATAGAAGGGGTCTTCACAAGGGTGTAAATAACCCAGTGTCAGGGATTATTGGTGTGGAGGCTGGCTGCCATAGTTGATATTTAATGTCAATTAGAAAGAAAATCATGTCATCACTTTTCTTCTTTGTGTTTTGCTGTATTTTAATTTAACCCATGATATGGCTATGTTGTATAACATTCTAGAAATATTTCTTGAGTATCCATTATGTGCTAAGCACTGGGATTTTATTTTAGAGCTCTCTAAAGGTCTCATCTGCACCCTGCTAGTCACCTGCTTAAAATCCTTTAATTAGTTAATCCTCTGCTGTTTCCTTGCAATAAACTCTATGTTTTAGCTCTATGGAATGAATCATCTGAGTTTTAAGGGCTTATGTCCCTGGCGCCATTTTGAATACTTAATACTTATCATCTCATTTGATTTTTATAACAGCCAACCCTATAAGGAAATATTACCTTCCTCATCTTATGGGAGCTACATGACATCTCTAGGGTCATATTTTCTCTTGTTCAGAGCCATCTATTCTGCTTTCCACTTGAAATGACTTCTGTCTTTGGGACTCAAATCAGGCATAATCTTCCAGGAAGTTTTCTGCAATGTACCTAATCTGGATTCGATGTCCTTCTCTTGATTTCCAGTATATACCCTGTGCGTATCCTTTGATTATGGAACTTAACGCTCTGTATTGTTGCTTTTTAATTTATTTATCTGTTTCCTTCACTAGACTAGAGACTGTAGCATAGGGATTAAAAAACAAGGGCTTTGGAGTCAAAAAGCTTGGGGCCAAATCCTGGATCCACCATTTATTATCTGTGCCTTTGAGCAATTTAATCTTAGCCTACCTTTCTTCACTTGTAAAATGACATAAAAAATAGTACCTTCCTCTAGAGTTTGTTGTGGGGATGAAATAATATAAATAACGTGCTGGGTGCTTTGCCTGGTATTCAGTAAGTCTGTAAACTCTTCAAGGGCAACATTATTGAATGCTTAATATGTGCCATGTACTGTTCAAAGCCTTTGTGTACTTTATTTAATTCTCACAATAACCCATCGTGGTAGGTACTGTCATTAATGTTATATTCTTCCTAGTGGTGTAGTGCCTGTCACAGAATGTGAGTATTTGTGGAATGGATGAATGAATGAATGAATGATAGATGGAATTGTGGGGAGTAGAGCTAATTGTAGGGCGAGACACCGCCATGGAAATGTGGCTAAAAGCATGACAGTCGGCAAAAGAATGAAGAGAAAATGAACAAATGAACATGGTTTACATCATTGTATAGGAGCTAATAGCACACAACCTCTAAATAGACTTGGGTTTAAATCCCTGCTCCACAATTTATTGGCCATATGACCTGGGGAGAATTTCTTCTGTACTTCAGGTTCTCTGTCTGTAAAATGAGGATAAGAATAGTATGTATTTTATAGATTTACTATGAGGATTACATGAGACCATGTTTCTAAAATATTTAGCATAGAAGTTGGCATACAGTAGATACTCAGTAAGCATTAACTAGTACTGTTCTTAAATTGAGAGAATCAAGAAGACAGAATTTTGGTAGTGAAGGAAGTAAAATATTATGAAGTATGTGGTAATGACTTTGCATCATTAATCATAGTTATCAACATTAGATATGATAGAAAGGAAGATCACAGTTGTTATTCTACCTTACAGTGTGGTACCCTCACCAGACAACACCAAGTTTTTGCTGTGGATCTCAAAATTAGTTCTCATAAAGTTAGTGAAATGTTTCTAATATTCTGCCATCTTACCCTATCATCACTTTAGCCCAAATGTTGGGAAAATGAGAACCAAAAGTCTTCTGTCAATGATTGACTATGTTACGAGTTAGGAAATTTTTGAGTTTCACAGTAGAGACTACATTTTTGTATCTGATCTCAAATTTACCTGGGTTATTAGCATTCTAGAACATATAGTTTAGGTTGAAAGGATGCCTTTGAAACCTAAGAAGGCAGTAAGTGGAGTTATTACAATAGTATTTCTATTTAAGAAAGAGTGAGTCAGTTTTTACAAGTTTATACCAGAATTAGAAAAATAAAGTTAGTTCTTGAGGGAGTGGCAGAGGAGAGAGAAATATAAGGGAGATATGGCAGGGATGGCATGGGAAGAAGCTGGAATGGTGGGATTGCATTAGACTCTAGTGAGAAACTTTTCTAAAATGTAGATGTTATTAGAATTATACCTGGCATTATCAGAATTTTAGGGGTTGAGGAGAAATCTGACCTGTGTTTTTAATAAAGCTTCCTTGGGGGCCCTGACTTTCCAGCTAAGTTAGAAGCTATATCAAAAAGTAAGAGTTTACCTTATAAAATATAATTGTGGTATTCTAAGGATGACCTAGGCCATTGATAGTCTAAACTTAAAATTAATCATTAGAGATTCTGAACTTGTGTTACCCTTAAAGACATATGGCACAATATAATAACTTTCTAAGCTTTGTTTTCTTGAAAACAATTCACTGTCCAGTCATTAAATAATTTTGGACACAAAACTTTGGCACTACAAATAGGTTAAACCTGATGCAATATTTGCTGTCATGGAATAAGATATATAAGTAAAGGGTACTAGTTACATTCCCAAAGGTATAAATCTGATAGGCCTTAGCTAAGGCAAAACTTATTGAGAAAAATGACTTTAATTGTGATTATTTAATCATAGGATATATGTTTTTGTTCTTTTACTTTTTTACAAATCCTTGTCATCAGCATTATTTATAGATAATTGGGTGATTCCTCACTTCAGCATGGCAAGCATGTTTATTCCTCACCTTTGAACTCTTATCCACCCTTCTTGTGCTTTTCTTTTCAGTCAAAACCCTCTCTTCTTTCACAGTTTGACAAAAACTGATTTTCATCATATTCAGACATGCTAGTTTCTTTTCACAAACTTTCATACCCTATTTCTCTTTTAACGTCTGTTTCTCACACTCTATTAGTTCCTTTTATAGTATTCCTCCTACTATGTGAATTCTTATTCATTTTGCAAATATTCACTATAGGTTTTCTTATACTTTCAGTTAGAATAAGATTTTTTCTTTGGATTAAGGACAATAACTTTCCCACAGTATTTAGGGTAAGTTCTACAAATAATGACTCTTGAACATGATTTTATCATGACTGCTAGAATGGAGGAAGCTCTCATTGGATATGCTTGCCATGGCCATTGAAGATCGTACTGATAGGAGTGGACTTTTGACTCCTGTAATATTTCATTTAGAAAAATGGCTATAGTAGTTTAATTAGATAAATTTTGTCATCGTGCTTGGAGCTGCCTACCCAGAGCAATTATGTCAAACATCTTTAAGTATACCCTGACCTAGTTTTAGAATTCTTGGCTAATTTTGAGTTAGGAATTCCTTTCTTAAAACAGTATTTTAAAATTAATGCAACAAATGCAAAATATAACATATTGTGTGAGCTGCATCTTTAGAAAAGACTTTAAATAATACCCAATACCACAAAATAACCTAATTTGAAATAAAATAAGATCTGAGGCACCTGGGTGGTTTAGTCAGTTAAGTGTCCAACTTCGGCTCAAGTCATGAGCTCACAGTTCATGAGTTAAGCCCTGTGTGGGGCTTGCTGCTGGCAGCGCAGAGCCTGCTTCAGCTCCTCTGTCCCCCTTTTTCTCAGCCCCTTCCCCACTCATGCTGTCTCTCTAAAAAATAAATAAACGTTTAAAAAAAAAGATCTACCCAAATTGATATATTCTCATTGCTTTTGAAAGAGTCGATGAAGATATCAATTTAGAAAATATTAAAAAAATTTTTTTTAACATTTATTTATTTTTGAGAGACAGAGAGAAAGCATAATTAGGGGAGGGGCAGAGAGAGGGAGACACAGAATCAGGAACAGGCTTCAGGCTCTGAGCTGTCAGCATAGAGCCCAACTTGGGACTCGAACCCACGAACCATGAGATCATGACCTGAGCCAAAGTCGGACCTTAACTGACTGACCCACCCAGGTGCCCCTTGAAAATACTTTTAAAAATGCATTTTGGGGGCGCCTGGGTGGCGCAGTTGGTTAAGCGTCCGACTTCAGCCAGGTCACGATCTCGCGGTCCGTGAGTTCGAGCCCCGCTTCAGGCTCTGGGCTGATGGCTCAGAGGCTGGAGCCTGTTTCCGATTCTGTGTCTCCCTCTCTCTCTGACCCTCCCCCGTTCATGCTCTGTCTCTCTCTGTCCCCAAAATAAATAAACGTTGAAAAAAAAAATTAAAAAAAAATGCATTTTGGGGTACATGGTTGTTTTAAATATTTGTGTGTACCACATACAAAAATACACTCAAAATGGATGAAAGACCTCAATGTAAGACAGGAAGCCATCAAAATCCTCGAGAAAGCAGGCAGAAACCTCTTTGATCTTCGCCTCAGCAACTTCTTACTCAACACGTCTCCAGAGGCAATGGAAACAAAAGCAAAAACGAACTATTGGGACCTCATCAAAATAAAAAGCTTCTGCACAGTGAAGGAAACAATCAGCAAAACTAAAAGGCAACCCACAGAATGGGAGAAGATATTTTCAAATGATATATCAGATAAAGGGTTAGTATCCAAAATCTATGAAGAATTTCTCAAACTCAACACCCAAAAAACAAATAATCCAGTGAAGAAATGGGCAAAAGACATGAATAGACACCTCTCCAAAGAAGACATCCAGATGGCCAACTGACACATGAAAAAATGCTCAACATCACTCATCATCAGGGAAATATCAATAAAAACCACAATGAGATGCCACCTTACACCTGTCAGAATGGTTAACATTAACAGCTCTGGCAACAACAGATGTTGGTGAGGATGCGGACAAAGAGGATTTCTTTTCCACTGCTGGTGGGAGTGCAAGCTGGAGCAGCCACTCTGGAAAACAGTATGGAGGTTCCTCAGAAAGTTAAAAATAGAACTACCGTATGACCCAGCAATTGTATTATTAGGTATTTATCCAAGGGATACAGGTATGTTGTTTCGAAGGGGCACATGCACCCCAATGTTTATAGCGGCACTATCAACAATAGCCAAAGTATGGAAAGAGCCCAAATGTCCATCAATAGATGAGTGGATAAAGAAGATGTGGTAAGTATATACCATGAAGTATTACTCAGTAATTAAAAGAATGAAATGTTGCCATTTGCAACTACCTGGATGGAACTAGAGGGTATTATGCTAAGCAAAATTAGAGAAAGATAAATATCATATGACTTCACTCATATGAGGACTTTAAGACACAGAACAGATGAACACAAGGGAAGGGAAGCAAAAATAATATAAAAATAAGGAGGAGACAAAACTAAGAGACTCTTAAATATGGAGAACAAACAGAGGGTTACAGGAGGGATTGTGGGAGGGGGCTAAAACAGGTAAGGGGCATTAAGGAATCTACTCCTGAAATCGTTGCACTATATGCTGACTAACTTGGGTGTAAATTTAAAAATATATATACGTGTGTGTGTAAAATTGTATATAATTGATATAACATTACTACCACTTTGAAGTTTTCAAGTCCTGGGGCGCCTGGGAGGCTCGGTTGAGTGTCTGACTCTTGATTTTGGCTCAAGTCATGACCTCAGGGTCGTGGGAATGAGCCCCTTGTTGGACTCTACGCTGAACGTGGAGCCTACTTAAGATTCTCTTTCTCGGGGTACCTGGGTGGCTCAGTCAGCTGAGTCCAACTCTTGGTTTTGGCTCACATCATGATCTCAGAGTTGGTGGGTTCAAGCCCCACATTGGGCTTTGTGCTGTCAGTGAGGAGCCTGCTTAGGATTCTCTCTCTCTCCATCCCTTTCCATCCCCACGTGTGCTCACTCTCTCTCAAAATAAATAAATTTAAAAAAATAATTGAAAAATATAAAGATTCTCTTTCCCCCCTCTGTTCCCTCCCCCACTCACACTCTCTCTAAAATAAAAAAATAAATTAATTAAAGTTTTCAAGTTCTTAAAAATATCTGCTTTTACTCTGTAATGTAACAAAGGGATTGCTGTTTTGGGAGACTTTTTAAAAATTGCTTCAAATGATCACTTACAGTGAAAATCTAGTTAGAATTTTGGTTCTCTTTTGCATAATTTCTTATATTTAACGAGTGTGTTTTTCAAAAACAATGCTTCTAACTCAAACATTGCTCAAACTGGTTATAATATAAATTGTCGAGCATTGTCAAAATTTGATTCATAGTTCATCATTATATTATTCTGGTATTTACTATACCAAATAGTTACCCTTGAAAGGAAAAATAATATTTTATATAAGCTGTCACTGTTTGGTAAGTTATGTAATTATTTTAAGCAAATACTGTAGAAGTCCTCTCTGATTAAATAAATACGACTTTGTGTTGTTTTTTGCGAGAAGAATGATCATCAGGAATATTTAACTTTATTAAATAGTGTATAATACCAGAATTAGCTTTGGTAAAATTAATTCATGCACTTGTTTTATTGCTGCTGTCTTTTGTACTAAGAAATTAATGAAATATTATAGTGTAGTCATAGTGCATACGAGCTCAGACTCTGCAGCCTGGCTGCCTAAGTTCAAATGCCTTTGTTAGCTTCATTTTCTGTGTCAAGTGGGGATAGTATACCTACATCGTAGGGTTTTGTGAAAATTAAATGCATACATGCAGTAAGCATTTACTAAATGCTACTATTGTTAATGACAGATATTAATATGGATTTCTTTTCCAGGAAATCCTTTGGATAAAGATGAAAAATAATAGTGAAATTAATAAAATATTTTTAATAATTCATAATTAATACTAGTTCTAGGAAGCTACTGTATTCATTATGTAAAAATAGCTTAAAAGAGTTTTGGTTTTTATATTTATAAATGTCAAAAGTTATTATCCTGTGCTCTGAAAATAATTTTAATTTATAATACAGTATTGTTAGAATTTACTAGAATAGCGAAATTTTCTAATCTGTAAAATTAGTAGTGGTAACGCTTAATTCACAGGTTTATTTTGAGGATTACATGAGATAATACATTTGTAAACTTTGTAAAAAACTTTGTAAACTCAAAGTGCTTTAATCCTGTCTAAGGAAACCATAAAAATAATACATCATTCTGCTTTGCCAAATGTATCTTAAATTAACTTTCATTATCAATTTAGTGTTCAGTGCCCCAAAGGGCAAATTTCATATTAGGGTCATGCAAGTATAAGTTATTGCCTCCTTAAATTTTGCATCCAAGGCACCTCTCTTGCTTTACCCTAGTCCTGGCCCTGGCCCTGTTTTATACTACTTGTAGACATTTTTCTTTTGGAGAGAAGAAAAGCTGAAAGACATTTTTGTTGATAACATACTACTGCTGAAATATAAATAACCCAGAGTATACTGGTAATTTCATATTTTCCGTTCTGCTTACAGTGAAGCTGAGGACTAAATTAAGTAAATAGTAGGCTTTTCTTTTTTTTTAAATTTCAGATCAGGGGCGCCTGGGTGGCGCAGTCGGTTAAGCGTCCGACTTCGGCCAGGTCACGATCTTGCGGTCTGTGAGTTCCAGCCCCGCGTCAGGCTCTGGGCTGATGGCTCAGAGCCTGGAGCCTGTTTCCGATTATGTGTCTCCCTCTCTCTCTGCCCCTCCCCCGTTCATGCTCTGTCTCTCTCTGTCCCAAAAATAAATAAACGTTGAAAAAAAAAATTAAAAAATAAATTTCAGATCAGTAGCATTAATTCCTGAGTTACATGCACACAACTCCAAAGTTGTTTGCTCTCACTAGACTTGGTACTAAACATGCCTGGTACATTCTTCACTCATAACGGAGCTAAGAAATTGATAGGAAATTCTATCATTTGTAACAGAGTTAAGGCAGTATGGATTACGGTGACCTCTGTCACCTGCAGTACATTCCTGAAAGCAAACAATACATCATTCAATTAATCAAATATTTTTAGAACCCCAGTTCTATGCTACAAATATATATAATAGGAAACAAGGCACAATTGAACTAGCTATCTCTATATTAGTGATTTTTGACACAAAAAACCTGTATCTTAAAACATAGTTTCTATTGTAATAGATGTTCCATTTCTCTTAGCATGCTCAGACTTTGTAGCATGGTCTTTAGGATTTTGCATCATCAAACAGCTACCCACCTTTTTCTCTAGCAATCTCTCCACTACTATACCACCACTTTACTTTAGTACTAGTAGTGTCTTTTTTAGTTCCTAAACTAACATCAGTTTCTTATCACATTTTCTTTCATCTTAGGAAACCTCTGCCTCCTGCTTCTCTCAAA
This sequence comes from Prionailurus viverrinus, assembly GCF_022837055.1. Classification (NCBI taxonomy): domain Eukaryota; kingdom Metazoa; phylum Chordata; class Mammalia; order Carnivora; family Felidae; genus Prionailurus; species Prionailurus viverrinus. The sequence goes on along the minus strand of NC_062561.1, from coordinate 22,849,025 downwards.
GTACAACTTCTCTTCACATCTCAGCATCCATGTTACCTTCTCAGATATATCTTCCTTGAACTAACCCCCTCTACCAGTGTTTCCATTTGTATTCTTCATGAGAAACTCTATTGTTTCATAGATTTTTTCCGAATGTGTCATTCCTTGTTTATTGTCTGCCTCTTCCCACTGGACTCTGAGCACCATGTGGGGAGGAGGAATATCTTTCCCTGGAACTATTTCATAGACAAAACTAATAGTTTTACTCCAGGTTGCCTAAGTGCTCCAAGGTACTCTACTGTACTTCACTTTGAACAAAAGCCTTCTAAGAATAGGCATTCTGAAATAATTTTCCTGTTTTTGCTTTCTTTATGGCTAAGGTATACATAGTATGTTTGACTAATGCTTGAGGGAAAAAGATGGGGGAAAGCAGTAGGTAAATACTTTATTTTTAAAAGATCTAGGGTGTATATAACTAAGAAACTTCTATTTTTAATCTTATCCTCACTTTAAGGCAGAATTAACCTCAAAGAATTTTGAACACTTTTTACCTACTCACTTCATTTATTCAATAAATGTTGAGTCCCTACTGTGTGCCAGGCATTTTTAGACATTGGAAATGCTGTTGTGAACAAGATAACTGGAGGAGACAATAAACAAGTAAACAAATGAATGCATAATATAATTTCAAATAGTGATCAGTACTATGAAGAAAATAAGGCAGAGTTGGGAGTAGCAAACAAGTGGGAATTATGACTGCCTTGGACAGGATGTTCAGAGAAGGCTTTGCTGAGAAGGTGCTATTTGAGGAGACAATGTGAATAATAGAGTGGGTTGAGCCATGGAAAATTCTGGCAAAGAGCACTGCAGACAGAGGAAAGAGCATATATGGAAACAGAGACAGAATCATGCTGTGTTCAAGGAATATAAAGATGACTAGTATGACAGGAGTAAAAGGAGGAAAGTAGTAGAAAGTGAGGCCTGGGAGGTAACAAGGGCCAGACATTAAGTTTGGATTTATTCTAGTGTGATGAGAAGTCCTTGAGTAGGGTGGAGGGTGTGAGGAATAGCCTATTAACTCTATTGAGAAGAGCTGGGAGGCAGCAAGAGTGGAAGTGTTGAAAAACAGTTGGAGGATGCTTTTGTGGTAGTACAGACAAGAGAGAATAATGACTTAGACTACAGTAATGTTAGAGATGATGAGAAGTTAGACTTGGGATATATTTTGAAGTTAGAGTCAGCATGACTTTCCTGGATGGGATAGTGGAGTGTGAGGGAAAAAATAATTGAAGATGACTCCTTTTTTGCTTTGGACAACAGGTTATAAGGAGTGATAATGATATGGGAAAAACTAGAAAAGAGCAAGAGTATTTTGGTGGTAGAGGATTATCGAAGTTTATTTTGCACATAGACCTCAATTGAATATGTTGAGTAAGGTGGAAGAAGACAGACGTTTCTGAAATGATTCTTCCAGTCCATTGGTATCTGGCAATTGGAGGGTTGTTTGTAATTTTTAATTCCTAGCATAGGGCCACTTACCAAGTAGACAAACAACAAATATTGGGTGGATAGACAGATGGAATGTATGAGGTATACATTCATATATTTGAACAGATACATCATCCTTTGTATAAAAGCATTTATTATGTATAAATAAGAACTGAACCATAATAATTTCAAATGCTTACATAGCACTCTGTGCCAGGCTTTGTTCTAAATGCTTAACATGTGTTATTCACTTTATTCTCACAATACTATAAGTTACTATCATGATTAGTATCTCCACATAACAGTTCAGAAGAGTGAATCATATGAGATTAAGCAACTTGTCCAAAGTTATACAACCAATAAGTGGCTGGGATTTGATTCTGTGTGGTGTGGCTCCAGAGTCTCATGCCTGACCACTGCACTGTACTTCTTTCCCACTATCATGACATACTCATTATAAACATACCTATATATCTGTGTTACCACTTGTGTTGGGAGGAGATGGAGGAATAAAAGGGATACTTGAGTGAAACATGAAGACTATTGGTTAAAAAATGCTACCTTAGCCCTTGGAGGAGGCATTCACTTTAGTATAATACTGTTATGCTAATCTGCAGCCCAGCCTGTTGTGCTAATCTGAAGAGAAAGTAGAATGCCTGATTTGTAGTATACCTAAATCCTGTGAAGGCTCAAGTTTACTTGCATTTCTTATTGAGTCTTAGGGTCTCTTAAAATATCATTGAAATAAAAATGGGAATAGGCCACTCCTGCTGAATATATGGATTTATAGATGGATTTATACCCACACTATTTTAGTTAAATAAGTATATTCAATTTGTCAGTGGCTAGAATATGTAAAACATTTTGAATATCACTACATGTATTAACTGGTGTTGTTAGCCTTACCTTACTCCAATGAAAGCCTTTACTTAGATTGCACTTCAGAGTGCCCCTAATGAAAGGAAAGAATAGAAAAGAATTATTTATAATAAAAATCATGTTATGAAGCTGTAGGAAAAAACCCTAATATTATTTATTTTTTAAAGATTTAATTTAACTTGGTTTATTGTGGTTTTAGTCAAACAAGTTTTTAGTTTTTATGTAGTCAAATCAGTTCATCTTTTTCTTTGACTTCTGGATTTTGGTTAAGCCTGCAAAGTCCTTTTTTTTTTGGATATCACAGATCATTTAGTGAAACATTTTAGAAAGTGATGAAAACAATGCTAACATAAAACACAGTAACCACACAAAACCAAGTCTGTCAGCAATTATAAATGTCTAAAATCACTGAAATTTGGTTAAGCGTCCACCTTCAGCCCAGGTCATGATCTCATGATTTGTGAGTTTGAGCCCCACGTTGGGCTCTGTGCTGACAGCTAAGAGCCTGGAGCCTGCTTTGGATTCTATGTCGTCTTCTCCCTCTGCCCCACCCCCACTTGCACTCCATCTCTCTCTGTCTCTCAAAAATGAATAAACATTTAAAAAATCACCCAAATTGGATTAAAAAAAACCCCAAAACCTAAATATATGTTGTATTCAAATAATGTTACTCAGCAATGTTGAAAATAAAAGAACAGAGAAAGGCATATTGGGCTAATAGTAAGAGAAAAAGAAGTCACAATCTTAACATCGGTTTAATAGGTTCAACATACTACAATTAAGGAACAGAAGGCCATGTTGTAATGTTCAAGAATACAATCTTTAGTGAAGATTTGACAGTTCTGAATATACACTCAGTAGCATAGTATTCAAATTCATTGAGAAAAAACTTCTTACATGAAATAGTAAGAAATGCATTATTAGTATAAGGAGACTTTAACTCATGCTTCCCAACCCACCATAGCTCAAGTGGACAAAAGATAAATATATAGAAGATGTAAATACTATAATTAGTAAACATGTAATTGATATATAAAGTTCTATAGGCTGAAAGTAGTTTTCCAGTGCCCATGGAATGTTTATAAAAGTATTTATATATTAGGCCATAAAAGAAAGTAAGTTCCAAATGTAAGAAATAAGCAACTTCTCTGATTATATATTATAGTAGAAAATAATCTTGTGAGATAGAAGGAACGCCTTATCACCTAGAACCTTTTTCTTCAATGTTAAATGGTCCTCATTGTAAAAATTAGTATTAGTAATAATGTTACTCATGACTTCATTATAAAATTTTTAATTATGTTTACACATCACTTTGTGTAAATACTCTTGATCTCAGGGTCATGAGTTCAAGCCCCATGTTGGGAGTAGAGGTTACTTAAAAAAAAAAAAAAAAGAAATAGAGTATATAGTTCTATAATAGAAATAAAGTGATGTTAAGAAGAGATTTTTATCTCTCTGTTCACGAGTGGGAATGGGGTATAACTTACCTTTTTGTGATGTCCTTGACGAGTTTTAGTATCATTGTTATACTAGCCTCATAAGATGAGATCAAGAATGTTTCTATTGTCAGTAAAGTTTGAGTAAAAGTGTAATTATCTGTTCTTTTTATGTTTGGTAGACTTTGCCGGTAAAACCAAAGGTGTTTGATATGCCTAATATTTTCCTTATGGGGAGATTTTTAATTACTGATTCTAGTTTTTTAATAGTTTATATAGGACTATTACTACTTTATTTTATTGTTTAGTTCATTTATATTTCTGTGGAATTTTCTACTTGGTCTAAGTTTTCCCATTTATTGGCATAAAACTATTCATAACAATCCCCTATTATCTTCCTAATTTTTGTGATAATAGTCCCACTTTTTGTTCCTATTACTGTTTATTTCTTCTCTTTTTCTCAATCTGACTGGAGATTTAATTTTTCTAGTTAATTCAAAGAACCAGTTACTAGCTTTGTGATCAAACAGTGCATGTATCTTTTAGTTTCATTAAATTATGCTCATATCTTTATTATTTGTCTTTGTGCCATATTTAGGTATTTTCTGTGTATTTCTCCCTAACTTTTCTTTTCTAACATAAGCATTTCAAGTTATGCATTTTTCTGGCCCTTTATTTTATGTATATAGAACAAAAATTGGCAATCAGTATTTTCAAAGTGAAGAAAAGGATCTCATTTGAATTCTAAATCACTGCTGTCAATTGTAACTAACTTGGTAGCACTCCCCATGTCAGGCAGTAGGATTTTGATATGCACATGGGAAAATCATACTTACCAGTGTGGTTTTAATGTCATCTGGTTTCATATAGGATTCACCTTTATTTGATCTTATTAAACAAGCAAAGGACCGAGAAGGACCAGCTGATCACCTTGAATCTGCTTGTACTCTCAGCCTTCCTCTCCAGAGTAATCACACTGCAGCAGATATGTAAGTAGAATGTATGCTGTGCTATTAACTCAACCTGCAAATAGGTTTTGAGCATGGTGTAATGCAAGATACTATATAGAAACTGTAAGGAATAGAATTTTGAATAAGACATTGTTCTTGCTTTGAGGGAGCAGGAATATAAGATACATGATCCAAGATCATATAAAAGTGGTACCAAGTGCTACTGAAATCACTCATGTTTGATGTAATGAGGATAGTTTTCATGGCAGAGATGGCAATTTAGTTAGGTCTGAAAGATGGAAAGTAGGATTTCTCTATGGAAACTGGAGAGGAAGGAGGAGACAGAAGGTGTTCCAAGAGTCAGAAATGGAATGAGTTCCAAAGTGTAATGCCAAGAAAGTGGGAAACATTTTCAGGGAGTACAGATCAATGCATTTGGGGTAAAGCATAGGATAGGCATAGGGATTAGCGTAGGATATGAAACTAAATCAGTTAATAGGTACACGATGATGATGATGGTGACAATAATGGAAGAAAAAAGCAAATAGCTAATATTTATTGAGGGTTCACTATGGGCTGGACAGTTGGCTAAATACTTGAGATTGTTTTTTTTTTTTCCCATTTGGTCTTCATAACATCCCTATAAGGTGATAAATACTGATATCAGCCTCAGTTCTCTATAAAATAGGAATTAGAGGAATAAGGTAACTTGCCAAAACTCAACAGAAATCAAACCCAAGCAATCTGACCCTGAAGTGCATGCTCCTAAGCATTCTAGCTCTTCTGCCTTTCATAGAAGTGTACCTAATGTTGTTTCTATTTAGTTTTGTCTAGGAATTGACATTATAGTGCTCTGTGATTAGTTCAGGGACTACTTTCCAGAGATGTCCTTTCCATGCTAACTTGTACCCAAACTATTTCTAGCATATGACGCTTCTGCCTTTACATATAAATTTGTTGGCTAAGTTATGCATTAATGTAAATAATCAAGCATTATCTTTTTCTTTAATTCAGTAAGCAGTTGTCTAAGTGCCAGGAAGTTTTCTAGACTCTGGGAATAAAAGGTGGGTAAGGTGGACTAGGTTCTTCTCTTCATAGTGCTTATATTATGGAGGAAGTAAACTAATATATGATGTGCTTTTAGAGTATACTAGGTTTGGGGTGCCCGGCTGGCTCAGTCAGTAGAGCATGTGACCCTTGATCTCAGGGTCATGAGTTCAAGCCCCGTGTTGGGAGTAGAGATTACTTAAAAAGAAAAAAAACTAGAGTATATTAAGTTTTATAATGGAAATAAGTGATATGAAAGCGAGAAACTGAGAGTGTAGGAATGTTTAAGGAAACTTTTTCTAATAAAGTGATATTGCACCTGACACCTCAAGGACAGATGGATGCTGACCAGGCATGAATCTTCATGATATGCATTCCAGGCAGAGCAAACAGTAAGTGTGGTGGCCCTAGGGCAGATCAGACTTAGCTGGTCTGAGGAACAGAAGGAAATCCCAGTGTGCTTGGGGTAAAGTGAGCAAGAGGAGGTTGGAGGTACAATAAGACAAGTTTGGAGAGGCAAACCAGGGCTGGACCTTTTAGGTTTCCATGGGCCATAGGAAGGGGTTTGGATTTTAGAAGGGCAGTGGGAAAGCATTAAAGTTTTAAGTAAGGGTGCAGCTTGCTATAATTTGTATTTTTAAAGAGCCATTTTCTAGCTGCTCTTTGAAGTGCAGATAGGTTTGGAGGAGGGTAAAGAAGAAGTAGGAAGACCAGTTTGGAGATAATTTCCATAGTCCAAGTGAGAGAGGTAGGTGACTTGGTCTAAGATACATCAGTAGAGATAGAAAGAAATGGAAAGATCTAGGATGTATTTTAGAGGAAGATTTAATAAGATTTCGTTTTGCATTGAGTTTGAGGAATTGGGAAGAGGAAGAAATTAAACATAACTCCTATATTTTAGACTTAAGAAACAGGATGTAATGTGGAGCCATTTATTGAAATGGGAAAAACAGAAGGAAGAAATCAAGAGCTCCCCTTTGGCCTTCTTAAGTTTGAGATTCAAGTAGTGATGTCCTGTAGGTAATTGAATATTTGTACCTAGAACTCAAGGGAGATTAACTTCTATCCAAGTTAAATTTGTCTACAATATTATGAATTAGTGAATTGAAGGGAAATACAAGATTGGAAGTAGACTAGACCCTGTTACTTAAAAGATTATGATGGTGATTCCCTTTTCTTAGTGTATTAGTTAACATATGTAGTGTTAACTAATACTATAGTTATATATAATATAACTATATATATTATATATAATATAACTATATATATTATATATAATATATATTATATATATGTGTATATATATATATATAATACTATAGTTAACTATAGTTAACTATATGTAGTGGAAACATCCATAGTAAGGTTTAAATCCTCCTTCTTGCTCAGAATTACTTCTCAGCTACAGGACAAAATTATAAAGTAGCTCTGGATTATCCTATAAAAGGTAACACAAGAGTGGTAGAATGTCAGAAATTGAGATATAATATTTACTAATATCTTCCTTGATTTATGCCTGACATGTTTAGTATACAGGTACAAATCTTCCTTGATAATGTTATCTGAAGTATTAGATAGAATTCTGTACTGTGTAATTTAGGTGGTGTGTGTGTGTGTATAACTTAAGTTTTATCATATATATGAACCATAGTTATCACTGAAACATTTTTTTAAGTTTATTAGCTTAGAGACAGAGAGACAGAGACAGAGACAGAGAGAGAGAGAGAGAGAGAGAGAGAGAGAGAGAGAGATTCCCAAGCAGGCTGTGTGCTGTCAGTGCAGAGTTCCACATGGGGTTCGAACCCATGAACTGTGAGATCATGGCCTCAGCTGAAACCAAGAGTTGGATGCTCTGACTGACCCAACCAGGTGCCCTATCAATGCAACATTTTTAAGAGGAGAATCAGAAACATGACAACACTATTTTGGTGTCAATAACTTATTCTTTTAAGCTAGAGTTATTTTATGATCTCAATCTCACTGTAACTATTAAAATTGAGCATATATATAAATGTAGCTGTCTTTTTTTTTCAAGTAAAGCAGTAACTCCCAGAAAAAGCCATTTCTTAAAATAGTTAGAAATTATAACAACCAGCTTAGTTTTCCTCTTAGGCAGTATCTTTTCTAGCTTGTATTTAAATAGCTTGCTGAATGAAGGAATTTGATGTATAATAACAAACTAAATAGATATGTTTAGATGCATGTGTACAGCTGTGTTTGTGTGTGCATGAGAGACAGAGAAAGAGAAAGAGACTCTTAGCGAACTTCAAATGAAGTCTTTTCCTTTGAATATGTCTAGGTATCTTTCTCCAATCAGATCCCCAAAGAAAAAAGGAACTACACGTGTAAATTCTACTGCAAACACAGAGGCACAAGCAACCTCAGCCTTCCAGACTCAGAAGCCATTGAAATCTACCTCCCTTTCACTTTTTTACAAAAAAGGTTAGTAGATGATTACTTTCAAGAACATGACCTCTGAAACATGGCCCTTCTGCTTACTAGGTTTGACTTTGTCACCTATTATCTCTGTGCTTCAGTTGCTTCATCTGTAAAATGGAAATGATAATAATAATCTATTTTATAATAATAATCTACCTTATAGGGTTTTTGAGTTAATTAAATTAATTAACACATAAATGCTTCAAACAGGGCTTAGCACATAGTAAGCACTCAAAAAGTGTTGGATGTTGGTATTGTTGCTGCTGCCTCGTTTGTTATGCCTTCAAATTTGTTTTTGGAAATGTTTGCCCCTGACAGTACCTCTACTGTTCAGTTGTGTATGTAAAGTTAAGACCGTTAAAGTGTGCTGTGGTCTAGTTCAGGCATATTTCCTGGTAATTAGGTTGTAGAGCATTCTCTCTGTGTGTATGAGGTGGGGCAGTTGTGTCTGTGCATGTGTATATATAGCTGACCCTTGAACAATGTAGGGGTTAGGGGCGCTGATCCCCCATGAAGCCAGAAATCTACATACAGCTTTTGACTCCCCAGAAACTTTACTCATAGCCTACTGTTGACTAGAAGTCTCACCGACAGCGTAAACAATTGACACGTATTTTGTATATGTATTATATACTGTACTCTTACAATAAAGGAAGTTAGAGAAAAGTGTTATTAAGAAAATCAGGGGTGCCTGGATGGCTCAGTCAGTGAAGCATCCAACTCTTGACTTCGGCTTAGGTCATGATCTCACAGTTTCATGAGTTTGAGCCCCTACCTCAGGCTCTGCGCTGACCCTTCAGAGCCAGCTTGAGATTCTCTCTCTGTCTCTCTCTCTCTCTCTGTCTCTCTCTCTCTCTCTCCCTCTCCTTCTCCCTCTCCGTCCTCTCTCTCTCTCTCTGTGTGTGTCTCCTCTGCTCATGCTCCGTCTCTCTCAAAATAAACTTTAAAAAAATCATAAGGAAAATACATTTATAGTACTGTCCTGTATTTATAAAAAAAAATCCATGTATAAATGGACCCTCACAGTTCAAACCCATGTTGTTTAAGGGTCAGCTCTGTGTGCAGGTGCACACGCACTTGAAGCTCTCTGAAGGAACATGAAAAGCCAGATTCCTCTGTGATAAATACTTTTTCTGATTTTATTCAGGTCAGAAATATACTGAGTTTTATAGGCATATTGTAACATATCCCTTAAGTTAGAGCAGTGTTAGCGAGTGTGGTCCCCAAAAGCAGAATCCACCTCACCTGAAAATTTGTAGAAAGGAAATTTTTTGTTTAGGCTCCACTTAGAACTATACTCAATCAGAAACTCTAGAAGGACATGCAAAAAAAAACCAAACAAACAAAAAAAGAAAATCCTTATTTTAACAAGCCTTCCAAGGCAAGTCTAATGCATGCTAAAGTGTGACCCAGTAGAGTAGTTACCTTAAAAATTCTGACTACTTTATGAGTCTTTGAAAGGTGTAATTAAAACAAAGGTCATTAATATATAAAGTTGATGGGAAAAAAACCCTCAATTTTGTGTATTCCTTTTCTCCAAACCTGTATCCCAGTAGTATTTTTTATAGACTCTCTAAATAAATCTTATGTTAGTATCCAAGGGCTAGTTTGCCTTCTATGTACATAGCTCTGCACTAAGACTAGGGATTATTAGCTCATAAAGAAAATAGTGATGGAGGTAGCTGAGGTTACTGTTAAAATGCTGTTTACTGTTGGTGGGAATGCAAACTAGTGCAGCCACCCTGGAAAACAGTATGGACATTCCTTAAAAAGTTAAAAATAGAATTATCCTATGATCCAGCAATTGCACTATTAGGTATTTACCCAAAGGATACAGAAATGTAATTTGGAAGGGATAACACGCACCCTGATGGTTATAGCAGTATTATCAACAATAACCAAATTATGGAAAGAGCCCAAATGTCCATGGAAAAGAAGAGGTGGTATGTGTGTATGTACGTGTATGTGTGTACACACACATATATACATACATATGTGTATATACACACACGTGCGCATATATATATACACACACACAATGGAATATTAACCATCAAAAACAATGAAATCTTGGGGTGCCTGAGTGACCCAGTTGGTTAAGTGTTCGACTCTTGATTTCAGCTCATGATCTTATGGTTCATGGATGGGTTCGAGCCCCACATTGGGCTCCATGCTGAGCATGGAGACTACTTGGGATTCTCTCCTTCACTCCCTCCTCCCTCTCTCTCTCTCTCTCTCTCTCTCTCTCTCTCTCTCCCTCCCTCCCTCCCTCCCCCCCCCCTCTACCTCTGCCCTCCCCTGCCTGCATGCTCTCTCCCCCCTCTCTCTCTCAAAATAAAAAAGAAGGATGAAATCTTGGCATTTGCAACAATGTGGATGGAGCTAGAGAGTATTATGCTAAGTGAAATAAGTTGGTCAGAGGACAGGTACCATGATTTCACTCATTTGTAGAATTTAAAAAACAAAAAAAAAATGCACATAGAGGAAAAAAAGAGGCAAACCAAGAAACAAACTCTTAACTATAGACAACAAGCTGTTGGTTACCAAAGGGCAGGTAGGGAGTGGCTTAAAGAGGTGATGGGTATTAAGGAGGGCACTTGTGATGAGCGCTGGGTGTTGCATGTAAGTAATGAATCAGTGAATTCTACACCTGGAACTAATATTACATGTTAACTAACTGGAATTTAAATAAAAACTTGAAAAAAAGGTGCTGTTTAACAGTGTTATGGTTATAACAATTTAATGTTCTGAAAAATCCACTTGTAATTGAAAATGAATAATAAACATGATTAATTCCCCTTATGTCTCCAGTGTACCGACTGGCCTATCTTCGACTAAATACCCTGTGTGCACGCCTTCTGTCTGACCACCCTGAACTGGAACACATCATCTGGACCCTTTTTCAGCACACACTGCAAAATGAGTATGAACTCATGAGAGACAGGCATTTGGATCAGGTAATAATGTAGTTCACTTCTCTTCTCCTACTTATTTGTTAACTCTATACTGATTTCTTAAAAGATTAGATTCAAATGAGAAGCCAAATCAATTTTGCAGACTTAATATATGTGCACTTGTTAGCTACCTTTTGTAATTTTGCTGTACTTCTTAGAGCTTTGGAGCTTGAGAGTATTTTAGTAACTTGCTTAATGACCTAAAAGATCTTGTTTACACAAATCATTGAAGAAACCATTTATTGTGGACTTTTTCTGTCTTGTGGTAAACTAGATTTCATGTTAGTATGGAAAAAGCATGAAATTTAAGAACAATTTGATCTGGGGGCACCTGGGTGGCTCTGTCGGGTAAGCGTCTAACTTTGGCTCAGGTCATGATCTCGCTGTTCATGAGTTCAAGCCCCGCATCAGGGTCTGTGCTGACAGCTCAGAGCCTGGAGCCTGCTTCAGATTCTGTGTCTCCCTCTCTCTGCCCGTCACCTGCTTGCACTCTGTCTCTCTCTCTGTCTCTCAAAAATAAATGAACATTAAAAAACTTATTAAAAAAACCCAAGTTTATCTAAAACAGTGCCTACTGTTTGAATGAATGAACAAACTAATGACTAAAAGATTTAATTTACAGAGAACCATCTCTCACATCTTCATTTTTCTTCTATGTACCGAATAATAAGAATATATATATTTTTTTTAGTAACAATTTATTGAGATGTGATTCACATACCATACAAATTAAAGTATACACCCCAGTGGTTTTTAGTATATTCATGGAGTTGTGCAAGCATCGTCAAACACTTTTAAAACAGTTTTTTATCATGCCAGAAAGAAACACCATACCCTTAAGTACTTACCCCCTGTTCCCCCACTCCCTCCATCCCCAGGCAATACTAGTCTTTCTATCTCTGTAGATTTGCCTATTCTGGACATTTTTAATAATTGCAGTCATATAATATGTTGTCTTTTGTGTCTGGCTTCTTTTATTTAGTATAGTGTTTTCATTGCTTATCTGTGTTATAGCTTGTATAAGTACTTCATTCCTTTTTATTGCTGAATAATATTCCATTGTATGGATATACCACGTCATATATATCTGTTCATCATTTAGTGTACATTTACTTTATATTTTTGGGCTACCATGATTAATGTTACTGTGAACATGTATGTACAAGTTTTGTGTGGATATATGTTTCCAGTTTTCTGGATGTATACCTGACAGGGTGTCAGGTCATATAATAACTGTGTTTAACCTTTGAAGCCTGGCCAGATTATTTTCCAACTTACCCACACCATTTTACATTCCTACCAGCGGTGTATGAGGTTCTAGTTTCTCCACATCCTCATCAACTTCTTATTTGCTTTTTTAATTATACTCATCCTAGTGCGTATAGAATGATATCTCTTTATGGTTTTGGTTTTCATTTCCCTAATTGCTAATGATACTGATTGAACATTAAACACACTTTTCATGTGCTTATTGGCCATTTGTTTATCTTCTTTAGAGAAATATCTATTCAGATCATTTACATAATTTTTGAGTGTCTATTTATTATTGATTTATAAGGGTTCTTCATGTTGTCTACATAAAAGTCCCTTATTTCATATGATTTGCAAGTGTTTTTTCCAGTTCTGAGTTGTCTTTTTCACTTTTTTGATGGTGTCCTTTGAGGCACACAAGTTTTAAATTTTGATCATATTCCACTGGGTGTTGTATGGAAACCAATTTGACAATAAATTATACTTAATATAAAAAAATTTTGATCATGTTCAGTTTATCTGTTTTTTTTCTTTTGATGCTAGTGCTTTTGGTGTCATATCTAAAAAACCATTGCCAAATCAGAGACCACCAAGGTTTATCCTTATTTTTCTCCATTTTTCTCAGAGCCTGGGAAAAATGAGTATGAACAATTTAATGTTCTGAAAAATCTACTTGTAATTGAAAATGAATAATAAACATGATTAATTCCCCTTCTAGCTCTTACGTTTTTTTTTTTTGAGTTAATTTTTCTGTATGGTGTGAGATAGGATTCTAACTTCGTTCTTTTGTGTGTGAATACTGCTTGTTCCAGCACCATTTCTTGAAAAGTCTTTTCTTTCCCTCTTGACAGTTGTCAAAAATCAACTAACTATATATATGTAAAAGTTCATTTCTGGTCTCTTAATTGTACTGCATTGATCTGTAGGGAAGCATGATACCCCAGTTTTACTCTTCTTTTTCAAGATTTGTTGTGCTGTTCTGAAGCTTCCATTTCTGTATGAATTTTAGGATCACCTTGTCAATTTGTACAAAGAAGGCAACTGGAATTTTGATAGGGGTTGTACTGAGTCATAAGTCAGTTTGAGCAGCTCTGTCATCTTAACAATATTAAGTATTCCAGTCCATGAACATGTGATGTCTTTCCAGTTATTTAGATGTTCTTTAATTTTTTCAGTAACGTTTTTAAGTTTTCAGAGTACAGTCTTGCATTTGTTATATTCAATTTAGACCTAAGTAGTTGATTCCTTTTAACATTATTGTAACTGAAGTTGTCTCTTTAATTTCTTATTTGGATTGTTCATTGCTAGTGTATGGAAATACAATTAATTTTCATATATTAATCATATTATCTTACAGTTTTGCTGAAGTAATTTATCAGTTGTAATAGTTTTTAGTGGATTCCTTACTATTTTCAATATATAAGCTCATATATCTTCAAATAGAGGTAGTTTTACTTCTTCCTTTGCAATCTAGATGACTGTTATTTCCTTTACTTGTCAAATTGCTTTGGCATAGAACCTCCAATACAGTACTGAATGAAAGTGGTGAAAGGGGACATCCTTGTCTTATTCCTGACCTCAGGGGAAAGCATTCAGTCTTCCACCATTAAATGTATTGTTAGCTATGGAGTTTCTGTATATGCCCTTTATCAGGTAGTGGAAGTCCCCATCTATTCTTAGTTTATTGAGTGTTTTTATCACAAAAGGGTATTGAATGCTGTTTTCAAATGCTTTTTTCTGTATCTATTGAGATGATCATTGGGTTTTTTCCTTTTTATTGTATTGTGGTGTGTTGTATTAATTAATTCTTCAGTATGTTAAACCAGCCTTGCATTTCTGGAATGATTCCTACTTGGTCACATAGCACATTAGATATGCTGCTGATTCAGCTTGTTTTTGTTAAGGATTTTTACATCTGTAATCATAAGAGATAATGGTAATTCTCCTCTGATGTCTGTTTTTGAGTACTACTGACCTCACAGAATTAATTGGAAAGTGTTCCCTCCTCTTTTAATTTCAGAAGAGTTTGTGAAGAATTGGTATTGATTTTTTTTTTTAATGTTTGGTAGAACTCACCAGTGAAGCCATCTAGGCCTGGGCTTTTGTTTGTGGATAGTTTTTTATTATTAATGAAAGCTCATATTTTCTATTTCTTCTTTAGTCAGTTTTGGTAGTTTGTGTCTTTTCTTAAAATTTTCCAGTCCATCTTAGATAGTTGTTTTGTTGGTATGCAATTGTTCATAATGTTCCCTTAAAATCCTTTTATTTCTGTAAGGTCAGTAGTAATGTTCCCAATAAGAATATTTTTAGCAAAAGGTACACTAGTGTATAAGGGTATAACCTACAAATATGTATATTTTACAAGAGAATAAATATTTGGATATATAAATTCTAGGATGTTGGATTTTTAAAAGTAGGCACTCATTGCCTTTTTGGTTCTGCTTTTCTACAATATAGAAAGACAGTAGTGCTAAGGGTTTCTAAAGAGATTAGGTATCTTGAATCAAGAAGATTTTTGCAGAGAGAAACCTTAGGAAAAGAACTGAAGTAGGAAAAAAATGTGAATTAGCAAAGAAGTTATTGGATGGCATTCTGAATGGGGAGACCAGAATTGGGGCTGGTAGGTTGCTGAACAAGGGATGGTGAATAGATATTCCCGGCGATAGTATATATAAGCAAGAATGTTGCAGAGATATGAATACTTAAATTTGGCAATAAAATTCATGCAAATGAATAAAGTTTTATTTTTAAGTTCATAGAGAATAATTTCTAATCTAATTTTTATATTAAATTTTTTTATTGAAATATAATATGCATATAGAAACATCCATGTATCATAAGGATACATCTTAATGCAGATTCATCAGCTGAACTCACCTGCATAACCTGCCTCCAAATCAGGAACATTATCTACAATACAAAGACTCTCTCCTGCCCCTTGCTAGAAAGTCTCCTTACCACTATCACCAAATGTATTCAGTATTATTTTATCTGATAGTTTGAACCTTTTACACAACTGGCTTTTTTTCTTTTTAAGTGCTAGTTGCACAGTTAACTCATTCGAGTTTCAGCTTTTCTGGGAAAAATTTAAGTAACGGGTGAAGGTTAGAGTTATTTACAAACCAGATGATCAATTCTAATAATTGAGATTTGGCTATTTGCATTTTGTCCCTTAAACACAATTTGGGCTAAACACTTCACATCAACTTTCAAACTGGGCTCAGGATTAGAAAAAATAATCCTGTAGGAATTTAAGCTTCCGTTTTTTTTTTTTTGAAGCTAAAAGAAAGATAACAGAGTACTCTTTAGAACACAACTATGTAACAAAATTCTGATATTTTTATATTACATTGATTTACTAGATTATGATGTGTTCCATGTATGGCATTTGCAAAGTGAAGAATATAGACCTTAAATTCAAAATCATTGTAACAGCATACAAGGATCTTCCTCATGCTGTTCAGGAGGTAAGTAACCTTCCATGGTAAGATTTTAGATATATCCATATCCATAATATAGATAACTTAAGTCATTAATTAGACCATATATTCTGACCTTATTATATAAATTCACCTGTCAACTTTTTACTTTTATGTTATTAATTATTTGTAACTAAAATGGAATTAGAAAGTTAAGACATTTTAATATCCAAATTTATATTTTAAAGTTAATAAGGAATACTGTATCCCTCCAACAAAGAGGAATATTTGTAATAAACTTTACATGTATATATACATAAAAAATACCTGTGATGTTTCAGGGCACCTGGGTGGCTCAGTCAATTAAGTGTCCAGCTCTTGGTTTCGGCTCAGGTCATGATCTCATAGTTCATGAGTTCAAGCCCCGCATTGGGCTCCATGCTGACAGGGCAGAACCTGCTCAGGATTCTCTCTTTTCCTCCCTCCCTCCCCAACTCTTTTTCTTTTTCTTTCTCTTTCTCTCTTTCTCTTTCTTTCTCTCTATCTCAAAGT
This sequence comes from Prionailurus viverrinus, assembly GCF_022837055.1. NCBI lineage: Eukaryota > Metazoa > Chordata > Mammalia > Carnivora > Felidae > Prionailurus > Prionailurus viverrinus. Next base: position 22,832,628 of record NC_062561.1, on the reverse strand, counting down.
AAATAAACAAACTTTAAAAAAAAAATGCATCACATTTCACTTCTGGTAGAGCAGCTATAATCTAAACCTAAGAAGGCTTTTTCAGGTGATTTTTTACTACATAGTATGTGATTCTTACTGTTCAAACATATTATGAATTATTTATAAAGAAAATCTAAAGAGATAAATTTCTAAATTCATTTAACAGTTGTTTTTATTCTTCCTCCTCAGACATTCAAACGAGTTTTGATCAGAGAAGAGGAGTATGATTCCATTATAGTATTCTATAACTCAGTCTTCATGCAGAGACTTAAAACAAATATTTTGCAGTATGCTTCTACCAGGGTATGTCGGAAGTATCCTTTGACTGGGAAACTCTATTTATAAAACAATGGATCTCATTAAAACATTAAAAAAATAATCTACTTTTTGTTTTTGCCTTAGCCCCCGACTTTGTCACCAATACCTCACATTCCTCGAAGCCCTTACAAGTTTTCTAGTTCACCTTTACGAATTCCTGGGGGAAACATCTATATATCACCCCTGAAGAATCCATATAAAATTTCAGAAGGTGTGCCAACACCAACAAAAATGACTCCAAGATCGAGGTTTGTGTTTTCTCTTTAGGGAAGGGGCAAAGAATAAGAGGAGATTGTTTTGACCCAAGCACAAAAATATAAAGCTTTCTTCATTTAAAATGAATGACAATTTATATTAAGTGACATGGCAAGAATTTGGTAGAAAAGATAAATAATGTTTACTTAAATAGTTTTGCAAATTTAGTCATCAACCTTTCTGGTTGCTGGGATCTATTTTTTGTGAACAGAGAACAACTTTTGTAATAAGTTTAAAATCACTTTCATATTTTTGCAAGTAGACAATCTGCTAAGCAAAGTGGATTACTTTCAGTTAAGAATTTTTATTCTGTAGATTTATTGAATGTCCTATAAGCTCAGTGAACTTGTTCATCTTGCTTTGTTGTTAAAATGTAGATGACTGATTAAATGTAGATGACTGTAAATTAAGTCTTTAGAAGTCCATTCTTAATTCTGCCTGCAGTTTCCTTACATTACTTGGGGCAGGTGTCAGGGCTACTATGGAAGGGTGCTGTCTATCAGGGAGATGATGAGTATGAAGCTGTTTTAAATTCCTAGATGAAAGGTTCTGTGCAACTACAAATCATTATATCATCTTCTACATCCAACCACAAGTGCTTTCTGGCTTTGAAGTGCTTCCATTGACTTATTATATGTTATCATGGGCAGTTTGAAACTGACTTAATTTGTAGAGTGGTAGGCAGATTAGGAAGTATAGTTAATGTAGTCTCATCTCCCCAAATTGTCAGCTCATATAGTTGTACTTAATGGGCAAGAAAAACAGGGAGAAGGAGATATATTAACCCTTGAGAAAACATTTGTGTGGGGTGTTTAATTACGTAAGTAATGCACACTCATGGTAAAAATCTCAAACTCTACAGGAAGAGATAAAGTAGAAAATAATTGGTAAATGATATAAATGCTCTCACGCACTTTGTACCATATTTTATTTGATGTTCTTATAGTATCTGTGTACTGATACCTACAAATTATGTTGTAAGTTCCTAACATGCTGCACCGTGCATGTTTAATTTACAGTCCCACACTGCCACATGAAAATGTATACTTAGGTAATGAGAATTGATCCATATTATACTTATGATGATGGCTATTTGCTGAGTTTAGTAAAATCATTTCTGGGTTGAAGTTCTTTAGCAAAAAATTCACATTCTTAAAGTTTTAGATAAATCGTTTGTCAGGCATTAAGAGAGCATCTTTAAAAAAAATTTTTTTTACATTTATTTATTTTTGAGAGACAGAGACACAGCATGAGCAGGGGAGGGGCAGGGAGAGAGGCAGACACAGAATCAAAAGTAGGCTCCAGGCTCTGAGCTGTCAGCACAGACCCCGATGCGGGGCTTGAACTCATGAACAGCAAGATCATGACCTGAGCCAAAGTCGGATGCCCAACCGACTGAGCCACCCCAGGCACCCTAAGAGAGCATCTTAATACTCTACTTATCCATCATATTTAGGTATTCTGCTTAATCAAATATATATAGAATGATGGCCACTTATCAAGGAATTGTAGGACAATAAAATCTGTTAGTCCCATGTGCATATGATTAGTCTCATGTGCATATTATTATATCCTTGTTATGTCAGGCTAATGCTGTTCTTCAGCTTTATTATTAAAAACAATTTATATGGTTCACTCATGGCAACCACAAAACCCCAAACCAATGATACATACACAAAAAATAGAAAGAAAGCCAAATATAACACTATTCAGTCACAAAGCAAGAGAAGAAGGAACAGAGAAGAACTACAAAACAACCATGAAACAAGGGACAAAATAGCAATAAATACATACCTATCAATAATAACTTTAAATGTAAATAGCCTGAATGCTTCAATCAAAAGAGAGAGTGTGGTGGAATGGATAAAAATACAAGACCCTTCTGTATGCTGGCTATAAGAGACTCACCTTAGACATAAAGACACATACAAATTGAAAGTAAAGGGATGGAAAAACATTCACCATGTAAATGGAAGCAAAAAAAAAAAAAAGGCAAAAAATCAGCAGTACTTCTACAAGACAAAATAGACTTCAAAACAAAGACTGTAATTAGAGACAAAGAAGGGCATTACAGAATGATAAAGCAGTCCAACAAGAGGATGTAACATTTGTAAATATCTGTGTACCCAACACATGTATTAGAGCACTTAAATACATAAAGCACATACTAATGAACATAAAGGGAGAAATTGATGGTAGTACAGTAATAGTAAGGGACTTTAACCCTCCTCTTCATATCAGTGAATAGATCATTCAGGCAGAAAATCAATAAGGAGACAGTGTCTTTGACACTTTGGAACAGGTGGACATAATATTCAATCCAAAAACAAAAAAAATATTACTGTCAAGTGCACATAGAACATTCTCCAGGATAGATCACATGTGAGACACAAAACAAACTTCAATAAATTTAAGAGGATTGAAATCATACCATGCATATTTTATGATCACAGCAGTATGAAACTAGAAATAAATCACAAGAAAAAAACTGGAAAAAACACAAACATGTGGAGACTAAACAACATGATACTAAATAACCAACGGGCCAACAAAACAATCAAAGAAGAAACAAATTCATGGAGAGAAATGAAAATGAAAACACAATAGTCTAAGAATCTTTGGGATGCAGTGAAAGAGTTCTAAGAGGAAAATATATAGCAATACAGGCCCACTTCAAGAAGCCAGAAAAGCTCAAATAAACAATAAACCTTACACCTAAATGAACTAGAAAAAGACGAACAACAAAGCCCAAGGTGAGTAGAAGAAAGGAAATAATAAAGATCACAACAGAAATAAATGATGTAGAGACTAAAAAGAAGAAAGTTAACAAAACCAAGAGCTGGTTCTTTGAGAAGATAAAATTGATTATCCCTTAGCTAGACTCATCAAGAAAAAGAGACAAAGGACCCAAGTAAATAAAATCAGAAAGGAAAGGGAAGTAACAGCTGACACCACAGAATTATGAAGGAATCTAAGAGACTACTACAAAAAATTGTATACCAACAAATTGGATGACCTTGCAGAAATAGATAAATTCATGGAAACATACCATTTTCAAAAACTGAATCAGGAACAAATAGAAAATCTGGACATACTGATTACTAGTAATGAAATTGGATCAGTAATCAAAAAACTACCAAAAAATAAACGTCCAGTCCAGATGCGTTAATAGATGAATTCTACCAGATATTTAAAGAAGAATTAATACCTATTCTCCTCAAACTATTCCAAAAAAATGGAAATGGCAGGAAAGGTTCCAAATGCATTCTACAAGGCCAGAATTATCCTGATCTGATAACCAAAACCAGACAAAGTCCCCACAAAGAAAGAAAACTACAGGCCAGTATCCCTGATGAACATAGATACAAAAATCCTTGACAACATATTAACAAATCACATTCAACAACATATCAAAAATATCATTAACCACAAGCAAGTGGGATTTATTCCAGGGGTGCAAGGGTGGTTTGATATTTACAAATCAATCAACATTGTGCAGTGCATCAACAAAACAAAGGATAAAAATCATATGATAATCTCAGTAGACCCAGAAAAAGCATTGACAAAATTCAACATCACTCATGATAAAAAACTTTCAACAAAGTGGTGTTAGAGGGAACATACCTCCACATAATAAGGCCATGTATGAAAAACCCACAGATAACATGATACATACCACATGATAACATCATAGTGAGAAACTGAGGTTTTTCTCTAAGATCAGGAGTAAGACAAAGGATTTTCACTCTCATCACTTTTACTTAACAGTACTAGAAGCTTCACCCATAGCAATCAGGGAAGAAAAAAAATGAAAGGCATCCATAGTGGTCAAGAAGAAGTTAAACTGTCACTGTTTGCAGATGACATGATACTGTACATAGAAAATCCTGAAGACTCCACCAAAAAACTACTAGAATAAGTGAATTCAGTAAAGTTGTAGGATATAAAATTAACATACAGAAATCTGTTGCATTTCTATACACTAATACTGAAGTAGCAGAAAGGGAAATTAAGAAAACAACACTTTACAGTTGCACCAAAAAAGAATAAAATACCTAGGAATAAACTTAACCAAAGAGGTGAAAGATGTGTATCTGAAAACTATAAAACATGAAAGAAATGGAGGATGACACAAACAAATGCAAATATATTCCATGCTCATGGCTTAGAAGAATTAATATTGTTAAAATGACCATACTACCCAAAGCAATCTACAGATTCAATGCAATCCCTATCCGTATATCAATAGCATTTTTCACAGTCTAGAACATATAATACAAAGTTTGTATGAAACCACAAAAGACCCCTGAATAACCAAAGCAACCTTGAAAAAGAACAGGGGGCACCTGGGTGGCTCAGTAGGTTGAGTGTCTGTCTTTGGCTCAGATCATGATCTTGTGGTTTGTGAGTTCGAGCCACACATCAGGCACGCTGCTGCCAGACTGTCAGCGTAGAGCCCTCTTCGGATTCTCTGTCTTCCTTTCTCTGCCCCTCCCCCACTTGCACTCTCCCAAAAAATAAATATTAAAAAAAAAAAAAAGAATAAAACTGGAAATGTCACAATTCCAGATTTCAAGAAAGGTTTCAGTGTCATAATTACTACAAAGTTGTAGTAATCAAAACAGCATGGTACTAGCACAAAAATAAACACATTGATCAATGGAACAAAATATCCCAGAAATAAATCAACGATTATATGGTCAATCTATGACAGAGAAGGAAAGAACATACAGTGGGGAAAAGACCAACTCTTCAATACATGGTGCTGGGAACACTGGACAGCTACGTGTAAAAGAATGAAAGTGGACCACTTTTTAATACCTTACACAAAAGTAACCTCAAAATGGATTAAGACCAAAATGTGAGACCTGAAACCATAAAACTCTTAGAAGAGATCATAGACATTAATTTCTCTGACATCAGCTGTAGCAACATTTTTTTTCTCAATATGTCTTCAAAACCAGGGAAACAAAAGTAAAAATAAACAGGTGGAACTATATCAAAATAAAAAGCTTCTGAACAGCAAAGGAAACCATCGATAAAATGAAAAGGCAAGATAATGAATGGGAGAAAATATTTGAAACCATATATCTGACAAAGAGGTAATACTCAAAATTTATAAGGAGCTCATACAACTCAATAGCAAATAAACAATTAAATTAAAAAAGTGAGCAGAGAATCTGAATATACATTTTTCCAAAGAAGATGTATAGATGGCCAGCAGATACACAAAAAGATACTCAAAATCACTAATCATCAGGGGAATGCAAATCAACCATAGTGAGATAGCACACCTGTAAAATGACTAGAATCAAAAAGACAAGAAATAACAAGTGTTGGTGAGGATATGGAGAAAAAGGAACCTTCGTACACTGTTGCTGGGGATGTAAAACTGGTACAGCCAATGACGGAAAACAGTGTGGAGGCTTTTCAAAAACTTAAAAATAGAGATACCATATGATTTCACTATTGGGTACTTATCCAAGAAAATTAAAACACTTATTCTAAAAGATATGTTCTCCTGTATGTTTACTGCAGCATTATTTACAATATCTAAGATATGGAAGCAACCTAAGTGTCCATTCATGTATGAATGGATAAAGAGGATGTGGTATATATGTACAAGGGAATATTATGCAGCAGTTAAAAAGTACAAGATTATGCCATTTGAGACAACATGGATGGACCTAGAAGATACTCTGCTAAGTGAAATAAGTCAGAAAAAAACAAATACCACATGATTTCACTCATAAGTGAAATCTAAAAAAAAAGAAAGAAAAGAATAAGCAAAAATCAGAATCAGACCTATAAATACAGAGAACAAACTGGCGGTTGCCAGAGGGGAGGGAGTTATGGGATGGGCAAAATGAGTGAAGGGGAGTGGGAGATACAGGCTTCCTGTTACAGAATAAGTAAATCGTGGGAATAAAAGGTACAGCATGTGTAGTGACACTAGTGATGATAGTCTGTGATACTGTAATAGCAATACATAGTGACAAACCGTAGCTAAGCTTGTAGCGAGTATAGCATAATGTATAAACTTGTTGAATCACTGTGTTATACACCTGAAACTAGTGTACCCATAATGTGTCAACTATACTCAGACAAAAACAAAAGAACATAAATTATATGGTTCAAACAAGGACAGACTAATAGAGATTTCTAATTCTAAGATATATGACAGACTTTACTATATATCAGTAGAAATCTTAATTCGAATACTGATTATTTAATACTATAAGTTTTTGCCAAATGTTAGGCAAATTTTTAATGAGAAAATGTGAAAGAAATTTTAATTGTTTACGCACTGATTTATGAGAATTAAATATGGATAAATTAAAATTTTCCTTTATCTTCTTTAAATGTGGACAGTGGCAGACTATAGTCTTTCAGTCATGTAGTTCTTTAAAAATCTAAGAGACCAGCTCAGTGTATGATTAGAGTAGCATTGTTAGAATAAGCCACTGATGACTATAATTTTGTTGTGGTTCTGGGGTAGAGCAAACTTTTGATTTGGTATTTCTAATAGCTTAGAATGATGTATGTTCATCTCTGCACAGTTATATATGATTTTCATTACTAATTTGTATTTTATCTTGACAGAATCTTAGTATCAATTGGTGAATCATTTGGGGTGAGTATTTTCTTTCTGTAAAATACAGGAGCATGCATTGTAACTATAAAAGAAATTACAGATTTCTGTTAACTTGAATTAACAAATGCTATTATTCAAACACCTCATCAATATTGCATAGAATTTAGAAAGAAAGAAAAATAGATTTATTTTCAAATCACATTTAATTTCAAATTATACTCCTAATTGGTGAATTTCAAAGTGTTTTTTTAAACATCCTTTGAAATTATATGATACATTACATAGATTTTTCTAAGCCATCAGTTCCTTGTCACTTGAGCCTCTACATGGAGCCACTCATTACAACATGGCATCCTGCTTCCCTCGGAGCAAGAAGAAAGAGAGAGGTATAGAGCAAAATGGAAGTCACAGTCCTTTTGTGACTAATATTGAAAGTGATATTTCATCACTTTTGTCATATTTTTGTCAGAGGCAAGGTAACACTAGGTCCAATCCACACACTCAGAGAAGGGAGTATCACACAAGCGTGTAGAAACTAGGAGGTGGGGATTCATGAGTGCCATTCTAGAGTCTGCCTACCCACTGCCTCAAATGAAATAACTAGAGAAGGATGGTGGCTTGTATACTAAAAGACTGAGTGTTAAAACATATGTTGCAAGTGGTAAATGCTGTGGTATTGAGCTCAAGTTAGGGTATAGCTATCAGGCTTCACAAAAGAGATGTGGGACCACACAGGAAGAGTTGGATCTGGATCCGAATAGAGTAGGGGTCCTCAAACTTTTCTGCTTGCTATAACCTCTAAAAGAATTGAGAAAATGTTACAGGTACTTATATACTTTAAAGCTGATAACTAAAAATCTTATCATAAATTTGATATGTACACAGGATGTGCTCTAAATATATTTTCCATCTAAACTTGTTTTTGCATTTAATTTTTAGAAAATTACCTCATTTAATTTTTGGAAAGTAAAGCTTAATTAACAGAGCTAATCCTCACTGTCAGATCAGTCAGACTTAATATTTCTATCAACAGTCTGACTTCATTTTTTAGTTCAGATGAACACGTTCATACACATCCCTGAGGTAATCGCCTGCTCCAGTTCTAAATTAGACATATAAGAAATAGAATTTTTCCGTGTGTTTGTCCCTTGGATGAAATAAGTTATTACCAAAGCTTTCTTTACTTTGCTGTGACAGGATTCTCCCTCAAGAGATGTATATCGCAAATCATCTTCAGTAATAATGAATGGACTCAAAGTCTTTTGATATTTGAATTTTTATTTAAAAACTTAATGAATTCACATTTCAATAAATATTGTTATCAGTAATGGTTTAAAATATATAAACTATATGACTTGTCGACATAATACCCACAAAGCAAATCCAGAATTATTATTGAAAAGATATTTCACTTCTTATTAGACTCTTGTGATAGTCTCTTTGGTCCTGTTATGCCCTCAAACAAACAAAACCCATAAGGTTCCAGAAAGCCATTCTAACTTTACACACTTCTGAGAAGTAGCCTTGGTTTTGTGTGTGGGTGGGTTCCCAAAATGAGGAACCAGGATTTTCAGAGTAAGTCAGACTTGTTGGAGGAAGGCGAGAAGCCTCATGGGGAGAGACAGGAGGGTATTTAATTGGGGCAGGGTAGGTGTAGTTACACTGATTCTAAGATTTTTCATATCTCATTTGGTGCAATAAAGCAGAAAATGAAAATGCAGGTATTACCCCAGCTGATTTTTGACACCCCTCAGACTACAGTTAAAGGTTGCTGACTGCAAGATTCTGGCATTTAATGATTTAAAATAAAGAATTCTGTAATTTGTAGACTTCTGAGAAGTTCCAGAAAATAAATCAGATGGTGTGTAACAGCGACCGTGTGCTCAAAAGAAGTGCTGAAGGAGGCAACCCTCCTAAACCGCTGAAAAAACTACGCTTTGATATTGAAGGATCAGATGAAGCAGACGGAAGGTAGGAACAGGTTTGAAATGGTCCTGTGGAGAAGCCAGAGTGCAGCTGTGCTCCTGACTTCCACCAGGCCCTTTTATGCCAATTTCATTTGGAAGTTGTGAACATTGCTCAAAATAGGTAGGAATGTATCCCAAAGTTAAAAGCACCATATAAATCATGTACTGCCTACTGAAAGTCATTGAAAATATCGGCTACTGGCAATCTGATGTTTTTTCATGTTTTTTTATAAAGCTATTAATGAAAGTTCGTTATGATTAACATTAGACTTTTTTTTTTAATTTTTTTTTCAACATTTTTATTTTTATTTTTGGGACAGAGAGAGACAGAGCATGAACGGGGGAGGGGCAGAGAGAGAGGGAGACACAGAATCGGAAACAGGCTCCAGGCTCCGAGCCATCAGCCCAGAGCCTGATGCGGGGCTCGAACTCACAGACCGCGAGATCGTGACCTGGCTGAAGTCGGACGCTTAACCGACTGCGCCACCCAGGCGCCCCAACATTAGACTTTTTAAGTGCTTACTCTTGAAAAATATTTACTGTGTTTTGTAAGACTCACTGACAAAATACAAAAAGGTTCTAAATTTGTGATGGTTATATTTTAGATGTTTTTTGTTTATAAAGTGTTGAAATTAAAAGTCACTAAGAGTGTGAAGTAAGTCGTTGAAATCACCATAGTTATTAAAAATTTGAGTTTTCCGTTTGTATACATGTGAAATGTTTTGTCTTTTTTAAATCTGCAGTAAACATCTCCCAGGGGAATCCAAATTTCAACAGAAACTGGCAGAAATGAGTAAGTACTTATCATTTCACCTTATGTAAATATGAAACATTGTTTATCTTGCAAAAGGCCTTTTCTTGTTTTAAAGGAATAAATACATATAATTCCCTAACTTAGCACACTTGCTTATACACTGAAGATGCAATTCAATCAAGTATGTACTCTTTACCCACAGACATTTGTGGATTAGATGTATGATGCAAAGTGAAGGTCATCTTTACTCTTTCTAAAATCTTTAGTGTAGAAATACTAAGAAGTGAAACCACATCGTCAACATGAATGGCTAGAAATACTTCAGGAGAGAGAAACTATAATGAGGAACTCTAAGAGTGTTGGATATAAAGAAAGGTTTTTTTTTAATAAAATCAGCATATATAAACATCATCCCCCTTATTTGAAGAATAATTTTTTATCCTATTATGGAACTTCTCTAATTTGCAAGTTTTAAAAATTTACTGTCAAACAAGTTTTCCATTGCTGGAAATCAGAATTTTGATAAAGAGCACCAAATCATTTTCCAGATTACACAGAGTGACATAAATCGGGAATGTTAAGACAAATGGGATTCTATCCTCAGCCACTCTAAGACTATAAAAGATTAACCTAAGTATAATAAATGGGAACTACGTTAAGAAAAAGACAAACATGTACTGACTGCTACTGGGTTGTCCTACAGAGATAACTGCGGTAGTTTAAGTGTGACACTTTCTGATAATCTGCCAGATCCATTGACAGGAAATATAGCTGGTATGGGGAAAGAAGACACATACTTCAGAGATAAGTATTAAAATTACTGGGGCATCTGGGTGGCTCAGTCAGTTAAGCATCCGACTCTTGATTTCTGCTCCGGTCTTAATCTTGCGGTTGGTGAGTTTGAGCCTTGTATCAGGCTCTGCACTGACGGCATGGAGCCAGCTTGGGATTCTGTGTCTCCTTTCTGTGTCTCCCTTCCCCTGTTCACATGCACAAGTTCGTTCTCTCTCTCTCTCTCTCTCTCTCTCTCTCTCTCATTCTTTCTCTCTCCCTCCCCCTCCCTCTCTCTCTCTCAAAAATAAACAAAGATAAAAAAAAACCCTATTATTCCTAGGTCATAGGACATACCAATAAGAACAATACCAATTGAAATGTGACTTTTTTATAAAAAGGCTTTCTCTAAACATGTATCTGTCAGTACTAAGTATTTAAACTATAAAGTATTTAAAAGAATGTTTTTTGGGGCGCTAGGGTGACTCAGTTGAGCATCCATCCAACTCTTGACTTTAGCTCAGGTCGTGATCCCAGAGTCTTGGATCAAGCCCCACGTAGGTACAGAGCCTGCTTAAGATTCTCTCTCCATCTGCCCCTTTCCCCTGCTCACACGCACTCTGTCTCTCTCTAAAATTAAAAAAAATAATAAAAAAAACAAAAAGAATGCTTTTGATTTTTTAAAACCTTATCTATGTGTTATTTCAAAGAGTACAATTAAAACTAAATATACCAAGAGTTTAAATTTTTTGGTTATAAATAAATTTTTGTATTTTACATCAACTGACACACACCTATTTTAACTTTTAAGTAGTTGTGGCATTTCCCCTCATTATGTGAAAATAGACATGAAGTTTATGACCAAAATGAAGCTTTGAAAACATTTGAGGCATTTGGAAGCTCACAAATACGCATTTTAAAAGGAGCAGAAAGCTGTAAAAACACGCATATTTTCTTAGAGAAGAGTTCAGTTGCTGTCGTCAGTACATTTTCCAGTGGCACACTCAGTTGTGATGGTGAATTCTCAGTGCCAGGCTGGAGTTCAGGACCTTTCTGAGGCTGGAAAATTGGGGAGAAGCAGCAGGAATGTTAACCCCTAAGGCTAAGGAATTCTTCAGTTTTCCTCAAAGACTTGAATTGCATTCAAAGAAGACCATCAGACAGTGCTAGATTGCCGAGAGGGGGGAAGACTGAGAATTCGTATTTTCTTTCTTTTCCAAATGCGAATTTGTTTCCTCTTTATTAAAGAAGAGCTTCTGCCCACCACAAAAATCAAGTTAAGAATTTTTAAATAACTTAAAAGAAGTTTTCTGGTTTTGGCTGTGTTGTAACTAATACCGTACTTTTAAAATGTTCATGTCCGAATTAAATGAGCTGCCAGCTGACGTCTTTGCGAGGTATCTGCAAGCACAAGGGAATTACTTGCTTTGTGACGAATACCACTCACTCCAACACATCATTCTCTGCCAGGCCGGCATTCGGCTGGGCCACAGGGCCAAACCCAGCCTCAGCATCTCTGGAGTGGTGGTCTGCAGAGCTGGGCACGCCTGCAAGTATGCGAGACCACCCCTTGGTACATAGAGAAAATACTAGAATCTGTTTTTATCTCCTCTGTTTTTGATGTTTGGGCTGTGTGTGTTTTATAACTTATCTACAAATATAGATGGTATACATACACACCATACATATTTTGGTGGTACATACTTGGGAAAAAATGTACTGATAGAAATTATATGATAAAATTTTGGAAACCACTGCTTTGCCAGGCCCTGAACTCCATCGATTTGGCACAAGCCTAACGTTTATGGCAGCCCTTTGTCAACGCATCCAGCACCATCAGTGCTGTTAACATTTCTGCATCCTTTTTCCAGCATCTACCCGAACACGAATGCAGAAGCAAAAAATGAACGATAGCATGGATACCTCAAACAGGGAAGAAAAATGAGGATCCCATGACCTCACTGGGCACCGTATACACCTGTGGCCTCATTGTCTCTCACAGAGCAGACTATGTGACTCTCCCAGGTTCTGTTTACGGCCACATTGGATATGATCTTCAGCTCTTTTTACAGATATTGGATCTCGAGTGTGCAGATGGGCTTGCCTGTGCGTGCAGGGGATTCCTAAGCCACTTGCAACGTCGTAGTCAGTAGAATATACATTGTTATTGCACAAGATTGAAAATCTTGTGTAAATACTGCCATTTAGAAAGTTGTAGCAGATGTTTTCATTTCCAAAATATAATTGCTGTGCTCTACAAACGGCGAGGATGCCCTGGGAGGGGCATCCCAGCAACCCAGGCCTATTTGAGTACTTTGTCTTTTCTTGTGGCATATATGTGATGTTTGCTATTATTTTATTAATTTATATTTATATATTTTTTAATTTAACATGAACGCCCTTAGAATATGTGTCCTGTCTTCCAAATGCAATTTGGCTGACTACTTCCCCCTCACCCAAGTGATCCTGAACTCTTCTGCTAAAACAGATATTAGAAACTAGGGAAAAAAATTACTAATTTTTACACATTAGATTTTAGTTTATTAATGGAATTTGATGTACTGTGTGCTTGTTTTATAAATTTTAGTTTTAAAATACAAGCAGAAAGCAGAGTATAAACAAATGATGTTGTCATACTACTGATACAGATTTCATACCTCAGGACTTGTAAGAATTTATTGATCCTTTTCTCCATCCAACTCCTGCTTTAAAGTGAGGGTTATTAATAGTACTCTTGGTTTTTATAAACCATTCAGAACCCCGAATTCAGGAAGTACCCATCTAGTACTTGGAAAATAAAGTGTTCAGCTAGAGCTTTGCCACAGAGGGCCCTAAGACAGGATATCCCAAGTGCACTTTCTAATGTTTCTGGGTCCGAAGAATCAAGACCTAAAATAATTTTACTCCACAGACTGTTAACTATAGGAGCCTTAATTTTTCTTTCTTAGAGGTTTGTTTAATTGCATCTCAGCAATTATTCTGCCCTCCTAAACTTGGGAAGGGGTGTGTTTTCTCGGGAATTGTACATGTCTTCCATGTATCTTTTGAGCTGGCAATTGTCTATTTATCTTTTTTTTTTTTTTAAGTCAGTATGGTCTAACACTGGCATATTCAAAGCCACATCATTTCTACTCCAAAATTGCAAGTAATCAAAGGTCTTTGGGTTAGGCATTCATGTTTCTATCTGATTTTGTGCAAAAGCTTCAACTTAAAACAGCTACATTAGAAAAAGAGGCGCTCCCCCTGCCCCAGCACCTAAAGGTGTATTTAAACTATCTTGTGTGATTAACTTATTTAGAGATGGTATAATTTAAATTAGGTGATATTTAAGGTAGCATCAGCTAGCTTTTAGGAAAAATCACTTTGTCTACCCAGAATTCTTTTTAAAAAGAATTCTGGTCTTATTTGTTAGAAAATGACATTTTATTTTGTGCTCGGTTAAGTTTCAAACTTGTTATCTTGATAACAAAGGCACTAGAAAGCTTTCTCCCATTTCCTCATTAGTTTCTGCATGAACATCATACAAATCAGTTAGCTTTTAGGTCAAGGGCTACCATATTCCTGGGTCTTCAGCTAATAAAGTTTACGTTAGAGTTAGTGCCAGAATTTTAGGAACTTCAGAGATCATATATTGAGATTACTTACATAAGGCTTCAGGTATTGCTTTATTGCTTTTTTGTATTGGTTAAAATTGTACATTTAAAATTGCTTTGTTACTATTTTCTACAATTAATAGTTTATTTTAAAATAAATTAGTTGTTAAGAGTCTTCATGGTCTGATGTGTTCTTTGTATCAAGTGCACTAATGTTCTCTTCTCTATCTGGCTTCTCTCCTAGTGCCTTGTCCACTGTTAACCTTCCATTGGCTTCCTATGCTGATGATTCCCAAATTTATTTATCCAGCGTGACCTCTTTGTGGAGATCAAAGCCCTCAGGCAGTGGGACTCCTCCACCCCCTCCCCGAATTCTTAAAACATAAACCAAAATTAAATCAAGATACCTTGTTTCTACCTCGGTCTTTCCCCATTTTACTAACCACTTACTTGGTCAAGTCAAAATCTTAAGAGTCATTTATCAACTTTTGTCGAGACCATGGTTTTAAACTTCTAACTGGTCTCCTTGTTCCCTTTCTATCCTTTATAAAGAGCAAAATTGATCCCTTTAAAATAGAAATTCATTTACATTGTTATTCAAGTATTGACAGTCCTTGTCACAGCCTGTGGCATGGCCCCATTCCCTTGCTCTTCCTCCTCCTCTGCTACTTTCTCCTGCTCCTTGTGCTTCAGCCACACTGACCTTTTCTCTCCTAATACCAACCCTGGCTTTTCTATTTGCTGTTCCTTCTGCCTGGAGTGCTCTTCCCCCAGAATTTTGCACAGGTGATTCCTTCCTGTCTTTCATGGCTCAGCTCACAGGCCTTCCCTCGACCACACAAGCTAAAAATCCTTACTCTATATTGTGTTACTGTCCTCCAAGAGTGTAACAGCGTTTATCACCATTGGAAATCATCTTGTTTGACCTACCTATTGCCTGTCTACTCGTCCCTGCATCAAACTCCCTCTGCAAATGGGAAGCATCAGCCTGGCTGCTCTTCTAGCTCTAGCACCTAAAAGAAACTCATACGTGGTCAAAAAAGAAAAAAAAGAGAATGTATATTTGCATATTTTTCCAAGTATATGAAAACAAATAATATTCCCTTCCTCTTTTAATAGGTCATGTACTCAGTACCCACCATATTCCAGGCACAGTTCTAAATGCAAGAGATATAGCAATGGGTAAATAAAACTAAGATCCCCATCTCTGTGGAGTTTACCTTCTAATTGTAGTTTCAGGGAAAGAGAGGAAGTGAATAAACAAGAAATACATTGTGCAGAAAAACATAGCAGGGAGTGCTAGGGAAATAGGTGGTCAGGGAAAGACTCACTGAGGTGGTATTTGAGCAAAGCCTGCCAGGAGGTGAGGGAGTAAGTCATGCAACGATGGGAAGACACCCAGTGGAAAAACCAGTGCGCCGAGATGGGAATACGCCTGTGTGTTTGACGAACAATAAGGCATCATAGAAAAATGGACAATCGTAAGAGGAGGAAAAGCAAGAATCTCTCATCTAATGCAAAGTGTGTGTTAAAGGCCTTTCCTCCCAAACATCCTATTTGTGTCTCACAGGTCCACAGTCTTTTTCCTGCAATTCTGAGATCCAAAAGGCTTAAAAACCCAAGCGGTCTGTGCGTTTGTTTGGTGGCAAAAGTCATGTGACGTCAAACGTGTCTAAACTGGCATAGAGCTATTTACAGCCTTTTATCCTACTTAGTAGGAATACTCTTGTTTCACTACAAAAAAATATTAATACGTTGATTTTGGGAATCTAACCTAGGCCCTACTCAGGTATTACATATTAGGTGGTATAGGTACTAAACTCCAAAAACGGGACGACATGTATCTCATACCAAGGGTTTCAGATAAGGGATTATCTTGAATTTCAGTAATATGATTTCTCAAAAACAGGGTGGAAAGTGGAATTCTCTCCTTCTAGAACAGCAACATGTTTGTTCCTGAAGGAAGAAAGGCAATCACACCTCAATGGACTGTATTTATTTTGGGATCTTACATGAAATGCATCTCTTAGGTCAAAGCAAAAAGCAGCCTTTAGGATGCTAAAAGTTTTTAGTCTGGATGGTAGAAAATTGATCACTTCCAGAGATCTAGCATTCTAATAATAAAAACTCTTTAGAATAAAAAGGACAAATTCAAATTCATTTACTGATTTGTTTCTCATTACAGTTTCTTGGTGCAAACGGTGGGGAGGAAGAACCTATATGTTGTAGTTCTAGTACCATCTGGATGATTTCATAGAAACTTGCCTCTCAAAGCATATTTTTGTTTTTCATTTTTGTGACAGTGTACATGGTATTGGTAACAATTCATTCAGTAGAATTTTCCTTTGGACTAAAGATGTATTTTATGGGACAACAGGAAACCTTACCTTTAGAAATAGCATATTTCTACCACAAGTATAGTGTCTTACATAGAAACATATCTTGGTAATGCTGATAGTGTCTGATTGGGATTTAAAACAATCTCTTTTAGTATGAACCTGGATATTCTCATAAATCTTTTTTTGTGTCTGTTATTTTGGGAGTATGCTTATATACTAGCATTGAAATATAAAATAATGACAATTTAATATGAAAGTTACGTTTATTCCACAGACTAACATCACTTACTTCCTCAATAGAAAACATCATGATTTTAACTGCATTTAGTGAAAGAAAATCAGTATGGTTTACGTTTTTATGCTTTGACAAAGACTGAATTGAAAGTAACAGGTATGATTTATCATTTTTCTTTACAGTTTTCCCAGCCCGTCTGTTGTAATAATAGCATGGGGAAGGCTAATAAGATAGACCAAAAAACAGACAAGACTATATAGTTTTTGTTGTTTGCTTTTCATTATCATTGGTCAGGAATCCTGCCTCTAAATAAAAATCAACAAGTCTGGTCCATAATGACTGGCAATTTTTCAGGTCTCAGCTGAAAAATGACTCAGGTCAGTACATTAACCTTTACTTTTAAAAAGCTTTAAATGATATCTTCACAAACCTCTATTTGCAAATGACCATATTCTTGTAAAATCTTAACCTTTCTCTGTGTAAGGTGTATTGGAATTATGCTGGAAGCACTAACCCACTGAACTTCTTGTGGGAGCAGAGAGGAAACAGAACATAGGGAAAGAAAATCTAAGATTAACTTCTGTAAAATGAAGGATCCATTAATTTATGATGTAGTGTCATTATAAAAAATGTCCCTTTTCCCTCACATATCCCTAACTGAACAGCAAGGTTTCTGGGGCTCTACACTCATCTGTATCTGAGAGAGAAAGCTCTGTTTTTTTCAGAGATGTATCCATGGGACTCATCCGTCATCTCTCAAACTGGTCTATGAGCCCCTTCTTGTTTGGAGTTCCAGATTTTAAGGGTTAAACGGTGATTCTCATACTTGGCTCAATATCAGGATTACTTAGGAAACTTCAAATATACTGAATTAGAATCTTTGTTTGGTAAAAGTTCCATAGATTGTTCTGTTGTACAAAGAGATAAGAACTGAGAGAGATAGCAGCACAAACCTACACATAACAGAGCTTAGAAAATCTGGGTAAAAATCCATGCAGCCCTTCTTAATAACTTGTACCGTGGCAGCATGGGCTACTGACCCATTGTGGAGTTTGGTAAAAGGCAGGCCGTTTTTTCATACCTCAGTAAACTCATCTGTTCCCTTTGAGTGTTCCAGTTTTTACATGAAATGACTTCATAAAAGAAAGAAGCTTAAGACCCTGTCAGAAATAGGCAAGAAGGGAAGAGAAGGTTTCGGAAGACCTTGTGAAGATGTAAAGGCATTGGTCCGTTCCAGCTAGCATTGGAAGGTGAGGAGGAGAAGTCAGCACTGCAGGCTGCGGTTGTCTAAATGCCTAAACTGACAGCTGTGGATAATAACCAGGTGTGAATGTTTCTTTGATAGATAAAACAGCAAATCTAACAAACAATGAAAACAGATGGCATATATGGCTAACTTCAAATAACAAATAACTGAATAAGACTATAGAATTCCCAAAACAGGATTCTGATTAAGAACTAGAGGTCAAGGCCACTTTGCCTCTACCAGATAAGGTCTGCAAAAACAGATAAGCCAAGAGAAACTAAGGATTGAAAAGTGACCTCACCAATAAAGAGTAGTCAGAGGCAATAATATGAACAGTAATTATGTTGTTTATATGCCATTTATGTTTTAGGGTGGGCTTTGCTATGATAGGTTATCTGAGTAACTACTTCCAAAAATAAGCTTAATCAAATGGATTTGTATAAATGTAAGAGATATAAAGTTGATACAATTTTGCTGATTAGGGATTAAAAAAAACCCAATTGTTCTATTATCTACAAATAAGCACTTTATTATCAAATAGTTCAGCATCAGAACAAGGTTTCTAATTCCAAAAGAGTTTTCTTTACATAATATCATATTGTGAAATACATACCATATTGTGAAACCCATGTTAGAGGAATCTGACACTACATCCTACATCCCGTTCCAGTTTTTCTTTTGCAGTTGGGTAACTTGTTTTGACCGAAAAAGTATAAATTTATCTCATTCTTCTTAATGCTGTCCATGAAATGTAAGTATGAGTTCCTTTTCAGCTAGTACTTTATAATTATTCTGTGCCAGGTTAAGAGAACTGTTTTACAGTGACATAAAACTCCACTACAAGAAAAACACATAATCATTTTTACATACACAGGCAAATCTCTCAACACAAAAAGAAAAGACATTATGCAATTATGTAAGGCAGATGAGCCCAGAAATAACATTCATTCAAAGACAGTACTTCATATTCAGTAATCCTGTATGAGAAATTAATGACTCAGAGTAAATAGAAAATTAAAATTAGCCCTTGGGACTTTGACAATTAAATTGTCAAGGCTGTTTGTGAATTCTAATTAATGCTCTAAGTTAGCCACTATTACTTAGAACCAGGTACCAGAAGAATATGAACCTCAATAGTGATGGGCTGTCTCAAATTTCTTTTTGTGCAATTTGTTATACCTTCATCCAGTATTCCACAAATAAACCTGTTTTCAGGGCATACGTAAGATTTGTAATAAATGAATTGAGTGCCTATGTATGCAAGGCACTGTTCTGGATGCTGACAATGTACTGTCCAGCTCTCTATGTGATATCAGCCTGTTAAGAACAGAAATTTGGCCAGGATAGCATATACTTAGACCAATGTACCAAAAATGTCCAACTTAAGGGACGTGAAAGAGGAAATGGTAAATAAGACATTTTAATTTCTTTTCCCTTGACCTTAGTCACATCTGATCAGAGCACGGAATGCCTTGTACAGTAAACTTCAGACTTCAGCACAGGGCACACTGACCACCACCTTCTTTTGACAGAAGTATTCAGCCAGTTAAGGAAAAGTCATTCTCCGGCTTTTGCAGGGAAAATGGAAATACCAAAAATTCTTTCTTGCAGATGAGGATCAATTTTTAAAGGCTCCAACTCTGCTTGCTTTGCTGATAAAGTTCTTCAGAAGATCATGGTCCATTTCTGCAAAGCCTGAAGTTTGTGTTACTACAGTCAAATGATTTATGCAAAACCTGAAGCAGAATTCTTCTAAATCCTAGGAACAAAAACAAAAAATACTTTAATAAATTTGTATATCCCAATGCAATGCAACACAGCATGAAAATTCCCAAGACACATAGGAAGGGACAAGCATTTGAAAGCCAATAGGAAGAATTGTTGGTACAGCAATACCTAAAGAATAGTTATGAAACTGTACAGCTAATGTGAATCTATGCTTGTAAACATTTAAATAACAGAGTAAAATATTCAAGTTCCTCCATACCAGCCAGTGCAAAGAATCAGATTTTTTATTCTCAGAAATAGGCACTACGTACCTTTCTCTAGTGACAGTATTTGTATTGTTCATTCCACTGTCAGTATTTGTTAAAATACTCCCCTTTTATATTCCCTTAGGAGCTGAAATGTTTCTAGATGAAAAGAGTTTCTACTATATGTTAGGTACTACCCTAAGGCATTAGGTCTATGATTGTGAGCAAAACAAAGCCCCTGCCTTTCCTCAAGGAGCTTACTTTCTAGGAAACAGAAGGCTGGAAGGTAACCATACAAATAATTGACATAAATATGGAATCTGAAAAAGTCTTGAAAATGAAGCCTAGTCCTGGCAGAAACACTGTGTGCCCACGGCCTCATCACTGGAGATTAGGCGCCAGCCTCCAGTATTATCACCATGACTTGCACAAACTAGCGAAGAGTTTGGCCTAGCCATGAAGTGTTCTGCATGTTTTAAGTGCCCAATATATTATTATGTTAATGAAAGACATTCACTATGCTTTTAATATCAATGTTTCAAGGTGGGTAAGATTTTTTTTTAAATGTTAAGGGAAAAAAAAAATCTAGTGTTTAGAGAAATATACATCATGTAACAGGAAAAAAACAGAAGCAGCTGTATGAAAATGTTAATGTTCTCTGGTTTGATGAGTCATCTCCTTCCTCATACTTTTTTGTATCTTCCAAATTTTCTTTAATAAGCAGAAAAGAAGTTACAAACTTTTTTTTTGCCCACCACTAAAATGTTCCTGTTTTTTGACCAGAGAGGATATCCTTATAACAAAAGGAAATCGACTCCAAGAAGAATGGGCTGCTTCCTAAAGATTTAGCTCTAAGACAGGTTTTCTTTCCTTTCTTTATTGTCAAAACAATACACAGTCACTGTAGAAAGTTCAGAAAAAAACAAGCAAAGATAGGAAATAAAAATCATCCATAATTCCACCAAAGATGACCTTTGAGTATATTTTTCAGTCTCTTTTTTTCTATGTAGATAATGAATGTCAGTCTTTTTAAAAACTGCTTTAAAAAAAATGTTTTTTAAATTGATGCTTTTACAAATGTTCATTTTTCAATTAATGTATTTTGAGTTGCTGCATAGTTTCATAGTATAAACATTCTACAGTTTAAAGAAACCTCTACTGTTCATGTTGTCTTTTTCTAATTTTTCAAAATTATAAGCAGTGTTGCAGTACAATTAGCCTTTGAAGCTAAATCTGTCTGAATCCACGAGTACTTCCTTAGGACAAATTCCTACAAGTGGATTCCTTAAAGAAGTACACCTTTAAAGCTTTCAATACATTTGGTACCAAGTGCCCCCACAATGACTGCCCCAATGCACACCCTTAGCAGCTGTTCAGGAGAACACATAATATTCTGCGCCTGCATTATCTCTAAGAATATATTCCCCAGTTTCACAAGTGAAAAATTATACCTTAGTTTCATTTATATTTTTCATTTATTCATAAATCCATTTTGTTCCTTGGTCCATTTTACTTCCACCAAACTGCTAATATTTTCTTTTTGTTTTCTAAGAACTATATGTTAACTATGGTAAATGTGCTTCACCATATGCTGCAAATATTTTCCCCACTGTATCAACTTTTTAATTTTCTCGGTGGTAATTTCTGATGTCTGGATATGTTTTTCTTTCTGAAATCAGACCTATCAATCTTTTCCTTTTAAAAAAAATTTTTTTTTTAAATCTTTACTTACTTTTGAGAGAGAGACAGCATGTGAGCAGGGGAGGAGCAGAGAGAGGGGGACACAGAATCCGAAGCAGGCTCCAGGCTCTGAGCCGTCAGCACAGAGCTTGACACGGGGCTCGAACTCACAAACTACGAGATCATGACCTGAGCCGAAGTCAGACACTCAACTGACTGAGCCACCCAGGTGCCCTTGTCAAGCCTTTCCTTTATTTAGGGCTTCTTCCTTGGAGCTCCACCCTAACATTATACAAATGGTCACTTTTTCTGGTACTTTTAGTTGGTTTACTTGTTTATTTTAGTTTATGAACTAAACACCTACCATTCTTTCCACAAGGTCAGCTAGTTGAAAGGGTGCTTCTCTTACCTGAGCATCATACTTCACAGCAGCTGAAAGCAGGGCAATGGCATTCTCCTCACAGATTCCTTGCTTGATAGTTTGTTGGCAGAGCTTTTTCAAACGATTTTCTCTATAAAAGGTAGCCAAATCCAGCAATCCTGGCGGGAAGAGATGTTTATTAGGGGGAGTGATTACAAGCATCCCCATTAAACTCACTCAACCCTTCAAGCAATGATTGTTGATGTGCGAACTGAGCAAATACAATACACACAAACAAGTAGCTGTGGAAAAGCAGACACACAGTGAAAATGGCTTTCATATTTCTCCTGTAAAGGCCGACCCCGCACTGTCACTTATTCTCCTGGGTCATTTCCATCAGCACATGGGACACGTGTCTGTCTCCCATCAGTCTCCCCCATTTCTCTGTAAACCTGGGGAACATCCTCTCTGTTAGCTGTCTCCATTTTCTCCCTTCCCCTTCTCCCGCTAAGCCATTCCAGCAGAATCCCATCCCCTCCATTCCCGGATGTCACGAATGCTTCCATGGAGCCAAATCCAAGGGGCTGTTGTCTGGTTTGTCCTACTCAAAATTTACACAGAATTTGATGTGGTTGGTGATGCTTCTCTTCTTGAAACTCTGTGTTACTTATGTTTTTCTTCTCCGTAATTTTCTTCAGTCTCTTGGCTCGGCCGTTCTTCCTAACTTCCAAATGTTTTGAGTGCCCCAGGGTTCAATCCTCAGATTCTAATTTCACTTATTTCCCTAAGTGACT
Organism: Prionailurus viverrinus; assembly: GCF_022837055.1. NCBI lineage: Eukaryota > Metazoa > Chordata > Mammalia > Carnivora > Felidae > Prionailurus > Prionailurus viverrinus. The sequence goes on along the minus strand of NC_062561.1, from coordinate 22,809,726 downwards.
TCCAGCACCAACCCTGCCCCTCAGTTTAAAATACCACCTATAAATATTGATGAGTCCCGTTATATTATCTGTCACCTACTTTCACATAATTCATGACGGAGTGATTAACACAATAAGTTAAGGATATGGCTATCTAAATCTCCATCAGGGGATTTGTTAATTAGCATACAGAATGCTAGGAACACTTTGTGAAAATACTTATGAAAGGAGCTGTGTCTGGATACAAGGCTTGGCTAGAAACACTGTGCGAGGCCTCCTGCCCTGGCATGAACAGGATGAAGCATCCCGAGACCAGCACGCCCCACGCTCAGAGAGGTACAGTCACTAGCTCTACATCAGGTTGTCATCTGATCAAAAGGTTAGCTGAATCCTCTGCCAGAAAATCATCACATCTACATCAAGCTAACCTGCAAAGTGCTTCCCAGGGGCCTAAGAGACAAAGAGATGGGATTTCATCAATCTTAAAACATCAACCGTTTTTGCATCCATCTGCCACTGCATCTTGCGTATGTAGGAGGGCCGGGTGCAAACTTGTTTTCATCGTAACCTGACCAATACTACCAAAATTACAGCGGCAAGGCCCATGGCCCAGTGGAGGATACTGAAATCTTGTGAAATCTTGAGACCTGTGATGGCTCATTTGTTTTTGGTCAGTTCTTCGCAACCCCAAATTCCTATCTCTAGTCCACACTCCGAACTGCAGAATCACATAAATGTGTTCTCCTGAGCTGCCCTCAGAGAAGATCCTGCCCTGAGCCCCTGCTCAAAACAGCCCAGATCTGCACCTCCTCCAGGCACAGTCCTCACCACAGTGGCCAAGAGCCAGGCATCCACTCCTAGACCACACTTTGGTTACAGGGGACTCTGGAATTCCCTACCTAGTTGGCCCTGAGGTCACTTATGTGGACATTTGCTCCCTTCCCGACCATGCCACCAATGTGCAGATGCCCAGCCCCCGCGGTGGCCTAGGTGAATGGAGCTTGGCCATGCAGGCTGGGGTGCCCACACATCCCTTGTGATGCAGGGTGTAGCTGGCAGTGGGTATAGAAAGATGGCAGGCCTGCCCTTCCAGTGCAGATGTCTAGTAAGCAACTCAAAACTCCTTTGCCTTCTGAAACTCAAGGGCAAAACCTGTTGCTCTCCATCTTCCTCATCGTCTTGAATGCTACTTCCATGAACCCACCGGCTCAGCCAAACAGCTTAGAGCAGTCGTTACTTCTGTTTTCCGCACACCCCAACGTGCCATCAGCCCCATTTTTAAAATACATCCAGAATAGGATCTCTTTCAACACCTCTGCCGCTACGCCACCCTAATCCAGGGTATCGTCATCACCTTATACCTGAACCGTCATAATTACTATCTTTTAAAACACATCACTCCTGTCATGGAAGCTGCTGTGCCTCAGCCCCACCAGCACACAGACCTGTTCTCCCTTTCTTCCTCTACCACTTCCCCCAGCCTCTCATGTAGCACTTCCAGGACCCTTCCTTAAGAGACACTAGGATTTTCCCTTTGCCCCTTCATCATCGTCCCTTCCTCCATCCTGCCAGTAATGCAAACGCGGTCCTGGACTATGAGCACGGGCCACACGCAGGGATGCCCTGCACTGTCTCCTTTAAACCACAGTTTTTAAAATGTTGTTGTTAAAGCAAATCCTAAATAACACAAGCCTCATGCTCAAAACCTTCCAAGGCTTTCCACCACACCAAGATTAAAACTCAAGCTCTTCACCGTGGCCCCCAAGGGTAGTCATGCTCTTGCCCACATCCCGTTGCCTGACCTAATTCTTACCGCACTGAGTCTCACTTCACTCCACCTGCCCTGGCCTTCTTCCTCTTCCTCCACAAATCTGTGCCTGTCTCAGACCTCTGCACTCACTGTTTCCCAGAAGGCTCTTCCCTCAGGTATCTGTGCGGCTGTTCCCTCTTGCTTTCCCCCGCTCTCTGCTCCCTGTACTTCCTCACGGAGGCCTTCCATATTTGCTTGTTTAGGGCTGGTCTCCCTCATCTGAACACAAGCCCCCAGGGGCAAGGCCCTGGTCTGTCTCCTGCACAGACACTGAGAGGAGCTGTGGCACATGCTGGGCATAGGCACTAAATCATTTGTGGAAGAAAGGGAGGAAAACTGTAAAACTCCAGAAATCAGATGTTTGTTTACCTGAGGAAAATTAAATGCTGATCTGGTAAAAACCGCTACTGGATTTATACATGTAAAAGGAATATTTAACTTAAAAATCTAAAGGCTGAGCTGTTTCTTCAGTTCCTTACAGAATTCCTTAATTCTCTGTGCCACCAGCTAACAATATTGCCAAGAGCTGTGAATTGAAATGTAGTATGTCTGTTACTCTGTGCCCGTTTGATCTATGTGGCTTTTTTTTTTTTTTTACTGTCCATACCCCTGAGGTGCAGTGAACGCCCCACACTACCTTCAGGACAGAAGGCCCCAGAAGTCCCACAGCGTTCTGTCCCAAAGCCGTCTAGAGGGCAATTCCCGGTTATGGAGACCACAGGGCTTATTACTACTACGTGCATTTCATCTTCTTTCTAACGTAGACATCTCAGGGGCGGCAGGTGTGGCTGCCGAACAGTCATGCGCATTCCTTACATACGGCAGTTACGGAAGAATAGCACCCGCTCCACAGTCTGATGGTTTGAGATCCACCAAGTCACCCTCTGTATGAAGCAGTAACCAGGGAAAAGTGTGGGTTGGACACAGAACTATGTGTGCGATCGCCCTCACGGCCACTTCCACCCTGCGCGTTACTCAGCATCGTGCCCATCTCTTGGGAGAGTGTGGTGGTGATTACCTACTGCCTCCTCGGGGGAAAGGCTGATGCTGTCTGTATACAGGTATTCCAGGAAGGCTCGGTAAACAGGATACGAAAACTCACTCATTTCTACGATATCATCCTCGTTGTCTTCCAATGAAGAACGAAAATGCTCACACCTGAATGAAGGAAGAAAGGAGCATGTGAGGTCCTAGCTTCTGGGCGAGAGCAAACGACCCTCCTGAGGGACACATCCTTGTGGGGCTTCAAGGGGACTGACAAGGAGAAAGGAAACACGGCGTGGCACAGGATTCTCCTCACACTGCACACCTCTGTGTCCCCATCCTGGTCCCTCGCTTCCCCTGCTGGCTGGAAGTGTAGTGACCACCACTTACTGGACGAGGCTGCAGATGCAAACCGGATGTAGCGGAGCTGACTCCGATGTGTCATTTCCGCACCCCATGCGCAGCGTGGCATTTATGGAAATTGGGTGGGTTTCTTTTCATAAACTGAGTCATTTTGTTTCTTTACCTCCTGCTATGGGTTGAATTGTGCCCCTCCACCCAAAATTCATATGCTGGTGCCCTAACCTTAGAATATAACAATAATTGGAGAAAGGATCTTTACAGAGGTAATCAAGTTAAAATGAGGTCATCAGGGTGGACATTAATCCAAGATGACGGGTGTCCTTATAAAAATGGGGAATTTGGATGCAGACATGCACACAGGGAGAACCCCACGTAAAGACTGGAGTGGTCAATCATGCCCCAAGCTAAGGAATGCCAAAGATTGCCAGCAAGCCACCAGAAGCTGGGAGAGAGGCATGAACTCTCCCTTGGGAGGAATGCATCCCGCCAATACCTTGATCTTGGACTTCTGCCTCCAGAGCTGTTGTTGAAGCCACTCAGTGTATGGCACTTTGTTACAGCTGCCCTAGCAAACTAATGCCCCTGTCTCTTTTAGGAAGGTTTAGGGGCTATAGCAGGAGTGAAGGAATGTTGGACAGCACAACCAAAGAGGCGTGCTTGAGACTAAAATGCCATACTGAGTTTGTGATTCATTGTAGCAGGATTTAAATACCTGTTAGACAACAACATGATGGTTTTTAAAATCATTATGCTAAGAAAAGGAAGCCAGGCACAAAAGAATACAGACTATATGATTCCATTAACATAAATTTCTAGAAAATGCTAACGAATCTATAGTGACTGAAAGAAAATCAGTGCTTGCCCCAGGGCTGATGCATGAGGGACCTTTGAGGGACGACAGGAATGTTCTATGTCTTCATACAGGGCCGTGGTTTCACAGCATAAATATATGTCAAAGCTCCTCAAACTGCACACTTCAAATGGATGCAGCTCGTTGCTCAAAACTGATGCCTCAATAAATCTGAATTTTAAAATCTCGGTGTTAATTTTCCACCAGACCTTGCTGCCTTGCAAAAGCCTTAACTTCTCTTTTTCCCAAGCATCTAAAAGTTCACTGTCCCACAACTGACAAGGAAAGTGACGAAGCTTGGGTCCTGGGCAGGAAGCCCAGGTGGCAGCCAGCCGTTCTGATGCCGGACTGGACAGACCACCCGCAAAGTGTCTAAGGAAGCCCGTAGCCGTTTACTCTCCCCCCCACAGGCCCCAGTGGTTCTCGTTTCCCGTGTCCTGTGTTTCCCCGGCTGCAATGCACGCTCGCAAGGGTGAAATCAGCCTTACGTTATTTTCACTACTGAAGTGCCTCCTCTAGTTCTGTGAACACTTAGAAAATCATATGTTTGTTTCAAGTCTCAAAATAAATGACTCCTTACCTAATTTTGAGAAGGACTTTATGTGCATAAATATACTTTCCGTCCACCAGGAATTTCAGGTCTGCTGTACTGGGGTTGTCAAATTCCCTCTTGAGCGACTCTGCCACTGTCAGGTGGTCGTCAGGTTCTACAGAGGAACACCAATGTTTCCAGGCTTAAGGACAGACATAGTAGAAATACAGGCCAGAATACAACATCGCTCTTGTGACACTCAGGAAAATACCCGAAATAAATGGCTGAGTGATGCTTTCTTTCCCCTAAATACAGATTTTCACGTCTCTGTAATCATTAAGGGTAAGAGCCTCACACACATCTCCTTGTAAACCTGACAGAACAACTAAAAAGTCCCAAACCGCCCCCTCAATGAAATTTTTGAATGTTTGAGTAAATAGACTAGCTAAAAATAAAAGAATAGTTTTTCAGGAACACTAAAAAGCAGTCAAATGAAATAGCTTTTAATTTAGTATGGGATCCTGGTTTCTGATACTTTCAAGAAAAATTAATCCATCAAATTAGTTTCCTTTCACAGGAGCCCATTAGAGAGAAAATATATGATTCTGCACCTAAAAAGTCCTTTTACTATCACCGGGGTTGTCTTCCTAGTTTTCACCCAAATGGGCAGAGACCACTCACCCACGGACAGGAGGCGCCAAGACACAGCAGGAGTGGCGAAGCAGGCGAACACGTCGTCGGTGCAGGAGAAGTGCGTGAGGTGAGGCAGGATCACGGACTGGCCCCGGCACTGGCCCCACATGTACACGTGCCCGCCCTGGGTCTTGGCAGCCGACGTGTGGGCCGAGTGGCAGGCCGCAATCTCTATAATTCTAGGTTCACAAATAAATGCCAAGTGAACGTGGCAAACAGGAGAAGAAACAAGTTGATTTCTCCTTCCCTTAACTTTAACGGATTTAAAAAACAAAACGAGACTTAATCTAGATTTTCAGGCACGAAACAGTTATTTAGGTTTAAGCTATCCTTCAATGGCACAACTAATAAAGATCTACTTGTTACCACTTCCAGCCCGTAGGCCTACAAAAATATACACTGTCCCGTTGTGAAATGCAAAAACAATCCAAGGGTAAAGGCCAAAACAAACAAAACAGTGATAAAGACTTGGGCTACTTAACCCAGGTCTTGATCCAGTATCAAGAAATATTTTCATTAAAACTTTACCGATTTTAGTGTTAGATGCAGCATGCTGTGGGCCACCCCAATCCACACTGCAAACAGTAAGGTCAGTAGTTCTAACTCATAGGACTCTATCTTTGAGAGCCCAAGAGAGCAGTTTTCTGATAAGTTCACAATTGCCAGGGAGGTAGTTCTCAGAATACTTCCTAATAGCCCTGTTTTTGTTGATTTAGAAATAATTAACTTTCTCTAAGAATAAGCCACTGTACAGATTCACAAAAGAGAGTAAACTATTTTACCCAAAGTGAGGTTGCCATCTTGATTTTGCCCACAGCAGGCAGTGGCACCAAGATCCTCAGTGACTTAGGCTCAGAGCTTAGAGTCATCTTTGACTTCTCCCTCCTCACTTTTTTCAGAATATCCAATTGACAAATAACATAGATTCTCTCTTTGATAATTTCTCCCATCTGCCACCACCCTAGGTCAGGCACAGCCCATAGCAACAGCCTCCGTGGTCTCCATGCTTTAGACTCTCTCTCTTTTCCAATCCAGATCACACAAGGCTGGCAGGTTAACAATCCTCTGAAAACAGCATCCTCATCAGTACTCTCAAACCTTCCGTGGCTTCCCACAAGATAAAATCCAGATGTGTGACATCAAGACCTTCCATAATTTGTCTTGCGCCTGTATCCAATCCTCTTTCAAATCACATTTACCTACATACCCTATGTTCCAACAAACAGATGTACTCACTGCCCCTCAACATTTTTCTTCACAAAGTCATTGTGCAGAAATGCTCTTTCCTTTCTCTCTGCCTTAGAAATCCTGCCCATCTTCCAAGGCTCAGCTCAAATGGCCCCAGAGGAAGAGGTCTCTTGCTCACCTGCACTCTTGCCATTCATCCCATCCACACCATTCCAGCCTGGCCCTTAACTTCTCAGGGAGGTATGTCTCACCTACTCTGCTAGATTACAAGTTCCTGGCAGGCTAAATCACTGGCTTATTTCTCTCTCCCCAAGTGTCTTTCTCTCCCCAGTAAGGTGTCTGATTAAGCACAATTTTTAGGTTATTTTATTGACTAACTGGGAAGGACAGAACAACATAGAGCGACTGAGGGATGGGAAGACCCCACTGACAGCCTAGCAATTGGAGGGTGGAGACATCCCCCCACTGCCTCTTTTAATTGGCTGTTTCCCAGACAAGGAGGGAAGATGGTCATCATGCAAGCTGAACACTGCCGTGGTGGCTTGCCTCAGAAGGCTGAGGTGTACTGTTTTCATCTGTGGTCCCAATCATTTCAGGGATTCATTCAAGGGCAGCTCTTAGCTCTTGAAGATGGGAGTACTACACAAGAAGCTATGCTGTACCAACGGTGGAGAGCCTGGATGCTGGGGTCAACCACACCGGGGGCCACATCCTAGCTCTACCACTAGGCTGTGTGATGGCGTAAATGTTCCCGAGCCTCTGTTCCATCACGTTGCAAGCTAATTGCTAATTAATTACAAATAAAGCTAATTTGTATGTATACAAATTAAATGATAAAATGTTAAACACCAAGCACAGAGTCTGGTGTACAAATAGTAGCCAGCAGTAGAGGCTTAACAGGTTTACTACTTCTTGGCATTTTAAGTGACAAAGCCTCCCTCACACAGAGACTATATTTCCAATGATCAATTCAGACAGTGAGACCTTCCCTATTTGCATGGTCAAGTCAGTGAATGGGCCCAAACCTCTAATATGTGCTTTTTACAAAAGAATCTTCCTTGCCCACACAGGGAATATTGCCAATCCTATTTGGCTTCTCAATAAGCATATCCTTCTCAATAAAGAAAAGGCAAGGAAATGGAATAAATGCATTTGTTCAAAGAAAAGGCATCTGTTCAAAGAAAAGGCCATCCACCCTCACACATTACACCAAATGTGAGGGCAGCAACACACTTCATTTTACATGGCTTGGTGCGAGGGGCAGGGCACAGGGCTGAGGGCCAGAGAGCAGCCTATGGAGGCCAAGGTACTTAAAACACTTATCATCTATTTTATCATCTTAAAAAAAAAAGTGAGGAGAGCAGAATCCAGGTAGCAATCCTTTCACAGCCTTGTGAGTAAATGAAATCAGCTACAGCAGAGTGCACACTCAAAACAGTTTCTTCTGGTGACTGAAGTGTTTACCAGTGGCTGCAGGAACTCTGGGAAACCACTTAAAATCACAGATAGCCTCTCTCTTCCCTGATGATGTTCTATGAAAAATGTAACTGATGGGAACATAACAGTGTCCTTCTGGGCACAACTACCCAACATCAGAAAACCAAAATAATTTAATTCCTGCATTCACTTCTGAAATATCTTTACTAGCCTCCGTGGAAAGGAAGTAGCCTTTGCCTTTACAGGAGGAGGGAACACTGCTTGGTGGAGGAAGGCTGGAACAGACACAGCACAGGGGTCAAGATGCAGAAGGCTGTGGAGCAGTGGCCTTCCCTTAACATGGCCTCGTGAAGTTTACCTGGAACACCTAGCAGCACACGGGAAGTCAGGGGTGGGGCACGGGCTTGGCTGACGGCAGCAGCTGCTACAGGAACAAGAGTGGAGAAAGTTTAGAGGGAACCTTCAAGTCTAAGCTTGGGACCCAACCAACTGCCAACGCATCCAGCTGTTGCCTAAGGTCATCTGTTCTTAAATCTGATTCATACCAAGAAGCAAAATTCTGAAGCTCAGATTTTCCAGTCTAATATGCGACAGACGATGACTATAAACTGAGCTAAACTTTACTGTCAGAATGTCTGGCATATTTCACATTTTATTTTGTAGCCATGCTTAATGAAAAAAAAAAGTACTAGACATTCATAATAAATGAGTTTTGTGTCACCTCAATGGAATGATCCCCAACGACTGCAGCTTAATGGCTGTGAAGTACTAGAAATGAAAAAGCAGAGAGTGAGGAAGAATATAAAACAGAAAACAATGAGGAGAGGAAAAAAGGTAATTTGTGAGACAGAAGAAGAATGGAGAAGAAATAGTAATAATAAAAAGATCCAGAGCAGTAATTCCCAAGCCTGGTTTTGTAAGAGGCCAACATACTACCAATTATCAAGGTGTCACAAAATTCACAAAAATTCAAGGCAAAGTTAGCTTTAAATCAATTTAACTTCAACTATGCTTTTATGGAACTTTAAGAACAAAGATAAATGCTGGTAAATCAAAGTACTGAGACTTCAGAAAGATTGGGAATGACTGGGTTAGAGAGAAGAGAATTACTTTAGTCATTAAAATTACTTTTATGTGAACATAAATTGCTAACAAATGTCATTAGCATTCTTCATCATAGATCTCTGTGGGAAAAAATTTTTAAAAGGTTTTCCTTGGGTTGTCGTTTAAGCAAAGGATCCAATCTACACAGATTTTCACTTTCCACTTCTGTGAACAGGTAACCAGGACCTGAAGATCCACCCCACCCTACATTCAATCCTTTTGTTTCTAATTAGTCAAACTTCCCCGAAATGGGCCCCAAGAGTCAGAAGTGAGTTCTTGAGAGATAAGTCATAACATATCTGCAAATTTCAGTCGCTGAAAAGGGTGGGTACGTGCAAAACAAGTCCCAGCAGACTTACAAATTCCTCCCTCGCAATATTGGTGTGATGGAGAGCCTGCAAGCTCAGGGGTTACCACAGCAAATTCAGGCATGGAAAACAGAAAAGTAGGAATATTGCATTCAAAACATTCAGCCATGATTTCTGTAGCCCAAATAATGACTACAAGGACAACAGCAAGTGTGCAAGTGTGGAGCTATTTCCACTTTTTTTGCATTTATAATTCAAAATTTGAAAAAAGTTAAGCTTTTTTAAAACCTTAAGTTTTTAAAATAAACAAGCAATACTCTCAAGTACCACGTAAGGAGTTGGCACTCAACATAACTCCCCTGCCCTCCTTTTCTGCCTCTTTTTCCTTCTTTCCCAAGCTGTCCTGCACTCTTTCTGGCCTAGCATGATGGGAGTGGGAAGACCTGGTGCTCATCCTGGGACGACCAGGGACCAGCAGAGCAATGTGGGGCAAGCTGCTGGTGGGCAGACAGTAGTGGATTTGGCAAGCCCAGGGACAGAGGAGTTCAAATTTACAGGAAGTGTGACAGCACCATAAAAATGGTAAAGTACTATACAAACATGTTGTTTTGATTTGATCCTTTATTTGATCCTTTAACACTTTACTGTTTGTCTAAATACTAAATGTCCCTACTGACCCAATTTGCTAAACTGAAGCATTTTCGTGATTGCTCAAAGCCTCAAGACTGTCCCTTCTCTTTTCACTGAGGAGCTCTGAACTACCTAAACGGGGGTGGCAATGGCACGGCTGCACACATCTAGTACATTCCCACCAGTTCCTGACCTCCATTCCCTCTCCTTCTCCCCAATCCTTATGAGGTCCAGGTTCTTATTCTAAGAATTTGGGGGAAAAAAAACAAAAATAGGTTTTTTTAAAAACCTATTTAACATAGGTTAAACAAAATTAGCCAGGTTTATAATACTCACATGAAAATCAAGGGGGTTGAAAATGACAATTTGGTTCTTCACTTTTATTGTTAAATATTCCAACAGGAAAATATGAAAGAATTGCATACAAATGCAAGATAATCTATATATCCATATGCTTACTTTAAAATCAGATATAACAAAACTTAGTATGTACAATAAAAATGAAAATAGCAGTATTCATTCCTACAATGATTATAAACCTGGTTTAACAGACACAATAATGAATATTTTTGTCCTATACTACTGTGTCAAGAGATAAGAGTGAAAAGACAGTGCTATGGCCATGTTTGAGACATTCAAAGGGCTTTCAAAAGTAGTAGGATAACTGGAAGAAAATTTGGGATATGTTAATTACTTGACACAACCTTGCAAACAAGTGGGCAAAACTAAGTCTTAATTTTCTAACCACTATACTCTGCCTCATAGTGATAGCTTGGGAACTAAAATCATGAGATGGTCTTATCCTTTCAACTGGCAAACTTTACTCGCAGCTGAGTGAATGGCTTTATAATCTATCTGAGGTACTTTTGTTTTTCTAAGCCACAGAAAATCAACCTCAAGCATCATCAACTTCCTCTTAATGTAAAACAGAAAACAAGGAGGAGGAAAAGGTAATTTGTGAGGGAGAGGAATAATGTAGAACAGCTGTGGGAGGCGTAGTCCTTGTTGTTTGTGTACAGTAGCTGAAATAGGGGTAAATGAAAGTAGAGTATTTAACGTACAAACTCCCCAAGGGTTCAAAAGCCAGTTTTAAAGAGGAATGAATGCTCTGGTGAAAGACTATTCTAATATTAGCAGTAAGTTTCCCCACAATTCTGTATCACGTCCAAGTTCTGTTTAATCACTAAAGAACATGCAAGTTGTTTTGAAAATGCACATATTACCTGTCCTTTTCCACAACGACAGGTGCAGGATAGGACTGGTTACTTTTATTGCCAGTGCCTAACTGGCCGTAAGAATTTGCACCCCAAGCATACACTTGGCCTTCATCTGTTAACACTAATGTGTGCGCATAGCCACAGGCAACCTGGAAAGAGGAAAACCAAATCCACTTAGGCCTGCAAATATGCTTTCACGAGATAGGTTAAGAATCAAAGATGTAAAAAAAAAAAAAAAAAAAAAAGAAGAAGAAGAAGAAGAAGAAAAAGAGGCAGCCTACCCAGAGAGACCAACATTGAGGTAACCCGTATTACTCCAGAACTAGCTCAGCCCACATGTGGCCAAAATGGCCATTAAGATCAACATGATTTCCTTCAGTGACATGAGTCTGGTTTATTCAGCTTTCATATGGCATTCATTATGCTCACAGAGATCAAGGGGTGTGAAGTGAATATGAAATACACTTTTATTTTTTAAGAATTACTTTCCTTTTTTATAGTAAAACATGTTTAATGTGGACTACCATAAAAAAAGTATAAATATGAAAGTAATCTCAAGATCAGGATTTTTTTCTATACACACACACACACACACACACACACACACACACACATACAGTACAGAAATATGTACCATGTCTCCATGCACCATGTCTGTATCTTCATTTTTATATAACATCACATAGCACTATTTCCATATCATTAAAAATCCTTTGTAAGCATCATTTCCATTCATGTAGATTTTGTATAATTTATTTAATCACTAACATTATTTGATTAAATTATGCTATATCTATTATTTATGTTATTTATTAAAGTTGATATTTTTTTCTTTTCTTTCTTTCCCTCTTTATCCTCCCTCCCTCCCTCCCTTCCTTGCTTCCTTCCTCTTTTGCTATATCTTCTCCACTAATCCTGTGTCTTTCTTTTTTGTTCCTTAAATATCCCCGGAAGAAAATTACAGAACAAAGGGTATGAATATTTTCAAGGCTCTTGATATATGCTGCCAAAGTTTCCTTGGAAAAGACTGTAACAATTTACATTCCAACAGAGAGTGGCCTAGAAACATAATTTTCTGATGAACATCTACAACTTTACTCAGGGAAACAGAGCTTTAGTTTTTAGTTCAATAAAGAAAACATCAAGCAGCTAAACTTTTCATCTGCCAAGAAAACTGTGTACATTGGCATCTTTGCCATGAAAGACTTAAAACCAGGCACACACAGACCCACTGTGGACGTACCCGCTGGACACGAATGCCTTGCAAAGCCGATATTCTACAGGGGGTTGGCTGGTTGCCACTACTGCCAAGTCCAAGCTGCCCGTTTCCATTGTAACCCCAGACATAGACCTGAGAGAAAACCAGAGACTCAGTCCCATGAAAGACACATGCAAGTAAGCTCTCTGCTGTGAGAAACACGCCACCGATCAGGCAAATGGGTTTTTTTTCTAAACAACATATGAAATAACTTTCTTACCTCGCCAGTGTTCACCACTGCCATTGAACACATCTGCCCACATGCTATGTTCACAACTACTTTATTCTGTAAGCAGCCTGTGACTCTTCGAGGGATTGGCTGATTGGCTGTTGATCCAGATCCTACCTGCCCGGAGTTATTATAACCCCAGGCAAATACCTGGGGATCAATAAATGAAACACATTAACTTACAAAGTATCTCAATTAGAAATTAACATGTACTCATAATGCCTCATCTTTGTTTTCAAAATGCTTGATATCCACAAATTCTCACAACATAGGCAGAGAAGTTTTTGTAAAATTCATTCTTACAAAATTTACAATACTTTATAAAATTAGGTTATTGGTATTATCTGTACAAATAACAATAATGATCATCAAATATATAATATTTATCAAAATATCTACTTGGCTTCAGCCATATTTTCCAGCATTTTAGGGCTTTTCTTTTTGCAAATAAAACCCTTGAGTATACAGCAATATAGAAAGAACATTACAACCTTTTAAATTCTGCAGTTATAGAAATCCTTACTACATAAAGGTACACTTAATGATGTAACCACCATGATTATGAACTGCTAACAAGAATAAGGTTGAATTTGAGGGAGGTGGTTATTTTAATCAAATGACCATATTTCCAAGATGGCTGTAACAATCCATATAATCTTACTGAAAAAAAAAAATCAATGAGATTTACGCTAACTGTTCTCACCTCTCCATCAGATGTTAGCACCAAAGAATGGTAAGACCCACAGGCAACTTCAGTGACTTGTTTGTTTGACAAATTAGTAGAAATATGACAGGGCATTAAACCATGATTAGTTGTCCCATTGCCCAGCTGGCTGTAAGCATTATGACCCCAGGTAAAGACTTCTCCTTCTGAAAATAAAAAGAAATAAAACCAGCTTTCAAAACATCTACTTTATTATATGAACATATATATTGCATCCTTCTACAAATGAAAACTAAAAATTCATGTGCAAATGATAACTGACTTCCCTATCTCACCAAACTCATTCTATAACAGAATACACTTGGAAAATTTGCGATACTCTATCTCAAAGCAACAAGATGAAATTTAAATGGATGAGTTAAAATAGCTGGCAGATAGGTTGTAAATAAACAGCAGAGAAATGCTACTAAGAATAATAGGAAAAAACATCAGATTGAAAGTCAAGAGACTGTAGGTCATTTAATTTCCCTGGGCCTATTTTCTTATCTATAAAATGATCAAGTTAATTTTTAAAATATTTGTTATATATTATTTCTTACGTGGTATAATATATATTCAGAAAAGTTCATAAGATATATATGCAGTTTTATAAATAATTATAAAGCACACACCCATGTACCACCACTCAGGTCAAGAAATATAACCTTATGATCACTCCAAAAGCTCCCCATATATAATCCACAATAAGAGAATTTAGTTTTTCCTGTTCTTGAACTGTAAATAAATGGAACCATACAGTATATACTCCTTGTGCTTGTATTTTCTACCATATTATCTCTGGGTGCTACATGCCAGATAATTTCTTCTGATCTTCCAGTTTACTAATTTTATCTTTTGATATGCTCAAACTGCTATTAAACTTGCCCAAGGAGTTTTCATTTTGATAATTATATTGTTTATTTAATTCTTTTTCAAATCCTCTTTGATCTCTGCAGGTCTTCAAGCTGGTTTTTTATTTTTTCAAACATAATAAATATAGTCATCTTGTACCTGGTAATAGCTGATACTTAGTATTCAGTGTTTGCTATCTTTTTTGCTGGTTCTCATTCATGGTGCCTTGTTCCCTTGTGTACCTGGTTATCTTTTACTATGTGCTGCTAATTGCCATTGAAAACTCATTTTGCAATGGCATTATATTTCTTCAGGCCTAGGATGAAGTGAAGGTGCCTTCCTCTAGAAAGAATCCACATTAACTTCTGTCATGCCACTAAGGCGCTTAAAGGTACTTCTTTAATAAATCCAAGGCTTGAGATTTCTTGGACTACCAGTCTGATGTGAATTGGAATACAAATCCGTGATTACAACCCTTCAGGGAGAGGTTTTCTTTCTTTCTTTTTTCCTCCTTGCTTTTCTCACAGGCAAGGATTCTTCTGTTCAGTGCCTTAGAGATGGAAGAGCTGGCCCACTCTTGCCCCCAGAGCCTAGCCTTTGGTGTTCCTAGCCTAATGGGCTAGGTGTCTGACCCATGACCCCTTCACCTTGTGAGTACATCAAACCACAACTCATTTAGGTGGGGAAGCAGATGCCCTTAAGGCAAAACTAGCTTTAAGTTCCCCTTTAACCTTAGTTCATACTTTCTCTTGAATCCGATCCAGTAATTCCTCTCTGCCTTGTTAGTGCTTTGATGCCTCTATGGAAAAAAATTAAATATTTTATCTAGAATTTTTAGTTGTTTCCAGTGAAGAAGTGGTCCAAATAATCTAGCCTATTACTGGCAACCAAAATTCCCTAAAATTTATGTGAAATAAGTATACAACACAGTATTTATAAACTTTATTTTCAATTCAAAGAATACTAATGAAATGAACACCTAGCTTAAGAAAAGTCTAAGGTATGATTTAATTATAATGTCTTATTAGTCTGAATTCATGAAATAGCCATCAGTCTATTATTCATGGTAATTATAGTTCAGCCATCAGTCATTATTCATGGTAAGAATCCCAGTGTTCTAGGAGTCAGAGAACATCTTGGACTTAGCTTCAGTGTCTTAGTTCATAGATCAGAGATCTCAAGTTCAAAAAGTCCAGAGTGAGTTAATTTTAATGCAAAATAATTAAACTTATGAAGTGTAAACAAAAGGGGTTTACTGGGCTTATAGCACTGTCATTCTCACATCGAAAGTGCCAATAACTGCTAGATTCCATCTGCTCCATTATCTTACTCTGATACTCAGACATGTTCATATTTCACATTGTCCAAAGCACAGTCAAGTTCACAAGACAGAGCCGGAAACTCCTACCCAATCAAGAAGTATGTTCTTGATTTAACGGGTGGTCCCAAATCTTGTTTCTCAACAAATAAGGCAATGGCTAAACCTCTACGCTGTGATCCTAGGTTACCTGTTGTGGCAAGGACAATATGGGGGCCACTCCCATAGCTGAGGCAGGCTATTTTTTTGCCACTTAAAGAATCCAGTCTCCGAGGTTCAATGGTGCTCTGGACGTCACCTAATCCCAAACAGCCACAGCAGTTTGTGCCAAGCACAAAAATCTGTGGGAAAACGACTGTTAGTTCAAGCACCTCTATTTCTGACAAACCTGTAATTACTGCTTCATTGTATAACATTATGTAACAAGTAAGAATGTACTCTCATGCTTTCTTCTTAACCTTAATTCCTCAGTTTCTGCCCCACTCCGTCGAATCTATTACGGTAAGAGGCTGAATTTTTTCTTCAAAATTTACCTCATCATTTACTGTAGTATATAAAACTTCATTGCCAGCACTGCCAAAGACACAGGCCTGACGAATTAACTGCAGTTCTTCCTCAGAACAAAGGGAGAAAATTGGCCACTTTCCCACATCTAACATCTTCAAAGATGACAGAGTAGCCTGTACTGGCTGAAAAGGAAAAAAAAATACATATATATATATATATATATATATACACATTAAGACTATTAATTAAAAAATACTTCTTTTTTTCCTTCCCCTTTTAATTCTGTAGAAGAGTCAGCACCAGTTCAGGCAGGGACGGCTCTCTTTTTGAGAGACCCTTTATAGCTACAGGAAATGCCTCTACAAACCCACTGCTTCAGTCCTGCTCTCACAGCCACCAAGAGACAGAGATTCCAGGTGGGATCAGACCTCACCTACTAATTTTCCTCAAGGCCACAGGAATCGTCCTGACTGACTTCTGGGAGGCCGAATGGCTAGCAAGTATTTTCAGCGTTGGCTAGGTCTTAAATGTAGCTCTGGAAACTAGGCTGGTTGTAAAGGCAGGAAAAACAGAGAGACAGCACTGCTATTTCATCAGATGCCTAAGTCTTAACAAAAAGTGTCCTTGGAAAAGAACAATGCTGAAGGTGACCAAGGAAACGACCCAGAAGGGCCGGTTCATGGGTCCATTCTGACCACCAGTTGAGCAGTTAGCGGCTTCTCTCATCCCCCCCACTCAGGTTTGGAGATAGGAAGACACACCCACAAAGTGTGCATTCATTTGCTAGGGCTGCCATAACAAAGTACCACAGACCGAGTGGCTTACACAAAAGAAATTTATTTTCTCACAGTTCTGGAGGCTAGAAGTTCAAAATCAAAGTGTCTACTAGTTTAGTTCCTCCTGAGGACTGCAAGGGAAGGATGTAGGTCTCTGTCTTGGGCTTGTAGATGGCCATCTTCTCCCTGTATCTTTACATCATCTTCCCTCTATACATGTCTGCCTCTGGGCCCAAATTTCCCCTCACCAGTCAGACTGGATTAGGGCTTACCATAATGACCTCATCGTAAGTAAACCAAATGCATCGCAATGACCCCATTTCCAAATAAGGTCACCTTCTGAGGTACTGGAGACTCTTAGTGCATGCCAGACTGGGTGGCTTATAAAAAACAAAAGTTTACTTTTCACAGTTCTGCCGGTTGGAAATCTAAGATCAAGGCACCAAAGTGCTCATGTTCTGATGACGGCCCCCTTCCTGCTTCATAGCCATTGCCTTCTCCCTGTTTCTTCACAGGATGAAAGGGTTAGGGATCTCTCTGAAGCACCTTTTATAAAGCACCAATCCCATTCATGAGGGTTCCACTACCTTTTGTTCCTTCCTCTATCTTTTGTTCTCTTCAGCCCCTTCGGATTGGATGATGCTCACCCACACCAGGGAGGGCAAACCATTTACTGAGCTCAACAATTCAAACGCTATTCTCTTCTGTGAGGTAACACCCTCAGAGACACACGCAGGAGCAATGTTTAATCTGGGCACCAGTGGCCCACTCAAGCTAACACACAAAATTCAGCATCACACCATGTGAAGACACACAGTGAAGAAGCCCATGTGAACCATGGAGGCAGAGACTGAAGCAATCCAGCTACAGGTCCAGGAACACCAAAGATTGCCAGGAGCCACCAGAAGCTGGGAAGAAGTAAGGAAGGCTTCTTCCCTAGAGCCTTCAGAAAGCATGGCCCTGCTGATGCCTTAACTGCAGACTTGTAGTCTCCAGAGCTATAAAAGAATAAATTTCTATTGCTTCAAGCCACCCAGTTTGTGGTACTTTTTAAAGGCAGCCCTAACAAACTAATACAGAGGGTAAGCAGCTTATAACAGCTCACAGCACCATCCTGAGTTAATGGCAGCACCTGACCA
This sequence comes from Prionailurus viverrinus, assembly GCF_022837055.1. NCBI lineage: Eukaryota > Metazoa > Chordata > Mammalia > Carnivora > Felidae > Prionailurus > Prionailurus viverrinus. The sequence goes on along the minus strand of NC_062561.1, from coordinate 22,791,849 downwards.
AGATGAGCTCCCCTGATGCCAAATCCAGCCACTTTCCCTCACGATGTCATTCAAGTTCTAAGACCCTGTCTGGAGAAGGATGTCTTCTACTCCCTTTTGGGCAGCACCCAAGGCCACTACAGAGCTAAGGACAGAATCTTGTTAGGTTAGCTTTTATTCTAAGCTTCTACATAAATTATCCACCTCCATATCTCATGAAGGAATCTTATTTTCTATGGGGTCTTCATTTTATTTTTTTTTTCCTATTTAAGTCTATAAATTTAAAAAAGAACAACATTTGGAACGTGACCTCAAATATTTATAGATGAACTAATGTGTGAGTTAAAAGAATTCTTATATATTATTTCTAACCTTCATAATTGTAGGGCATAGATATTGCTATCCTCATTTTAAATGCAAGGAAACTGAGGCACAGAAGCACTAAGTAACCCTCCAAGATCACTTGCTTCTAAAGATTGCTTTCCACACACCACATGTTGGAGAGAAAACAGTTCACATAAAGTTATACTACTGGTAGACCTACTGCTTGCAATCACAGGGCACTGGCTGGTCTCATAAACTCCTTGCTGAACAGGGCAGTAATCCACACTGTGGGTTACCTTCCATAAACAGGGCAGATGGCAATATACGATGAGAAAATAAGCACTGCTACCTCATTTTCTCCTTTCAAGCAGATTTTTGGATTGCAACTTGCCCTGCTACAAAAATCAAGTGGTCTCTTAGATGCCTAGAATCAGGTTATAAATCCAACAAGCTCCTAAACACTTGTCTACAAAGCATGGCCCACCTGTATAAAACCTCTAGTACCCACCCCCCACCCCCCCCATGACTCTACTAACCACTGGGCCTCATGTGTGTGTGTGTGTGTTGGGGGGGGGGGTGATGTCACCTGCAGTCATACATTTGTTAAAGGATGACACAGGTCAACAAAACATCAGGTCTGACAGTATCATTGAACATGTATTGAGTGCAAGGATCTAAAGATATAAAAACGAAACATCATCACTCCCTTCAAGGAGCTCAAGATAGAAAACAAATATTTACAATATAACCTGGGTACAAAGGAGGTGTGAATACCTCTAGTACCCACCCCCCACCCCCCCATGACTCTACTAACCACTGGGCCTCATGTGTGTGTGTGTTGGGGGGGGGGGGTGATGTCACCTGCAGTCATACATTTGTTAAAGGATGACACAGGTCAACAAAACATCAGGTCTGACAGTATCATTGAACATGTATAGGGTGCAAGGATCTAAAGAAATAAAAATGAAACATCATCACTCCCTTCAAGGAGCTCACGATAGAAAACAAATATTTACAATATAACCTGGGTACAAAGGAGGTATGAATACATTGCTTTCAAATATCTTTCAGACTAGCTCCTGGAAGTTAGTCATCAAAAATTCATTTTTCTAAGTCTTTTGGGGGAGTTATTTCATGGGGGAACTGATGACTTACTTTACGAAATGCATACATTTACACTTTTTGAGGTAAACATTTAGTATCAGTCTCAAGGCACTGTAACATCTTTGTTCACAGAAGAAAAATACATTTTTCTCTCCAACACACTCAAGAGTATATACAGCTGTATACACTGTATGTATTATAAACATGTACACGTATCATATGTATATATACACTTTGTGTATATAATAAGAGTGTAGGTAGCATAGGGTTCACATATAGCGCACCTTGTAGGACCTGCAGCCACCCTGCATGACAGCAGCCATCTCTACAAAAGGCACCCAACCACCTCTGTGCCCACCTGCTAAATAAGGGACTGGCTGAGCAAGAGCCAAGGCAGACAACAGACAAATCTGAATGGGGCAAAAACATTGCCAGGAAATGAGAGCTTAGCAGTAGACAAGATAAGTCATCTAGATTGTGTCCCTAGAATTCAGTCCTAATTTGGCCCAGGTAATCCTCCTTCCTACATATAACACTATTATAGGTAATAACTATTTCCTGGCCAGATTTCCTTTACTACTTTGCTCACATCCAGCCCCTCACCCCCCTGTCTTTCACTGGCATCTATCTGGGAGACACAAAGTAGTGAAATTTTAACATTAGCTCAAGAAAAATATAATTAAGGAAACTGAGCTCCATAAAATTAGAGACCAAGAAGCATTTTATTATCCTTTTGAGTATGTGCTACTGATATAACTCTGCTTCTCTAACAATATGAAGAACCAAACAGATTATGATACTTCACCTGACTCCAGACGATTACCAAGTTGTCACAATTAAATTTAAAATACTGCATATAGCATTAGAACCAAAATTACCCGTTGGGCATGCCTAACAAAAAAAAGAAAAACCCACCAACACCTTGCCTTTTGAAGACTTCCTGGCAATGTAACACTTTATATGTAATAAAGTCATTTCATTGCTAATTCTGTGAGTCTGTTCTTCTATTTTACAAAATCTGTTGCTCCCAGGAAAAATTAGGAATTTTTCTATTAGCATTTTATAACATTCTCAAGTTCTATACATTACTTTTGTAAGCTACTTTCGTACTTTCCTACAAGGGTTCACAACAAACATGTCCATGGTGATACTATGGTTCAGTTTTAGAAGTTCTGCCATCTTTGCACACTATGCTGGCTTTGTATAATTATTTACATCTTTTATTGTGTTTTGACCATATTTATTTAAAAAGAGCAGAAAACAGGAAAATGAAAGTTAACAGTGGCAGTTAATATTGTTACTAACGAAGAACAGACATGTCAATTTAATAAAATTAACATAAGATGGAAAATGATGTGCATGCTGAAAGGTGTGAAACTTCTAACATCAGTTGGACACTGACTAGACTTAAGCTGGTTGACTGTAATGTTAAGCTGTGGTGGAAAATGAATAAGTTAAAGAATATCTGTGATGAATTAAGATATGTCATCTAAGATTAGGTGTTTTATAGTTTTCTGAAATCTCTGGGAATGGAGCAAACATTGCTCAACTCAGACCCTCTTGCAGGGTGGTATTATCTGTGAAAGCAGGGATGGTCTGTACTCCTCATCCTGCTCAAAAGGCACCATCTTCAGGAACCCTGCCCTACCCCTCAGACAATACCCACAGTTTTCTGCCAGCCCCTTTGGCATTCTCTGTACCCACAGTAATTATGTTTGCATCTGAGTAACTACACTGTGAGCCCCTCAAAGACAAGTACTATCTCACTGATCTTCCTATTGGATGACCAACAGATGATTGGTATAGGTTTCATGCAACAGAAAATACATGCTCCAGAGGCATGTTTTTGTTTGTTTTTTCTAACCTTGCCACTTTCTCCATAGGAAAGGGAAAGCTCTTCTTCCATATGGACTCAGTCCTGTGCAGTCCCTGAGGAAAAAGTATGTGGTAAAATCAGGATCCTGTGTGTGGAATGAAACTAGGCAGGTTAAAATTTTACTTCCAATTAACAGAGAAAATAAGCTAAGCTCAAATATGGTGAAGGGAAGATAAGGGAATTAAGGTGTAGGCATGAGAGTTAACAGCTATAAAAACCAAAAGGTGTTTTAACTGTTCTGAAACTATCTTATGGTCTCTTATGTAATCCTCCTGCTGAGGTCTGGAAAAGTAATCCCAGGATAAATGAAGATTCTTAAATCTATAAGGAAATAAGTAGAAAATTTTCATTTTACAGTTGACCTCCTCTAGATAAGGAAAAATAAAATTTTAGACCTTGGTCAAATTTTCCCTGGGATTGGAAAGTTCCAAATCTGTGAACAGCAGACTTATCAGTTCTCAGCTCCACTGAAGAGTGTATGATTTGCTAAGCTGGAAAAAAAAAAAAAAAAAAAAGAAAGAAAGAAAGAAAAAGGAGGAATGAATGAAAAAAATGAAAGGATGAACCAAATATGGCTTTGTTATCCTAGACTTTAACAAAAAATCTGCAACAACAGCCACTAAGTATGTAGCAACAGCACTCAATGTTCTTGCCTTAATTAACCATCTCCACAATGACTGCTTTCTACCACATAGAAGTAACAGCAGAAGCAGCTCTAACAAAAGATACGCAGTATGTCTAGACTGTGGTTCAATCATTACACAGTTAACTATCCCATCACTAAAAATAAATACAAAGAAATATTCTCCCCTACCCCAAAGCAATAGAATGAAATCGTATTTAATAATGTTGATATTTCTGATTTATTAGTTTGGGTTCTATTTACTCAAACAAATACAATCCACATTTCAAAGGGACTAACATCAGAACATTTTATCTGATATTATTTATAAGCAGTTAGAGCTTTATAATAGAGAATGCTGGTAAAATTTTGTTCTCATCAGCTATAGAAAGGTCTCTTAGAATATAAGGAATAATCATATTCAGAATAATTGTAACTCAAACTATGACAACTGATACAAATCATTGTTTCTAATGTTTGGAAAAGATATGCTTGTTTTTAAAATAATCACTTAGACTTTTCTCACTTATTTATTTATTAAACTTGGTCTAGTTGCCAATATGGGAAGATAATTTCATGTGACAGTTAATCCTACTTGATCTGTGCTTCTCTATTAATTTGCAAGCGTTGTTAAGAGAGGCAACCCTGACTCGTTCATTGCTATAACCACCGCAGGACATGGGTCACAGCAGACCACAATACCATATATTGGTAGAAAGCATCCTTTGAATACAGCTTTTTGTATACAAGAGACTGCCTGCATTGAAGATTCTTTTCGTTTTGTTTCATCCTAACTGCATCATCTACATTTTGCCCCAAGTTTACTAGAACAAAAAACAAAAAGAGGAGAGGGAAAAAAGAAAGAGGAAGAGAAAAAAACTAGAAAAGAAGTCAAAGGCAAGAAAAAAGAGGAAATGAATAAGAGGAGAAAAAGGGACCAAAGAAGAGATGCCTCTCATTGCATTGTAGGCTACCTTGTGCCTAGTAGAAGGGAAATCTTTCCAACACACTACCCAGTAATCCCGGTTTGTCTTTTCCCACCCTACCCCTCACTCTACCATTGTAAGTAACCAATTCCATCGTTTTCTGGTTTATTCTTCCTGCTTTGTTTCCTCCTTACATAAAAAATAGCAATTTTATATACTCTTGGGCAATTTGCATTTTTTTTTAAAACTCAGTTAACAATATATCCCCTGGAAATCATTCCATCAGCTAACAGAGTTTTTGTTTTGTTTTGTTGGTTTGTTTAATCAACTGAGTATCCTAGTTTTTAAAAGAAGAAAATAAATAGCTCTTTTTGGTGTCTTTGATCAATTTCAATTATAGTACCTATTTAAAAATTAGAGTGGTGGAACACAGCCCATTGTGTTTATTTGACACTCAAGTTAAGACATAATTGCATGAGTGGCATATTGAAATTACCACAATCAAAGAAATAACATTTGTAAGATTCAACTAACATTAACCATAAGATTAACATAATTTCATCTTTATTGGTCAGAACATTCTTGAAGCTTTAAAAATGATTCAAGAATAAGTACTATTGTACAGTACTGTGAAAAAAAATTGTTGAATTCTCTAGCATTGTAGAAAGTAGACTGATTTTTTTTCTCACATTATTTCAGTGTGATACAAACAAAATAGAGAAAACTAGCGTCAATTTGCACCACTTAAGGAATATAGTTTATGGAATATATGTGAGTATTATAGTTATCTTATTCTATTTTCTACATGATTTTAGCAGGCTATTATTACTATCAATGTTATAGCAGTATATCAATATATACTTCCTAAAAATCCACAATATACAGAATACCATACCTTTGAATTACAAATAACAGTAGCAACAATAATAATGGTTAAAATAAACAGTAACCCTGTGCCAAGTATTAAGTGCCTTATATTATCTCATTAAACTTTACAATAGCCAAAATGAACAGACACAATCATTGCCTCCATTTTATGGACATGTTTACAAAACTTGACCAACCATCACCAACCAGTCAGGGTTAGAGCCAGTGTTTGAACACAAGATGGATTTCAAAACTTCTCTCTTGGACCCTCTCCTGTATTTCAAGGATATTTTAAGTTTTCCTATGTACGTTCCCATTTTATTTTGTACTGACTGGTTGGGAAAGTTCCCTCCAAATATTTTTGTACCTGATTGTTTTAAGTTTCTGGAGCTCAGTATTCAGTCATCTTTAATCCTGTTCTGTCTAGATCCTTGTAAAGTTGTCTTCTAGGATAAAGTTAATGTGACTGAAAAACATAAATACATAAATTCTATTAGAGAAAAACAGAGAAGGAAAAGAATATACCATCTTGCAACTACAACAAGCTATTATTTATCTGAGAAGTATACAGTATAAAACTGTATTAGCTCTGTTATTAAAAAGTCAGTAGATATGCTCAATTATTAAAAATCAATATTGTAAAATATAACTTTTAGATTTTATACTTTGTAAGTTTTGGGACAATACTTCACCAACTTGAATACTGTAACATACGAAAAAACTCTATACAGTTTAATTTGTAATATGTCAACACAGAAAATGCAAGAGAAGCCATCTAGAATGTGAAAAAAGCAAAACTTTCATACTTTTGGAAGAAGGTATAGAAAACATCTTTGTGACCTTAGGGCAGGGAAAGATTTCTTAAATAAGACACAGAAGCATAAACCACAATGTCTGGTAAAACTTAAAAAAATATAGCATACTAAAAAACAAAATGAACAAAGGAAAACACATGCCACAGAATGAGAGAAGATATTTTCAACATATATAACTGGTGGCTTACAAAGAATTTGTATCCAGAATAAAGAATACCTAAAAATCAGTAACAAAAAAAAAACAATCCAATTTAGAAATGGGCAAAAGACAAGACAACTCACAGAAACAATAAACATATTAAGAGATGCTCAAATTCACTATGGAAATGCACTCACAGTGAGACAGAGCTCACCCATCTGCAAAATTAAAGGGGGATAATACCTAGTGTTGGTGAGGATACATATCAAAAAGCACACTCATACTGCTGTAAGAAAAGCAACTGGTATAATCACTTTAGAGAGTAACTCAACAATATTTAGGCCAGAGCAGTGTCTTTTGATCTTTTTTTTTTTTTTTGATACATGTATGTACCTGAAACAAAAGTTCGACAAAGTAATTCTTACTCTTATTATATGATGTGCTTAAGGACATCCTTTTTTCTATTTTTTCTGTCTTACTCTATTCTACTGTATCCTACTCTATTTTATCCTTTCCTATTTCACTATTTAAAAGAAAATGCTGGTCGGAGGAGCTAAGATGGCTGAACAGCATCGAAGTTTTTTTGTGTCTTGTGTCCATGAAATACAGCCAAACCAACACTAAACCATGCTGCACACCTAGAAAACTGATCTGAGGATTAACACAACAATCTACACAACTGAACCACAGAATTCAGCAGGTACGTGGCACGGAGAGGTGAATTTGGGGAGCAAGAAGCCACAAAAGGTAGGGAACCGCTTTTGGGGGCGGAGAGAGGACGGAGACTGGGGAGAGGGGGAGAATACGGGAAAAGCACCCCTCCCCAAAAGCAGCTGGAGAGAAAATGGAAAAGTGGAAACAGCTGCAGGGACTGAACTAAAAAGGGAGAAAGGAGAAAGGAGAGGGTTTAAATTCCATTAAGACTCTGAACACGGGGAGCGCAGAGTCTGCAACTCTGCAGCTCAATACCTGGGTGTGCTCTGGTGTGAAGGGTGAATCCCCAGGAGTAGAGTGGATTCTGGGGTTCTTCAGGTCACACGGGGAGAGGCGGTTCCCCTGCTGGGAGGACACCTGGTAGAGGCTGTGTGGGTCCCCCAAAGGCAAGGTCCAAGTGGACCCGGGAGAACAACCACATTTGCTGGTGCTGGAACAAGGTCGTTAAGGGTAAAGCCTGGTGCCAGATGTGTGTTGTGATTTTCCATACTCCCTGAAACGCTGCTGCTGCAATATCTTGCGAACTTTTTCTGGGGAGGGCTGGCACCCAGCCATAGTCTCTGGGCATTGGCAGCGGCATGGCCCCACAAATGTTCCTGGGTGCGGCCGGCACCCAGGCATTGCTCGATGAGACCCTCCTGCAGAGGGGCAGAAAGGGTCAAAGCCGCAGTCCCTCAGAAGTAAGGGGTCGGGAAAAACAGCTACGTCTGAGACAAAACTCAGGAGGGAGGTGCCGCCTGGGGCTTGGTCATGGACTGTGTAAAAGTGGGAGTGGATACAAGCCAAAGACAAAGGACTGGTGCACAATTGCTGATCGGGGAGAACAGAGTTCCGATACTAGAGACTGGCTAGCTGGGTGATGCCATTTTTATCACTCCTGCGCGTGCGCAAGCGCACCTACCAGCACTACAACAATCCACCCCAGTAAGGTAAGCAGCACCATCTACTGGAGAACCGAGCCGTTACACTGAGTCCCGCGCAACTGGGCCAACCTTGATCTTCAGGAACACACGTCTCTCCGCCTACTTAGTTTATGGACTATAAAGTGCTTCATAGTTTGACTTCTAGGGGAAAATGAAGTGATTTCAGTCGTATTTCAGTATGTTCACTGGTCCATCTATTCACTTTTCTTTCTTTTTTCTATTTTTTGTTTCTTTTCTTTTTCTTGAACACAGAAAGAGAAAAGCCTCATTTTTATTTTCAATTTTTATTAAAAAGATTTTAATTTTGGGTGCACCTGGGTGGCTCACTCGGTTAAGCATCGGATGTCAGCTCAGGTCATGATCTCATGATTTGTGAGTTAAAGCCCCACATCAGGCTCTGTGCTGACAGCTCAGAGCCTGGAGCCTGCTTCCTCTCTTTCTGCCCCTCCCCTGCTCATGCTCTCTCTCTCTAAAAAATAAATAAATATTAACAAAAATGTAAACAATATTTTATTTTTTTTCTACTATATTTTTTACTTCTGGGTAAATTTTTTCAAATTCTATTTAATTCCCCCAATTCATTTTAGTCACTTCAATGTATTCATTTTTTCAAATTTTCAAACAATTTCCGTTTTTTTGTTCCCCTTTTTTCTCTAATCTATCAATACCCTTTCAACACCCAGACCAAAACACACCTAAGATCTAGCATCATATATTTGATTTTGTGTGTGTGTGTTTAATTTTTTTAATTTTAACACTTTTTTAATTTTAATTTTTTTACCTCATTAATTCCTTTTCTCCCTTCAAAATGATGAAATGAAGGAATTCACCCCAAAGGAAAGAGCACGAAGAAATGACAGCCAAGGATTTAACCAACAGAGATACAAACAAGATGTCTGAACCAGAATTTAGAATCACGATAATACGAACTCTAGCTGGAGTCGAAAATAGATTAGAATCCCTTTCTGCGGAGATAAAAGAAGTAAAAGCTAGTCAGGATGAAATAAAAAATGCTATAACTGAGCTGCAATCTTGGATGGACACCACAGCAGCAAGGATGGATGAGGCAAAACAGGAATGAGCGATATAGAGGACAAATTTATGGAGAATAATGAAGCAGAAAAAAAGAGGGAGATAAGGCAAAAGAGCATGATTTAAGAATTAGAGAAATCAGTAATTCATTAAAAAGGAAAAACATCAGAATCACAGGCGTTCCAGAAGAGAAAGAGAGAGAAATAGGGGTAGAAGGGTTAGGTGAGCAAATCATAGTGAAAATTTTCCTAACCTAGGGAAAGACACAGATATCAAAATTCAGGAAGCACACAGAACTCCCATTAGATTCAACAAAAACTGACCATCAATAAGGCATATCAGAGTCAAATTCACAAAATACTCAAGCAAGGAGAGAATCAGGAAAGCAGCAAGGGGAAAAAAAAAGTCCTTAACCTACAAGGGAAGACAGATCAGGTTTGTAGCAGACCTATCCACAGAAACTTTGCAGGCCAGAAAGGAGTGGCAGGATACATTCATTGTGCTTGACTCAGAAAAATATGCAGCCAAGAATTCTTTATGCAGCAAGGGTGTCATTTAAAATAGTAGGAGATTAAGTTTCCCAAACAAAACTTAAAGGAGTTCATGACCACTAAAACAACCCTGCAAGAGATTTTAAGGGGGACTCTCTGAGGGGAAAAAAGATGATATAAATAAATAAATAATAAACAAACAAATAAATGAATACCAAAAACAACAAAGACTAGAAAGGACCAGAGAACACCACCAGAAACTCCAACTCTACAAGCAACATAATGGCAATACATTCATATCTTCCAGTACTCACTCTAAACATCAATGGACTCAATGCTCCAATCAAAAGACATAGGGTAACAGGATGGATAAGAAAACAAGATCCATCTAAATGCTGTTTACAAGAGACCCACTTTAGACCTAAAGACACCTTTAGACTGAAAGTAAGCATATGGAGAACCATCTATCATGCTAATGGTCAACAAAACAAAGCCAGAGTAGCCATACTTATATCAGAAAATTTAGACTTTAAAATAAAGACTGTATCAAGAGATGAAGAAGGGTGTTTATCATAATCAAGGGGTCTATCCACCAAAAAGACCTAATAATTGTAAACATTTATGCACCAAATGTGGCAGAACCCAAATATATAAATCAATCACAAACATAAAGAAACTCATCGATAGTAATACCATAAAAGTAGGAGACTTCAACACCCCACTCACAGCAATGGACAGATCATCTAATCAAAAAAATCAACAAGGAAACAATGGCTTTGAATGACACACTGGACCAGATGGACTTAACAGATATATTCAGAACATTTCATCCTAAAGCAGCAGAATATACATTCTCCTCCAGTGCACATGGAACGTTCTCCAGAACAGACCACATACTGGGACACAAATCAGCCCTCAACAAGTACAAAAGGATCGAGATCATACTGTGAATATTTTCAAACCACAATGCTATGAAACTCGAAATCAACCACAAGAAAAAATTTGGAAAGGTAACAAATACTTGGAGACTGAAGAACATCCTACTAAAGAATGAATGGGCTAACCAAGCAGTTAAAGATGAAATTAAAAAGTTCATGGAAGCCAATGAAGATGATAACACCACAACCCAAAACCTCTGGCACACAGCAAAGGCAATCATAAGAGGAAAGTATATAGCAATCCAGACCTTCCTAAAAAAGGAAGAGAGATCTCAGATACACAACCTAACCTGAGGCCTTAAAGAGCTGGAAAAAGAACAGCAAATAAAACTCAAAACCAGCAGAAGACAGGAAATAATAAAGATTAGAGCAGAAACTAATGCTATCAAAACCAAAAAACAAAACAAAACAAAACAAAAAAACAGTAGAACAGATCAATGAAATCAGAAGCTGGTTCTTTGAAAGATTAATAAGAAAATTGATAAACCACTAGCCAGTTTGATCAAAAAGAAAAAGGACCCAAATACATAAAATCAAGAATGAAAGAGGAGAAATCACAACCAACACAGCAGAAACAATAATGAGAGAATATTATGAGCAATTATATGCCAATAAAATGGGCAATCTGGAAGAAATGGACCAATTCCTAGAAACATATACACTACCAAAACTGGAACAGGAAGAAATAGAAAATTTGAACAGACCCATAACCAGTAAGGAAATCGAATTAGGAATCAAAAACCTCCCAAAAAAACAAGAGTCCAGGGCCAGATGGCTTTCCAGGGGAATTTTACCAAACATTTAGGGAAGAGTTAACACCTATCCTCTTGAAGCTGTTCCAAAAAATAGAAATGGAAAGAAAACTTCCAAACTCTTTCTATGAAGCCAACATGATCTTATTCCAAAACCAGACAGAGACCCCACTAAAAAGAAGAACTATAGACCAATTTCCCTGATGAACATGGAGGCAAAAATCGTCAACAAGATATTAGCCAACCGGATCCAAAAATACATTAAAAAAATCATTCACCATGACCAAGTGGGATTTATACCTGGGATACAGGGCTGGTTCAATATCTGTAAACCAATCAGTGTGATTCATCACATCAATAAAAGAAAGGACAAGAACCTTGTGATCCTCTCAACAGATGCAGAGAAAGCATTTGACAAATACAACACCTTTCTTGCTAAAAACTTTCAAGAAAATAGAGATAGAAGGAGCATACCTCAAGACCATAAGAGCCATATATGAAAGACCCAACGCTAATATCATCCTCAATGGGGAAAACCTGAGAGCTTTCCGCCTGAGGTCAGGAACAAGACAGGGATGTCCACTCTTGCCACTGTTGTTCAACATAGTATTGGAAGTCTTAGCCTCTGCAATCAGACAACACAAAGAAATAAAAGGCATCCAAATCGGCCAGGAGGAGGTCAAACTTTCACTCTTTGCAGATGACATTATACTCTATGTGGAAAACCCAAAAGATTCCACCAAAAAACTACTAGAACTGATTTATGAGTAGAGCAAAGTTGCATGATATAAAATCAATGCACAGAAATCGGTTGCATTCCTACACCAACAATGAAGCAACAGAAAGAGAAATCAAGAAATCGGTCCCGTTTACAATTTCACCAAAACCCCTAAAATACCTAGCAATAAATCTAACCAAAGAGGTGAAAAATCTATACACTGAAAACTATAGAAAGCTTATGAAAGAAATTGAAGAAGACACAAAAACATGGAAAAAGATTCCATGCTCCTGGATGGGAAGAACAAATATTGTTAAAATGTAGATACTACCCAAAGCAATCTACATATTGAATGTAATCCCTATCAAAATAACAGCAGCATTCTTCACAGAGCTAGAACAAACAATCCTAAAATTTGTATGGAACCAGAGAAGACCCTGAATAGCCAAAGCAATCTTGAAAAAGAAAACCAAAGCAGGAGGCATCACAATCCCGGACTTCAAGCTATACTACAAAGCTGGAATCATCAAGACAGTATGGTACTGACACAAGAACAGACACTCAGATCAATGGAACAGAACAGGGAACCCAGATATGGACCCACAAACATGGCCAACTAATCTTTGACAAAGCAGGAAAGATTATCCAATGGAATAAAGACAGGCTCTTCAGCAAGTGGTGCTGGGAAAACTGGACAGCAACATGCAGAAAAATGAACCTGGACCACTTTCTTATACCATACATAAAAATAAACTCAAAATGGATGAAAGACCTCAATGTAAGACAGGAAGCCATCAAAATCCTCCAGGAGAAAGCAGGCAAAAACCTCTTTGATCTTGGCCACAGCAACTTCTTACTCAACACGTCTCCAGAGGCAAGGGAAATAAACGCAAAAATGAACTACTGGGACCTCATCAAAATAAAAAGCTTCTGCACAGCGAAGGAAACAATCAGCAAAACTAAAAGGCAACTGACAGAATGGGAGAAGATATTTTCAAATGATATATCAGATAAAGGGTTAGGATCCAAAATCTATAAAGAACTTATCAAACTCAACACCCAAAAAAACAAATAATCCAGTGAAGAAATGGGTAAAAGACATGAATAGACCCTTCTCCAAAGAAGACATCCAGATGGCCGACACATGAAAAATTGCTCAACATCACTCATCATCAGGGAAATAAAAATCAAAACCACAATGAGATACCACCTTACACCTGTCAGAATGGCTAACAGTAACAACTCAGGCAACAACAGATGTTGGCGAGGATGGGGAGAAAGAGGATCTCTTTTGCATTGCTGGTGGGAATGCAAGCTGGTGCAGCCACTCTGGAAAACAGTATGGAGGTTCCTCAAAAAATTACAAATAGAACTACCCTACAACCCATCAACTGCACTACTAGGTATTTATCAGGGATACAGGTATGCTGTTTTGAAGGGACACACGCACCCCAATTTTTACAGCAGCACTATCAACAACAGCTAAACTATGGAAAGAGCCCAAATGTCCATCAAGGGATGAATGGATAAAGAAGATGTGGTACATATATTCAATAGATTATTACTCGGCCATCAAAAAGAACAAAATCTTGCCATTTGCAACTACGTGGATGGAACTGGAGGGTATAATGCTAAGCGAAATTAGTCAGAGACAGACAAATATGACTTCACTCATATGAGGACTTTAAGACACAGAACAGATGAACACAAGGGAAGGGAAGCAAAAATAACATAAAAACAGGGAGGAAGACAAAACATATGAGACTCAAATATGGAGAACAAACAGAGGGTTACTGGAGGGGTTGTGGGACGGGGGGATGGGCTAAATGGGCAAGGACCATTACAGAATCTACTCCTGAAATTATTGTTGTACTATATGCTAACTAATTTGGATGCAAATTAAAAAAATAAAATTAAAAAAAAAAAGAAAATGCTGGTCTCAACTCACTAAAATAATTTCATGATCACTAAGAAGTCACACCTTATAGCTTGGACAGTGCTGGCCTAGATAAACTCTATAGCACATTCACAATTGTTTGCAATAGAAGAACACTAGAAATAGCAAACAGAATTGATCAACAGGATTCCTCAACAGAATTATCAACTGTGGCATGTGGATACCATACAGCAATTAAAATTAGACAGAATCAACACAGATAAATCTCCAAAATAATTTTAGCCAAAAACCACTCAGTCACAGAATGATACAGATGGTACACTATTTGATAAATTAATTCATCAAATGTAATAAAGTTTAAAGCATGCAGAAGACAATACTATTTTAATGTGTCATGGATACTAACATATACATGGGTGGACTCTGACGGGAATTTTTTTTAATAGGAAAGTTTTGATAAGGGTAATGCGAAAGATAAAATTTTCCATGTATTTCCTTCAGTGAATTGGTATGATTGGCTTTTCTATCTGAGAAAGCAGTTTTCAAGATATTAAACTTAAATTATATTAATAATCTGAGTATAGGAGAATAGTTACCCAATGTTAAAGAAAACACCATTTTGGAATCAAAATACATCCATTCTAATATTGCCTCTACCATCAACATAAGAATTCAATAAAGTCTTGATAATCACAACTCATAAACCACAATCTCTTTTGCCATCAGAAAAAGAAAATTTTATCAATACCAAAAGAAGATAACAAATAAATAACATGGACAAACTATAGTATCTTAAATGCCATGGAAGAAATTTCAAAATAGACAAAAAGTTTACTATTAGCATATTAGAATGGCAAAAATGTATTTTCTACTTCTGGTCCAAAACTGCTTACAATGATCCAGCAATTACCCTACTATGTATTTACCCAAAGAATACAAAAAATACTGATTCGAGGGGATATAAGCACACCAATGTTTATAGCAGCATTATCAACAATAGCAAAATTATGGAAAGAGCCCAAATGTCCACTGTCTGATGAATGGATAAAGAAGACATGGTGTGTGTATGCATGTATGTATGTGTATGTGTGTATATACATACACATATATATATATATACACACACACACACACACACATATATATATGGAATATTACTCAGCCATCAAAAAGAATGAAATCTTGCCATTTACAATGACGTGGTAGAGTTAGAGTATTAAACTAAGCAAAATAAGTTGGTCAGAGAAAAATACCATATGATTTCACTCATGTGGAATTTAAGAAACAAAACAGATGAATGTGGGCCAGCAGGGGAGGGGGGGGTGGCAAACCAGAAAACAGACTCTTAACTAAAGAGAACAAACTGAGGGTTGCTGGAAGAGAGGATGGCAGTTGAATAGGTAATGGATATTAAGAAGGGCACTAGTGATAAGCACTGGGTGTTGTATGTAAGTGATGAATCACTAAATTCTACACCTGAAAGTAGTATTACACTGTATATTAGCTAACTGCAATTTAGATAAAAACTTGAAAAAAAGTTTTTTTTAAAAATAAAACTGTTGAGGTACCTGGGTGGCGCAGTCAGTTAAGCGTCTGACTCTTGGTTTCAGCTCAGGACATGATCTCACAGTTTGTGGGATTGAACCCTGAGTCAGGCTCATTGACAGCATGGAGCCTGCTTGGGATTCCCTATCCCTCTCTCTCTCTGCTCCTCCCCCAATCATGCACATGCGTGTGCTCTCTTTCAAAATAAACTTAAAAAACAAAATTAAATTAAAATAAAATAATAAAATGAAATGAAGTAAAATAAAATAAATACAATACAATGCAATACAATAAAACTGTTTACCAATTTCCCCCTTTTCTGCACAGGAGGGCAATGTTTCTTATAGACCTCTTATAGACCTCTTCTTCTCTTATAGAGAAGAGGTTGGCATCTGTATTAGGAAGATCTCTTCACAGTGATAGAGTGTCACAGATTAAGATCATTCCATACATGGGGCGCCTGGGTGGCTCAGTCAGTTGAGCGTCCGACTTCAGCTCAGGCCATGATCTCACAGTTTGTGGGTTCGAGCCCCACATCAGGCTCTGTGCTGACCGCTTGCTCAGAGCCTGGAGCCTGCTTCAGATTCTGTGTTTCCCTCTCTCTCTCTGCCCCTCCCCTGCTCACACTTTGTCTCACTCTGTTTCTCAAAAATAGATAAATGTAAAAAAAAAAAAAAAAGATTATTCCATACAATTCTTACTACATGTTATTTACTGTTTTTTTTCCTTACATTACTTTCCTAATTACTTTCCTAATGTACTTTCCTTACATTACTTACAACTTGACTCATGTATGTTGTTAATTATTCATATTAATAAGTGCCTATGCTTCGCAAAACAGTTTCTTATGAATTTCCTTTTTTGGAATGTAATAAGAACTATGTTATTACAGAATCATACCATACTCACATTTGCTTCGCAATATAAAAAGAAAATGAGAGAATGCCTTTTCAAAGAAGAAACTCCTACCACTGATCTCTGCCTTTAGAGGACCTAAATTGGACACTCACAGGGCCAATGTTTCAAGTTTTTGCAACAGTAATTTTCAAAAGCAAATATACATTAACAAAGGTAATTTTTTTGTATAACCTTTTTTTTTTTTTTTTTTTGCTTTGTGCAAGTTTCATTCCAATGTGGGAAGCTAACAATCGTAATAGGTATATTATACTGTATATTGAAAAGTGATGGTGCCATAAAGATGAAAATGGAGCAAGATAGGAGGGATCAGGAGTCTTGAGGTTGATTACAAGGTTTTCAATTTTGAACAGGGTGGTCAGAGAGCTTCCCTGACTATATAATATCTAAGGAAAGACTTGAAGAAAGGAAGAAGTGAGCTCTGAGTACACCTAGAGCAAAAGTGATCCACACACAAAATCTATCCACTGCTAAAGCTCTGAGGTAAGTAGGTTTGAGCAGAAAAGTGACAAGATCTGATTTTGTTTTGAGTCACACTAGTTCTCTGCTGATATTTCTATTATTTTCTCTTTTTTATTGAGGTGTAATTGACATGCAACATTACTTTCAGGTGTATAACATAATGATTCAACATCTGTATACACTGTGAAATGGTCACCACAATAAATCTATTCACCACCATAAGTTACAAGAAAAAAAATTGTTTCTTATAATGAGAACTTTCAAGATCTACTCTTCTGGCAACACTCAAAATATGCACCTACAATATTATTGACTATAGTCACCATGCTGCACATCACACTCCATGTCGTATTCATCTCATACACTGAAGTCTGTACCTCGGAACCCCCTTCATTCATTTCATCGCTCCCCCAACCCCCTCACTCCTGGCAACCACCACCCTTTTCTCCATCTTTATAACTTTTGTTTGTTGTATTACTTAGATTCCACATATAAGTGAGATCGTACAGTATTTGCCTTTCTCTGATTTATTTCACTTAGCATAGTGGCCTCTAGGTCCATCCATGTTGTTTCAAATGGCAAGATCTCATTCTTTTCTATGGCTAAGTAGTATTCTGTTGTGTATATATACCACACGTTCTTTATCCATTCATCTATCTGTGGGCACTTAGGTTGTTTTTATATGTTGGCTCTTGTAAATAATGCTGCAATGAACACAGGGGTGAATATATCTTTTCAATTTAGTGTTTTCATTTCCTTTCAGTAAAAACCCAGAAATGGAATTGCTGGATCATATGCGACTTTTTTGAGGAACCTGTTTTCCATAGTGGCTGCACAACTGACATTCCCACCAACAAGGCACAAGGGTTGCCTTTTCTTCACAACCTTGCCAACACTTGTTATTTCCTGGCATACTGATAACAGCCATTCTAACAGGTGCGAGGTGACATGCCATTGTGGTTTTGACTTGCATTTCTCTGATGATTAGTGATGTTGAGCATCTTTTCCTGTGCCTGTTGGCCATCTGTATGTCTCCTTTGGAAAAATGTCTATTCAGATCCTGTGCCCATTTTTAATTGTTTATTTGCTATTGAGTTATATGAGTTCTTCATATTTGAATATTAAATCCTTATCAAATATATGATTTGCAAATATTTTTTTCCCATTTTGTAGGTTGCCTTCTCATTTTGTTGATGGTTTCCTTTTTTGTGCAGAAGCTTTTTAGTTTGATGTAGTTCCACTTGTTTATTTTTGCTTTTGATGTCAGATCCAAAAAACACTGCCAAGACCAATACCAAGAGGCTTACTGCCCATGTTTTCCCCTAGTTGTATGGTTTCAAGTCTTACATTCTAGTCTTTAGTTCATTTTGAGCTAATTTTTGTGTATAGTTTAAGTAATCTAGTTTCATTCTTTTGCATGTAATTATCCAGTTTTCCCAACACCACTTATTAAAGAGGCTGTCCTTATCCCCATTGTATATTCTTGCATTGTGGGGCAGAAATTAATTGAACATATGCATAGGTTTATTTCTGGGCTCTCTATTCTGTTTCATTGGTCTAGGAGTCTGATTTTATGCCAATATCATCCTGTTTTGATTACTATGGCTTCATAATTTGGTTGAAATCAGGAAACATGATACCTCCAGCCTTGCCCTTCTTTTTCAAGATTGCTTTGGCTACACAGGGTCTCATACAAATTTTAGGATTATTTGTTATACTTCTGTGAAAAATGCCCTTGGGACTGATAGGAATTGCACTGAATCTATATATTGCTTTGAGTAACAGGGACATTTTAACAATATTAATTCTTCCAATCCATAAGCATGGGATATCTTTCCAATTATTTGTGTCTTCAGCAATTTCTTCCATCAATGTCTTATAATTTTCAGTGTGCAAGTCTTTCACCTCCTTGCTTAAATTTATTCTTAGGTATTTTATTATTTTTGATGTAACTGTAAATGGGATTTTTAAAATTTCTCATTCTCACAGTTTGTTAGTGTATAGAAATGCAACAGATGGGGCACCTGGGTGGCTCAGTGGGTTGAGCATCTGACTTTGGCTCAGGTCATGATCTCATGGTTTATGAGTTCGAACCCCACATCAGGCTCACTACTGTCAGCCTGTCAGTGCAGAGTCCACTTCGGATCCTCTGTCTCCCTCTCTGCCCCTCCCCCACTTGCACTCTCCCAAAAATAAAATATATGTTTTTTAATGCAACAGATTTTTGTATGTTGGTTTTATATCCTGCAACTTTACTGAATTCATTTATTTATTTTTTACTGAATTAAAGAATCTAACAGTTTTTTGGTGGTATCTTTATGGTTTTCTATATATGAAATCATGTCACAAATAGTCAAAGGTTTCTTTCTTTCCAATTTGCATGCTATTTATTTATTGCCTAATTGCTCTAGGACTTCTAACACTATGTTGTATTAAAATGGCAAGAGTAGGCATCTTTGTCTTTTACCTAATCTTAAAGAAAAAGCTTTCAGCTTTTCATCGAGTATGATGTGAGCTCTGGGCTTGTCACATACGGCCTTTATTATGTTGAGTGGGTATGTTACCTCTTTACTCACTCTGATAAGAGTTTTGTTTTTGTTTTTGTTTTTTAAGATTTTTTTTAACATTTCTTTTTAATATTTATATTTGAGAGAGAGAGAGAGACACACACACACACACAGAGCATGACCAGGGAAAGGGTAGCAAGAGAAGGAGACACAGAATCTGAAGCAGGCTCCAGGCTCCGAGCTGTCAACACAGAGCCTGACACAGGGCTCAAACCCACAAACTGGGAGATCATGACCTGAGCTGAAGTGAGAAGCTTAACCAACTAAGTGACCCAGGCGCCCTGACAGTTTTTTTCTTAAACAGATGTTGAACTCTGTCCAATGCTTTTCTGCATCTATTGAGATGATTATATATTTTTTATCCTTTATTTTGTTAATGTGGTGTATCATGTTGATTAATGTGTGAATGTTGCCATCCTTGATCCCTGGAATAAATCCCAGTTGATCATGATATGATCTTTTTAATGTATTAGTGAATTCATGTTATATTTGCTAATAATCTGTGTGCAGTACTTGCAAATATTTTGATGAGAATTTTTGCATCTATGTTCATCAGGGATAGTAAACTGTAAAATCCTTTTTTGTTGTTGTTCTGTTTTGTTTTGTGATATCCTTGTCTGGTTTGGGTATCAAGGTAATGCTGGCCTTGTAAAATAAGTTTGGAAGCATTCCCTTCTCCTTAATATTTTGGAAGAGGTTAAGAAGGACAGATATTAAATCTTCTTTAGGGCGCCTGGGTGGCGCAGTTGGTTAAGCGTCCAACTTCAGCCAGGTCACGATCTCGCGGTCTGTGAGTTCGAGCCCCGCATCGGGCTCTGGGCTGATGGCTCAGAGCCTGGAGCCTGTTTCCAATTCTGTGTCTCCCTCTCTCTCTGCCCCTCCCCCGTTCATGCTCTGTCTCTCTCTGTCCCAAAAATAATAAACGTTGAAAAAAAAATTAAAAAAAAAATCTTCTTTAAATGTTTGGTAGAATTTACCAGCAAAGTCATGAACTTTTATTTGTTGGGAAGTTTTTGATGACTGATACAATTGCCTTACTGTAATACACCATAATCAGTCTATTAAGATTTTCTATTTCTTCATGATTCAGTCATGGAAAGTTTCTAGGAATGTATCCATTTCTTCTCATTGTCCAATTTGTTGAGCTATAATTCTTCATAGCAGTCTCTTATGGTCTACTGCATTTGTGGTATCAGTTGTAACTGCTCTTTCATTTCTGATTTTATTTGAACCGTCTCTTTTTTTTTCTTGGTGAGTCTAGCCAAAGGTTTGGCAACCTTTTGTTTGTCTTTTCAAAGAAACAGGTTTTAGTTTCATTGATCTTTTCTATTATTTTTTGTTTCTGTTTCATTTGCACTCTGATCTTTGTTATTTCCTTCCTTCTACTATGTTTGGCTTCATTTGTTCTTTTCTAGCTTCTTTAAGTGTAAAGTTAAGTTGTTTGAGATTTTTCATGTTTATTCAGGTAGGTCTGAATCCCTATGAACTTCCCTCTTATAACTACTTTTGATGAATCCCATAGATCTTGTAAGTTATATTTCCATTTTCATTTCTCAAGGTTTTGTTTTGTTTTTTCTCCTTTGAGTCTTTTGATTGACCCATTGGTCAGCAGAATGCTGTTTAATCTCCACATGATTTTCTGATCCTTTGTCTCTCTTTTCTCCTTCTGTGACCCCCTATAATGCTAATGCTACTCTGTGTTGTCCCATAGCTTCTTTAAGCTATCTCATTTTTTATTTTTTTTTCCTTTTTGCTGTTCTGTTTAAGTAAGTTCCACTCCCCTGTATTCTTGATTGCCAATAGTTTCTTCTGCTTCATATAGCCTGCTGTTGAACCCCCTCTAGCGTATTTTTCAGTTCAGTTATTGTATTCTTCAGCTCTGTGACTTCAGTTGGTACTCTCTTATATTTTCTCTTTATTGAAGTTCTCACTGTGTTCATTCATTCTTCTCCCAATTTAGGTGAACATCTTTTTGACCATTAATTTGAATTCTTTACCAGGTAAATTACTTACATCCACTTTAAGGTTTTTGAGGGTGTCTTTTTTTTGTCCCCCTGAGGTTTTACCTTGTTCCTTCATTTGTAACATACTCCTTTTTCCTCATTTTGCTTCACCCTCTGTGTTAGTTTATATCTAATGAGAGAAACAACTACCTTTCCCAGTCTTAAAGTGGCTTTGTACAGATGAACTTTATCTTTAAACTTTGCCCTAGCTCTTGGTTGTCTCTTGAACCATTATGACTGTCTAAGGAGTCTGATTTATTCTTGATAGGTCCCAGTTTTTGAAGGTATGCCAAGAACTGTCCGTGTTCCAAAGAGGGGAATCTCAGTCAGCACCTAGTTTTAGGCTGATTGGAAGCCAGACCCTCAGGCAGCAGCTTTTAGAATATGCAAATACATACAGTCCTATGAAACAAGTATAGACTCTCTTAATGTAAGCAATCTGACTGTCCCCTGAGTGACAGTTGCAAAAATTGGAGCTTCAGACCATTGCATAAGCTCCTTTCTGGGAGGTCCTGGCAAACAGTAACGAGGCTAAGGGAAAGCACAAAGATGGCATCCCCTTGCCTATATTCCCTGAGAGCACATTTGTAAGCCTCTACATATGTGGCAGACCTGAAGTCTGCCCCTCAGGCTGAAGTGTCAGAACAATAGGCCTTTTTCACAAACAGACTGGGGGTGTGTTTCAGTCTGCTGTCTGTGCAGTGCCCTGGGGGTGACAGCCTATCGAGAACTGTCTCTCCATTTATTACAGGCCCATGGAACCCAGGAAAAACAACCATGCCTGCCCATGGTATCTAGGTAGAGCAAGAGTGCAAAATAGTACACACCAGCACATCTGTCCCCAGACAGAGTCCCAACTGGTCCCTGCCCCTCCAGCAGATGCTTTAAGATTAGAAAATAAATTTTCACATATAGTCTAGGCGCTTTTCAAACTGCTGCTTTTGTGGTGGTTCCTGAGTGAGTCTGCATGCAAGCCCTTTCCAAGAAATATCTCAGTTCTGCTATATAGCCTTTTGGGTCTCCTGGTTGTGAGATCCATTTTCCATCTGGTTTTCAAAGCTAGATGTTTGGAGGGCTCATCTCTTCACTGCAGGTCCCAGGGATTGCGGTGCCTGATGTGGGGCATAAACCCCTCATTCATCAAGGAGAAGCTCCAGATTTGTGAGATTTCTCCCAACTGTGGGTCACCACTCTGGCAGTGGGGTTTTTGGTGAGACTGTCTCACACGTGACCCTTTTACTGCTTTGATGTGAAGACGCTATTCAGCTAGTTCTCAGGTCTTTTTCAGAGGGAATTTTTCCATACGTAGCTGTAGATATGGTATGTCCACGGGAGGAGCTGAGGACACCCACCATCTTGGACCACCCCCCCTAACATTTCCTATTATATCTGTTTTCTTAAACTTGTATAGTTCAACAGTTTATTTCCAAATTATCCTTGTTTGGAACAGATAAGTTCTTATTCTTATAGACTGTATTTTGAGAGCTTTCCCTACACTCTGAATAACTACACAGTTGAAGACTGGTGGATAAGAAGACAGTCTTGATAACTGAACATGATAAACATATCAACTCCTAATCCTCTCAAGGAGCAGATCAAATAATTCAGTTCCCTGCACAAAGCACATAATAGGTAGCCTTTACATATTATTGTTGGCAATCAAACTACTAGTGTGTTTACTAGTAGGACAATGTGTCATATTACTTGGTAATACCTCTGACCCAAATAAAGAGTTAAGCTGATTATAGGACATACGTTCGTTTGCCTAATTTATTCAACAAATGTTGATTTGGTACCTGCAGAAGGCACTAAGCCAAAGTAAATACATAAAAGAAAAAACAAAATAATATGGAGCAAAAGGATAACCACCTCCCAGGTGCTTGTGTCAACATTACCCCAACACAATGGTACTTGTGGGCCTTAAGAGCTAATAACCAAGACACATTGTATCTATGAAAGCAAAGCATTTTCCATGGAAACGGATATTTTGCAATTGATCGGGAGCTTCTAAAAGCTGATAACCATTCTTTAGAAGTAATCCCTGAAGAAAAAAAGAAAAACACAGTAATTTCTGCAAATAAAGCCCAGTGTTATATATCTTTTTAATCCAATTTAATAATATGAGGTCAACTTCAAAGCTGTGCTTTAAAAATACAGTATATAAAAAAGTGTCCTTGCAATATAGAACTCAGTTCCTTTAACAAATTCCCCCATCTGGGCAACACAGTTGATGATGCTTTTATAATCAAAGAAATAGGACATTAAAGAAAACTAATGTCTTTTAGGATGCCAACACACAGTTTACAGTGTGTTAATGAGCTCCAGGCAAAGTAAATGTCAATGGGGTACTGATGATTCCCAACTATATGCTAGCTGAATCATTAAATGGATGTCATCTGTGAGTTATGAATGATAAAAATATAAGAAATGATGATCCCAATGATCATTTGTAAAGGATGATAGCTATAATTTACCTCCACTTGAATGAGAGGTCCTAAGCCTGTGACAATAGTAAAACACCTACACAGCTGCTAACTAATGTGAGGCAATTAAAAATAGGATAGACAAAACTGAAAAACTAAAATCACAACTAAAAGTAAGGTACCACCTCAAAGGAAATGGTATTGCCATGTTTACGATAAGCATCAAACTGACTTTTAGAACCCACAAACATCATTGCCACTTTAATTAGGTTTATATAAAGGAAGGGTTTCAAATTTCATTAAGAGAGATGAGGCAGATCTTCAGTCCCAAGCAAATTTGTATTTAGTTTGAAGAGATTACCGAGCTCGTCAAAGTCAGCCTTTTCAACTACACATAGCAAAAGTGCCCTTTCCAAATATGAAAAATTATCAAGACATATTGATGTTTTTCTGTTGTTATACTAGCTAAAATAAGTTGATACTTGAGACATTTGTAAATCCACTTGAAATTTAGGTCCTTATAGATATAGTACAGTTAAAAAAAAAATCCTAACATGCCTACGAAATAGAATCCTAATTGTGAAAGATCCTTATCCCACAACATAAACATTCCTTCAGCATGGTAGGCTCTCTTAGCCTTGGCTCATTTCCATTTGGGATTCATTTTGTTCAGTATCATATACATTCATTACAATACAGAACATATAATATGATCACTATTTATGATTTACTTACTATCTGTTATCCACTGGTACTTGTTAGCTCAAAACGTCTTCCATGGAGAGATATACATAATAGATAATAGCTCAGGTTAGATTAGTAAGGCTGAAGACACATAAGACACATGCTTCATTGTCAGATAAATGCTGGAAAAAAACCCTACTATCCCTTAAGTTTCCTCTCATATTGTTAAGATGGGATCACCATGTGAACTAGGCACATATTCCTTCTGGATAATGAAAGTGAGAAGGATATCTGCCTTCCACTTAAGGACACTATAAATATCCCTTTCAGAAAGGCAAGCTATCTGCTCCTTTGAAGTAAATATCCCCATGCAGCCCCAAACGGGAATCTTTGATGTCATTCTGCAACCCTGATAATTCCACTCCTGGTCTCAAATCTCTCGTCTGGTCTATTTTGATTTATACCAATACAACTCCAGTAAACTTCAAAAGTAGTGGTATCTTAGGGGCATTGTAATTTCACTTTAACCAAGTGATAAAACCAAAATTAAACATGACAAACTCCTAAAGACAGACAAACCCCATAAGTACCCTAAATGTATAGCTCCAGATTAATAGTTTTTGATATTTAAACACAGTGTTTGTATTCTTCTGAAGTAAAGGACCCAAAGGAAAACACACCTTACTATCTATCAGCCTCTTTGTCTAAGTCTTGCCTGGTTCATTCAGAAATCTCTAAGAGCAATAATTTAATACCTTAAAGCATGACATCATACTGGTGAATCTTCAACCCAGTTTCAAATAAAGAAAAGCATCCACCATAACCATCCTCTATAAAATTGCAACCCACACCTGTACTCTCAGGCCTCTTTCCCTGCTCTCCTTTTTCATTTTCCAGAACACAATTTTCTAACACGATAATCAAATATGTTTATTGTCAATCATTCATCTCTAGAACATAAGCTCCAGAGGGAAGAGATCTTTGTCTATTTTGTTCACGTACATATCCCAAACACCTGGACAGGACCTGATGCAAGGTAGTCACTCAATATTTGTCGAATGAATGAGTGAATTCACATTGAGAATTCAGTACAAAATACGCTCTGAATATAAGGGAGACAGAGCATACACATACAAATACATAATATCAGAGAGTGGTAAGTGCTACAGAGCCAAAGAGAACAACAGGGTAAGAGGCTGGAGAGACAGCCAGCAGTGGCTATTTTAAATGAGGAAGCCACCTCTCTAAAGTGAAGGCAATTGAGGCTTGAATGAAAGGTGGGTGCCATACACATTGGGTGGACGAGGAAAGTGGGCTTTGAGGATGGCGTAATTAGCAAATGCCTAGGCTCTAGGCTGGAGGCCCACTTGGGCCCAAAGAGGCCTGCATGGTGGAAGTGGGGTGTGCAAGAATGTATCATTTCAATTGCCTTTACTTACTACTTAATAACATGTACAAACCCAATGCCCTGGGAAATAGATTACCTTTCACCTAGAGTACTCAGATTCCCTGATAGTAAGTGCTTCTTCAATTTACTAGCCCCCAAATGTCCGTATCAGCACACCATATAAGATTACAAGGCACAGTAATGACATCGTCAAAAACCGTTCCAAGTAGCCTCAGGAGTCACGAAACTGACTTAACTCAGTACCACTGCGCAGAAAGGTGTAAAGCCAAGCAGGAACTTGGTACGAGAAGTGTGCAAAGCCAGGAGGCTCAGTAAACATTAAACAGTGCCTGTCATTCGAGTCTGGGGGGAAAGAGCGTCAAGCCTAAGCAGTTTCATTCACCTCTAAGAAAGATAAAGTCGCCAAGCGCGGTACGAGGCAGCGCTGTGACATGCATTTTGTGACAATCCTGGACTCGAGTTGTTCTGACATTTTATGTAACTTCCCAAAGAACAAAAACAAAAAGTTCGCTCTGAACTCGCCTTCCAACTCAGACAGGAAGTTCCTCCTCGGCCAAGGCGGGG
Organism: Prionailurus viverrinus; assembly: GCF_022837055.1. Taxonomy (NCBI): domain Eukaryota; kingdom Metazoa; phylum Chordata; class Mammalia; order Carnivora; family Felidae; genus Prionailurus; species Prionailurus viverrinus. The sequence continues at coordinate 22,765,161 of NC_062561.1, read as the reverse complement.
CGCTTGGAAAGTTTTCAGCGGCTAAAAACCTGTTTCCGGGGCTGAGCGGAGCAATACCTTCCGGCTTAAAATAAAGGTTTTCGGTGATTCCTCCTATGCCTCCACAGCAGCTTCGCCTAGCTTAGCCACACTTTCTGCGCTGTCCCCTCGACAACAGGACCAAATGTCGGAGGCACAACACTGAGTTAGCGAGCTGGTTCGGGGCCGGGAGCTAGGTGAATGGGTTTTCAGAACGCCAGCCGCGGGTCGAGGCGACGAAAACGAAAACCACAGCAGCCTACGCGGGGTGAAGAGGGGAGTGGGAAGGCGAAACTCTGAGGCAGGCGCCGCAGCCACAGCCCGGGGCGACGCTCCGCCTCGCCCGCCGGAGGCGGGGAAGCCTCCGGGCAGGCGTTGCCACACGCGACCCTCGCAACGCGCACCACATCCGCCCGCAGGCTCGCACATGCGCAGCGCCGCCCGGGCCCCGTGGCCTGGGTGGGGAGACAATCCCAGAGTTCCGCGCCCAGCCCCCGCCAGGGGGTGTGCGCACGCGCGGCAACGCCTAGGTCCTAGGCCCGGGCGGGGGTGTAACTCCGGGGGCTGCTCTCCAACCGTCGCCGCGTTCGGGAACTTGGACAGCGGGGGCGGGGAGAAGTGGCCCGCCGCCGGGGGATCTGAGGGCTGCCTGCTGCAAGCCTGACGTCCCCTCTTGACCTCCTACACCATCCTGTCCCCTTACCTCAGCGTAGGCCCGAGCCGCATCCGCTCCGCTTTCTGGGTCGCCGTTACTGCTCGGCCGGGGGCCCGGCGCAGCGACGAGTTGGCGCCTCCCCCTGAAGCAGCCTGGCCTCGGCGGGTTGCGCTCGGGTGCCAGGCCGGGGAGGGGAAGGGAGGAGAGCGCACTGGAGGGGAGGGGGCCGGCGACGGCGCCTTGCCTCGCCCCTCCTTTCCTCCTCCGGCTGCCCGCTACCGCCCCCGCCCCTTCCTTGCCGACTCCCCCTCTCGGAGCGGACCCCACGACTGCATCTGGCCTCCCTCGCTGGGTCCATCTCCGCTTTGTGGGGCACCCCTCTCCTCCGCTAGGGTTCTGGTTCCCAAAGTCTTGGGAATTTGCAAGGGTGAGGCGTGTAAATTGTAGTGTGGACAACCTTTTCTACAGTTATCCCCCCAGCCGGTCCACCATCAGGGAGCTCAAATCACGTTTTCACACGGTTTCCCCCTGTTTGCCCCTCTGGGCTGTGGAGCCAAAGTCCTGTGCTCTCCTAATAAGAATGCTGAAATAATGACTGATTTGTCTTGGGGTGACCTGGGACCAAGGTCCTCTGGAACAACCGCACTTTACCTTTATTAATTTAGTAATTTCTTGTATTACACTGCGCCTCTATTGGCCTCAGCAGACTTTAGTAAAATGCACCACATGTAATATAATTACAATGTGCAATAATTTCTTGCACTTTACACTTAAATTGACCTGAGTGGGTTTTGGTAAAATGCTCCACAATTAATCTTATTAGCTGTTCCTGGGAGGTAAGCTGAATGCCTTTACCCTGGCTTGTATGTAAATGAGGGCACAGGTTCAACGTTTAAATGATTTGCCAAAAAGTAGCACAGCCAGATAGAAATGTCAATCCAGAGTGATTCTGTCGTCTTGTTTGATCTGGCCTTCGTCATTCACCGGAAAAACATCATTCCAGAAAGTCTGTTTTTATTGCAGTTGCTGTCGTTGGCAGACATTTATGTCTATTATCACAGCATACTACATTGAACCCCAGAAGGAGACTTGCATTTATTTACTTGATTTTATAGGTTATGAGCAGGGGCAGGAGTCACATACATTTCACTGCCTAAGATTAAGCTTTTCCCCTGAAACAATCAGTTACCTTTTGTCCTTTTGTTATAAAAGGTAACATAACCATAACTGAAAGGACAGCTTGGATTTTTTTACTTGAAAAGGATAATTATATGGAACTCCTTCCAGAGTATTTATCTAAGGGAGAGGGTTGCCAGACTAAGTAGTGAGATAAGGTGGGGTTATCACTAAACAGACCTTCCTTCTCTTATTTGTGATGTTTATATCTCATTAGATTGTGAAACTCTTAAGAGCAAGATATGCCTTATTTCTGTACCATAAAGTGTGTAATAAATGTTTGTGGAATCAAATTACATTGATTACATGCCCTTTAGTTCCTCAAATATGCATCCATACTCCATTAAGAGACCTAAACATAAGCATGAATCCATGGTTTACTCTCATTTTAGATAGTTTGTGCCAATTCTCCTGGGCCTGACTGCCTGGATAAGCTGACTTAAGAGAGGTTGGTATCTAATCCAAAAAGGCTTTAGGTCACCTTTTCTTATACCCTCATCAGGTCTCTCATTCCTCTCCTTGTGGCAAAGCTGTGTAACACTGAGTCTGCATAAAAAAAATCCACTGACTTGTTTTTCTGTTCAGGAAAAGGTTTTTCCTCTGGTCACCACCAAAGCTAAAATTCATCATTAAACAAGTTTAGAGTTGGTTCATTAAACAGGAATTCTTTCTAATTCAAACAGTCAAATTCTCCTTCCACCTTTTTCCTGTATCCAGACTACTTTGTATTTCAGGTATTTTAAGGAATTTGAGTGACCATTTAGAGAGCAAAATTACAGAAAACCACTTCCATTCATAATATAGTGCATAATTTACAAATCAACCTATATAGTATTTCTTTCCCTGCAGGTATGATACTCCTTTACAAATTAATATTTTAAGATTTAGGTATTTTAGAAATAAAAGTTCTTAGTTCTTAGGACTTTTTAAAAGTCCTAAGATTATTCCTAAATAATAATAATAATAAGACATTTTATTTAGACTTTCTCCAATTTCTACCACGAAACATCTTGTTAATAGGGAACTTAATGTTAAGATGTGATTGCAGCAAGAATGATCAGAGCAAAGGATTCAACAAGTTTAGTCCCACAATACAGAAGGGGAAATTTCCTGTAACAAATCTAATACCTAGAGCAGTTGGAATGTGGGAAGAAACTTTAAAAATTTTTTTCAGATGTTTATTTATTTTGAGAGAGAGACAGAGTGAGAGCAGGGGAGGGGCGTTGAGAGAGAGGGAGACACAGAATCTGAAGCAGGCTCCAGGCTCTGAGCTGTCAGCACAGAGCCCCATGCAGGGCTCAAACTCATGAACCATGAGATCATTACCTGAGCTGAAGTCAGACGCTTAACCAACTCAACCACTCAGGCACCCCCAAGAAACGTTTAGAATATCTCCATTTTTATCTAAATTAAGAAATCAAACTTTACTAATATTTAACATGTACATTGACAATAGTACATATTTTTTGTAATCAAAATACAAGACCAAAAATGTTTAGAGACCGCTCACTTCTTTAGAGTACCACCAGGCAGGCATCTGATTTTACTACATGTTTTGACTCTGTAATATTTTAAATACAATAATTTGGATGCATACAACATTTTAAATATAATAATCATGAAATGTATATAATAGTTAAAAATTCACCTTTGTTATACTATGCAGTAAGTAAATGTTTATTCTTTAATCACTTTTAACATGAGATACTTACTTAAATCTTGGTAAATTTGCATTATCATAGAGCTGAGAGATTAAATATAAATCCTCATTTTATCGATGCCCAGATTATGAAGTAAATTATCACAAGTCTTTGGATTCCGAGTTTCATTGCTTTTTCCAATCCATCATCCCACTCATAGGATAAATAGTAGGATCTCATTATCCATCAAATGAAGGATAACAACAAAGCCATTGCACAAGGTGAAAAGGTACAGATTTTTCTCATAAAACTTTAAGTGGAAGAAATTCTTTTTAACTTACTATAAGTAATTATAGATTCACATCAAGTTACAAAAATAGTACAAAGATGTCCCATACACCTGCCCCACTTTCCCTCCACTATGTTTAAGATAATAATATACTGCAAACACTAAGAGCAAAGACTTGAATTGAATCAGCTGACCAAACTCTGAGAAAACCAACTGGCCAGGAACTGAAGGTTGAAAAGGACTGGTTTGCAGCAAGGAGTCTGAATGATGGGAGCTGTTCCAGCGGAAAGAAGGAGGGGAAAGGGAGAGGGGAAGAAGACCATTAAACACAACACATTCCTTAGAAGAGAAGTGATAGCCTCTGTACTAGATATATGTTTTTTATGGTTTTCTTTTTGGTCTATTATTTCATAATTTATCATTTCTTTTAAATATTCCAGATAATGTCATCACTACTATAACCTATATCCCTACACATCATAGCTTAGAAATACAGCTAGGTTGCAAAAAAAAGTAACTTTCTGACTCTATCATCTAAAGGCAACCTTGTAGGAATATTAGCCCTCCTTAAAGCACGTAGGGGCTGGGAAAACGGGGTGTTCGAGTATAATTATATAGACATCATGTAGCATCCTCCTCCTTTGCCACTTCTGAGTGAGGACAGGTGACTCTCCTGGGGTCCTGGCTCCTCCTAGTTGTGTGGGAGAGAGTAAGTGCCCAGGCCACTCTAATGTGGAAGGCACAAAGACGGCCCAGCTCTCTGTATTTTAGAGAGATGTCAGTTACACTGTGCCTTTACAGACACTTCCTCTTAACCATGGTATGTGACATGGTATATCCCAGCACAGTGCTAGAATACAAAGCAACGAAGATGATAGGATACATGTACATGTTACCGTGGCAGCAATAAGAGAACAACAAACCATCAGGAGGAGGTCAATTAAGGCTTTCCAAAAGAAAAAAACTTTTGGCGTTAAGTTTTAAGGATGTTTACAAGTTAGCTGAGAGAACAAAGTTACAGATGGGGATGTTAGGGAAGGGAAACATTCTAAGAATCTGAAAGAGTATGATGTATTCGAGAATTTTAATCTGTTCTGCTCGGCAAAGCAGGAACAAAGGCTATGTGGAGAGGATAGAGTAATGGGAAAAGATTAAAGTAGCCGTAATTTTCTGAGTGCTTTCTTGGGCTGTGCTTTTTATAGTACATTACCTTAATCTTTATAATAAAGTGCAACTTAATTTTGGCCTTGTTTTACAGATGAAACAGTGGAGACTTAACTAACTTGTTAGGGTCACATAACTAGTAAGAGGTGAGGCTAGCACTCAAATCCATCTCTGATTCCAATCTGAAGCTCTTCCCACTTGACCATGTGGGCTTTTTTCAAATGAACTGGAAAAGTAAATGGGCCAAATAATAAAAGCCCTTGGCAATGCAACAGCAAGACATATCACAGAATCCAACAAAAAATTTTAAGCAAAAGGATGACATACTGACCTTTGTGTTGAGGAGGCTCCCTATTTTGTAGTGGGGAAAATGGTGAGGTTGGGGCCAGGGGACCATGTTAAGACTCTATCCAGTCAGTCCAGGCAGGACATCAAGAGTGCTTGAACTCAATGCGAGAGTAGGGTATGCTTAAAGAGAAAGGAGAAGATGAATCTGAGAAAAAAATTTTCTAAATTTATTTATTTATTTGAGAGAGAGAAAGAGAGGCAAGCAGGGGAAGGGCAGAGAGGGAGGGAGAGAGAGAATCCCAAGCCCGATGTGGGGCACCATGTCACTGCAAGGTCATGACCTGAGCTGATATCAAGAGTTAGATGCTTAACTGACTGAGCCACTCAGGTGCTCTGAATCTGAGAAAATTTTGATTAGTTTTTGGGGAAATATTACTAATATACTTCTCCATAATAACAGGTCAAAGAAATAGAAACATTTTAATTGATGCTGAGAGCATGTTGGATAAAATTCAATAGTCAATATTCATTTTTGATAAAAGTTAGTTTCATGTTTAATAGTGGAATTTTAAAAGCATATCCGTTAAATATAGGAATAAACATATGCTTAATGCTCAAATGCTATTCAGAAAGTACTAGCTAATGCACTTATAAAAGAAAATAAAGTAAGGAATATAAAGACTGAAAAGGATGCAGAAAATATCATTATTTTTACAAACTATGCAATTAGATTTGTTGGCTAAGGGATCCATACAACTCCTTTTTCCTACCCTCTTGCTCCATTCCAATTTTGGATTGATCAAGTTCAAAGGCATTTCATGGGCACCCTTCTGTGAAAATGGAGTTGTTACCGTGTCATGGTAGCACACTGTCCAGTGGACCCACTGGGAATGACTCTTGTGACTCTTTTTATAAGACTTGAGGAAAAAATGTCAGAGCCTCCTCTTGGAGATAGCCTACATATTAGCTCCATTTGTGGCTTTCCATTCCTTATCCCTGAAAGGCAAGACGAGCCCAGTGATACAGTCTAACTGCCCCAAGCTTTGGAGCAAATATGTTTTTGCTCTTGCACAGCCTTCTCCTGGCCAAGTGGTCTGTTCTGGATTGGCCATTCCCTGCATTGCGGGGTTAAGCACCAAGATTGAGGATGGGATTCTAGGGAAGATATAAACAGGGCAGATTTTATAGCCTGCTCTGGTTCTAAATCATGTAAGCCTTAATAGTATAATGGTGTGGCCTAATATGCTGATTTCAACATTAGAGCTCAGGGCAAATCATCAGATGATAATAGTGATCATCTGCCTTGCTTCGGTTTTTTGTTTTGATTTGATTTGGTTTTGGTTTGTTCTGTGTGTGTGTGTGTGTGTGTGTGTGTGTACGTGTACTTTTCTTAGGGACTTCAGAGAAAAGAAAGTCAAAACAGGATTTGGGTTTTTCTGGATCTCCTTGTCAAATACCACTTGAGTTCCCGACTTTGGCCATGACCAATGTAGATCTTGAAAACCCAAGAAAATACACTGACAATCTTTTGGAAATAATAGAATTTAGTGATGCAGCCAGTTACAAAATCAATATACAAAAATCATTATGAAGAAAACTGTAAAGCTGCTGAGACAAAGGAAGGTAAAATGGAGAAACATGCTGTTTTCAGATAGGAAGACTCAATAATATAGGGATGTCCATTTCCCTAAAACTAATGTAAATGTATAACATTATCTCAATAAAAATATCAATCATTTTATTTAAATAGTCCTTAAATCCATTTGAAAGTGTAGTTTGGTAGAACTCTTTGGAAGGCAGATTGGAAGGCAGTTTGACTTTAGGTATTAAATTGTCCTTTGACTCAATAATCCCACCTGGATGAGGTTACTGGTATGAAAAGATACATGGAGGAAGATGTATAACATTTTTATAATTTGGAAAAATAGAAAGTAACCTATTTACTATAACAAACTGGTTAGATAAATTAAAGTATGGCAAATACTGTTGACTCTCCACCTAAAAGCTGTCTGCCCCCCCTTCCTCCCTCCCTTTCTTTTTTCTTTTCTTTTCTTTTTTTCTTTTTCTTTCTTTCTTTCTTTCTTTCTTTCTTTCTTTCTTTCTTTCTTTTTCTTTCTCTGCTCTCTCTCTCTCTCTCTGTCCCTCCCTCCCTCCCTTCCTTTTTTACTTTTTATTAGGGGAAATTTCAAACATATACAAAAATAGAATGATTAAAAGCCCCATGCACCTATCATTCAGCTTCATCAATTAGCAATTCACAGCCAACCTTCTTTTATCAATACTTCTGTCCACTACATATTATTTTGAAGCATCTTATCATTCCATCTGTGAATATTTCAATGGATGTTTCCTAAAGATAAGAAGTCTTTTTTGAAAAACAACCAAAACACTATTATCATACTTTTAGGGAAACTAACACTAATTACTTGATCATGAAAGGTCCTTTCAGAACTCAGTTTTTTAATTACCTTGCAAGTACTATATATATATATATATATATATATATATATATATATACACACACACACACATATATAACATATATGCATATATGTTATACATATATATACATATATAACATATACATATATATGTTATATATGACACATATATATTTATATATTATATATACAACAAATATATATTTTATATTATTTTATTATATTTATATTATATATAATATATATGTTTTTAACAGTTTGAGTTACTTGGGATTCAAATAAAGTATACATATTGCAATTGGTTGCTGGTCTTTTAAGTTTCTTTCAACCTGTGGGTTGCCTCTCCAGCACCTTTTGTTTCCTTGCAATTTATTTGTTGAAGAACCAGTTTATTTGTCCTCTAGATTTTCCAAAATCAGGATTTTCCTGAAGGCAGTCTCCATATTTTGCATCAATTAATAATCTAGAGCCTTAATTATATTCAAGTCTTATTTTTATTTTTTTGGCAAGATGACTTCTTAGATGGTGTTGTGTCCTTCCACTGAGAAGGATATGATGTTGGATTGTTTCTGTGACATTAACAGTTGTTGATATTCAATGCCTATAGTCATACTATATTGAATATGGTATTACGAATTAGACATAATGTAATTCAGTAGATGTTTTAAATGGTGAAATCCTAACTCTATCATTTCTTCTTCATTCATTAGCTGGAATACTTCGGTAGAGGGAGAAATACTTTCCTCAATGATTTGATTTCCCAGTGATATAGGAAGAGCATGATTCTTTCTCTTACTTTGACAGTTTTTCAAATAACGAGTTTTTTTCACTAGCATTCTCCAATTATGACCAAATGAGTTTGTTTGTTGGTATCATTGTGAATCCATGGATTTAAACTTGCCTCTTTGTTTCATCTCCTTTTTTTTTTTTCTCACAGAACCCTGTTTTTGTACAGGTAGTAATGCATTCAGTCACAGAGAAGAAATTCTGGCTTGACTGAGCCTGTCTTATCAATTCATTTTCATTTGGCAGTGTCTGGGGTGCGTATATAATTGGTCCTGACTATAGACACATATAAGGAAGTTCACTTCTAAGAAAGACCCCTCCACCCACTCAAGTGCCCTCTTCCCACCACACCACCTCAGCTTTTTTCACATTGTCGCATAGGGACTTATGTTTGGGGAGCTGCACCTTAAGCTTGGAATGTCCCAGTAGATACATGTGATACATAGGCACAATTATGAACATTAATACTGCAGATCTAGATGTACAGACAGGGAAAGATATCTATGATATATTGCTGATACAGTACATATCATTAAAACTATTTACACAGAGTTGATGACAAGCACATATATTTACACCAAGACCTGACTGGAATTAAGTTCATTGAAATATTAAGACTGATTATCTCTGACTGTTGAGAGATTGGTGAATTTCTACTTTATTCCTTGTATTTTCCTATAAGGTATAAAGTTTAAATTTTTATGTAAATAATAAACTTTTTGAAAAGTATGACTCTGGGCAATTCTCATTTATCTCATGTTACTTATAATGAATTTCTTTCAAATAAATGTATCTCATGATAAAAAATTTTTTTATAAGACCCCATAACTGGCATCACATCACATGATTTTTCTCCATGGTATAATCACCAGGCAGGAAATGTTTTGATTCTGGAATAACATTTCCTGATAAACATTTTTTGGAAACATTTTAAGCATTTCCTGATCTGAAAATTTTTGTGATTTTTTTCCCCTTTGTGTATCTTATTGTTATAATTAACAATACTCCTAGTCCAGTGGAACATAATCATCCTGTTGAAGAAAAAACTTCCAGAAAAACATGGGTTTTATTAGAGACATTTTCCAGTCACCAAGAAAATATAATTGGCACAACTTTCACTTGGTGGTAAAAATAATAAGTAGTCTCCCTTTAGCTTACATTTAAGAAATTTCTACTTTTTTTGATACATTCTATTCTCCCAAGAAGCTCCATATTCTTAAAACCAAAGAGATATTTTTTTAAAAAAATCTAGGCCTCCAGCATAAAATTGAAAAAAGGCCTTTCTTCCTATTATTAATTACCATTTATGTGGCTGGTTCTGCCAGGCCATCAGCACAGGAAGCCAGGGCTATGCCAATCATGACAGTAATCAAAGGAAACTGAACCAACAACTCTCTACCGCTCACATGCTGTATGCCCTGTGTTACCATAGTTGCTGGGGCAACTTCAATGAAGGAGATAACCTTGCTCTCCTGGACCTCATAATCTACAGTGGGGAAATGCCCTGAAGACCACGTGGGGATGAGTCTAGAAAGGCAGTTCCTTGAGGGCATTGATGAATTTTAAACAGAGATCCAATACATTCCCCCAGAATGGCAAGTGGAGGACAGAGGGATATAGGGAAGCAAATGAAGAAGTGACTGCAAAAGTCCTGATGAGAGACAATGCAACCCTGAATTTGAGCAGTGATTTTGGGAGGGAGAGGAGAGGAGAAATGAGGGAATGATCAAATACTTACTTCATATAGCCTCTCTCTTGTTCTCTCTTAACATCACTGGAGTCTTCAGCAGGATTTAAAGTATCTTAGCAGGGGTGAGGGGAACTGAGAACAAGGTTTTTTCCATCCACCCTTGGGTCAGAGCTCTGAAGGAGAAACAGCTTACTCCTGGCAGCCAGGATGGAAGTGGTGAAACTCTTTGCCAAGTCATCTGTAGGTTTGTTATGTGGTCTGATAGATCCAGCCCCTCCCCTGATGACTGGCAGTAGGACTTACCTCCCGCTACAGATAGGGATGCAGCCTTGACCCCAATGTAAATATAGTAGGCCTGAAATCCCAAGGCCATATTATAGCCTTAGTATCCTCTCTGTTCTGGCCTGAGTCTTCAGTGAGGTGATATTCCTCACACTCTCACCTGGGAGCATTCTTATAACTTCTGGAGTGGACCTGGTCATTTACAGCCTTCCTGTGTAGTTAGCTGTTCACCAAAATTGCCTTTTAGGAGACAGACTGTCCTGAAGCCTAGTCAAAAGTCAGATAAGGCCTCCCTAAGACTTCCCTGCAACAATAGGAACTCAAAACTTATGCCCCCCCCAAGCTTGAACCAATGTTGGTCTGGAGAAAATACTGTAGCATATCTGCAACCTGAAGGAAAGGCTGGGACTGTCTCCCTAACAAGCTATTCAAGAATCAGGATCTTGGATCTGCTTTGGGTCATGAAGTCCATCTCAATTGGTGAAAATACAAAGCATAGGTCAGTGAGAAAGTATAAGAGCCCCACCTAGAAGAAACTTTGTTGAGACTCTACTATTTAGGGCTGATGTCTATTTAATCCTGCTCCCTTCCGAGATTCCTATCTGGTGTGCTAGTTCCTAGCTAGGGTTTCATGTTTCAGACCCAAGTCACTAGAGAACACTTGGAAACCAATTCATTGTCTCATTTTGCCAGACTTGGTTTAATGTTTCTAAAGCTCAGTAGTATGGTCTGAACTGATGATCTCGTGTGTATCACAGAGAAATGAGGAACAAAATGAAATTTATTACTTTTTTTATACATTGAAATAATTGCCTGCATAATGAGTTGAGGTAAAGCCAACTTCAGGTCCCTAAAATTAAAATTAGGAGAGAATACTGTAGAAAAGTCCTGGCCCCATCACGTAGAACCACCTAACCTGGTGTATGTATGGACCATGTACTGAACATTTGTCTCAACATCACCATACAAATGGCTATGGATCCTCTTCTCAGAGGACTTCCCAAGTAACATATAGAAGGAGAAATAAAGAGTAAGACATTTGGCAAATTAGGAATCAATTATTAGTCAACAGGGTTTACAACAGGGATGCAAAATAGGCAGAACATACACCATCAAGAAGCCAGGAAGATGTGACAAAATACTGCCCAACTGTGGCCATACTCTATGTTCTCTAATACTCACCTCTTAACTTGCTTCTATTTCCAATCTCTTTCCACAGGACTTAATGGGGCTTTGTTTTGGACTACAATACAAATAGGATTTGACAATAGCTCTTCTCTGGCTCAGCTCTGGGCTTCAGTGTCCTTCTGGTCTCTCCACAAACCCTTGTTTCCAACCTTTCTACCTCTTGTGATCTCCATCTGTGACCCAGGACTTCCTCCTACTTCATGCATCAGAATGTCCAGGCCCTAGTTTAACCAGTCTTCCTGGTTCTCCTGGTCTCAACTCCTCCTTTTCCTTTTCCACATGGGGCCACTCAAACTAGCTCATGGTTCAGATGTATCTCGGTCATCCCCCTAAAAGTTCAGAGAGATCCCTACCTCAAATGGACAACCCTTAGGAAGCTCACCGGTTCTCTATTTTCTCTTTAGTGCTTGGGACTTGAAGGTGACTGATTATTTTGACTACAGGGACACTCCTTCCAGCCCTCCTTGTAAGATATTGGGCACCCCCATATTGTATAATGGAGAATTGTATTTTGGCAATTCTGGCAATAATGCCAGCAATTCAACATCTCTGAGTCATGAATTAATCTACTCTTCACACGAAGACTATGGAATCTCATGTCAAACTTTTCAAACATTGATGTTTTTTCATCACTGTCCCCCAAATTACTGTCTCAGCACATCTCATTTGCCTGAGCAGACTTGCCTTTAGAAATAAATTAGTGATAAGTCATGAACAATCGAAAATGACTTGATACATAGAACCATGGCAACAAGGAGAAAAGGAACTAACATTTACTGAGTACTTGCAATGTACCAGGTACCGGGCACAATTAATCATAATCATAAGGATAATATTTACTGTATACATATTATGTGTAAGGCATTGTGCTAAGTACATATGACCTAATTTAATCCTTTAACAATCCCATGAGATAAGCACCTTGTCACTGTCCTCATTTTATGAATGAGAAACTTAAGCTTCAAGAGGTCAGGTAACTTGCTCAAAATGAACTGGGTTTCAAGTCAAGGGGTGCCTGAATCTAACATCTAACAGGTTTTCTCTCTCTCTGTTCCTCTCTCAGTTTTCTTTTTATTAGACTTCTCATAGGTTTGTCTGTTTTATTGCTCTTTTTAAATAATCAGCTTTTGGTATTGTTGATCAATTCTACTTTTCTTCCTATTTTATCGTTTTCTACTTTTATTTTTATTAATCTGCTTCAACTGCCCATGAATTTATGTTGTTCTTTTTCTAGCTTCATGGGTCAATGCTTAGATCATCTGTGTTCTAAGTACATGTATTTAAGGCTATGAGTTCTCTTCTGGGTGTTGTTTTGACTACATCCCTCAGGATGTTCTCATTTTTATCATTTCTGAAGTACAAAATTTCGATTCTCATTTCCTCTTTAGCCCAGAAGGTATTTAGAAGTAAGTTTAGATAAACAGATTTTTTTTTTTGAGGAAAGGTGTACTTAACCTTTGGTTAATAGTTTGTACTTGAGAACCTTAACAATTAAAGTAGCAGTCTGTTTCCAATATTATGAAAAAAAATGAGTATTTTGTTGTTACACTGAATTTTGCCATTTTCATTTATATTGTTCTTCATTGGAAGAGAAAAGGAAAATTATTGGTGGCTCATTTCTTTATTATTATATAGTTATTTGCTTTTGGGAGAGAAGGTGAGTAGTGTCTTTCTGCTATAAGGAAAGTTCCATTGAGGCCAGGGACTTCAGTTGACACAACTGAATTTTCAACATCCAAAACAGTGCCTAGCATATGGTAAGCACTCAGTCTATCAATCTATCAATCACTATGTATACAGCTTTATTGAGGCATAATATTATGTTTATATATGTATATGTCTACATGTATATATACATGTGCATATATACATACAGGGCTTTATTGAGATATAGTTGACAAACATTAAACTGCACATAATTAAAGTGTACAATTTGACAAGTTTTAACATGTGTACACACCCTGGCAACTATCACCATGTTCAAGATGATGAACATGTGTTACTCTCAAATGATTCCTCGTGCCTATTTGCAATCTCATCACCTCTGTTCCTCACTGTTCCTTTATCCAAAAAACTACCCATCTACTTTGTTTATTTATATCTTCTAGATGTTTATATAAATGATAATACACAGTATGTACTCTTTTTTTAATCTGGGTTCTTTCATTTAGCATAATGATTTTGAGATTCATCCATGTTGTTGTATGTATTGATAGTTCATTCCTTTTTTTTTTTGCTCATTAGTATTCTGTTGTATGGTTATAACTTGTTTATCTATGTACCTGTTAATGGACTTTTGTATTGTTTCTAGTTTGGGGCTCTTACAAATAAAGCTGCTGTGAACATTTGTGTTTAAGTTTTTGTATGGATATATACAGTTCCCTTTCTCTCTTTAAAAAGAAAGAGTTTATTTATTTTGAGAGAGAGAGAGAGAAAACACAAGCAGGGTAGGGCCAGAGAGAGAGGGAAAGAGAGAATCCCAAGCAGGCTCCCTGCCATCAGCACAAAGCCTGATGTGGGGCTTGATCCCACAAACCACAAGATCATGACGTGAGCCAAAACTGAGTCAGACTCCCAACCAACTGAGCCACCAGGCCCCTCAGTTCTTTTTCTCTTAAGTAAATTCTTAGGAGTAGAATGGCTGGATCACACAGTAGGAATAAAAGTTATTAAAATCTTTTCCAAAGTGGATAAGCCATTTTACATTCCCATGAGCAATATCTTAGAATTCCAGTTTCTCCATGTCTTCCCCAATATGGCAAGTCTTTTAAATTTTAGACATTCTAATACGTATGTGCTAGTATCTCATTGTGGTGTTAATTTGCATTTCCCTAATGGCTAATGGTGAGGTGTGGGGAACAGACACTCTTATGTACTGTTGATGGGATCATACATTGAAACATCTTTTTTGTATTGCAACTTGAATTTTGGTAGTTCATTAAATATGAACAATTGTTGACATATTAATCCTATTTTTAGAAATCTAGAAACGTATTCTGTCATGAACTGGGCATAAAAGCTATCAGACTAAACTAAGTTCTTTACATAATTTTCTTCTGACTCAGAAGTTGCATTCTTAGACCATCTTTCTGATCAATTTCTATTTCTCCACACCATGCATTCAACACTCATCTTTGAGCCCCATCATGAATTTACTCATACAAATCCTTGTTAACAATGTAAAGTTTCCTAAATATTTCACAGAAGAGAAAAAAAGAAGAGGTTGACAAGATATATCCACAGCACATAGCTAACAAACTGCCATAGGGGTTTCTTGTCTCTCCGTTCCTAATGGAGGTGGTTCCCTTTGATTCTTCCACCTTACAACCTGCAGATCCTTTGGTTCCTTCTGTTACATAAACAATTTAGCTACCATCTTATATCATTTGAGTATTTTCTTGAGATTCTGATTTCTATTTCAAGTGCTTTTTCCTTAAAACTAAAACCAATGTAGCAATTTATTTTATTTTATTTTATTTTGTTTTGTTTTGTTTTATTTTATTTTTAATATAAAATTTATTGTCAGATTGGTTTCCATACAACACCCAGCGCTCATCCCAACAGGTGCCCTCCTCAATACCCATCACCCACCCTCCCCTCCCTCCCACCTCGCATCAACCTTCAGTTTGTTCTCAGTTTTTAAAAGTCTCTTATGTTTTGGCTCCCTCCCTCCCTAACCTTTTTTTTTTTCCTTCCCCTCCGCCTTGGTCTTCTGTTAATTTTCTCAGGATCCACATAAGAGTGAAAACATATGGTATCTGTCTTTCTCTGTATGACTTATTTCACTTAGCATAACACTCTCCAGTTCCATCCACGTTGCTACAAAAGGCCATATTTCATTCTTTCTCATTGCCACGTAGTATTCCATTGTATATATAAACCACAATTTCTTTATCCATTCATCAGTTGATGGACATTTAGGCTCTTTTAATAATTTGGCTATTGTTGAAAGTGCCGCTGTAAACATTGGGGTACAAGTGTGGTCTCAAACCATAATCCTTAAGGCATGACTTCCTGGTTAAATAGAATGTGATTCACAACCCTTGTGTGGCCAAAGCAAGCCATCAGCCAACTGCTGTCATGAAAATAGTGAATGTGCTCAAACATTTGTAAATGAAGAGAAAGAATCCAGGGATAGAAATGCTTGGGTCATCCCTTAGGCCAAGTTTTGATCAGTTTACCAGTTCAGCTGTATGCAAGAAACAATGGAGCAGATCATCCAAGAAATGGCTACATCCATGCATCCATTCATGAAACCTTAGTGCATAGTGGTCCTGCTGAAAAGTAATCTTGACCCAGGATTAGTTCTAGAATCAAATTACTATTCCCTCAGTTGGAGGAGAAGAGGAAAGGATGAAGATGGTATGGTGGAAGCTACTGGTTGTCCCCACGATATTAACTGTCCTTTTCTTCAGCAATAAGCCCTCAAATTTAGATAGGTTCTGGCTACCTAGAATAAAAGCTATTTTTACCAGCTGCCCTTGAAGCTATGTGTAGGATATGGCTAAGTTCTGGACAATGATATGTAAGCATAAGGTGATATATATCCTGAAAGTGTCCTTAGAGTTGGGGGATATGCCTTCTCCTACACTTTTCTTCCTTCTTGCTGTCCAGATTGCATATGTGGACCTCTTGGACCACAGGTAAAAGTCAAATGTCTAAGATGGCAGAGCAAAAAGTTAGAAGGAGCCTGGGTCTCTGATAATTATAGAGTTGTCGTACCAGCTTCTGTTTTAAGAGCCCTCTGCATGTGGTAGCTGAACCTATTTTAATTGATACTAATAGAGACGTCACCTACTTTATTGAGGTAATATCAAGAAGGCCTTGAATTCTATGCTAAGAAATTCAGATTTGTAAAATACATATGATAGGGAACAAATAATGAATTTTTGGATATGAAGAAAATTTCATTCACATTTGTGGTACTGTTGCATTTTCCCTTTACATCACTAAGAACTAGAACATAACTTTTAAAATTTCATGCATAGATCATTAACCACATGAGCAAAGGGAGCAACAGAGGTGAATTTACCAATCTTAATCTTTACTTAAAACAAGTTTAGTATTGATATGATATGAATAGAAATTTCTAAGAAATGAGTGGAAAATGTTGGAATAAAATTTTCAGTTAATAACATTTTTTCCCTAGCTCTGGAGATTTACTGGTCTTCTGCATAAAATTATTTACTCTCTTCTTTTTGGATTAATAACCAGTAATGGATCACTAGTAAGTAAGAAATAAATTAAAATAAAAGTAAGGAACTAGGATGGTACAGTGGACATTTGAAATTTTTGGCTACCCAGTGTTCATTCTCTTATTCCAACGGCAGTTGGTTTCCTTTAGGGGAATTTCTACTTTCAATGTGAGTATAAGAGCATATGGTCCTCAACAAGTCCTTTTGTCATCTTTAAAAACTTCTGAATTTTTAAAACCCTTCTAGTTATTGTTATGCGTAGATACTCTATTTTTAAAAAGTTGATTTTTGCCCAAGTGTGTTTGTGACCATACCATATATATTATAGCATGTTTTTTTCCCTCACTATTTTTGAGATTTAGCCATGTAGTTCATTCATTTCAGCTCCTATGTAATATTCAGTTTTATAAAGTTTTAGATTGAACCATGTCAGAATAGTTGAATAGCAGCAATTTCATATGATTCAACCAAATACCACAATTATCCATTTTCCAATTGATGGACATTTAAATTTTTTTTAATATTTCACTACTGCAAGCAATGATGTAATGGAAATCCAATTATATATCTCCTCAAGTACAAGTGCAAAGGTTTCCCCTAGGTTATCTACTGAAAAGTAGAAATACTAGGTCTTCGGGTATGCACAACTTCTGGTTTATCAGACGATGCCAAATTATTTCTCGAAGTGTTTGCATCAATTTCCACTTACCAGCATTGTATGAGAATTTTTCCATCTTGACCAACAAACAGTTTGCACCATCACCAATCTTGCCAATCTGATGAACCTGAACAGATGGTTCCTGGTTTCAATTTGCATTTCTTTGGTTACTGACCAATTTGTATTTATATTTTATATCATTTATATTTATTTGTATTTATATTAATTGGCCATTCAGGTCTTCATTTTTTTGAATTTACTCTTTATATAATTCCCAGTTATTTAACAATTATTTGACATTTTCTCTCTTGATTTCTAAAAGTTCTTCAAAGAGTTTGACTACTGAATCTTATTAAATACATGCATTGTGAGTATATGCTCCAAATCTCTGGGCTGTTTTCCATTATGCCTTGTTTTACAGAGGTTTTAAATTTGAAAACACTCTAGTTATATTTTTTTTTGTGTGACTTGTGACTTGTGCTTTTTGAATCCTGTGTAGGAATTCATTCTACCTTGTGGTCAGAAAGACATTCTTCTCCACTGTCTCCTCCAAGTCTTGAAGTTTTGTTTTTCACATTTAAGCCTTTAATCCATCTGAAGTTGAATATATATATGGTACACAATGAAGGTCTAACCTTTTCCCTCCATTTGGTAACATACTGCTCCTGCATCATTTATTGAATGGATATCTTATTACACTGGGTTGTAATGCCACTTCTGTCATGTACCAAATTTCCACACTTGCAAGCTCTTTTTCTGGACATTTTCTTCTTGGTTAATTGGTCTATTTTTCTGTCTCTTTGCCAATGCCACATTGTTTTTTTTAATTTAGTTTTATAATAAGTATTGATATCTGGAAAGATACCTTTTAATCTATTTTTTTTTCACCCATCCTATATTTTTTTCTTTCAAAATCTTCTTAGCTATTCTTGGCCCTTTACTATTCACTTCAAGTTTAGGCTCAGCTTGTCAAAGCCCAAAATAAAGTCTCCTGAAAATTTGCTTGGATTTCCACTGAATTTGTAGATTAATTTGGGACAAGAACTGACATTTGTGTGATTCTGGGTCTTCCCAAACATGAGCATAGTCTATTTCCCCACTTAGTTAAGTCTTCTTTTATGTTACTATATAATACTTTATAATGTTTTCATAAATGTCTTTCATACCTTTTATGTTATTGTATTCGTAGGTTGTTTTGTAAATGGAATGATTTTTAAAATTAATTTCTAATTGGTTGTTGCTAGTGTACTAGAATACCATTGAATTTTTAATATTGCTCAAGTAACATATTAGCTTGCTAAACTCTTTGTAGATTCTCTTGGATATTCTGTGTAGACCATCCAAATCTCTGGAAATGATTTTTTTTCCCTTGCATTTCATTTATCTTTCTCATTTCTACCTCTGGCTAAGACCTCTAGAACTAAGTTGAATGGAAATAGTAATGGTAACATCCTTGTTATGTTCCTGACTTGAAACAAAATGCTCTAATGTTTCACCACTGAGTATGATATTTGTAGCACATTCTTGATAAATATCCTTTATCAGTTGAAAAAAGTTCCCTTCTCACCCTGATTTCTAAAGTGTTCTTTTTTGTTAACATTTGTTAACAAATGTTGAATTTGGTTAAATTTCGGGAGCATATATTGAGATTATCACATATATTTTTAAAATTTATTAACGTGGCAAATTACATTAATAGGGTTTCATGACTTAAACTACCCTTATATTCCTGGAATACCCCCAAATTAGTCATGATAAGTTTTTATTCACGTTGCTTAATTAATTCCGTTTGCTAATATCTTATTTGGGACATTTGCATCCATATTCATAACTAAGCTTGCACACAAATTTTTCTTCTTATACTTTCTTGCCTCTTTTTTAAATTTCTTTTTTAATGTTTATTTATTCTTGAGACAGAGACAGAGCGTGAACAGGGGAAGGGCAGAGAGGGAAGGAGACACAGAATCTGAAACAGGCTCCAGGCTCTGAGCTGTCAGCACAGAGCCCTACGCGGGGCTCAAACCCACGAACTGTGAGATCATGACCCGAGCCGAAGTCGGACGCTTAACCGACTGAGCCACCTAGGCGCCCCTCTTGCCTCTTTCTAATGTGGGAAATTCTTCTTCTTTTTTTATTACGTGAAATATTTTGTATCTGAAACATTTTATATTCTTCAACAGAGATGAAGGGGATTGGTAGTAATTTAGTATGCATGGTAAGCCTACCTTGGTTATTTTCAACAATTGTCTGTTTGGACTTATTAGTTGTCTTTTGGTTTTACCACTGCTTACCCTACATCAGTTGTCAAATATTTCAATTTTTTAACATATTTATTTATTTTCAAGAGAGAGAGAGAGAGAGAACATAAATAGGGCAGGGGCAGAGAGAGAGGAAGACAAGAATCCAAAGCAGGCTCCAGGCTCTGAACTGTCAGCACAGAGTCCCACGCGGGGCTTGAACCCACAAACCGGGAGATCATGACCTGAGCCGAAGTTGGACGCTTAACCAACTGATCCACCCAGGCACCCCAGTTGTCAAATATTTTAAAATATTACTTCTGGGTATAGACCTGTTCCACATTTTTATTTCTTCTTGAGATAATTTGAATGGCTTACATTTAACCAAAATCTATTAAAACTAAATTTTTAAATGTATTATTATAAATTTTTTTTAAATAAATTTAAAAAATTTTATAGTAGTTCTTTGACTTTTAATATGGTTTCTTTGTGTTTTCTTGATCAGTTTTGTGAGAGGTTCGCATAGACTTTATTAGCCTTTACATAGTTCTAATTTGGAGGGGTTTACTCTCTTGTTTTTTCCTAACTTTTGATTGAACACTTAGCTCATTTACTTTCAATCTTTTTAAAAACCGTAGACGGTTAAGACTGTAAGTTTTCCTTACGTGTCACTAGTTATATCTCATAGGTTTTAAAATGCAGTATCATGTGGTGCCTGGGCGGCTCAGTTGGCTAAGTGTCTGACTTTGACTTAGGTCATGAACTCATGGTTTATGAGTTTGAGCCCTGCATCAGGCCCACTGCTGTCAGTGCAGAGCCTACTTTGGATCTTCTGTCCCCTCTCTCTGCTCCCTCCCTTTTCTCGCATGCTCTTCCTATCTCTCTCTGAAAAATAGAGATTTTTTTTTAAATGCAATATCATTATTCAGGTCTAAACACATCTTAAATTTAATTATGACTCTTCTATTTTCACGCTACCTTTAAGTTTCAGTTTCTAATTTTATTGCTTTGTGGTCAACGTGATCTATATGCTATTGAACATTTGTACTTTTTAAGACTTCTTTTGTGGCCTACCTCAGTGCTTGTTTTTTGTTTTTTGTTTTTTATAAATTCTCTATGTGTATTCAGAACTTTAATTATCGGGGGCAGTGACTCATATACTCATTATATTAAGCCTTTCAATATTATTGTTCACATTTTCTATTTTTTTTCTGTCTCTTCTCTTTATCTTCTCGTTCGTCTATTCTGATATTTTATCAAATTTTCCTTTCTAAAAAATATGTTTTTAAGACTATGTTGTTCATTACATACAGAGTCAAGATTGTTACCTCTTCTGATAAATTATTTCTATCATCAAGTACCAATCCATTTTATCATTAAAAGTAAAGTTTGACTTAAAGTCTCTTTTGTCCGATGTTGCTTTAACTACATCTCCTTTGTTTTGCTTAGTATTTACTTGTTGTATCTGTCTTGTTCTTTGTCTTACTTTCAACCTTTCTGTGTCCTTATGATTTGAGTGTGATTCCTAACAAAGAGCATAGAACTGGATTTTAAACATTTTATCAGTGAAGTTCTGTTTTATAATAAGCTAGTTTAATCCATTTATATGTATTGTAAGTACTGACATATTTGGTTTTATTTCTGATGCCTTATTATTTTGTATTTACCTTGCTTTGCTTTTGTTCTACCCTATTACTATAGATTTTCTCTAATATTGGATTTATTGAGCTTTCTTGGTCCTTCAGCATTTTATTTTAATCCTTCTATTAACTACCTTAAATTTTTAGCACACATAATTGACCTTTATTAATAAACTCCGAAGTTAATTGTGACAATCTGTTACATTGAACTATGCCA
This sequence comes from Prionailurus viverrinus, assembly GCF_022837055.1. NCBI lineage: Eukaryota > Metazoa > Chordata > Mammalia > Carnivora > Felidae > Prionailurus > Prionailurus viverrinus. Next base: position 22,743,597 of record NC_062561.1, on the reverse strand, counting down.
CTTGGTATTCCTGTTCTTGTTTAATGACCATGCCTTGGGTCTGGCTTGTCTTTAACCAACCGAATATGGCTGAAACGATGCTATATTAGATCACAATCTAAGATTTTAAAAGGCCTGGTAGCTTCTACCTTTATACTCTCAAGAGCCCTGAGCTTACATGTAAGAAGTCTGGCTCCTGCTGGAAAGCCACATGGAGAGACCATGCAGAAAAACCACATAGAGAGTGAGAAGCCTTGAGATTATTCAGAAAAGAACTGAGGAAATGGCCTGACTATGGGAATCAAGGTTCCAGCATGTGACCTCAGTTGAGTGGTCCAGCCAGTACCAGGTGGTTGAGCCATACTAGTACAGGTACTGGACAAGTGAGTGAAAAAAAACATTTACCACAGAATTGTGAGCAAAGAAAATGATTGTTGTTTTAAGCCTCTGATACTTGAGGTATATTGCTACACAACAGATAACTGAAATGTTAATGAAATCTTGATCCTCATACTGAATTACATACTTTCTTATGCTTTATTTCCAGTTTTCTCCCTGCTTGCCAATCTTTCATGTTGTAATCTTTTTATAGGCCTATATTACCTTTAAACATCTCAAATTAGTCATTTTAAAATAATTTTATAGTTAATATTTCATGGATATACCAACACGCTATCTCTTTACTTCTTCCATCCCCATAGTCCAATTTTTTCCTGATGTAATTACATCCCTTAGTTGATCACTCAGTAAGAACTTGTGAGTGTTAAGTTCAGTTTTTATTAGTTTCAAAGGTTCTTCACTTTGCCCTTACCTTTAAATGATAGCTTACATTGATATAAAATTGTAGGTTGTCATTTTTCTCTTAGTACTTTAAATACATTATTGTCATCTGGTTTCTATTGTTGCCACTGAGTCATGTGCTATGAGTTTAAATTTCATTTCAGTTTGCTTTATTTTTTTTTCTCATTACTCTTCTTATTATGTAAATCTACTAAAACATAGAAAGTTACTTTTTCCCCCCTCAGAACTCATATTTTAATAACTTGAGGTTTCTTTCATCAACTCAGTTCTTTTAATTCTACCGTGATATTCTTTTCACCTAACCAGGATTTTAATACAGAGTACCCAAATTTTATGGGAGGCATGCAACTGTAGAGATTTTGCATTAGTCACTGTTCACATAAGTCAAGACTAATCCTTGCCACAAAATAAAATGATTTTAGACATAGTCGAAAAAAACAACACGGCTTCTTTTTTTTTTTAATATTTGTTTATTTTTGAAAGAGAGAGAGACTGTGTGTGCCCGCACACATGTGGGGGAGGGGCAGAGAGAGAGAGACATAGAATCCAAAGCAGGCTCCAGGCTCCAAGCTGTCAGCACAGAGCCCCATGTGGGGCTGGAACCCATGAACCCGAGATCATGACCTGAGCCAAAATTAGACGCTTAACCCACTAAGCCACCCACGCACCCTAACATGGATTTTTTTAAAAAGTAAATTCAGATGAGGAGAAATGTTTGATTGTCAGATGTGAAACTGCTACATATTTAACAAAATATGAATAGTCTATTTCGTCTAAGATTTTATGAAAAAGTCTTTTTTTCAGGTTGAAAAATAATTTCTAGGTTTTTTTTTCAACGTTTTTTATTTATTTTTGGGACAGAGAGAGACAGAGCATGAACGGGGGAGGGGCAGAGAGAGAGGGACACACAGAATCGGAAACAGGCTCCGAGCCATCAGCCCAGAGCCCGACGCGGGGCTCGAACTCACGGACCGCGAGATCGTGACCTGGCTGAAGTCGGACGCTTAACCGACTGCGCCACCCAGGCGCCCCAATAATTTCTAGGTTTTGATGATTCCTTTCACTTTTAGATTTTCTGGAAATTGAGGGGCGCCTGGGTGGCTCAGTAGGTTAGGCGGCAGACTTTGGCTCAGTTCATGGTCTCACTGCTCATGAGTTCGAGCCCTGCATCAGGCTCTGCATCAGGCTGACAGCTTGGAGCCTGGAGCCTCCTTCAGATTCTGTCTCCATCTCTCTCTGCCCCTCCCTTCCTCTCTCTTGCTCTCTCTCCCTCAAATAGAAACATTAAAAAAATCCAGATTTCCTAAACATTGAAAATAAAGTGAGAACTATTTTAGTAATTGCTAATGCTTATTCTTCATAAAATACTAAATATTTTTCTCAAAGTTCTATGCTTACTGAATTCATTGACTAGTTTGTGAACAGATTAACTACTAGCTTAGATTTTCTGATTCAAAATGCTTTACTACCCCTTTTTAGGTATTGATAGAACTACTAAAGTGAAAATCATCAAGAATGTAGACAACATGAGTAACTCAATCAAACAACAGAATCAAATTGACACATATAGAATATTCCACAAAACAGCAGCAGAATATACCTTTTTTTCCCCAGGCAACATGGATAGACCATATCATAGCGATAACAATAATAATACCTCAACAAATTTAAAAGAACTGAAATTATATTGGTTATTTTCTCTTCCCATAATGAAATCAAACTAAAAATCAATAATAGAAAAACAACAGAAAAATACCTAAACACATGGAAATTAAATGATACACTTCTAAATAATTTTGGGGTCAAAGAGGAATCCTCAATAGAAAAAAATACATAGAACTGAGTGAAATAAAGATACAACATACCAGTATATGTGAGACACAGCTAAAGCGGTCCTGAGCAGGAAATTTCTCACACAAAAGGCTTACGATACAAATAAGGAACGTTCTCAAATCAATAATTTAAATTTTTGCCTCAAGGAACTAGGAAAGGAAATGAGAATAAACGCAAAGTAAGCAGAAGGAAAGAGATAATTAAAATACAAACAAAAGTCAATGGAATAGGAAAACAATAAAGAAAATCAATGAAGCCAAAATTGTGTCTTTGAAAAAAAATCAGTAAAATTTACAAACTTCTAGCAAGACTGACCAAAATTAAAAAAAAAAAGACACAAATCACCAAAATCATAAATAATCTAACAGCTATCACTATATGTCTTATCACTATTAAAAAGTTAATAAAGGAATACTAAAGACAACTTTATGTTTGTAAATTTGACAACTTAAATAAATGGATCATTTTCTTGAAAACCATAAACTACCAAATCTCAACCACAATAAAATAGATAATCTGAATTGCTATAACCATTACAGAAGTTGAATTCACCTTAAAGTAAATCTCCAGGCCCATATGTTTTCACAGGAGAATTCTAGCAAAACATCTAAAGTAGAATTAATACCAATGTTATATAATCCCTTCCAGAAAACAGAGGAAGTGGAAATACTTGCCAACTCATTTTATGAGATCAATATTACCCTAACATTAAAACCTGACAAAGACAGTAATTTAAAAAAAAAGGAAAAGAAAAAAGAAATGCATAGGCCAATATCGCTCATAAATTTAGACATAAAAATCCAGAACAAAATCTAAACAAACTGAAATCCAATAGTGTATAAAGGAATTACACACCATGCCCAATTGGACTTATTCCAGGAAAGGAAGGTTGGTTCAACATTCAGAATCAATCGATGGTGTATCAATAGTTTAAAGAAAAAAAAAACTGATCATATCAATTCATTCAGAAAAAACACTTGACAAAATCCAACATCCATTAATTCTAAAACAAACAAACAAACAAACAAACAAACAAACAATGGCTCTCAGCGAGTTAGGAATAAAGGGGAATAACCCAAACTTGATAAACAGCATCTGTAAAAAAATACATCACATCATAGATTTCTCAAAACTCAACCCTAAAAAGCAACCAACCAACCAACCAAACAAACAAACAAAAATGGGCAAAAGTTGTGAAGAAACATTTTACTGAAGAGGTCCTACAGTTGTCCAGTAAGTATATGAGAAGACGTTCATCATCAATTGCCATTTGGGAAATTCAAATTAAGATCATAATGAGATATCACTGGACACCAATGAGAATGACTAAAATAAAAAACAGAGACAGAACCAGGTGCCAGCAAGGATGAAGAAGATATAGGTCACTCCTACATTGTTGGTGGGAATATAAAATGGTACAGCTACTCTGAAAATAGTGGCATTTTCTTATAAGGCTAAAAGACAATTACCATATGATCTAGCAATTGCACTCTTGGAAATGAAAACCTGTACAATGTTCATAGCCATGTTCTGTAATAGTTAAATGCTGAAAACAGCCCAGATGTCCTTCATCAGGTAAATGATTAAATAAACTGTGGTTCATGTAGACCATGGAGTACTACGTAGCAATGAAAAAGGATGAACTATTGACATACATAATAACTTGGATGAATAGCCAGGGAATTATGCTAAGTGAAAGGTGCCAATTATGTTTTTATTATTTTTATATGAAATTTATTGTCTAATTCGTTTCCATACAACACCCAGTGCTCATCCCAACAGCTTCCCTCCTCAATGCCCATCACCCACTTTCCCCTCCCTCCCACCCCCCATCAACCCTCAGTTTATTCTCAGTTTTTAAGAGTCTCTTATGCTTTGGCTCCCTCCCTCTCTTTTTTTTTCTTCCCCTCCCCCATGGTTTCTGTTAAGTTTCTCAGGATCCACATAAGAGTGAAGACATATGGTATCTTTCTCTGTATGACTTATTTCACTTAGCATAACACTCTCCAGTTCCATCCATATTGCTACAAAAGGCCATATTTCATTCTTTCTCATTGCCAAGTAGTATTCCATTGTGTATATAAACCACAATTTCTTTATCCATTCATCAGTTGATGGACATTAGGCTAAAAGGAGCCAATTTTAAAAGGTTACATAATGTACAGGAGGAGTCAAGATGGCAGAACAGCATGGAAGTTTTTTGTGTGTCTTGCGTCCATGAAATGGAGCCAGACCAACACTAAACCATCCTACACACCCAGAAAACTGATTGGAGGATTAACACAACAATCTGCACAACCTGAACCACAGAATTCAGCAGGTATGTGGCATGGAGAGGTGAACTTAGGGAGCAAGAAGCCACAGTGGGCAGGGAGGTGCTTTTGCGGGCAGAGAAAGGATGGAGATGGGGGGGGTGTGGGGGGGGGGAGTATGGGAAAAGCACCCCTCCCCAAAAGCAGCTGGAGAGAAATTAGAAAATTAGAAACAGCCTTAGGGACTAAACTAAAAAGGGAGAAAGGAGAAAGGAGAGGGTTTAAATTCCATTAAGACTGTAAACAAAGGGAGCGCAGTATGCAACTCCACAGCTCGATACGTGGTGGTAGTCTGGTGGAAGGGCAAATCCCCAGGAGTGGAGTGGGGTCTTGGAGGTTCTTGGGCCACACAGGGAAAAGGGGTTCCACTGCTGGAAGGACATTTGGTAGACTGTTGTGGCCACCTGGTCTGAGCAGACCCCAGAGAACGGCCACATTCGCTGGTGCTGGAACAAGGTCGTTGAGGGTGAAGTCTGGTGCCAGATGTGTGTTGTGATTTTGCATAATCCCTGAAATGCTGCTGCTACACTATCTCACGAACTTTTTCTGGGGCGGGCTGGCACCTGGCCGCAGTCTCGGGGCTCCGGCAGCAGCAGGGTCCAGCAAGCATTTCTGGGTGCAGCTGACATTTTGCCATCGTTCGGCCATTGCTCGGTGAGACCCTTCCGCAGAGGGGCGGAACGAGTGAAAGCTGCAGTCCTTCAGAAGTAAGGGGCCAGGGAAAACAGCCGCATCTGAGACAAAACTCAGGAGAGAGGTACTGCCTGGGACCTGGTCCCGGACACCAAAGAAGCTGGGAGTGGACAGAAGCTGAAGACAGAGGACGGGTGCAGGATTGCTGATCGGGGAGAACAGAGTGCCAATAGTAGAGACTGGGTAGCTGGGTGACGCCATTTCCACTGCTCCCGCGCATGCGCACACGCACCTACGAGCGCTACAACAATCCACCCCAGTAAGATAAGCAGCACCATCTACTGGAGAACAGAGCCGTTACACTAATCCCCACCCAACTGGGCCAACCTTGCTCTTCAAGAACACAAGTCTCACCGCCTGCTTAGTTTATGGACTATAAAGCACATCACAGTCTCACTTCTAGGGGAAAATGAAATAATTTCAGTTGTATTTCAATCTGCTACCAGGTCCATCTAATCAATTTTCTTTCTTATTTATTTTTTATTTTTTTTCTCTTTACTTCTTTTCTTTTTCTTGAATACAGAAAAAGAAAAAATTCATTTTTATTTTCAATTTTTATTAAAAATATTTTACATTAATTTTTTACTATATTTTTATTTTTGCGTAAATTTTTTGAAATTCTATTTTACTTCCATAATTTTATTTTAGTCTACTTCAGTGTATTCACTTTTTCAAATTTTCAAACGATTTCCTTTCTTTCTCTTTTTCTTTTTCATTTCTTTTCTTTTTCTTGAATGCAGAAAAACTTCGTTTTTACTTTCAATTTCTATTAAAAATATTTTTCTTTAATTTTTTGACTATATTTTTTGCCTTTATGTAAATTTTTTCAAATTGTATTTTACTTCCTTCACTTTATTTTAGTCTACTACAGTGTATTCACTTTTGCAAATTTTCAAAGGATTTCCTTTTTTTCTCTTTTTCATTTCTTTTCTTTTTCTTGGATACAGAAAGATAAAAAATTCATTTTTATTTCAATTTTTATTAAAAATATTTTTCTTTTAAGTTTTTCTACTATATGCTTTACTTTTCTGTAAATGTTTTCAAATTCTATTGGACTCCCATCATCTCATTTTAGTCTACTTCAGTGTATTCATTTTTTCAAATTCTCAAACGATTTCCTCCCCCCCCTTTTTTTCTCTAATCTGTCAAACCACTTTCAACACCTATACCAAAACACACCTAGGATCTAGCATCATTTATTCGATTTGTATGTGTGTATATGTGTGTGTGTGTTTAATTTTTTAATTTTAATATTTTTAATATTAATACCTCATTAATTCCTTTTCTCCCTTCAAAATGACAAAACGAAGGAATTCACTCCAACAGAAAGAGCCCAAAGAAACGACAGCCAGGGATTTCACCAACACAGATACAAGCAAGATGTTTGAACCAGAATTTAGAATCACGATAATACGAATACTAGCTGGAGTTGAAAATATATTGGAATCCCTTTCTGTAGAGATAAAACAAGTAAAAGCTAGTCAGGATGAAATAAAATATGATATAACTGAGATGTAATTACGGATGGATGCTGCAGCAGCAAGGATGGATGAAGCAGAACAGAGAATCAGTGATACAGAGGACAAACTTATAGAGAATAATAAAGAATAAAAAAATAGGGAGATTAAGGCAAAAGAGCATGGTTTAAGAGTTAGAGAAATCAGTGACTCATTAAAAACAAACAACATCAGAATCATAGGGGTCCCAGAAGAGGAAGAGAGAGAAAGAGGGGTAGAAGGGTTATGTGAGCAAATCATAGTGGAAAATTTTCCTAACCTGGGGAAAGACACAGACATCAAAATCCAGGAAGCACCGAGGACCCCCATTAGATTCAGCAAAACCCAACCATCAACAAGGCATATCATAGTCAAATTCACAAAATATTCAGGCAAGGAGAGAATCATGAAAGCAGCAAGGGAAAAAAAGGCCCTAACCTACAAGGGAAGACAAATCCGGTTTGCAGCAGACCTATCCACAGAAACTTGGCAGGCCCGAAAGGAGTGGTGGGACATATTAAATGTGCTGAATCAGAAAAACTTGCAGCCAAGACTTCTTTATCCAGCAAGGCTGTCATTCAAAACAGAAAGAGAGATAAAAAGTTTCCCAGACAAACAAAAATTAAAGGAGTTTGTGACCACTAAACCAGCCCTGCAAGATATTTTAAGGGGCACTCTCTGAGGGGAGAAAAGATGATATAAATAAATAAATAAATAAATAAATAAATAAATAAATAAATAAATACCAAAAGCAACAAAGACTAGAAAGGACCAGAGAACACCACCAGAAACCCCAGCTCTACAAGCAACATAATGGCAATACATTCATATCTTCCAGTACTCCCTCTAGACATCAATGGACTCAATGCTCCAATCAAAAGACATAGGGTAACAGAATGGATAAGAAAACAAGATCCATCTAAATGCTGTTTACAAGAGACCTACTTTAGACCTAAAGACACCTTTAGATTGAAAGTAAGCGAATGGAGAACCATCTATCATGCTAATGGTCAACAAAAGAAAGCCAGAGTAGCCATACTTATATCAGATAATTTAGACTTTAAAATAAAGACTGTATCAAGAGATGAAGAAGGGCATTATATCAAAATCAAGGGGTCTACCCACCAAGAAGACCTAATAATTATAAACATTTATGCACCAAATGTGGCAGAACCCAAATATATAAATCAATCACAAACATAAGGAAACTCATCGATAGTAATACCATAAAAGTAGGAGACTTCAACACCCCACTCACAGCAATGGACAGATCATCTAATCAAAAAATCAACAAGGAAACAATGGCTTTGAATAACACACTGGACCAGATGGACTTAACAGATATATTCAGAACATTTCATCCTAAAGCAGCAGAATATACATTCTCCTCCAGTGCACATGGAACGTTCTCCAGAACAGACCACATACTGGGACACAAATCAGCCCTCAACAAGTACAAAAGGATCGAGATCATACTGTGCATATTTTCAGACCACAACGCTATGAAACTTGAAATCAACCACAAGAAAAACTTTGGAAAGGTAACAAATACTTGAAGACTGAAGAACGTCCTACTAAGGAATGAATAGGCTAACCAAGCAGTTAAAAACTAAATTAAAAAGTTCATGGAAGCCAATGAAGATGATAACACCACAACCCAAAACCTCTGGGACACAGCAAAGGCGGTCATAAGAGGAAAGTATGTAGCAAACCAGGCCTTCCTAAAGAAGGAAGAGAGATCTTAGATACACAACCTAACCTGAGGCCTTAAAGAGCTGGAAAAAGAATAGCACATAAAACCCAAAACCAGCAGAAGACAGGAAATAATAAAGATTAGAGCAAAAATTAATACTACTGAAACCAAAAAAACAGTAGAAGAGATCAGTGAAACCAGAAGCTGGTTCTTTGAAAGAATTAAGAAAATTGATAAACCACTAGCCAGTTTGATCAAAAAGAAAAAGGACCCAAATACATAAAATCAAGAATGAAAGAGGAGAAATCACAACCAACACAGCAGAAATAAAAACAATAATAAGAGAATATTATGAGCAATTATATGCCAATAAAATGGGCAATCTGGAAGAAATGGACCAATTCCTAGAAACATATACACTACCAAAACTGGAACAGGAAGAAATAGAAAATTTGAACAGACCCATAACCAGTAAGGAAATCGAATTAGGAATCAAAAACCTCCCAAACAACAAGAGTCCAGGACCAGATGGCTTTCCAGGGGAATTCTACCAAACATTTAAGGAAGAGTTAACACCTTTTCTCTTGAAGCTGTTCCAAAAAAATAGAAATGGGAGGAAAACTTCCAAACTCTTTCTATGAAGCTAGCATGACCTTGATTCCAAAACCAGACAGAGACCCCACTAAAAAGGAGAACTATAGACCAATTTCCCTGATGAACATGGAGGCAAAAATCCTCAACAAGATAGTAGCCAACCAGATCCAACAATACATTAAAAAAATCATTCACCATGACCAAGTGGGATTTATACTGGGACGCAGGGCTGGTTCAATATCTGTAAACCAATCAGTGTAATTCATCACATCAATAAAAGAAAGGACAAGAACCATGTGATCCTCTCAACAGATGCAGAGAAAGCATTTGACAAATACAACACCTTTCTTGCTAAAAACTTTCAAGAAAGTAGAGATAGAAGGAGCATACCTCAAGACCATAAAAGCCATATATGAAAGACCCAACGCTAATATCATCCTCAATGGGGAAAACCTGAGAGCTTTCCCCCTAAGGTCAGGAACAAGACAGGGATGTCCACTCTTGCCACTGTTGTTCAATATAGTATTGGAAGTCTTAGCCTCTACAATCAGACAACACAAAGAAATAAAAGGCATCCAAATCAGCCAGGAGGAGGTCAAACTTTCACTCTTTGCAGATGACATTATACTCTATATGGAAAACCCAAAAGATTCCACCAAAAAACTACTAGAACTGATTCATGAATAGAGCAAAATTGCAGGATATAAAATTAACGCACAGAAATCAGTTGCATTCCTATACACCAACAATGAAGCAACAGAAATAGAAATCAAGGAATTGATCCCATTTACAATTTCACCAAAAACCATAAAATACTTCGGAGTAAATCTAACCAAAGAGGTGAAAAATCTATACACTGAAAACTATAGAAAGCTTATGAAAGAAATTGAAGAAGACACAAAAACATGGAAAAAGATTGCATGCTCCTGGATGGGAAGAATAAATATTGTCAAAATGTAGATACTACCCAAAGCAATCTACATATTGAACGCAATCCCTATCAAAATAACACCAGCATTCTTCACAGAGCTAGAACAAATAATCCTAAAATTTGTATGGAACCAGAAAAGACCCCGAATAGCCAAAGCAATCTTGGAAAAGAAAACCAAAGCCAGAGGCATCACAATCCCAGACTTCAAGCTATAGTGCAAAGCTGTAATCATCAAGACAGTATGGTACTGGCACAAGAACAGACATTTAGATCAATGGAACAGAATAGAGAACTGAGAAATGGACCCACAAACATATGGCCAACTAATCTTTGACAAAGTAGGAATGAATATCCAATGGAATAAAGACAGCCTCTTCAGCAAGTGGTGCTGGGAAAACTGGACAGTGACATGCAGAAACTGGACCACTTTCTCAAACCATACACAAAAATAAACTCAAAATGGATGGAAGACCTCAATGTAAGACAGGAAGCCATCAAAATCCTCAAGGAGAAAGCAGGCAAAAACCTCTTTGATTTTGGCCACAGCAACTTCTTACTCAACACGTCTCCAGAGGCAAGGGAAACATAAGAAAAATGAATTATGGGGACCTCATCAAAATAAAAAGCTTCTGCACAGCGAAGGAAACAATCAACAAAACTAAAAGGCAACCGACAGAATGGGAGAAGATACTTGCAAATGACATATCAGATAAAGGGTTAGAATCCAAAATCTATAAAGAACTTTTCAAAGTCAACACCCAACAAATAATTCAGTGAAGAAATGGGCAGAAGACATGAATAGACACTTCCCAAAGACGACATCCAGATGGCCAACTGACACATGAAAAAATGCTCAACTTCACTCATCATCAGGGATATACAAATCAAAACCACAATGAGATACCACCTTACCCCTGTCAGAATGGCTCACATTAACAACTCCGGTAACAACAGATGTTGGCGAGGATGCAGAGAAAGAGGATCTCTTTTGCATTGCTGGTGGGAACGCAAGCTGGTGCAGCCACTCTGGAAAACAGTATGGAGGTTCCTCAAAAAACTAAAAATAGAACTACCATATGACCCAGCAATTGGGATGAATGGATAAAGAAGATGTGGTACATATATACAATGGAGTATTACTCGGCAATCAAACAGAATGAAATCTTGCCATTTGCAACCACATGGATGAACTAGAGGGTATTATGCTAAGTGAAATTAGTCAGAGAAAAACAAAAATCATATGACTTCACTCATATGAGGACTTTAAGAGACCAAACAGATAAACATAAGGGAAGGGAAACAAAAATAACATAAAAACAGGGAGGGGGACAAAACGTAAGAAACTCATAAATATGGAGAACAAACAGAGGGTTACGGGAGGGGTTGTGGGGGGGGGTTGGCTAAATGGGTAAGGGGCACTAAAGAATCTACTCCTGTAATCATTGTTGCACTATATGCTAACTAATTTGGATGTAAATTTTAAAAAATAAAAAATAAAATTAAAAAAAAAGAAAAAAAAAGGTTACATACTATATGACTCCTTTATGAACTACTTTTGAAATGACAAAATTTTAGAAATGGAAAACAGATTAGCAGTTGCCAAGAGGTAAGGATGGAGGGGATAATTAGATGTTTTTATGAAAGGGTACCAGGAGACAGACATCTGGGTGGTTCAGTCAGTTGAGTGTCAGACTTTGGCTCAGGTCATGAGTGGGTTCCAGTTCTGCATTGGCTCTGTGTTGACAGCTCAAAGCCTGGAGTCTGCTTTAGATTCTGTGTCTGCCTCTCTCTCCCTTTCCCCACTCATGCTTTGTCTGTTTGTCTCCCTCAAAAATAAACATTAAAAATAAAATAAAAATAAAATAAAATAAAATAAAATGGCAACAGGAGAGATCGTGTGGTAGTGGAATGTTCTATACGTTGACTGGGCTGAATGGTATATGAACCCACATACGTGATAAAATTGTATAGATCTAAATACTCACAAATATGTACATATTAAGCTGGGGCAATATGAATAAGATAGGTGCAGAGTGTTACCCTTGGAGGAACTTGGTAGAAGATATAAAAGAAATTCAATTAAAAAATGCCTTACTGGGGCGCCTGGGTGGCACAGTCGGTTGAGCGTCCGGCTTCAGCCAGGTCACGATCTCACGGTCTGTGAGTTCGAGCCCCGCGTCAGGCTCTGGGCTGATGGCTCAGAGCCTGGAGCCTGTTTCCGATTCTGTGTCTCCCTCTCTCTCTGCCCCTCCCCCGTTCATGCTCTGTCTCTCTCTGTCCCAAAAATAAATAAACGTTGGAAAAAAAAAAAAATTTAAAAAAAAATAAAAAAAAAAAAAAAAAAAATGCCTTACTAAATAATCTAAATTTCTTTTGTTTTTCTACTAAAGTTTCATTCTTATCCTTTACCTTATTTATTGGACACAATTACAAGATAAGCTCATTTTGTAGATTATTTCTTCAACATGAAAGAAAATAGTAGGATGGATAAATCCACTCCCAACTAACAAACAGTCAGCAGATCACTCCTGGTTCTAGTGTTTTTGCAACTGAGTCAGTCATATTAAGAATCATCTTCTTTAATTAAAGGAACAGAGCTAAAAAGAATACACTTGCCTTGGATGTGGTCAGGAAGTACTTTACTTGATAATGAAATGGCTCAGACCTTCTGTTCTTAGAGTTCATAACATGCACAGCATCACAGAATTGAAAAGACTTATCTCTTCAAGTCTATCAGTTCTATCTTCCTACCACTGCAGAATTGTTCTCTATGCTGCACTTGTGATAAATGATGATTACTATTATTAATACTAATAGCCCCAACAACATTATATAGTATAATGGCTCCAGCGATTATACTGGGAAGTTTGATAGGAGTGTTTTCCTGAGCTCATCCTAAAATGTCTTCTTGCTCAATATTATCTTGTGATTTCTATTTATTTATGCCTTAAGATACCCTACCCATTACTTCTCCTATAATTACAAGATCACTGGAATGAGGCTCTTTCATTTGGTTTTTCCTCACTGCCTGCAGCCCTGTGGGCACTCAGTAAATGCTGCTCAGTGTTTGATGTTGACATCTTCAAATGGAGGCAGGTATCTTCGCAAGTTATGACAGTTGCATCAACCAGGATTAATTTGATAATTTGCTTCAAGCTCATTACAATTTTGGTTCTTCTCCAAGCACCTTGGTTTTTGAAAGATGACTGCTGATAACTCAGGCTGCTTCATTCCTTTAAGATTTTGACAGTCCAAGCCAAAATGCTCAGGAATTTTTATGATTCCACTGTTTACAGTGATATTTAGTTTTTAAAATACATAAAGTCGGGACAAGATTGACATCGTCAATGAAGTGTTGGCAAATATTGATATTACTATTTTCTTGTTAATTTTTACTACATAACACAGACCATGACAGATTAGCATCCAATTTGGTGAACTTACAAGCTCTTAAGCAGAAGACTCAAGTGCATAAAAAAAAAACTTAAGCAATGATTGCACCATTTACTGCTGTGATGTTTTCAGAAAAGAAAGTGGCTGAGAGACACAAAACAACCTAAGAAACTTATAGGAAACACATGTAAATTACAATAACATGACAGGTTACTAGTACCTGAAAAGGCTATATTTTCTACAGTGTTTGTCAGGACAGTGAGCTTAATGAAGGTGTTTAGTGAGAGTTCTGTGAAATGGTTTTACCGACAAATGTATACACATACACTTGTACACACAAATCTGTTGTTGAAAGCAAATCTACAATGCTACTTCTGCTGCTGCTGATAAATCAGACAAGTCTAATGCAAATAGAATTTATGCTGACCAGTGTCTTCCTCCCTGAATGTTATCTTATAGAAAAAGTGATGTAATCTGACTTGAGATATTTAGTACCTTATCTGCAGGAAGTACCACTGACCTCAGAGGAAGAGAAAGAGAAAATGCGCACAAGAGAGGTTCAGTAAGAGGCAGTGAGAATGGGATCTGAGCCACATAAGTAGATATTCACAAGAAGTGTGGCTTCATTGGGACAATGTGGGAGGTTCCAAGCATAGGTTTCTCTTCCACCATGTAGTTAACCTCATGACCCACGTTGCAGACCCAAACTTGGTACAATCTCTTCAAGCAAATAATTTGTACCAAACTTAAAGCCATAATAACAAATTAACGTTTTACTATATGCCTAGACTTGGAAAAAATATGAGAGAACACATTTTTAAGTGGTTCTGTTATCTGGAGTAATACGAAAAGGAACCTAATGATAATTAGGTTAATGGAAGATACAAATGAGAGCTCTTGACCACTATTTCTAAAAATTTTTTTAACGTTTATTATTGAGAGACAGAGAGAGACAGAGCATGAGCATGGGAGAGGCAGAGAGAGGAGAGACACAGAATCCGAAACAGGCTCCAGGCTCTGAGCTGTCAGCGCAGAGCCCAACGCAGGGCTTGAACCCACAAACTGCGAGATCACGACCTGAGTCAAAGTCTGACACTTAACCAACTGAGCCACCAAGGCACCCCTCTTGACCACTATTTCTGCCCTCTAATGTAACTTAGATATTAGGAAATGCCATTTTCCATCTCTATCTAGAATGATAGATAGACCTGTTAACTACAATGGTCTCTTTGCCTTGAATTCTCCCCATTAGATCTCCTTCTCAGTGGGGTCTCAACTCAGGATTGCTAAAGCCAACTTATACAACTCAATAGCAAAAACAAACAGTCCAATTGAAAAAAGGGCAGAGGAACTGAAATGACATTCTTCCAAAGAAGACAACAGGTACATTAAAAGGTGCTCAACATCACTAATCATCATGAAAATGCAAGTCAAAACTGCAATGAAAAATCACCTCACACCTGTTAGCATGGCTATTTTCAAATAGACAAGAAATAACAAGTATTGGCAAGGACCTAAAGAAAAGGGAACCCTTGTACACTACTGGTGGGAAGGAAAATTGATGTAGCCACTACAGAAAAAGTATGAAGATTCCTCAAAAAATTAGAACTACCATATGATCCAGCAATGCCACTTCTGGGTATTTAACCAAAGGAAATGAAATTACTACCTTGAAGAGATACCTGCACCCCCATATTCACTGCCACATTATTTACAGTAGCCAAGACATGGAAACAACCTTAATCCATTGACAGATGACTGGACAAAGAAAACATGGTGTGCATACACACACACACATACACACACACACACACACACACACACACACACACACACAAATGGACTATTATGCCGCTGTAAAGGGAGGAAATTCTGCCATTTACAACAACACAGGGTATTATGCTAAGAGAAATAAGTCAGACAAAGAAAGGCAAATACTGTATGATACGTGAAATATTTGGATTCTAATAAAACTGAATTTAAAGATACAGAGAACAGATTGATGGTTACCAGAAGTGAGGGACGTGGGATGGGCAAAATGGGTAAAGATAGTAAAATGGTACAAAGTTTCAGTTATAAGGTAAATCCTGGTAATGTCACGTACACCTTGGTGATTGTAGTTAACAATACCATACTATATATGTGAGAGTTGCTGCGTGACAGAATCTTAAAAGTTCTCATCATAAGAAAAAACATTTGTTGGGGCGCCTGGGTGGCGCAGTCAGTTAAGCGTCCGACTTCAGCCAGGTCACGATCTTGCGGTCCGTGAGTTCGAGCCCCGCGTCAGGCTCTGGGCTGATGGCTCAGAGCCTGGAGCCTGTTTCCAATTCTGTGTCTCCCTCTCTCTCTGCCCCTCCCCCATTCATGCTCTGTCTCTCTCTGTCCCAAAAATAAATAAACGTTAAAAAAAAAAAATTAAAAAAAAAAAAAGAAAAAAACATTTGTAACTATGTGAGGTGATTGATGTTAACTAAACCTATGGTGGTTATACTTTTGCCATATATACATACATCAAATCGTGTTGTACACCTTGAACTAATGCAATATTATATGTAAATTGTATCGCAACAAAAGAAGGAAGAAAAACGTTG
This sequence comes from Prionailurus viverrinus, assembly GCF_022837055.1. Lineage (NCBI taxonomy): Eukaryota > Metazoa > Chordata > Mammalia > Carnivora > Felidae > Prionailurus > Prionailurus viverrinus. Next base: position 22,727,281 of record NC_062561.1, on the reverse strand, counting down.
CTAAAACCAAAAGCAACTGACAGAAAATATTTTATTTCCAGCAATACTTGATTGCATTCTCTGTTGACCAAACTGCTACCTATTCAATGAAATCAGAAAACGATGGACTTGATTCTCTTCTTCTGAGTCCCTCACTGAACTGACACGTAACTAATAGCTAAATGTTCCCAGAAATTATTGTGTAAATCCTAGAGTTGGAGCGCCTGGGTGGCTCAGTTGTTTGAGCTTCCAACTTTGGCTTGGGTTGTGACTTCAAGGTTCCTGAGTTAGAGCCCCACATCAGGCTTGCTGCTGTCAGTGTGGAGCCTGCTTCAGATCCTCTGTCTGCCTTTCTCTCTTCCCCTCCCCCACTTGCACTCTCTTAAAAAATAAACACTAAAAAAATAATAAATAAATAAATAAATAAATAAATCCTAGAGGAGCCATATGCTCTTTGCGCCTCTCTGTTTTGCACACTTCTTTCTACAAGATGCATATGATACTTAGCACTACAACTATGATGAGGATGCAACTTAATTAAAAAATATATTTTTTATTGTCCCAATGTCCAAAGATAATTTAAATCAATGATTTAATATTTAATGGAGTTAACGCTCGGCAATGTCTGTATTGCCCTGCAGCTAACTGCTGGCCTTACATGTCACTAGGACTCCCTGGTTCCCAACTTCCTCATCCATAAAACAAAAGGATTCAGTGAGATAAATTCCCAAAGTCCCTCCCTGCCTCAACACTTCCTAGTCCCGCAGAGTATGGAGGTGGTAATCTTTTCTTTCACTATTCTATAAAGTTTCCAATTATCAATCCCATTTTCTGGCTGCTCTGTATGCAAAACCTGGTTTGCTTCATTTGTTTAAAGGCAATATCACATTTAAATGTAAAAATTTGAACTTTAAGAAACAATGGCCAAAGGAACCTTAACATAAGGCTATGTGAGCCTTCATTTGGTTAGAAAAACTTCCTGTGTCTGTTTCATCCACTATCAACACATTCAAGCTTGCACTGGCTTTGATACACTTTTAAATACACTGAGTCACCAGGAGAAGCAATAGATCCTGTTAGTGTTTTAGACTGTTTAAAGTTTGGTAGTAAAAGAAGTGTCCAAGGGAAGACATGATACACAGTTGCCAACCAACATCTTGGAAAGAGATGGAAAATAAACTTGGGACCAGAAAGGCGGAAGGGCCCTTAATATCCTCACATTTATTTTAATGTAGAAATAAAGAGTGATAAATGCATGCTATCTCTTCTCTGGGGTAATTGGCAGTAACAGCTCACACACAAAAAATATTATTATTATTATAGCAGACAAAAAGTGATGATCATGAGAAGCCATGGCAAATAAAGGATGTTTACACCAGTTTAAAAAGAATGTCTTTCCTTGTCTGTGATTTACTTCCTCTTTGGTCTTCTGACCTATCTATTATGACAGTGATAAGAGGCACTTGGAGGGCTTTTACAAATACTGACTCTGCATAAGTTTGCAGTTATCAGTACACTTGGTCCCATGCTCCTTATTTAGGAAAAAAAAAAATAAGAAGAAGAAGAAAAAAAGAAAGAAAACCAAATCTTGCTGGCAATGCAGAATTTATCTTAGAATTGAGTAGGAAGGAAAGGGGGAAGTAAGTGTGTGTATATGTGAGTGTCAGTGTGAGTGTGTGCACATATACCCCACGAGGCATCAGACTTTAATTTCTGTAGACTTCAGGTGATAGTCCATCTTACTGCTATATTTTACAGGTATTCTCACAATGGGGAACATGAAGGGTGGTTTTTTTGGTGTTTTTTTCAAGTAGGCTTCATACCCAGCACAGAGCCCAACTCACAACCCTGAAATCAAGACCTGAGCCATGATAAAGAGTCAAATGCTGAATCGACTGGGCCACCCAGTCACCCATGAAGGGTGGCTTCTTAAGGTTTAATGTGGCCTATTTGACTTTGTCACATTAAATCTAAATGTCCTCCTTCTCAGAGGCACTACAGGTGGGTTCCCTGGACCTCTGAGTAGGGGCTAGCACAGTGATAGCCTCATCAATGATATTCTGGCCTTTTGTGCCTCAGGTTCTGTGACACATAGGTCCTTTAGTAAGTCATTGGTGGCTGTACGGCAGAGTGTGATGGAGAGAGACATGTTACATGCTAATCCAAACAAAATTACAATATGTATTGGAACTTTATTATACTCTTTTCATCAAAGTGACTACCTATATGCACTTATAGACTTCATACATCAACACACACACTTTTCATTTCTTCTTATATTCGATAATACATATATACATAAGTATAATGTGTGTTCTTTCCTTTTAAAAATTCCAGGACAATAAAATCTGAAGTTGAAAAACAGGTAACCCTCAAAGTGACTTTTCATATTATCAATGATTCTTTACTTTCCAGAGCAGTTTCCCCATCCTAAAAATCCCCTGAGCTTTACCTGTTCTACCCTCTCCCCAACCCCAAATGCCTGGCAACCACTGTCCTGTTTACCATCTCCATAGTCTTGCCTTCTCCAGAGTATCATAGAAATGGAATCCCACAGTACGTAGCCTTTTCAGACTGGCTTCTTTCACTTAGCAATATGCATGTCTTTGCACGATGTTTTTCCCAGAAGCCTGTAAGTCTTTGAGTGTTTCCTGCTTTTTGGTAAAGCACAGGCTCATTTTGAAGTTTCCCTCCCCCAGCTCTGAAACTGTTCCTTTTCTCAAGGAGACTTGGAATGATTTAGAAACCAATATCTGGGCAAAGGTATGTCTTTCGCTATGAGGTATCATTGCTTCCAGGCCCCTGCAGTAGAGAGAGTTAGAATATCTATTTGTTTACATCACGGCTGAATCACACTGCGTCCTCTGTTCCTAATCCAAAACCACACACATGCAAATCAGTGTCCTCCAGTCAGGTGTGTTTCTTGTTTTGCCTTTGAGTTTGGAATTGTTTATTTCTTCTTCTTCTGGTAGAATGACTCAGTGAGGGGAAAGCTGTTGATCTGAAGGCTGTTTAGCATTTATGGAGACCACTTTTCCCAAACAGCATACGGCAGTTTCCATTCCTTTTGCCTGGCTCTGAAGGACTTGTCATTTCTTTTACTACCAATTAAACAAAACAAAACAAAAAACCCCCACTTCCCCCAAATCCTAAACACTTCACATGTCTCCAAGGTCTAATTTTTACAACTTCCTCCAGGGAGAACAGCAGAGAGAGAACAGGAAGGATGGGGCTGACTGTCTCATGATCTCTTACAACCTCTAACTTCCTTTCTTGATGTGTGGAGTCTGAGACTCAGAGAGCTTATTTCTGTTACCAGATGAATAGGATAAGGAATGGAACTATCATTCTATTCCTTTCTGGGTCAAGTGCTGCTGCAAAGAATGTTGCTGACCTTTGTATCTTCATTGGCTCTAAAAGGCTGCTCTATTTCATCAAAAGACAATTGTTTTTCATAACAAAGCTGGCTCAATTTTCAAGTGGCATTGCATAGTTCAAGTGACTGTAACAATGACAGAAATGCAGGTTTCCTGCTTCTTTCTTTCTGTGAAGTCAAAGGGGGAACCAAAATGAACTTCCAGCCACCAGCGGAAGATCTCTTTGTCTTTCTCCTGCTGTGCTTTGTTTGACGGTCCAAGTTCAACATGCAGCTAACATGAGGAGGCCACAGCAAATTTTCCAGCAGCTGCAGCCAGGATTAAGTGTACTATCTTGTTCTTTTGTGAAATCCATTCCTGAAACAAAAACGAAGCAGGCCCTGAGCCTTCTTCATAGTCTCTGGAAGTGAGGCTGAACACCCGGTATAGAGAGTGCCGTGCTTGAGGAAATCTCTGTTCCTGGCTGGTTTTGCTGCTTTGGGCCGTCTGGCCTTGGGCAAGGTGCTGGCCTTCTCTGAGCCTGCTTCCTTCTCTGCACAAGGAGAATAAAAGTCACCGCCTTGCTTACCTCATAAGGGCGTTTGAGGCTCAAATTAAACGCGATAAGGTCAGAGAGCTTTGTGAACTCTAAAGAACTGTAAATATAAGGTGTTATTAGATGCCGTTGAAAGTAAATGATGAGACAGCTTAATTTAAGTAATTTTAAATGCCTTGGGGTCAAGCAGAGCTGTGTGAGAATGTTAGATATTTTTATTGCTCTACAGTAAGGGGAGAGGGGGCAGGGCTGGAGTGAGGAATATGGTGCCTTTCCTCTCCTCCACATCAATGTGGGGGAGAGTTGAAGCACTTTCTGGAGAAGGTAAGTAACATCACAGGGCTTTGAGAACTGTGATCATGAAACAGGATTTAACTGACAAGAGACAGACAGGTGGTGGGAGAGACAACTGTGGTCCTGAAAAACTACAAGTGGACTAAAAGATGTGGCCCAGAAGTGGAAGGAAAGAGAGTAAGCGGAGACTGATAAAGGGCAGAGGAATGGCGGCTGCTTGTGGCTCGAGGGGACCTGCACAACAGGGTGAGGCAAGGCGTTTCCAGGCTTAGGACTAAAGAAGCCAAACATGGAGAATCAGCTGGAAAGGGCTTGATAATCCTCCTAGACCAGTGGCTCTCAGACACTTGGAGATCTATGTATTTATGAGTGTCCACTGTGTGTCAGGGACTGGAAAGTAGACCTTGGTTTTAAACGAAATCTTACACAGAACCCCAATATGTAAAACAGAAAAGCTGAAGCTGTCCTACTGAAGCAAGGCTTGGGGGACCCAGGGCCAGTCAGCCTCCCTCTGAGTGTTATTGGTGGCACCTCTGCAGGGAGATAGGGCTCTACTGAGAGACGGAGATAGGCCCACTCATCCAGCGCGTGAGAGCTGTTCAATATTTCCTAAATGAATGAATGCAACAGAGGGTAGGTGGTCTGCAGGAGAGAATTCAGATAAATGGGTTCAGTGGATTCTGTAATGACACCATGAGGCTGTAAGGCATGTCTAGTTTATATGTAAAGGTTTCTCAAGCTTTAGATATGGAAGGATGGATGTGGGTCATTGTGGTGGCTTTCCAGGGGTGAGGGAGCTTCCGAATAAGGGTGTGTGTGTGTGTGTGTGTGTGTGTGTGTGTGTGTGTGTGTCTAGCCACTGGTTGTAGAGTTTAGGTCAAACCAAAACTAAATGATACTTCTGGAGAACATGTCTTGGGCATTTCATCACAAAAATACAGCCAGCCCACTGCTCTGCTCCTACAGAGTAAGGCGGGCTGTCTTCAGAATCACAGACCACCATAAAAACGGCAAATATTTACTGGGTGCTGATTACTTGCCAGGCGCAGTAATAACCCCTTACGCCATGTAGTGGGCAGAATAACTGCCTCCCCCACCAAGACGTCTGTGTCCCAATCCCTGGAGCCTGTGACCATGTTATAGTGGATGGCAACGGAGGAATTAAGGTTGCAGACGGAGTTGAGGTCATAAGCAGCTGACTGTGAGGTGGAGGGATTACGCTGGATTATCTGGTGGGCCCAGTGTGATCACAGGGGTTGTTTATAAGCAGGAAGGCAGGAGTCAGTGTCAGAGAAGATGTGAGGACAGAAGCAGAGGTTGGAGTGATATGATAGGAGGGCTCCAATTGCTGTTGCTGTTTTGAAGAAGGAACAAGGAATGTGGGCAGCTTCTAGAAGCTGGAAAAGCAAGGGAACAGATGTCTAGATTCTTGTCTAGAGCCTCCTGGCCTTGCTGACACCTTGACTTTAGCCCAGTGAAACCTATTTCACACTTCTGACCTCCAGAACAGTAACACAGAAAGTGAATGTTGCTTTAAACCACTGAATTTAGGGTCATTTGTTGCAGCAGCAGAAGGGCACTAATACAGGTGCTCTCATTGCACCTTCACAGCAGCTGTATCTGATGAGTACTTAATACTGCCATTTTGCAGATGAGGCTTACAGAGGTTGACTCATTTGACTCAGAGGTGAGCTGATGGCCTGACTCTGGAGCCAGCTCTCTCTATCACAGTGTGATCTGGAGATGGCTTTATGTCTTCATTTCACAAACAAGAAAACTGAGGCCCAGAGAGGTGTCCTCATCTGCTCCAGGTCACATGCAAGTTGGTGACCAAGCTCAACTGTACCCCATAAGAATGTGTAGACCAATACCTTACAAATGTAAATGTGCCCACAAGGCACACTAGGAATCTGGCTAGGATATGGGCTCTGATTCAGAAGGTCTGGGCTGGGATCTGGGATCCTGCATTTCTAACCAGCTCCGAGGTGCTGGGCTTCGAGTAGAAAGGCTATAGATGGCCCTGTGCCCTGCTTTGGGGGATCTGAGTAATCCAGAGCCATCAGAGAGCCTTGGGCATCTAGTGAGATGAGGGGACACTAGGGAGGGAGAGAGGGAGATTAAAAAGATGGAGACATGGGGCGCCTGGGTGGCTCAGTTGGTTGAGCGTCCGACTTTGGCTCAGTTCATGATCTCACAGTCTGTGAGTTCGAGCCCCGTGTCGGGCTCTGTGCTGACAGCTCAGAGCCTGGAGCCTGCTTCGGATTCTGTGTCTCCCTCTCTCTCTGCCCTTCTCCCACTCATGCTCTGTCTCTCCCTCTCTGTCAAAAACAAATAAACATTAAAAACAAAATTTTAAAAGATGGAGACTGGAGCAGATGCCTCACAATTCTGCAGAGAATGAGATTTAGGGTCTCGGAGGGAAAGGTCTAATGCTATAGGCTCCCCTTAGGAAAAACGTTACCCAAATGTGACCATTATTGTCATTTGAAACGTCATTCAAAACTTGCAGGTATGGGTCTAGCATTAGGATTACCTCTGCTCTTTTATGGGACAACACAGTTCAAGGACATTCTTCCAACAGACACTAAAATATGTATGCTTGGAGAAAAAGCAACAGTGTCTATTCCTTGCCATATATTTTATATGCTTTTTTCTAAGGGGAAAAAAAGGTAGTATGCTTATTATTTTAGAAACATCTCTAAAGTTTTGACAAATGAATACACACACACACACACACACACACACACACACACACACACACATCAATACCCCATGTTTGTATGGGAGCTGCTGGGAGATTCTCCCTAACCTTCTTTATTGTGATTGCAGAATTTCTAGCTGTCTGTGGCTACCAGAGCTGCCTGAAGGCTAGGAATGTTCTGGTTTCATTTTGAAACTAAGCACGCAACCAAGAAATATCAGCTTTCATTTCAGATACGTGAACCTAGAGGAAGCAAATGTTTGGCTGGCTGTTTCCTCGGGGTATAGTGTGAAAATATGCCTCCATATGTTTGCAAAGGCCCCAAAAATGAAAAAACAAATTTTTTTTTACTCATCCGACTTAGCACTATTAACCTTCAGTGCTTCCTAATGTACAGTTTGAAAATGGAATTTTAAAGTACTTATAGAATAATTTTTTCTGCATTTTTTCTTAGCTCTAGGATTTTCCTCTAAAGGTAATGGCGAATCTGGAAAATAATAAAATATGTTGACTAGTTGTCTGGAGCACTCAGCAAGCACCGAGGAGCCCTATAAAGTACAAGGAAGATATTGTGCAAGGTTCTTTGCACTCCTAAGTGTCCAGATGCCCAAGTGTGACAATTCTAGACACCAAGGCCTTTAGTGGGGAGGACTCTGGCCATCTGGGGAGACTGATTCCATGGGTGGCTTTCAGTTATCAGTGTGGGGTGGTGAAAAAAAACATGACTTGAAAACCCTTGTTAGCATATTGTCTTGGACAGGCCCCCATTCCTCTCCTTGGATTATTTCTCCACTATGGGTTCATGTCCTTACCTGTGAATTAGGAATAATCATACCTCTTTTCAGGATTATTGTGAGAATTAAAGGAGATACTATGAAAGGCACAAGATGGGCCCCTAAAAATGTTTGCTTTTAAGTAACAGTAAACAGACTTTCAAGAATAATTTGTGTTGGCTATGGAATGTATTGTTATCTTTCTGCCTTAAATCATCTTTCTCATTATATTTTGCTTGGTCTACCAGCAATATCAATCTTTACTTCTTTTGCAAATATAACTGATGATGGGAGAGACAATTTGTGGCAGGCCATTATAGTTATAATCTACAGAATGCATAAATACATGCAGATAAAGGAGAGATGACTGTTTTTGGAAAAAATGGTAAGAAATCAATTATCCTAGTGAGGTGATAAAAAGATTTCAATAAAGCAGAGACCTTCTCTGGTGCCTACTAGTAAGTGCTGGAGCCCAGAAGAGTTGGACTGGTTTTCCTTTCTTTCCTGCCTCCCTTCAATAAATACCAGAGTCCACACCCCTCCCTTGCCAGTTGGCAGAGAAAGCACTTCCTGGGAAATGCTCCTTCCCTTGCCCTTTGCTCACACCCCTTAAGCCACGTAGCTAACTAAGATGGCTCTGGGGAGACAGGTGCCAGCCCTCCCCCTCCACCCCCTCTTCCTCCCTTGGCTGCTTTCTCCCCTCCAGCTCTGGGCAGAGGTCGTCACATGGCATGTCAGGGCAGAAGGACTGGAGCACAATTTCCTGCCTGAGTGCCAGTCAGAAGGAATGCAGTTAAGCTGCAGGGTGCCTCACTTGCATTGGCCCTTCTGAGCTCTAGGCCTATGTTCTCATGGTCATATGGTTTTTTATAAAATTTGCAAGACGTATTTTAACCACAATCACTGAAGATCCTGTTACTTCTACTCTGATTTCCCTTCCAGCATGCTTCCCCATCTGTTAGGGGCCTTGTGGGTTTCCATGGGCATTTGGGGGGAAGTTGAATTGGAGATGCATTTAGTCTGGGCTCAGTGGGATATACTTGATGCATGCACTTAAGCTATTGTTAGGAACACTCATATTGCCTGCTCACTGGGAGTCATGACAGGAAGATGCAGGGAACAGAGGTCATTTCATGACATGGATGGCATGTGGCACTGGAAGTACGAGGTGAGTGGAAGAGAAACAAGGTTTGAAACCTTTGGAGCCAGAAGGCAGTCTGTGGAACATTCTGCCAATCAGCACTCAATGGAAGATTCAATTCCCAAAGAAGCAGAGTTAAAATGCAAGCTCTTTCCTTTCAGGCATACCCTTGAAAATGCAGTATAGACAATTACACCTGAGATTTCTTTTCTCGATTTTTTTTTGACAGAAATTACATGCAACAACATTTATCAAAATTCCTGAGTTTGCAGTCAACAAGTCTGAAGCAATACTACAAAAGCAAGGTGTCTGTAGCAGTTCATAATTTTTAAAAAAAGAGAGAGAAGTTTCAAAATTTAGGACGACAATCTTAAAAATGTACATGACTTACCAATAATGAGTTGGAAACCAGAGAGAATTTTTTCTAAACAATCAATTGTGGAAAATAGATTTTAATCAACCCTGCTAGAGGGAAAACTGAATCATATTTCTAGTCTCTCTATAGAAAATATGACAAAAGTTTGTCATATTGAGAGGTAATCAAAGATTATACCTCCAAAACAATATAGGAAAAAAGCATAGAGATGCTTCAGGTAGTTAATTAGTAAAACATTTTGTCGCTTCTCTGGATTTTTAGATTTTTGGTACTTAACAGCTTTTAAAATTTTGTAATTTATTATGCTACATTTTCTCATTCTAAATAAATATTCACTTTCATACCTAATTTTGGATGCATCCTTTTTCACTGTTTTTCTTAGAAAAGGTCCCCCAAATCATTTAAGTTTTCGGTCCCATAAAATCTGGATCTGCCCCTACTGCTAAGGTACGATTTAAAGCATTTTCCAAACCTGCAAGGATTCAAAACCAGAGATGCAGAGAGCACAGAAACGGAGACCGAAAATGATATTGCTGATGCACCAAAATGACCTTACCCAGCTACCCCAGACACAGCCTGGGCTCTGTGTCTTGTTGGGAAAGAGAGGGATTTGGGATGGGCCACCTGCCCATGGCCTCGATGTCCCCAACACAGCAGACAGGCAGCCCCACAAGGACCTATTTGCATGCCTCCAGGGTTACTATCACCCCCCTCCTTCCTCCTTCCCCTTCTTCCCTTGTTACTCTGAGTTTGTATTTATGCAAAATTATATATGTGCTAGCTTCAAAAGGCAAGTAGCACACGAGGTTTCTAATAAGGACCAGCAGATTTCTGCTCCCAATCCCCACCCTGAGGCCTTCTCCCTATGGGAAACTCCTGATTCTTTTTTTTCCAGGCATTTACCTCCATATTCTCACCATATGCTTTATTTCGCAATTTATTAATTTTTTTAAGTGTAAGCATCATCTGTTGACTTTTTATTCTAGAACAAGAGACTATAGTTCTCTTCCATCTTCCCCTCCACTCTCTACCTTCCAATATGGACATTTCTTAAATTGGGGTTAAACCAATATTTGGTGTTTACATTATTATGACAATATGTACACATTTTTTTTTTCTTTTTGAGTGGAGACCTCTCTGTCCTCTTGCTCCAATCTGGACTGGTTGCTGACTGGGTCTGCTGCTGATCTGTGATTCCACACCTCCCTTCACTACCACCCTGTACTCCCCTCTGCCCACACTCTGTGTCAGAGCCCCTGTGTCTTCCTGTTTCATGGTTTAATCTCTTACTTAGAGCATATCCTTCAGGAACTTCCTGAGAAAGAATTGGTGGAGGGAAATCTTAAAGCCTTGGGTGCCTGAAAATGACTTTATTTCACCTCCATATTTGATTGATAGTTTAGCAAGACACAGAATTCTAGGTTGGAAAAAGTTTCCCTGAGAATTCTGAAGACATTTTACCATTATCTTCTAGCTTCTGGTGTTGTTGAGAAATCCAAGGCCATTCTTTCTTAGTTCTCTCTGTAAACTTTCAAGATCTTTTCCTTATTGCTGGTATTCTGAACCTCTACAGTGTCATGTCTTGCTGAGCCATTTCTCTTTCATTTTTCTGTATCTGGAGATATTTCAGTTCTGGAAAATATTCTTGTATTATTTCCTTGATAAACTCATCCTTTCCACTTAGTCTGCCTTTTCTTTCTGAAACACCTAATATTGTTTTATAGAACTCTATTTTATGCCAAGAATAATTGTAGGCTCTTGGGACATATCAGAGGACTAAAGAGACAAAACTCGCTGCCCTCCTGAGATTTGTTTCTTTACAGTGATGCGTTCAAATCCTACCTTTGCCTCTGACTGGCCATGATACCTTGCATAAGACATTTAAACCTTTCCTGTCACAGTTTCCTTGTCTCTAAAGTGGAGGTTATAATAGAAATTGCTTCCTTAAGGTCCGTTGAGAATTAATGACTTATATCATAGAAAGGGACTGGAACAATATTTAGCACACAGGAAGAGCCGTAAACATGTTGGTTATTATCATTATTGCCCGACAAAGCATGTGAGTCACAAACTCGAAATCAAAACCTCAATCCCCTTGTGCAACTTGCCATTGTTCGCTGAAGACAAGTTGGGGCTGGGATCATAGGAGTAACTGAGTCATTCCAGCTCTTCCAACCCTGACCAGCATTCACATTTCAACACTAATGTGAAATGAAGTGGCACCTGCATCAAAAAGTGAAGAGGCTTCCACCAGCTTGGGAAACAATTCCATTTTAATGGTTTCCCACAAGTAACAAGACTTCAGTTAAACTCATACTGGGGACTAGAAGTGCTTAGTAAAGTCCCCACTTGATTTCACCATCCTTGGTCTTAGATCCAGAACACTAAATCTACATAGCAGGGAAACTGAACGTACCTGCTTGGTTCTGCTTTTATCACTTCACAGCCCACACTACCTCTGGTCCTACCCCCACTTTCAAAAGCAGAATGTCACCGAAAGGCCTCCAATCTCCCCAGGAAAAGGTTCCAGTTTTTGAGTCAGAATTTGAACTGTTGTTGAGTTTAGAGACTGAGAAGCTCTAGAGGATATGAGATCAGCCCAGAGTACTGACTTGAAAGGAAATAACTCTCTTCTTTATAATGTAATCTAGCAAGGAGAAAAGGTCAATTTACTTAGCGAGACGTTCTGGGAGGAAAAATTACTTTTTAAGGAGTTCTGAGATTTTTAAAACAGTTTCCTTAAAAATTTTCCCTTCCTTCTGTTTCTGATGGATCTCTTATATTCTGGATTTGGAGTATAGTTGAAATGTCTAGGCTTGATTGTTGGGAGAAAGGCACTGTCACGTTAGAGTGTGTGAAACATGGGTCTCTAAGAAGGTATGATTAGCTCCCACTTTCTCAGTCCTTGGCAACAAGGCCAAGAAGAAGGGGAAAGTGGATTAATCCTTTAAAAAAGCATAGAAGAAGAGGTTAGAAAAGTTAGAAAGGTCAAGTGTCTTGGAAACTTTGAGTGGGAAGTCCATCATTTTATCTTTAGGACACAAGGTAATGATGGCGATGATGACAATGGTCATGATGATGATGATGATGGTGATGATGATGATGATGTACTATGATCACATAAAAGCCTTTCATCTGCAGGCTCAAAGTGCAACACAACCACTAATTAATCCTGAAGGCAAGGTAGGCAAATATCATTACCTCCAATTTGCAAACTAGGAATCCAGGCAGGAGGAAATTAAACCCTTAACCAAGGTCATCTCAGAGTGAAGACTAGAAATGAAATGAAGAGTCCCTGCCTCCTTACTTTCCACTGGCCACCTCAAAGGTGGCTACCGAAGGGCTTGCTTTTATTCCACAGGCAGAGCCAGCTCCTTGCTGCATCTGACCCTTTTCTTTACAGAGTTCAGTGAGGGCAGGGGAGAGACCTTATAGAATGATGTCTCCACTACAGACTGGTTTTGAGAACTGCCACATCTCCAACCATGGAAGCAGAAGTGTGGAAGGTGTGTGTGAAACCCTATAATCAACTTGAAGGCAAGAACTATAACTCATGCTTTGTGCCACCTCTAATACCCAGCACAGAGTCAGTCCCACCATAGATCTTCCCAGTTTTGGTTATTTCTTAATTGATAATCCTGTTCTTTGGCAAGAAGAGAGATTTCCTTTTTCTCTAAAGTCTATTGAGTTTGTTTACTTTTCTTGTTTCCAGAGGGAATTTAGAGAGTGTGGCAGAAACAGTAGCTGACCACCAAGGATTTGTGTTCCCTCCCATCTATTGTTGTTTTGGGGAAGTGGCTGCCCAATTGGGAACAATATTTCCCAGTGCTTTATGTCTGAGTGACTAATTCTGGCCAATGGAATGTCAGAGGTAATGGTGTGTGTCGTTTCCAGGCTGAAGGAGTGAAGGGCCTGACGTGCTTCCCATCTTTCTACCTCTGGCAATCACTGTAGGGCTACATGCTAAAGATGGCAAAGCTAAAGAACGTATGTTCCTGTGTCCCCCACTTGGCAGGGAATCACCAAGTAACATCCACATTAGACTTCAGGTAAGCGGAAGTCAACCTTTTTCACTGCAGTCACTGCAGTCATTTAGAGTCTTTTTTTTTTTTTTTTACTGCAGTTATCTGCTCTAATATAGGAAACCTTTAGAATACATCTCATGTGATAAGCAACAACTTAGAGATGAAGCAGTTAGGGCAAAAGGAAAACAAGGGTAGGGAAATAAGATGAACACAAGTGCAAAGCATGTACAGAAAATGTATGCTACAAGGTGCTGTACAAGTTGTTAGGAATAGGCAAAATATGTCTTTGAGTTTCCCAGCATCCAAAGCAAAGAGGGGAATTCTACGAGCTACAAGATTCACAATGCTGAGGAGAATCACATGTTAACACTTAGGAGAAATATACATTTTTCTGGTTGTTTAAACTGAGAAACATTTCTCCTATGAGGTTGAGAAGGAGGATCAGTGCTGTCAGGTGCATTTGGCCACATCCTCAAAAGCATCTGTACAGTGGTTATCACAGAAATTGTCGTATGGCTGATATAACATCCCTTGATACAAAAAGTGGCAGTATATGAAATAGGTTTTAAGAGAGGCCAGGATAATATGTAGTGCACAAAGGCAGCTCTTCAATGGTCTGGCTTAATCCAATGTCCAATGACCCTAAATGGGTGGCTTCCTTGGTCTCGCACAGGCTCTGGGGTTATCTCTTAAGAATCAAATCCATACTTCTGGGTGAGCCATGAGATATAAGCCCAACCACACCATGCTGTGAGAACACAGTCTGATCCACTGGATGGATGACCCTGTCCTCTGACCAGATGTGACAGGAGGTAACCCAACAGCTGACTTGCTGACTGAAGTGAGGAAGTTTCCCTCCCTGATCTGCTTGTTTGAGTGGATGGTCCTGGTGTGGATGTTCATTCAATTACCACATCTCAAGGGCAGTGGTGGGAAGGAAATCAACGCCACGCCCACTGAGGTCACCCTTGGTTTCCTAAGGTCTACAGGTGTGGATGAGAAACATCTGGCCAGGAAACCAGGCCGCCAGAATCCCCGGAGTAAGGGCACTCAGCCACGCTATCAGGAAAGAGGAAGCTCCTCAGCAGTATTCTGGCCAGCACTGAAATTCTTCAAGTTTGCAAACCAGGGAACTGCTTCATGCACCTGCCCTGCCAAGGGTCTTCACAATGAGGAAGATTACATCTCTGATTTCCCAATCCTTTGTGAGACCAGGTGCTTAACCCTGCCTGCAGGGATAACTCTTCTCCCTCTGGAAGAAATAGCTGTTCTAAGGGGAAGAGATATGTCATGGGGGAATGGCTTGACTTTTCTCCCAAAAAACATGTTGTCCATTTACCTAGTGGGAAAGAAAACTGCACACACTTCCGAGAGCTCAAAGCTGTTTTAGGGCCTGTCCTTCTCCCCCGTCCCCTTTCCTGCCTCCTTCCCTTCTTCCCTCAAAGACACAGATGGAAATAATATGTTAACTATACCACAGATAGTGTATTTACCAGTAATCTTCATTTACAGAGGCTGACAGCAGCGGGATGCAATGTCCTTTTCCTCTTTTTGAAGCTCTCTACGGGATTTTATTTTGCTCAACAAACATTTAATGAGTCCAGGGAACTGGTGTAGCAGAGTCAGTTAAAGCCATGGGCTTCTGGCTCAACAGATCTAGGTTTGATCTCGCCTGATCTTATTACTTTGGGAAACTCACAACCTCTCTAAGCTTTGGTTTCCTCACATGATTTTCTGTGAGGTTTAGGTTTAGGGGAGATAATGATGCAAAATGCCCCATAGGAGTAACTGAGGGTGCTGCTCACTGCTCATTAACATCCTTTATCTTCAGATATATATATACGTATATATATATATAGATATATCTCTATATACATATATATAGATATATAGATATACATATATATATATATATATATATATATATATATATATATACAGTGAGATAGTGAGGGGGAGAGAAAGAGATTACTGGTCTTTGGTGAATTCAATCACTTTATTATTTGGGGGGTAAGAAAGAGCCTTCCCTGTGTCCTTCTGAGAATATTGTAAGACATACACTAATTTTTCTAAATATGATAGAATTAAATTGGTTTTGTTTTAAGAATTCATGTGAATTTCAGTCTCCCTTTGAGAGTCTGGTCTGAGGAAACCATAGACAACCAAAAAAAAAAAACAAAACAAAACAAAACAAAGCAAGAATCAAATGCTAAGCTCAAGGTCTGTGTCTTATCATCTCTGACACTTGTATTCTTTAGAGCCCCTTCTTAGGTTTTAATTCCTCTGGGGAGAGGGTATATGGGGGTGACATTTTTCTTCTTCAACTAATTTCTCATCCCTACACCTTCAAAACCAGTATCACACCCAAGGGTCACCAAACCTCCTTGAGTCTGACCCACGGAGAAAGTACCTGGAGACCCCTTGTCTCGGGGGGCAGGTGGTGCCCCTTCCTATGGACACAGGTTATTCTGGGCAGTCTCTGGCAGATGCTGAGGAATAGGATGTGGGTTTTAACCTTCAGAGTTTCCTCCTGAAACCTTAAATGCCATCTCTCTGGTATTTCTGGAACTAACCCTCTGTTTATAGGGGGTGAAGCAAAGCAAGTAAGAAACTGAACACAGATGGTGGCCCTTTCTGACTCTCCTCCCTCTCACCCTCCTGACTTACAGAACACTCAGGCAATGCCTCCATTTTAAGGTGGGCCAAGGCTGAGTTTTCCAGTTAACAGTAAACTGGAAACAACTTTTTTTGTAAACTTCCATTTCACCAGTTTTGTGGTCACTTTCTTCAGTATCCAACTGACAGCATTGGTTTCTGGGACCCTGAACACTGCCTTTATCTGTGTCTTAGACCATTCGGGCTGCTATAACAAAAATACCAGAGACTGAGTGTCTTAAACACTCAAAAATTTATTTCTCACAGTTCTGGAGGCTGGCAAGTCCAAGAGCAAGATGCTACAGGTATAATGTCTGGTGAGAGCCTGCTTCTTAGCTCATAGATGGCCCTCTTCTCACTGGCAGAGGGACAATGAGCTTTACTGGGGTCTCTTTCATAAGGGCATGAATCTGATTCATGAGGGCTTCACCATCACAACCATATAAGAAAAATGACATCTCCCAAAGGCCCCACCTTCTAATACTATCGCACCAAGGGTTAGAATTTCAACAAATGAATGGAGGAGGGGCACACAAGTATTCAGCCCACTGCACCTTGCTACCAGAGTCCTGGTGTTAGCATCTAGAAATAGGAAGCCAAGGGTTTATTTTGGAATAAGCCAATGCCTGAATAAGCCAGCTTGCCGGTGGGTCAGGATCACAACTAGTCGATGTCCCTGAGGATGTGAAGAGAAAGGGCAGAGCTAAGTCCGTGATGTCATGCAGTGTGGACACTCGCATCCTGTAGATTCAACCACAGAGTGAGCATGTCTTCATTGATTTAGTCAGCTGCCTGGCCCTACTGTTCATTTCTGTCTGCCTTTTCCCTCTATGGAAGGGCTCACGCTGGTGTTACCACACATGGTAAACTCAGCGAGAGCTGCCAGCTGTTTTGTTTGCTCAGGGAAATGTCATGTGAATATGAGCGTTTAATCAATAACTCTTTGCCTTTGGTGGTGGTGATGATAGATCCTTTCTGGCAGGTTATACAGTTCCTGATACAGTAAGCCTTATACTTTTGCAGTTAACTGTATGCTTACATAGTATATACACATATGTACATATATACATATGCATATGTACACAGGTACTTTGATAGGCTCCTGTTTTAGAAAAAACAAGGGGACTGGTTGGTAGTAGAAAGTAATCTGTGGTTTTTATTGTATATTTTATTTGTAACTTTCAATCCCTTGAAAGCGCTAGGTCCCTTGTAATTAACACTCTGCAGATACCATGGTGGTGAAGGGCAGCTGCAAGAAGGGCTCCTTTTACACCTGCCGTGAGAGGAGGGGTGGGGGTGGGGGGGTCACAGGGGAGTGAAGGGGGTGGTTTCAGCAACAGCTGCAGAGCCCGCCTTGTGGAAAAATTGCCTCAGTCTCCTGTCCCTGATACTGGAATTCCTTCTTTAGGAGCATAACCTTTTATTTCAATTGCAGTTAAACAAATATTCCAATGCCCTAGTGGAAGCAACAAACACCCACTTATTAAAACTTGCCTGAAGGCAGTTTTTACCTCCAGAGAAAGAGGAAGGGGCGGGAAGGAGAAGATCACCGCAGGGAGTGGGTGTGTTGTTGGAAAGAGGAACTGAGAACCTCAGAGTCAGAGCTCATTAAGTCATGCTTTTTCTTTCAACCTGATCTCCCTTCCCTGTCTCATCTTTGAAAGAAGCTTTCAAATGCTGACACAGCAATGTACAAGGTGAATCATGGATTATTTGTCTACGTGCTTTACCTGTGCTTTAAATTTAAAATTTCGGCCATTTATTCAAGGCCTGGCAATAATTAACCGGCAATAAGGAAATGACATGATTTTCTTAGAGGAATGCATCAGAAAATAATTTCCTGGAGTCACCGAGAGAACTATAAACAGCTGTAGTCTCATTTTGGGCCACCCGGTGCAAAGTCCTTTTAAATCATAGATGGTGCCCGCTCTGAGGAGTGTTGGACTCAAGCAGTCTGAGCAAGGTGGGTTTTAGGGACCAGGTGAGCCCTGCCACTGTCTTCTAGACCTGCAATTATCCTGTGTGTTCAACCAAAAGCTTCCCTGGAGCTGGAACTAGTGTAACTGTTCTTCCATCAGACACTTTTTGAGCACCCATTTGGTGTTGGGAACTATTAGACGCTGGGGGAAAAAAATTAGTGAAAAATGAAAAGCAAAAAGAATACTGTCAGCCCTAGAAACAGGTATTTGATACATAGGCCTTTTATATTTCCGTTCTGGTCAAACAGCTACTCTCCTCAAGGCCACAAACACTGACGCTCATTCTTACTCTAATTAAAATTACCTGAAGGCAAAAGAGGAAAGTTTGCCTAGAAACAGCGGTTAGGAAAAAAAAAAAAAAATTTTTTTTTTTTTTTTTTTTTTTACAGCCTCGTAACATTTTACCAATGCTGCTCCCTGCAGGGCAAACCTGGAATCTCAACTCAGCAGTGTGTACAAACTTCTCAACATTAATTCCTTTGGAGAGAGCTTGAAGGTCCAGGGGCCCTGAGACTTCGCTCATAAACCCCCTAAAATAATTGTGAACAATCATGTGCCCTCTTGCATATTTTTGAAAACACTGATGTATGAATTTGTATCATCAATTTCACAGCTGTGAAGGTTGAACGTTCCCACATATGTTATGTGCTTTAAATAGTTGCAGACTGGGGCACCTGGGTGGCTCAGTCTGTCGTTAAGCATCCGACTTCAGCTCAGGTCATGATCCCATAGTTTGTGAGTTCAAGCCCTGGTTGGGCTCTGTGCTGACAGCTCAGAGCCTGGAGCCTGCTTCGGATTCTGTCTCCCTCTTTCTCTGCCCCTCCTCTACTTGTGCTCTGTCTCTGTCTCAGTCTCTCTCTCTCAAAAATAAATAAACATTAAAAAAAGTTTAAACAGATGCAGACTGAGCTCATCAAACTTATGAAAAATACCTTCTATATCACCTCCCGGTAAAAACAGCCTTCATTGCCAAATCAATCAATCAAATTAGAATTGCTTTTTGACAGGAAAAAAAGTTTGATCATTCTCCATTCAGTGTAACTGGTTTTTGGTGGCAATTTTTTGGCTGTTATCCACCAGATGGGGAACCTCTTGACTTGTCAATACAAACAGAGAGCTGCTGTAAGGTGGCATGTACCTTTTGCTCAGAGGCTACTGGGGACCAAAACTTCTCTTCAAGACCTCAAGAGAGACTGAGAAGGAAGAATTCTTTTCCAGGAGGCCTAATCTTTAGAAAACATGACAGAGGCACATGAGGGTCCTGCACTCTAGGAAACCCTGAAGGGAAGCTGTGGTCTGGTAAAGGCCAGAGCAAAAGTGGAGGGACAAAGAGAGCCTCCTTAACATAAATGGCCCCTTGGACCCTGGAAGTGGCCAGAGTGGGGCGCTCAGGTTCCTGGGTTCTTCAGGTGAATCAAGTCAGCCGTCTGAGCACTGCAGGACTTAAATTGTCTACATCTTTGACTTCTGTGTTCCTAAAACCAAATGCCTGGGAAAGTGCCTGTGGTAGTTCCATCCATGGGCTGCCCACTCACCTCTTGTCAACACTCCCCTGTCACAATCCCTTTCTCCCACCTAACAAAAGAAAGACATGCACCTTCTGCCATCTTGCATTTGACTAAGTACGCCGTCCTGGTGTGAGAACATGCACCAGACAACAGCGCCATAAGAAAATTCAGATCTAAGAGCAAGAGTCACAGGAGAGCGAAGCAAAGGGAGCTGTCTTCTTTCCTCCTTGCAGGAAATCCTAATGGGATTGGGATGGAGGATGTGAAGATGATCTCCGGTCTGCCTTGGAGCCCCTTGAATGCCCCACTAAGACACTCTAGTAGGTCTTGCACCGCCTTTTCAGGCTCCGCGCCTGCTGCACCCTGCATCCCACTGATGGGAATACAAAGGGCTTCCCCACACACCCTGTGCCCTTCCCTCTGTCTGACTTGCTTTGACCATCATCTTGCTCTGTCAAAGTGTCTTTAAAGGCTAAAGTACTCTTTCCTAGGGGCACTTGTACCCCAATGTTTATAGCAGCACTCTCAACAATAGCCAAATTATGGAAAGAGCCTAAATGTCCATCAACTGATGAATGGATAAAGAAATTGTGGTTTATATACACAATGGAGTACTACGTGGCAATGAGAAAGAATGAAATATGGCCTTTTGTAGCAACGTGGATGGAACTGGAGAGTGCGATGCTAAGTGAAATAAGCCATACAGAGAAAGACAGATACCATATGGTTTCACTCTTATGTGGATCCTGAGAAACTTAACAGAAACCCATGGGGAAGGGGAAGGAAAAAAAAAAAAAAGAGGTTAGAGTGGGAGAGAGCCAAAGCATAAGAGACTCTTAAAAACTGAGAACAAACTGAGGGTTGATGGGGGGTGGGAGGGAGGGGAGGGTGGGTGATGGGTATTGAGGAGGGCACCTTTTGGGATGAGCACTGGGTGTTGTATGGAAACCAATTTGACAATAAATTTCATATATTAAAAAAAATAAATAAATAAAGTACTCTTTCCTGATTATTCCCTCGTATAAGGCTCTCTCCTTTCTCTTAATCCTGTAACATTCTGTACTATTTTTAGGGCATGTATTGTATTCTTCCTTATGCTATAATTACTTAACTTCACATCTCATGGTCCTTTGAGGTGAGAGGCAAATTAATCCTTCTATTTCCCAGTTGCCTAGTTCAAGATCTGGTATAGAGCAGGTATTCAGAAAGCATTTCAGGCCCCAGGTCCACCCCACGATGCTGTTGTGTGAGTTTATAAAATATACTTTCCAAGTAAATACAGATTCTATGTTCTCCAATCAAAGAATGCACTTTTTCTCATCACACACCTGAAGAATGATGGGATGAGTTCTAAAACTTAGTAACTTCTGGAGTTCCAGCACAAAACATCTGTGAGGGTAAGGAAATTATTAATGTGATCGGGGATTTTGTCATGGATGATGACACACTTTGGGTGGCATTTCTAAAGCACCACATGGTGCTTCGAGGTCAATAGACTGTGTCCGGTGATGACATACGGTGCATACAGGAGCTCAGTCTGGGCTCATGCATCTCCCCCCGCCTCCCTGCCTCTTGTAGGAGTTATTCTGCTCATGACCCACATTCATTTCTTAATTGAGATAGTTTTAAAACATGCCAAGTATCAAAGATCTTTGGGAATGTTCCCAAATTTTATCAAAGATATACACACATCATGAGATAAACATCAAACTTCACGGTAACTCACTCAGCATATTCAAACCCCCAATTAAATGTGTGGCTTAGATTTAAATGATGGTCATGTACCATCACTTCATGGAGACAGGATAAATGAAGAATAGAATGAGGGATGAAAAATTTCCACCCAAGTCATATCTAAATTGGCAGGGGCTGAGCTCATTTAGATATTCATAAATCTGCAAATAAATAGAGTAGCTGGAATGGTTCTGCAAGACAGTGGTTATCCAAATACAAATCAACTCAGACAAATCAAAGAATTCAGAAAATGGGAGCCATGTAAATTGTCTTACATACAATGCATAAAGAATTATGCCTATGTGGTTTCGTCTTACATTATAAGAATGATCTTAGCTATTGAGTGGGAGAGCAAATTCTGGAATGGATATGTGTGCCAAGCCTTATGGTACATAACAACAGTTTCTTGCCTGGAAGCTTCTTGTTAGCTCTGCTGTTAACCAGCTGAGTGACTTCGCCCAAAGATCTGTCCATTTTTATACTTAAAAAATTGAACATTGGCCAACAAGTGCATCTAGATAGGGACCCTTTGGATTGCTAATTAGTCTTATTGAAGAATCATCCAATCTTTAGATGCTAAAGTTTAGAGACTTCACCTGCCGAGTCTCTTACCCAACCTGCCCATCTTCACTGAGCACCTACTACAAGCTCTGTACGGCTGGCACCTGAGTATTTGGCAGGCAGGGTGTTCCCATGGAGACCAGTTCTACTCTGGGAGAGTTTTTCAGTCTGTCTGTAAATTGGGGTTAGTGAGGGCAGCCTCCATCCTGCTAAGAAACAAAGCCAGCCTTTCATAGGAGCGAGAAGCTGGTGCTTTACCACATGTTTTTCCAACATCCTCTATAAAAACCCTTTGTGGTGTTCGTTGGCTGACCTCTCACGAACCTTTCTCTTATGTTCTAAATGCCTTTCTCATGCCAAACGTGTTGAGAGTTTTTATTCTTTCTGCAATAGTAGGGATGTCAGATTTAGCAAATAAAGATATAGGACATCCGGTTAAATTTGAAGTTCAGATAAAAAGCAAAGAATTTTTGAATGTACAACACACGGGACATACTTATACTAAAAATTATTCTTTATCTATCTGAGATTGAATATAATGGGATATCTTGTTGGCAACTTTATACAGGGATTCAAACGTCCTAATTTTTACATCCATTGTTTCTGCCGTTTATCCCTCATAGGAGGAAATAATGCTGCACAACCTGGAACTATTTTAGTTACCTAAAAAGAACATGCACTCTCCATAAGGGGAAGGAAGCAAAAATAATATAGAAACAGGGAGGGGGACAAAACATAAGAGACTCATAAATATGGAGAACAAACAGAGGGTTACTGGAGGGGCTGTGGGAGGGGGGATGAGCTAAATGGGTAAGGGGCACTAAGGAGTCTACTCCTGAAATCATTGTTGCACTATATGCTAACTAATTTGGATGTAAATTAAAAAACTAAAATAAAAATAAATTTTAAAAAAGGAAAAAAAAAGGAACATGCACTCTTCCCCCTGAGAAAGGTTATGAATAACACACTTTTCATTAACGAGTGTCCTGAGGTTTGACTATTCTCTTTTCTGATACAATAATTATTTCTTTTCAGGCTTTACCTCTTTTTTTGCATCTCTAGCACCGCTTTTCTTACCTTATTAAATAAAAAAAGGAAAAATCCTTTATTTCAACCCTGGAATGTGAAAGACAGCAGTTCTCAGATCCTCTAGCTCTATGGTTTACCTAGGCCCCTGAGTTCTGAACCCAGTAATAGAACGGCCACCGTGTACATATTACCCTTTCTGTTGCTAAGTGGCACTTGTATGAAGTAAAGATGACCCTCACGGTTTAGTTTAAACATTTGGAAAAGACACTTTCTTTTCCTTTTTTTAGTTTCTGGTTTTAAACTAGCGTGGTAATCTGCGGGGTGGTTTAAGAATCGGCAACAACCCACGTCTTCACCACTCAGCTTTAGATGCTTCTACATTAACTATCACCACCAGACGCTTCTTCCGAATGTTCTCCCCTTCTCACCTGTGCTGGGCAGCTCCTCCAGGCTGGTGGCCTCACAGCGGCCTAGGACACCACCTGAAGGCAAGCCTCTTGGCAAATTGTGTTTGGAGACAGAGCATTTAAACTTCCATCATTGGGCAAAGTTAGGGGGTTTAGGGATGAGGGGCTAAGCGGGGGGAAAAAAAAAACCCTGCACTTTTTTTTTTTTTTTACTCATCTCATTTAATCCTCCTGGGGTGACCACGGCAGATGAATATTATAATTTCCTCCATTTTTCACATGAAGAATGTCAGGCAAAGAAAGCTGAGTCGGGGATAAAAATCTTTTGATTCTGGCTTCTCTGCTCTCATTTTTTTTTTTTTCCTCCTGGAGTTTTCCCCTGGCTATCATTTAATTTCCTTTATGCAGCAGCTGAAAACAATAATGTATTGTCTATAATCTTGTGTGTCTGTGTGTGTGGTAAAACAAATACATGCTCTTTGTTTCACAAACATTAAGAACCTTCAGAAGAATACAAAGCGGAGATGTCTGCATGTGTGACTGACTCCTCTCTATTTCCCCAAGGTAACTATTTCCCTGAGGTGACTACTCATGAACAGTTGGGGGGCCCAATCCCAGTATTTATTGTGGCTATTGATTCAATTTCTGCCATAGGCCTGCCTTTCCTTCACTGGGTGATTTACAGCTTTCCAGCGGGTCACGGAAGCCCAAAGGGTGTGGGCGCTGGGGTCTCGCCAGCTTGGATATTCGACCCATCCTTGCATGGGTTCTCATTTACTTCAGCAAAAGAATCTCTTTTTTTCTTCTTCTTTAATCAGGTTGCGTTTGGGCTGAGGGAGGGTGTGGGTGTAGCAGTAGATAGGAGGGGAGGAAAAGTGGAAAGGAAAATCGCCTTGCTGGAATAAATGAGTGGGTCTTCCTACAGA
This sequence comes from Prionailurus viverrinus, assembly GCF_022837055.1. Classification (NCBI taxonomy): domain Eukaryota; kingdom Metazoa; phylum Chordata; class Mammalia; order Carnivora; family Felidae; genus Prionailurus; species Prionailurus viverrinus. The sequence goes on along the minus strand of NC_062561.1, from coordinate 22,703,281 downwards.
GAATAATTACCCCAGGTGAGAGGTCGTGAGGTTTAGGAGGCCTGTTGCAAGATTTTGCCCCAGCCCAAAGACTTTATTTCAAACAAGGTGCACCAGGGATTAGCTTTCTGGCTTTCACTGAAGGATTTGTTGGGGTAGCTTAATATTCTGGCTAGTTACCTTAAAGCCAGGATTCTGTATAAACGCAGATCGTCACGTCCCCCACCTGCTGAGTCCCCCTTAGGCCCAGAAATGAGGAAAATGAGGTGCGTTGGAATTACTGGCTGGCGGTGACTTCATCTGAATCTCCTCTCTCAGAGGGTAACCATCCGAGGTGCAGGCTCAGCCTTCACCACTCAGGCCGCCTCACAATACTAATGAAATAGGAACACGGGGCCCCAACAAGGCAAAAGTGTTACCAACATTCTGATCTGTGTAGATACACAGGAGCACGTACTTACGGAGTTCTACAGTATATTGGACTCTGACTTCACTCTCACTGGTCACGATGCTTATTCTCCAGGCAACGCCGAGTGAGATGGGGAGGGAGGACTCAGAGCTTGACAGGAGATGCAGACAGCCTGCTCCTGAAGCGGTTGATGGACAGGCGGAAAAGCCAAGCTTGGTGGTCACGTGGCCCTGCCACCGCCAGCTGGGCGAACTTGGGCACGAAACCTAACCTCTGGGGTCACCGGATGTTAGCGACCTGAGGCTCCCAGGATGTGTCTGCAACTTCCTCAGCACAGTCCACATATAATAACTGCCTGACAAAGACCGCCCAGTATGTGGCCATTACTTCGTCCCATCCGGGTTCTAGCACTTCTTTGCTTTTGACACTTTGCTCTCAGAACCTGCAGAGGGCGGCAGAGCGCTTCGGTAGGCTCTCCCTTCTTGCTGCCTCAGGTTCTCAAGGGCCCATCTCCCCGTTAGTCACAACAGACACGGTGCAAAAGGTCCATGAGACTTCTAGGGACTCACAATAATATTGTAATTTCTCTTAAAATTAGAAGGAAAAAAACACATATTAATGAATACATAACAGTGAGTCTAGCCTGCATTGTAGTAATTTTTTTACTGGTGCAGTCGTCAGATAAAACGTTTGATACTTTTTTTTATGGAGGAAGGGACTTGGAGGGCAAAAGAGCCTTGAGCCTGAAAAGTCATGATGCAAACAGAAGTTTTGGAACTCACTTCTGAGAGTGAGTTAAAAGGCTGAGCTGCCTTTTGGCAAAGGCCAGAAGGGCTGAGCCACCAAAATCCCTTGTCTGTGGGGAGTTAAGAGACACGCTTTACCAGCTACAGAAAAGCACAGGCACCTTTTTTCTGGAGAAAACCTTCAGTGCCTGGATAAGCAGAGTAAACAGCCTCTGTTTGCCCAGGTGACTTACGAGGTAGGAGTCTGAAGGGAGGCCTGAGGGTATCATGAACTGCGCTGAAACTGAGTGTTTGGGGCGAAGGGGGCCACATGAGGGCACTTTTCAAATAGCTAAAGCTTGCATCTTAGATCCTATGTAGGTGCTTATTGACAGCAGGGTTTTTAAAGGAAATCTCTCTATAATGCACCACATTCCACAGTCTTAAACATTTTTTTATAATGTTTGTTTATTTTTGAGAGAGAGAGAGCGAGCACAAGCGGGGGAAGAGCAGAGGGAGAGGAGGACAGAAGATCCGAAGTGGGCTCTGGGAAGACAGCAGAGAGCCTGATGCAGGGGCTTAAACCCAGGAACCAGGAGATCATGACCTGAGCCAAAGTCAGACACTTAACCAACTGAGCCACCCAGGCGCCCCTCTTAGCATTTTTAACTTTTGTCAGTGGAATGTATATGCATAGACACACAGACACACATAGACATACATAGACACAGACACACACACAGCCTAATAGTGCTAAAAGATTAAAAGATAAATACCAAGGGTGACTTGTTTCACATTTCTGTCTTTCCACCTCCTTGTTCCTGCTCCTTGATGGCAATCACCTTCAACCCTTCTAAACCCCTTTCATTTTTCTGGTATTTAACTCCATATTTTTAAGGAATATAAACGCAACGCTGTTTCCTGACTCACAGTTTCAGATAGTAGCTATTGTTGTCCTGTTCTGATAGATGAAGATTTAGCTGCTGTATATCCCCAACCTTATTTCTCCTCTCACCCACAGCTACCAATAAACTTTTATCATATTTTTTATTCAATCTATATTTAAACTGTTCATTACAGCACTGCGGAAATGTCCACTGCTGAGCCAACAATTACATCCCCTTTCTTTTTCTTTAAAAAAATTTTTTTGGGGGCGCCTGGGTGGCGCAGTCGGTTAAGCGTCCGACTTCAGCCAGGTCAGGATCTCGCGGTCCGGGAGTTCGAGCCCCGCGTCAGGCTCTGGGCTGATGGCTCAGAGCCTGGAGCCAGTTTCCGATTCTGTGTCTCCTTCTCTCTGCCCCTCCCGCGTTCATGCTCTGTCTCTCTCTGTCCCCAAAATAAATAAACGTTGAAAAAAAAATTAAAAAAAAAAATTTTTTTTTAACATTTATTATTATTTTTTTTTTTGAGAGGCAGAGAAGGAGTGAGAGAGGGCAGAGAAAGAGAGGGAGACAAGGAATCCAAAGCAGGCTCCAGGCTCTGAGCTGTCAGCACAGAGCCTGATTCAGGGCTTGAACTCACAAACCGTGAGATCATGACCTGAGCCAAAGACGGATGCTTAACCAACTGAGCCACCCAGGAGCCCACAAACATGTTAATTAGAATTGACAGTGAATGGTATCGACAGCTAGTTGCTCAAGAGGATCTCATATTTGAAGACAGAGCACAGGGTTTTTTACTTCCCAGCTGCCTGCCCATTTTATGACTCCTTCTGAATGTTTGCTACAGACTATGGTTAGACTCCTAGGAGGCTTGGAAACTCAGTTGCCCTTTGTAGAGGAAACAGAGTTGAATCAACATGTGCTGAATAGGACTCCTCCCAAGAAATACAAACATCCGGGGAGACTTCAGCTCACCCACTTCAAATAAGGTGACCAGGGTACCAAGGTCTAGTTATCAGGAGGAGTGATTAGAAGGTGAGTGTAACCAAGAAAGTTGCAACTGGAATGTACCTTGTCTGAAGAAGGAGTGTGCCAACCCAAGGGCAGATCTTCAAAGTAAAAGGGAGGTCAGGGAGCAAAATGTTATCAGTGTTTTCAATACCATCCAGTGAAGATATCAGTGGGCACAGGCCCATTACAGCTGCTTGGCACCTGCATTTTCTTAGCATAGACGGCTGTGTCAGTCCATGTAAGCTTATCAACACCAGTAGGACAATAAAACACATTTTTTTGTCCTAATTTTATGTTGATGAAAAAACTCTTCAATCATTCAACAAATATTTATTGAGTGCTTGGAATACAGTAATGAACAAGAAAGGCAATTGCCTGCCCTCCTGGAGCTTATCATCTATGAAGAGATAACTTCTCGAGTGATTATTCACTCTGCTACGGGTTGGAGTGATGGTGATAAAGGCTAAGACTGGCCCTCTAGGGACTCACAGTTAATAGAAATGGCTTCCCAATTAGATCTTTCCATAGGGCAAGACTGATTGATTAGCTAATTCAAATACCCAGTCCCTTTGGCACAATAAAAGTTCATTGCATTCTGGTCTCAAGATTTTGGTTAGCTTGAAGTAGTCCTCAACACTCAACCATGAGTGCACAGTGAAGTTGGGTTTCCTGACTCGAACAACTAACGACTAGACCCTGAAAGTGCTGACCCCATAAAGTTAATTCTCTATAGCCACACCAGGCCTAAATCTCGTTTTATCATTTCCCCGTCACATCCCTTTCTTTCTCTAACCTCAACAGAGATATTCATATGTCATATATAATCATACTACCTCTTGAGAGCACATGTAGGCACAGAAAGAAGTGAGTTATTCACATATTCATTGCTGAGGTATTTCTGGAGACCTATTCTATAGCAGACCCTGCCCAGGGGATGAATGCGCCAACATCTCTTCGCAGGGTGATGGCAGGGCGTGTAGTAGAAAGCTCTCTTGATGGACAGGGTTGAATTCCAGTTCTGGGTCTGCTATTGACTTGCATGAGTGATCTCTGCTTCCTGGGCTGTAATTACCCTCCTCTGCAATCAAGAAGCTGGACTAGCTGATCTCCTGGCTTTCTGGTGTAACATTTCTGTGTCAGAAAGGTGTGTGGTGGGAACTTTCAGACACTGTGTGTGTGTGTGTATATAAATATATATATATATATATATATATATATATATATTTTTTTTTTTTTTTTTTTTTTTTTTACCACCAGAAACGCCCATCTTAGCAGCACCGGGTAGTCACCGTGCAGGCAGTTCACCAGGGAGCTCCTGCTTCCAGCACACACAGGACTCAGAGGAGATAAACTGAGCCTGCTTTCCATCCCGGCACCCGCTGTCCACAGTTCAGTGTGGGCCCAGCCTGCGGCCCTGGCGGAGGCAAACCCGAGTGTGTGCTCACGGTGGGCTTCTAACCCGTCCTGAGGCTGGACCTGCGCTCTTAGCATCTGCACCGAGAAGAAAATCAGCTTCTCACAAACAGCAGTCACTCCTCCCACTCACTGTGCTCCTCAAGTTCCGTTTTCTTAAAGGAGGTGAAGGCAGGAGGGTTCCTTTCCTGCCCAACAATTAGCTTTCCTGTGCTCTGATCCTCTCTACCCAGCCCCCCCCCACACTACATACACACTACACACAAACATACACCCCATCCACACACATGCCCTACCCATACACATGCCATACACATGCATGCACACATGCCTTACACACACATGCCCTATGCACACACACCCTACACACACAATACATACATACACATACACACATGCCCCACACACAATACATACCCACACATGCCATATGCACACACATACACAATATGTATATACACATACACACATGTCCTATATACACACACGCCCCCCCACAATTCATGTATACACATACACACGTGCCCTACACACACATAATACATACCGACACATACACACATGCCCCCCACACAATATATACACACATGCCCTATACACACAATACATACACACACACACACACACACACACACACAGAGGCATACACAACCCTTCCTTTTAACCAACATTATAGCAAAACAATATTTTTTTTCATTTGCTCATTCAATAATTATTTATTAATACCCTAGTAAGTGCCAGGCCTGTTCCAGATTCTGGGAATTCATGGTGAACAAAAGACAATGACACCAAGAAGCTTATTTTTTGTGAGGAGAAAGACAGTGAAGGTAAAAACAAATTTCTTAAAAATAATCTTTCTTTTTTTTAGAAAAAAGATTCAATTATTGGGAACACGTGGTAGTGCCCTGGGCTCAATTATAGGCCAGCGGTTCTCAAAGTGTGTCCCTGGACCAGCAGCATCAGCAGCCCCCAGAACTTGTTAGAAATGCACATTCTCAGGTCCCACCCCAGACCCACTGAATCTGGAACTCTGGAAGTGGAGTCCAGCAAATCTGCTGTATCAAGGCCTCCAGGTGACTGTGACGCCCACTGGGGACTGACATGGACACCCCCCCTGGGGGCTGTGGCAGTGGGCAGCATCTGTACGCCATCCCCAAGGGGTGCTTCTCTCTCTGCAGGAGGATTGTCTGCCTCCTTCTTGTAGGTTCTGTCTCATCGAGGATTGTCAGTGTTTATTCCTCATGGCTGGCATCAGAATGTCTCTAATTTGTATTCCCTTCACATTTGCTGCTTCTAATCAGCTCTGTGCTGAGAAACCAGATCACCAGCCATAACTTCATTATGCAGAAGCTAGGAATACATTCTAGGGTTGCTGGAGCCTGTTGTTAGTAATCTGATCTTTTGCTCTCATTGACATTGGCATGGTGGAGAGAACACGGGCCTCTGGAGGCAGATAGACCTGGATTTCAGTGCAGAACCCCACCCATGTGGGGATTTTGCCAGCTGGTGTGTATGCCAATTTCACTTATACATGCCGGAAATGGGAAGTGACCACGGGATGGCCCTCACTGGCCCCATGGTGAGATAAATCTGAACTAAAATGCCATTGATCACCTGACCTCCATAAGCCTCCACTCCGACTGGCTCAGTAATGTTTGGGGCCTATTAGAATTAGTGTCAGTTCAGAGTTAGTGTCCAGTGAGCCCCCAAAAGTCTGATGATTTCCTCTTTTCCAGTGCACAGTCACCCTCGTAAATGGCCGAAGCTCCCTTTGGGGGAGGGCTGGGATGAAGATTGATGCTACAAGATTGTTAGCAGTGTAGCAAGGTACTTTCTCATGGGGACATAGCCTCCCACTTTCCTGGTTGTGCGATCTTGCTGGAGTTAAAACAGGATTGCCTGGTACCAATGACATGCTCAGTAAGTGCTGGGACATATGACGGGGGGGCTGACCTATGTGTGATTTTTTTTGTACACGTCAATGCCCTTCAGAAAAATTTGCTCAATTTTTATCCCTTTTTAAAAAACAGCCTTAAAAATATTTTTGTGATATAATCACATACCTACAATTCAGCCATTTAAAGTGCATCATTTAATGACTTTTAGCGTATTCACAAAATTGTACGTCCATCACCATAATCAATTTTAGCAATTTTTTATTACCCTAAAAAGAGAAAGGATACATCCCTTAGCCATTGTCCTTCCCACCATCTTCTCATTGCCCACAGCTCTAGGCAACCACTAATCTATTTTCTGTCTCTATAGATTTCTGTATTCTGGACATTTATATAAATGGTATCATACTGTATGTGGTCCTTTGTGACTGGCTTTTTTTTCGCTTAGCATAATGTTTTTGAAATCCGTCCACATTGTATAGCATATATGAGTACTTCATTTTTTATTGCCAAATAATATTCCATTGTATGGATATATCACATTTTATTTATTTATCAATTGATGAATTTGTTGTTTTTTGATTTTTGTTTTACCTTTTGGCCATTATGAATGATGCTGCTATCAACATTTGTGTCCAAATTTTTGTGCAGATGTATGTTGTCATGGACCGAATGTTTTGTGTTCCCCTAAATTCATATGTTGAAGCCCTAACTCCCAATGTAATGGTGTTAGGAGGTGGGGCCTATGGGAGGTGATTAGGTCCTGAGGGTGGAGTGGAGCCCTCATGAATGGGATTAGTACCCGTACAAGAAGAGGAAGAAACCTCCATGCTCTCTCTCTTCTATCTCGAGCTCTAGCTCTATCCCTGGCTCCTTCTCTTTCTCTGCCACATGAAGACACAAGAAGATGCTAACTGTAAACAAGGAAGGGGGCTCTCCCCATAACCCACCATGTCAGCATTCTGTTCTCACACTTCCAGGTTCCAGAACTGTAAGAAACAAACATGTTTGTTGTTTAAGCCACTCAGCATATGGTATTTTTATTATAGCAGCCTGAACTGACTATATCTTAAGTAGATACCTAGAAATGGAATTGTTGGGTCATATTGATAACTCTATGTTTAAACCCATGAGGAGTTGTCAGTTGTCAGTTTTCCAAGGCAGCCACACCATTTTACATCCCTATCAGCAGTGTATGAGGTTTCCAATTTCTCCATATACTTACCAGCACTTTATTATCTATCTGACTAGTTGAATTCAGCCATCCTAGTGCATGTGGAATGCTATCTTATTGTGGTTTTGATTTGTATTTGCCTGATGGTTAATATGTAGAAAAATTTTTCATGTGTTTACTGGCCATTTGTATATCTTCTTTGGAGAAATGCCTATTCAGGTCCTTTTCCTATTTTACAACTGGCTTATATATTTTTATTATTTTTATAATATGTGTATATTTTATTATTTATTATTATATATTTTATTTTTATATTATACATACAGGTCCCTTATCAGATATATGATTTGTAGGTATTTTCTCCCATTCTGTAGGCTTTTTACTTTAAATTTTTTTTTTAATTATGTTTATTCATTTTTTAGAGAGAGACAGAGCATGAGCAGGGGAGAGGCAGAGAGAGAGGGAGACACAGACTCTGAAGCAGGTTCCAGGCTCTGAGCTGTCAGCACAGAGCCTGACACGGGGCTCAAACCCATGAACCATGAGATCATGACCTGAGCTGAAGTTGGATGCTTAACTGACTGAGCCACCCAGGCACCCCTAGGCTGTCTTTTTACTTTTACTTGCTGTCCTTTGATGCACAAAAGTTTTAATCTTGATGATATCTTATTTTGTAATCCTTTTGTATTTTGTCACTTGTGCCTTGGTGTCATACTTAACAGATGGTTGCCTAATCTAAGATCACAAAGGTTAATCCTATGTTTTCCTCTAAGACTTACAGTTTTAAGTCTTACATTTAGGCTTTTGACCATTTGAGTCAGTTTTGTTAGTGATGGCATGAAGTGAGGGTCCTCCTCTATTCTTCTGCAGATGGTTATCCTGTTGCCCCAGCACCATTTGTTGGGAAGATTTTTCTTTTCCAATTGAACTGTCTTGGCATCCTTGTCAAAAAGTCAGTTGGTCCACCCACTTTGTTTCATTTCAAATTTTTACCCAAAAAACTTTGCTGGTGTAGATATTGATATGGGACACACACAAAAAAAACACATGAACAGACAGGTGCATTGAACAAAAGCAAGCAGTGGAGACTCTTCAACTATTTCTGGATGGCAGTGGAGAATGGCCTCCATCCTGCGTTAAATGCTTCTACTACTGTCTGTTTTAGTGCATGCTGGTTGGTTTGTCTATTTGCTGCTTGGCATCATGTGCTGAAAAGATTTTATTCTATTTCAAAGCAAACCAGAGACTCCTGAAAAGATGCTGGCTCTAGACAATTTGGTAGACCTTAACATTTGCCACAATTTAACCAGCTATATTTCTTCTTAGACTAAGATTTTGACCAACCTGGGAGCCCACTGAAATTTTAGTTGTAAACTAAACCTGTTGAGGACATTGCTGCTTTTCTTGTGGCATCATGGCATCTTTTTCAAGGCTGCAATTGAAGAAGTTGCTCAGTCCCAGGATTGCCTTCCCACTAAAGCTCTGGATTCAGGGAGACTGCCCATTTATAATAATGGCATAGCAGTGTTAAAAGCATCAGAAAATCCAGGAGCTGAAATTAAAATACTGTCCTTGCAAACAGATCTCTTGTTGAAAGGGAAGGGAAGAGAGAATGTGTACTCCCTAACAACTCAGGATCAGTTCAAATATACTAGACTTGCCCATGGTTCAAGCACTGTCTGCCAAGCCACAGAGGGAGGGAACAGAGGCTTCAAGGAGAAAGGCCACCTTAAGAGAGTTTATCATTCAAAATCCATCAAATGGAGGCTCACATCACTCAACCTTGTGTGATCTTCATTGTTTGAGGTACATTTACAACAGTGCTCGTCAAGGGCCTGCAAGTCAGCTCTGGTTATAGGAGATTCTTCAGCCTTGTCTCAGATTTCAATGTCATTCCCATTTGTTCCACTGAACAACTAGTACATGCCAAGCTCCATAGGCGTATTGTGGGACTGGGGGTCAGAGGTAAAGATGAATATAGAAAGGCACAATCCTCACTGTGATGGAGTTTATAATTCAGCAGAACTTTGCCAGAATTGAATGTTGAAGCAACCATGCATTGTTTACAAAATTATGGAGTTTTATTAGGCGATAGTTCCTGTGTTTGGTATTTCCCCAAACCCCTCTCAGATTCAATGATTCAGTAGGATGAGAATCAACAAAACTGTTACAGTAATGGTTATGGCTTATTGCAGTGGAAGGATATAGATTAAAGTCAACAACAGCAAAAGGTGTATGGGACAGAGTCTAGGAGAGACTGGGCACAAACTTCCAGCTGTCCTCTCCCATTGGCATCATATAGGCAATGCTTAATTCTTCAGGCAGTGTTATAAGGCAATGCACATGAAGTGTTGCCAACAAGGGAAGCTCACTGAGCCTTGTAGTCCAGGAGTTTTATTGGGGTTCTATTAAATATGTATGGGTGACTGCCCACGTGGTTGACCTAACTCCAGACCCTCAGGGTAATAACATGTGGCCCAAGGCCCTCAATAAGTCACACTGTTAGCGTAAACTATCTGGGATAGCCCAAGAAACTTAGGTAAACAAAGATACTTTTATCAGGCAGGATATTCCAATGACCCAGAGGTTATCTCTTAAGAGTTGAGTAAGGGCCAAACTTTTCCAGGAAATGTACATGTTTGGACAACACAGACTTGCTGAAATAATCCTTCACTACACAGAACACAAATGCATTCTCATTGGTAAAAAAAAAAAAAAAATTCAGACAGGGGCACCTGGGTGGCTCAGTCAGTTGAGCATCTGACTTCGGCTCAGGTCATGATCTCGCAGTTTGTGAGTTTGAGCCAAGTGTCAGGCTCTGTGCTGACAGCTCAGAGCCTGGAGCCTGCTTCGGATTCTGTGTGTGTGTGTGTCTCTCTCTGTCCCTCCCCCGCTCGTGCTCTCTCTCTCTCTCTCTCTCTCTCAAAAATAAACATTAATAAAAATCAGACATTACAGTAAAGTCTAAATCACCCCTCCCCATGTAGGAGCATCTTTACAAATGCAATATTTGCCTAGGCACTGTTGCTAGAAGCTCTCTGTTGTAGTGTGTGCTGGGACTCTGTCTCAGAACAGCTTCAACATCTAGTAGGAAGACAGATGGTACAAAGCATGCTTAGCATTAGAATAACTTTCTGTATACTTCCCAAGGAATTCTGACAAGGACTCAGAGATTCCATTCCATCTGAATCCTAATAGATTGTGGGAAATTTAAAACTTTCTCTTAGGAAAAGAAGACAACTGAAGAGATACTTGTTCTCAAGACAGGTATTAAGTCTAGAGTGGCTTATGCTAGTTCTTTTGGGATTCCTTAGGAAGGCAGTATGGAATTAGAATGCTAACATCAGAATTGAGCTTGAGTCCTGGCTTTGTCACTTCTTGGTGACTATAGCAGGTTGACTTGTGTCATCTCCTAAAAGATACGTCCAAGTCCTAAACCCTGATCCCTGTGAATGTCCCCTTATTTGGAAATAGGGTCTTTGCAGATGTAATTAGATTCAATATCGAGAGATGACATCATCCTGTACTTAAGGTGGGCCACGAACCCATCCTTCTAAGAGATGAGAAGGAGATTTAACCACAAAGAGACACACACAGGAGAAGGCTGTGTGGATGTGAAGGCAGAGAATGGATTAACGCAGCCTCAAGCCACACAATGCCAGCATGGATACCACCACTAGGAACCGAGAAGCAGCAAGAAGGATTCTTCCCCAGACACTCCAGAAGCAACTAAGCCTGCCGACAACTTGATTTCAGATTTCTGGTTTCAAAAACTGTAAGAGGATGCATTTTTGTTGTTTTCAACTGCCACGTTTGTAGCAATGTTTTATTGCAGGGCCAGGAAAATAATACAGGGACCTTGTGCCACTTTCTGAACTCATCTAGTCTGTATCATCTATACGACAGTGATAGCCACCTCTTGATAGGATTAAACAAGATCATGTATAAGTAACAGCGAGAAGTCTTTCTAATTCAAAATTTTTATTTCCTAGAAATTCTCATATGCTTCACAAAGATACTGTTTTGGGGGATTCTGGGAAATGGTTTTATATTTTTTTGGCAGTATGACTATAAACTCAATGGAAGATGAACTTCAGAGAAAAATTCTATGAAATCTCATATGATTCCAGTGCAAAAGAATAAGTAAAGGGGAACATGAATTGGAATAAGTGTCAGCTACCTAGGCTCTGCTTTAAGAGTTCTCCTTCCCTTTATGACAGCAATTGCTATGTGACTTTGTTACTTGGAAAGCTAAGTCCCAAGGTCTGGGGGGTCCCAGATTGGGGGGCTGTGTTAAGCTACGCTCACTATGCCAGGGCAGGTGGTGAACACAGCCCCTGCTTCTTTCCTCTGGGTCCTCTGTGTTGATGCTGTGCTTTAGCACAAAGTGCCAGAGGGCACTGAGGGACAAGAACTACATCCTTAACAGTAAAAATTATTCCCAAATGGACTGAAAAGGCATATTGCTATATGCCCAGAATTGCCATAATGTACATCTGTGCTTTTGCCTCTCTGGTATGTTGGCATGTTGGCATGTCATTGCTTACCCACAAGTCTGGAAGAGCGGTCTCTGATGTAGGTACCACCGTGGCCCCAGATCACTTGTCCCTGTCACTAGAAGGACTTATGTTAAAGAAGCCCCCAGCCCACTCCTTCAGGAAAAGCAAATCCTATATTCACTGGCATGGATGGGGGGGGGGGGGAATGGATAGAAACTTAATTTATTAGGCACTTATTCTGTGCCAGGAAAAAGGCAGCTGCATTTACATACATTTTGTTCTCATACATTTAATCCTCATTTGATTAAGTTGGAAAGATCCTAGCTTAAATTAGATATGGGGGATGTGGCCTGCAGATAAATTGAACAAAGAACTCAGCCTTCCCAGACTGAGGGAGAAGGACTATCTGCCTTTAAAAGATACTTTTTGTTAAAGAACCACAGTTTTGTCCCAACAGAATCATTCATTCATTTTCATTCATTATTTCAACAAATATTTACTAAGTGCCTTTTATGTGTCAGTCAGAAATATCTACCCTGTGAAGCTTACATCCTAGCTTGGGGAGAAGACATAATAGATTGGCAAAATATATATGCTATATGAAAAGATAATTTGCAGGATGGGAAAAATAAAGAAGAGTGATAAGGTTTGGGAGTGTGGGGGTAAACAGGGTGGTCAAGGTACACTTCACTGAGAAGATGACACCTGAGCCAAGACTTACAGCAGGTGAGGGAGGAGCCATGTGGGCTTCTGGGGAAGAGCCTTCCAGGCAGGAGCAGAGGTCCTACTGTGGGAGGGTGCTTGGCTTGTACGGAACAGCAGGAACAGCAGCTAGGATAGAGTAAATGAGGCGAGATCACCAGTGGGGAGGTAGAAGAGGTAAAGGTAGGGAAAGATCATAGTGGATCTCATCAGCAACTGTAAGGATGGACATGGAGGGTATTGGAGGGTTTCTGCTGGAGGACTGTTCAGATTAGAACCATTCTTTAAAGGGATCACTCTTGGGTCTACGTTGATAAGACTGTAGAGAGGCGTGTCAGTTTCCTAGAACTGCTGTGACAACATACCATAAACTGAGTGGCTTAAAACAACAAACATCTATTCTCTAAACATTCTGGAGGCTAGAAGTCTGAAATCCAGGGGTTGTCATCAGGGCCATGCTCCCTCTAAAGACTCTGGGGAAAATCCTTCCTGGCTTCCTCCAGTTCCTAATGGTTCCATCAATGGCATTCCTTGATGTTCCTTGGCTTGTGGTAGCATAAATTCAATCTCTGCCTTCATCTCCACATGGCCTTCTTTTTTTTTTCTTTTTCTTTTTTTGAGAGAGAGCGTGAGTGAGGGGCAGAGAGAGAGGGAGAGAAAATCCAAGGAGTGGCAGAGAGAGAGAGAGAGAGAGAGAGAGAGAGAGAGAGAGAGAGAAGCAGGGCTCACCTGAGGCTGGGCTGGTGTTTCTACCCAAAGCGGGAGTAGTGGTCACCTTAAGGGGGCTCGAACTCACAAACCATGAGATCATGGCCTAAGCTGACATCAGATGCTTAGCTGATTGAGCCACCCAGGTGCCCTCCACATGGCCTTCTTTCCTGTATCTATGTATCTCTAACTCTCTCACTCATAAGGACACCAGTCATTAGATTAGGGCCCATCCTAATCCAACCTCATCTTAACTTGATTATGTTTGCAAAGACCTTATACCCAAATAAGGTCATATTCAAAGATACTGATGTTAGGACTTCAATATATCTTTACCTCAGACACAGTTCAACCCACAGAACAAATCAAGGGTGGAAGCAGGAAGCCCAGCTAAGAAGCAATGTCAGCAACCCAGGTAAGAGAGAGATTGTTAGCTTGGATCTAAGTTGTAGTAGAAGAGTAATGAGAAGTGGCCTGACTCCAGATATATTTTGAAATCTGAGCGAAAAGTATTTCCTGACACATTGAAAGTCAAAAGGGAGGCATCAAGGACGTCTCAAGGTTTTTCATGTGAGCACTTGGAAGATTAGAGATATCATTGATTGAAACGGGGAAAGCTGTGGGGAGAGCAGACTTGGGGTATGAAGATCAGGTGTTCTATTTTCAACATGTTTCATTTAAGATGTCTTTCAGACATCCAGGAAAAATGTTGAGTAGGAAATTAAATAATCAAGTCTGTAGTAGTTCAGGGAGAGGCCCGAGCTAGAGATGTAATTGGGAATTGTGGGCATATAGACAATGAGCTCCTTATCTTGCCCATTCTATAGACACCATATCAGGAAAATATTTGCTTGAAAGTTACAGCTGGATATCTGGAAGTTATTCTGATGTCAAAAAGGGCTGTGAAATTGGGGAGCCTCGGTGGTTCAGTTGATTAAGCATCTGGCTTTTGATTTCAGTTTAGGTCATGATCCCAGGGTTGTAGGATCAAGCCCTATGTCAGACTTTGTGCTGAACATAGGGCCTGCTTGGGATTCTCTCTCTCTCCCTCTCCCTCCCCCTCTCCCTCTCCCTCTTCCTCTCCCTCCCTCTCTCTCTCTCTCTCTCCCTCTCTGTGAAAAATAAGTAAATAAACATTAAAAAAAAAAGAAAAAGGCTGTGAAAGAGTAAAGCATTTGCCAGGTTTCTTAACAAAACCCTCAAAGTCACTTATCCTTCTGTAGGAAAGGAATATGACAAATAAACTTGTTTACTTAAGACAATAGGTAACATTTATTGAGCTCCTATTACATGCCGAATTTATTTTGTAAGCTCTTTCATTCAATGCTTACAATAACCACTTGAGATGGATTGGTATTGTCGCTAGTCTCAACTGCAAAGGAGAAAACCTAACTTTAAGGTGGTTAGGTAACTCATTCAGAGATATCCATCTTCTGAGTGGCACAGTGGAGATTCAAACACACGTTTGTCTGAGAGTGGAATTGGAGATGTTGAACACTGTGCTATTTAACCTTACAAGTGTCTGTATGCATTGTGTAGAGCTCTCTTAGGAAAGCATTTCTCAATTTCTCAAATTACCTCTAATTTCCTATTCTTAACTTTTGATAACCCTTAACGTCTCATTTCTATTTTTTTTTAAAGTAGGCTTCATGCCCAACATGAACATGGCATGAACTCATGACCCTGAGATTGAGACTTGCATGCGCTACTGACAGAATCATCATGGCACCCCTCAACCCCTCATTTTTGAGAGTGTGTCTGAAGTTCCCGTGGGCAAGGTTAAACACTTTTGTGTTCAGAAAAGAATGTTTACTAAGCTGTCGCCTCAAGACCCATCACCTTTCAGCTGATTATGACTATGGCTGCTAGGACCCAAATAGCCATTTAGTAAGTGTTCATGATGTGCCAAACACTGTGCTCAGGGCTTCACATATAATAACTTTTCTAACCTTCACAATAATTCAGTGGGGGTACAAATGATCTTTTATGATAAGGAAATTGAAGCATGGAAAGATAAAATAATTTTCCCATGGTCATAACGCTGATGGATGGGATAGCTGGCATTTGAACCCAGGCACTCTCCCTCCATACCCTGTCCCATGCAGTGTCTTCTTTGGAAGCAATAGGTATAATAGTAATTAGAATCGCAACCAGAAAATACATCAATACTTGTGTCAATACCCCACTCAAATTTAGATAAGGAAGCCTAAGGTAAATAAAATCTTATCCTGACTGTTGCTATAGTTAGTTTACCTCTTTCTTCCTACCTTTCTTTTTTTGCCAGTAATAGATTTGGAACAAGGTGGCAGCCCCATGAAAGTGGGGTCACAGGGATCATGTCACATAGGGGACAGAAGGTCAGCTTTGGCATCAGCTCACTGACCAACTACCAATCAGGGTGACTTAGCAGTGGCAGAACCCGGAGAACACACCCTCAGAGGCTACTTGATGTGGATTTTCTGACTTCACTCCCTTGACATGTCCTAGGAAAAGTTGGATCTCCTTCTCTTGCCACAGCGCCTAGAAGTGTTTCTTGCCATTTCTCTGCTGCTTGGTCAACCACAAGGACAGGGCTGATGAAAAGGAGGGGTGTGAGTTACATCAGGATGGATTATGACTCAAGGGCTGATGAAAAGGAGGGGTGTGAGTTACATCGGGATGGATTATGTTTTATCCTATTTTAGTTTCTATAAATAACCAGGTTATTTAGGAGTCTAAACTCATGTGTTTAAAACAAAAATGTCTATGGGTGCCTGGGTGGCTCGGTTGGTTGAGTGTCTGACTCTTGCTTTTGGCTCAGGCCATGATCTCACAGTTCATGACTTCCAGCCCTTGCACGGGCTCCACACTGATGATGAGGAACCTGCTTCGGATTCTTTCTCTCTCCTTCACTCTCTGCCCCTCCCCTGCTTGTGTGCTCTCTCTTTCTCAAAATAAATAAATAAACTTTAAAAAGAAAAAAAATGTTTAATGTTTTTTTCTAGTAATTTTGTCCGACCAGGCTTGCCAACATTTACCAATGGGTCTGTCATTCTTTATTAATATCTTTCCCAAATTTTATAATTCTTTAGGCATTCTTGTTTTAGAACAGTCTCACTTTGATATTTAAGACTCATTCCTGTTCATTTCCAAACTTCCACCTCAAAAGTCATTCCAAGCTATTTTTCCTTGTCTTCCTAGGACTAACTAGACCTGTCTTAGTTATCGGAGTTTATGAGGTTAAATGTGGTTTGTACAAGTGTGGTTGAGAGCAGGTTTGATTCCCTTGACAGGATCAGATTTGATCTAATAGGCAACATTCCAGACCACATGGCTCTGTAATTGTACTGGCTTCTCTTTTCCCCCTTCTCACTGCCCCTGTCCTTCCCATACCTCTTGACCTGGGGATTATCCTTTCCTTCAGGTTAACTGTCTTTGATCTGGCATCCGCAATGTGACCTAAACCTAGTGATTTTCACTAGAGTCTCTTTGACATAGTGGAAGAATATGAATCTTTGTCTTGTCAAATGTTGAGTGTATAAGCTGTTCCATTGTGGAGACCTCTCTCCATCTTGCAATCATCCTGAAGTTTCTCTTCTTCGTGCTCAACTAACAGGGGCAGATTTGACCTCTACTAGATAGAGTGATGTTCAACCAAGGAATAAAATACAATTCTCCCCTCCTTGTAGTTTTCCCAAACATTTATAGCTGATTCTCTTGGGGTCTTACCCTGGGTTTTAGAGAATGGAAGGAAATAGCTTCTTTTCATAAACACTATATTAGTCAAAAACCTGAGGACACCTTTACCTCTTAAACTTTTTCTTATAGTCACTGAGTGGGGGTGTGGTAGGAAAGTAGGATTGGCTCTGAACCTGAGGTGCATAGATGCCCCCAACTGATAGCAACTCTCTGAATGTGGGGTGCTTAATACATCTGGTTAATTCTAGGGCTATGGGAAAAATTTCACTTGATGGTCTGTTACATATAATTGCATGTTTTAATAGTTTAGGGTAGAATTTACCCAAGTTGTTTTTCAGCAACAAAAGCCACCTTATTAAGATCTGTGTGCTTATTGTGAGATACAACATCCATTCTTCCCATCCTCCTTGCTAGCAGAATCATGATTTTGCTCATGAAGAAAGTCTCCTCTTTCTTCTCTCTCATTATTTTTCTGGATCGTTTAAGAGCAAGACACAGACATGGTGTCTCTTCATTCTTAAATATTTCAGTGTATATTTTCTTTTTTTTTTTTTAGTCTTTTTTTTTTTTTTTGAGAGAGAGTATGTGAGCAAATGGGGGAGGGGCAGAGGGAAAGGGAGAGAGAGAATTCCAAGCAGGCTCCACACACAGCACAGAGCCCTACCACGGGGCTCGATCTCACAACCTGGAGATCATGACCTGAGCTGAAATACATCTTCAATACATCTTCTAGAATCACCAACAGAGCCACCCAGGTGCATTTTTGGTCAGTTGGCTCAATAATATACTTTACAGCAAAAGAAAATCCAAGGCATTTGTCTTGTCTCTTGAGTCTGTTTTTAATCTATGACTATTCCTGAGTTTGTCTTTGTATTTCATGAGTACAGGTCAATGAGTTTGTAGACTGTCCCCAGTCTGAGTTTGGCCGATGTTTCCTGGTGATCAGTCAGGTTATGCACACCACTCAGCAATGATGCTCAGTTCTTGGTACTTCACTTCAGGAGGCACATGTTGATGAGCCCCATTGGGCGGAGAATTCTAATATGAACATTACTGACTTACTGGCCGGTTGTGTCGGCTACTTTGTTACCACACCTCAGAATTCCACATATTCCAGCTTTTGTACTGACTACACTGAAGGTCCTTTCTCTCCCATTCCCTTAATGCAACAAGCTGTTGATCATCATCAGAGGACTAATTCTAGGGACTTATCTAGTAGAACCAGATCTATTTCTACTCATTTAATTTGGGTGGAAAGTTCCTGCAAATACGCTTGGCCCTCCATGCACTATTCCTGGTACCCACAGCCCTGCTCAAAATTCAGAAGATTACCCAAAATTAGTTTGCTTGAAAAACCTCAGGCTTCCAGTGATTGTTCCCGAATAGCATTCAAAATGGGATTTTATTTTATTTTTAAAGCTTATTTATTTATTTTTGAAAGAGAGAGCACACACCTGTGAGTGAGGAAGAGGCAGAAAGAGAGGGGGACAGAGACTCCCAAGCAGGCTCTGGGCTGTTAGTGCAGCGTCCGATGTGGGAGTTGACCCCATGAACTCGGATCGTGACCTGAGCTGAAATCAAGAGTTGGACGCTTAATCGACTGAGCCAGCCAGATGCCCCTCAAAATGGGGTTTTAGTGCCTAACTATCATTTTTAGGGAGTGAAAAGCTACAGAACTGATAGGTTGATTTTTATTTTTTAAAGAACGTAGGTGCTTTCTGGCCAGGTGCTCTTTGTCCTAGATCTGGCAAAAACAGACTTAATGAGCATGTGCTCACAAGTCGGCTACGGTCTTTCCAGGCTATGCCTTGCTTTTCTTCAGACGAATTTTTCCTAATACTTTCTGTGTACTTGGCTTTCCCAGGGGAGGAAGGGGTGCCAATGTGCTCCACTGCACTTTCTTCTGAAATTCTCAGTGACATGAGCAGATACGTCAAGCATATGAGGCCTTCCGTGTAGGTGGGAGATGTGTTCTATCACATCTCTGCAGAGTAACCCTCTCTTCCTTCACCAGGCTCTCACCGAGATTAGACAGGTGACTGTGGGATGCGAGAGGCTGCTGGCTTCTTTTGTGAGTCGTCGCTGGCTGTGGGTCTTCTGTGGGGGAGAGTGCCTCCCACTCAGTGGATCCTCAACAACAGACAGGCTGCCATGGAGCAGGTGTCAGCAACAGGAAGTGAAACCAGAAGTAGCCAGAGCACATGGCTAAGAGGGTGGTGACAAGAAGGGGATCTGGCTTTTGTGGTTGAGCTTGGACTCGTGATGAATGACCATCCACAGTGTTCCTCCAGGAAGCTGACATGTGGGGAGTTTTATTTTTTTGTGGCAGCCAGAAGTATCATTTCATACGAGCCACATTTGACACTGCAGGCACTTGACCAGTGTTTTTGACACATGGTTTTGAAGGGGGCTATGCCTCCAGGTTCTTAAATAATGGCTAAGTGAGTTTTAAGAATGATAAATAACCTACAAGCATATTTGTATGCCACAAAAAAAAATAGAGGGGCGCCTGGGTGACTCAAGTCGGTTGGGCGTCCAACTTCGGCTCAGGTCATGATCTCACAGTCTGTGAGTTCAAGCCCCATTTCGGGCTCTGTCCTGACAACTCGGAGCCTGGAGTCTGCTTCGGATTCTATGTCTCCCTCTCTCTCTGCCCCTCACCTGCTCTCACTGTGTGTGTGTCTCTCTCTCAATAAAATAAAATAAAATAAAAACATAAAAAAGAGAACAGTATTAATATTACTATCCTCATGATTATAAATATAACCCTCATTTGGAGATGTCCTTGCTTGCATGGTGCAGGTTTTGCAGGGGAGTGGTTGAGATGCTGTGTGTTCCTCTCAGTTTGAGGCTGCATTCTGCACCACTGCTAGCCCATGACGGCTCATCTCTTAAGAGCATCTTTTTTGGCATTAAAAACAATAAATGTATACAATTTACACACCATAAAGCTCACCACTTCGAAGTGTACAATGCAGTGACCTTTAGTATGTGTGCAAGGTTGTGCCACTATTATCACTGATTCCACAACACTTTTATCACCCCCAGAGAAACTCCATACTCATTAGCAGTCACTCCCCAGTTCCCCCAGCCCCCAAGCCCCTGGCAACCACTAATCTACTTCCTGTCACTATGGATTTACCTGTTATGGGCGATTCATATACACAGAGCATACAATAAGTGGCCTCGTGTGTCTGGCTTCCTTCACTTGCACAGTATTTTCGAGGTTCGTCCACATCGCAGCATATATTAGTGCTTCATTATTATACCTTTTAGTTGCTGGATAATATTCTATTGTATGGACATATGACATCTTACTTGTCCATTCATTAGCTGATGGACATTTGGGTGATTTCCGGCTTTTGACCATTAAGAACAATGATGCTATGGGGCGCCTGGGTGGCTCAGTTGGTTAAGTGTCCGACTTTGGCTCAGATCATGATCTCACAGTTCACGGGTTCGAGCCCTGTGCCGACTTTGTGCTGACAAGCTCAGAGCCTGCTTCGGATTCTGTGTCTCCCTCTCTCTCTGTCCCCACCTCACTCAACACTCTCTCTTTCTCTCAAAAATAAACATTAAAAGATAAAAATAAAAAAGAACAATGTTGCTATGAAGATTCGTGCAGACGTTTTACTAGGGACATGTTTTCATTTCTCTTTTTTTTATTTATTTATTTTTTTTAATGAAATTTATTGACAAATTGGTTTCCATACAACACCCAGTGCTCATCCTAAAAGGTGCCCTCCTCAATACCCATCACCCACCCTCTCCTCCCTCCCACCCCCCATCAACCCTCAGTTTGTTCTCAGTTTTTAACAGTCTCTTATGCTTTGGCTCTCTCCCATTCTAACCTCTTTTTTTTTTTTTTTCCCTTCCCCTCCCCTATGGGTTCCTGTTAAGTTTCTCAGGATCCACATAAGAGTGAAACCATATGGTATCTGTCTTTCTCTGTATGGCTTATTTCACTTAGCATCACACTCTCCAGTTCCATCCACGTTGCTACAAAAGGCCATATTTCATTTTTTCTCATTGCCACGTAATAGTCCATTGTGTATATAAACCACAATTTCTTTATCCATTCATCAGTTGATGGACATTTAGGCTCTTTCCATAATTTGGCTATTGTTGAGAGTGCTGCTATGAACATTGGGGTACAAGTGGCCCTATGCATCAGCGCTCCTGTATCCCTTGGATAAATTCCTAGCAGTGCTATTGCTGGGTCATAGGGTAGGTCTATTTTTAATTTTCTGAGGAACCTCCACACTGCTTTCCAGAGCGGCTGCACCAATTTGCATTCCCACCAACAGTGCAAGAGGGTTTCCGTTTCTCCACATCCTCTCCAGCATCTATAGTCTCCTGATTTGTTCATTTTGGCCACTCTGACTGGTGTGAGGTGATACCTGAGTGTGGTTTTGATTTGTATTTCCCTGATAAGGAGCGACGCTGAACATCTTTTCATGTGCCTGTTGGCCATCCGGATGTCTTCTTTAGAGAAGTGTCTATTCATGTTTTCTGCCCATTTCTTCACTGGGTTATTTGTTTTTCGGGTGTGGAGTTTGGTGAGCTCTTTATAGATTTTGGATTCTAGCCCTTTGTCCGATATGTCATTTGCAAATATCTTTTCCCATTCCGTTGGTTGCCTTTTAGTTTTGTTGGTTGCTTCCTTTGCTGTGCAGAAGCTTTTTATCTTCATAAGGTCCCAGTAATTCACTTTTGCTTTTAATTCCCTTGCCTTTGGGGATGTGTCGAGTAAGAGATTGCTACGGCTGAGGTCAGAGAGGTCTTTTCCTGCTTTCTCCTCTAAGGTTTTGATGGTTTCCTGTCTCACATTTAGGTCCTTTATCCATTTTGAGTTTATTTTTGTGAATGGTGTGAGAAAGTGGTCTAGTTTCAACCTTCTGCATGTTGCTGTCCAGTTCTCCCAGCACCATTTGTTAAAGAGACTGTCTTTTTTCCATTGGATGTTCTTTCCTGCTTTGTCAAAGATGAGTTGGCCATACGTTTGTGGGTCTAGTTCTGGGGTTTCTATTCTATTCCATTGGTCTATGTGTCTGTTTTGGTGCCAATACCATGCTGTCTTGATGATGACAGCTTTGTAGTAGAGGCTAAAGTCTGGGATTGTGATGCCTCCTGCTTTGGTCTTCTTCTTCAAAATTCCTTTGGCTATTCGGGGCCTTTTGTGGTTCCATATGAATTTTAGGATTGCTTGTTCTAGTTTTGAAAAGAATGCTGGTGCAATTTTGATTGGGATTGCATTGAATGTGTAGATAGCTTTGGGTAATATTGACATTTTGACTTATTTATTTTTCCAATCCATGAGCATCATTTCTCTTGATATATATCTAAAAACAGAATTCTGCAGTCCCAGGGTAATTCACATTTAATTTTCTGAGGAACTATAAAATCATTTTTCACAGTGGCTGCATCATTCCTGCTAGCAAAGTATGAGAGTTATTTTTTCCACATGCTTGCCAAATGTTGTTACTGTCTTTTTTGTGTGTGTGTCTACCCTCCTAGTGGGTTGAAGTGAGGCTTATTGTGGTTGTGAGCATTTTCTACACAATATTCTCACACACATTAGAACTGTGGTTTGCACACAGGAGTTCCCCTAGCCCATGGTTTATTGGAAAACCTTAGCCATTCTGTCATTTAACCAAGATCTGCTAGCATCCGCCGTGTGCCAAGAACTTCTCAGAAGTGCTGCGAACATGACACAGAGAGAGCAAGGTACATCCGCCTGGCTGTCATGGAATTTACATTCAGTAAATTCTGAGGAAAAGGATAAAGATGTGTACGTGCATGGTGTATTAGGGTTCTCCAGAGAGAGAGATTTATATAGAAAGACAGATTTATTTTAAGGAATGGCTCACACAGTTGTGAAGGCTTGGTGAGTCCAAAATCTGATGGGAGAGGCCAGCAGGCTGGTCACTCAAGGAAGAACCACAGTTCGAGTTCAAAAGCAGTCTTCTGTAGAATCAGAAGAGCTGATATCATAAGTGAAGTCTAAAGGCTATCTGCTGGCAGAATTCTCTCTTGCTCAAGGGAAGTCAGTTTTTTGTTCTATTTAGGCCTTTAACAGATTGGATGAGGCCCACCCACATTAGGGAGGGCAAGGTGCTTTACTCAAAGCCTACTAACTTAAACGTAAATCTCATTCAAAAACACCCTCACAAGAACATCCAGAATAGCATTTGTCCACATCTGGGGACCTTGGCCTAGCCATTAACTGTCACAGAGGGTATCCACAGTAGATAGGTGATTGGGGAAGACTATCTGGGCAGGTGACATTTAAAATGAGGTCTAAAGGAGGAGAAAAAATCAAGTGTGCAGTGAGAAGAACATTCCAGGGAGACGACACTGGCCTCAGCGTCACCTTCTGTAAAGTGTGATATGTCTTCCATCACCTGCCATCAAAGTCAGTAAATAAGAAAAAAAAAAAAAAAAAAAAAGGAATAATGGCTGGAACCAAGGTTGTGGCATCATATGCCAAAGCTACTTCTAGTCCAAAGCTAGTCAGCTAGTTTCTGAAATAGGGAATTTTGTCCACTTCCCAAGTTGGACACCAAGGCAGGTTTCTAAGGAAAGCAATGGAAAAAAAAGACACACAGCAAAAGTTCCAGAGAAGAGGACTGAGACCTTGAGTATTCACTTAATCATCTCCTTGGGAGTCTATAATTACAAATTATATCAGATATGTAAGGACCCAACCTATTTTTAAAAAAACATTTTTTTTAATGTTTATTTATTTCTGAGACAGAGAGAGACAGTGCATGAGTGGGGGAGGGGCAGGTAGAGAGGGAGACACAGAATCCCAAGCAGGCTCCAGGATCCGAGCTGTCATCACACAGCGCGACGCGGGGCTCGAACTCACAAACTGTGAGATCATGACCTGAGCCGAAGTCGGTCACTCAACCGACTGAGCCACACAGGCGCCCCCCTACCTATTTTTAAAAACGTAGAGCCTATTCTCACAGTGAGGAGTCCCCAGATCCAGACCCTTCCTTGACAAGAGAGGACAAGCCTGCTCACCCTAGCCTTTGCTGCCACCTCCGTGATTCCCAGAGCCTCTGGCTTGGGACATCCCTGCCCATGGATTGGCCTTACTCCATTTTATTGGGGTGTCGAGTTCAGGGAAACACAAGACCAAACCAAACCCCTACCAACACACTTCTCCTGCACCATGCAGTTCGGACTTGAATGTGAACAGTTCTTTCTGCCATGTGGTGGTGACCAGGTGCCAGGGCTTGCTGGCTTCTCCTCAGCGAACTCTCTAGGCTGTAGGCAGGGTGTGACCATCTCTCCTGGCCCGACTTTGTATTTTGTAGGCTTCAGGTTTCCTTCTTTCTCAGGGAAGGGCTGACTGGCTTCCACGCCAGCAAATGTGGGCTAATTATTTGCCTTTGGTATGTTTATGTAGCAAAAATGTGTGTCTTTTTTCTTTGGTTTCCTGCTCTAGGGTCTCTCATTCTGTCTTCTTGTTAAGGAAGACACAGAACATCTCTCTGCAAGGGAAGTATAAAATGCTCTGCATTGTTTCCCCCTGGTCAGAGTAGACTCCTTTTGTGCTCTCCTCTGTGGAAGAACTAAGACTCTGTGTCTCCTTTTCCTCAGGCTAGGAGATGACTATTTGATTCCATTAACTCAACTTTTTTTTTTATATGTAAATTTATTCACCAGCCAGGTTGTAACAGCTTCAGAAACTGACCCTAAAGCCAGAGAAGCATGTGTAGTTTGAAAACACTTGTGTGAATAATTTAAATTCTGGCAAAAAATTTAGGTATGCAAGTGGAGAATAGGGAATACATTCTCTGGTTGAATGTTAACTCCTTCTAAGGATAACATAAAGCCAAACAGGTGGTCATAGGACCTCTTTTACCTTTCCCGAAATAATAAGAATAGTAATAGCTAACTTACTTTGCGCCAGCCATTGTTCTCACACTCTGAAGACCAACCCATCCAATCTTCACACAGCCTCAGGAGACATACTATCATCCCTACTTTTAGGTGAGAAAATAGAGCCAGAAAAGCTTGAACCACCTCCCCACCCCACCCCTACCCCTCTGAGTCCACTACACAAATTTTAAATGTAAGTGTCAAAATATTATGGAGTTTACCTTCCCAAGTCAGGAAACAGACTTCAGAGAGTCCCTGCTACCTTTATGATGGTGGCCCTGAAGGAGGGCTTCCCAAGCCTGCTCCAGCCAATGGCCAGGCCCTAAGACAGGAGGCCTATTGCCACTAGGTCCCTTTTCTGTATCAGAATGCAGGTAGAGCACTGAGGCACATGGACCCACCCTCTCTCATCAGCAGCAAGCAGATCTTCTTACTTAAGGGAGTGCCTACAGGAGAGCGTCTCCAACTGTTATGGCAGAAAACAAGCAAGGCTCCTCAGAATCTTCTCTAGTGGCAGTACTGGCTCTCTTTGTCCCGGGGCTCCACGGACGTGCTGGCAGTGGAGGAAGCCCGTGTCCAGCAGTGATGAGGCCACGGCTGGGGTGCCAGGGCAGTGCTGGCTGTGCAGGGCAGTGCGGTCCCAGAAGCAGCATCCCACCCAGGCTGTCCTGAGGCATGACACTGGCAGGGTCAGTGGCCTGATTCACTTCGTTCTTTGCCTTCTTCCAAACCTGGTTCTCTAGCCTTCCAGGCATTCACTGCGCCCACACCCCCAGCTGTCCCCCCACTGGGGACAGTGGCTTTCTGACAGATTCCTTTCCTGCCCAGCTTGCTAAAGCTGGTTTTCACTCTTTGCAACCAAGATGTTTGACTAGTATAGTCACAAAGATTTTGAGTGATTGACCTGGTTTTCTGGCTTAAATACTCTTCATCTGGATTTTTTTTCTTTTTTTACTCACCTATGCTTCATCGCTTTCCCATCAGAAGCAGAGTGATGAGGTTTTCTGTTTCTCGTCCTATTATATCCAAGCAGAATGTGGGGCTGTGGGCTGCTCTGGTCCTCACAGGCCACCTGAGAGCAATACGTTCTTCATTCCAGCCAGGATATGGGGAGGTGTGCTTAGATGCCAAGTGCACATCCTAATCTTCAGCCCTAAATCAGGTATCCCATGTCATGCTTTATAGCAATGGGTTATAGCAAAATGAACAGACAAACAGCAGTTTAGGCAAGCATCTCCAGAGCACAGCATGGCAGAGGGCTAAGGTATGGTGGTGTCTCAGACCAGGGTTAGAGCAATGGTGATGGTGAGCTATATTTCAGATGCACAGCCAACAAGATTTGCTGCTGAACTGTATGTGTATTTCAGCTTAGTTAGGATTAGGGTCTGCTGTATCCAAAATAATAAGACAGAAGTTTATTTTTCTCTGAAATCAAAGTCTGTGTAGGAAATCCAGGGCCAGTGCACCACACACTGTGCCTGTTACCAAGGAAAGGAAGCCTTCCTTCTCTCCAATCTCTCCCTTTTAGAATGGAAATGTAGGGGAGCCTGGGTGGCTTGGTCGGTTAAGCGTCCGACTTCAGCTCAGGTCATGATCTCACGGTCCGTGGGTTCGAGCCCCGCGTCGGGCTCTGTGCTGACAGCTTAGAGCCTGGAGCCTGTTTCAGATTCTGTGTCTCCCTCTCTCTGTGACCCTCCCCCGTTCATGCTCTGTCTCTCTCTGTCTCAAAAATAAATAAACGTTAAAAAAAAATTTTTTTTTTAGAATGGAAATGTACATCCTGTGCCTGTCCTGCCACTGTATTTTGGAAACTCATAACTTCCCTGGTTTTACAGGTTTGTAATGGAGAGGAATTTTGTCTCAGAACAGATCATACCTTGGGTCTCACTTATGCCTGATTTAGATGCCGTTTAGAACAGACTGTGGATTTGGAGTCGGTGCTGAAATGCATTAAGACTTTTGGGGCTGTTAGGATGGGAATAATGTATTTTGAGTGTGAGAAAGACATAAATTTGGGGGCCCAAAGGGTGGAGTCATTTGGACTGAACTGTGTTCTTCCCAGATTCACATGTCAAAGCTCTATTTGGAGGCTGTATGACTGTATTTGGAAACAAGACTTCTAAAGAGGTAATTATGGTTAAATGGGGTCATAAGTGTGGAGCTCTAATACAATAAGACTGGTGCACTTAGAAAAGAGGAGACACCAGGGAATACATGTACACATGAAGACACACAGCAAGAAGGGGACCGTCTGCAAGCCACAGAGAGGCCTCAGGAGAAACCAATCTGCTAATTCCTTGATCTTGGCATTCTAACCTTCAGTGTTGTGAGAGAATTAATGTTGTTTAAGCCTCCTGGTCTGTGTTATGGCAGCCTATCAAACTAATACAGGCTTTGCTTCTTAACTCCAAATCCATTCTTCATTGTGTTGTTTTGGCACTGGAGCTGGAATCTGTAAACATTTTTCCTTTGCTGGTTGTCATGATGTTAGCTTTGTCAGTAGATAGTACTATATGGATATGGAAGGAAGAAGGAGTTTCTCTTCTTGGTTATGGTTCTCTTTCTCTTCCACTTGCTCCCATGAGGTGACTTCCAATGGCATGCATATGGGGCATCCCATGGCCATCACTGTCCAGCTTTGGCCCATTTTCCTACCCACCATCTTTAGTCCACTGACTGTGAATTTCCTCTAAGGTAACTGGCCTAAGGGAACCCAGCAAACTTCTCCACCTCTGGTGGGCTGCAGCCATACCCTTTTCAACAAGTTTTGAGCCTTTTCCCCCTTCAAATTTGTTTCTTCTTTGCCTACTCTTTCTCAGCCCTCAGGTATCCTTTAGAGTTTTCTTTTATCCCCTTTTAGTACCCAATCCCCTATAAATAGTAATTATTTATATTAAACTTTGCCTGTTTAAGTTCTACTTCCAGACTAGACCCTGAATGATAGACATACTAACAGCTCACTATTAGGGCATCTTGGGGTGTGATCCTCATCCTCGTGGTCCAAGGCAGCCTCTGCGTTCAAGATGTCAAGATAGAGAAAGTGATAAGGGAGAGACAAAAAGTGGTCCTTTGGTACTTCCATTGACACCCAATTGGCCAGAACCAAGTCATAGGGCCACAACTAGGTACAAGGAAAGCTGAGAAATGCCATCTTTATTCTGGGGGCACATGTGCCTGGTAAAAGTTCTCTTACTATGGAAGAACAGAAAACACTGGAACCAAAGAGCAGTCCCTACTACATGAATTAGAAGTAAAATCAAGAAATCAAGGATAATTGCCAGATTTCTGACTGAGCAAAATATAGATGGTAGTGCCACTTATTAGGATGGGTAAAGCTGGAAGTTGAGAAGGCTTGGGGCCAGGGGTGGATAGAGAAAGAATCAAAGATGTTGTTTTGTCACACCAACATTGATGTTCTCATTAGAAATTTAAGTTAAACCATTGACTACAGAAAATTGGAACTCAGGGGAGTCATAAACATATAGATGACATTCAAAGGTCTATGGTTGGATGAGATTGTCTAGGGAAGTGGAATAAAAAGAGAAGAGAACAGGAGACACAGCCTGAGACTCAAACATTTAGAGGTCAGGTAGAGAAGGGAAGCCAGTAAAGGAAGCTAAAAGGAAGGAGCCATTGATATTTGATGATATCAAGGATAGTTAATTTTTTTAGGTGTGACAATGATGGAGTGGTTATGTTTTTTATAAAAAGAGTCCTTATTTAGAAAAACATACAGAAATATTTACAGATGAAATAATATGTCTGGGCCTTGCAAATAATTTGGGAGCAGGAAGTACATAGGAGATAAATGAAAACAGACTGGTCATGAATTGACACTGAGTGATAAGAGCATGGGAATTCATTATATTATCCTGTTGACTTTTGGACATATTTAAAACTTTCCATATTAGAAAAGAAAAAAAAAAGGAATGGCCACTCAAGTAGGACGACAACCAAGATATTGTGGTGTCAAGAAACCTAGGAAAAAACATGCTTCATGAAAATAGTGGGCAATGGCCAGTGCTTCTGAGGACAGAGAAGATGTGGACAGAGAGCTGACCCCTCGAGCTGACAAAATAGCTGTTGCTGGGAGTCTCATTAAGAAATCATTCAGTGGGTGGGGCTCCTGGGTGGCTCAGTCAAACATCCAACTCTTTTTTTTTAATTTTTAAAAATCTTTTCATTTATTTTTGAGAGAGAGAGAGAGAGAGAGAGAGAGAGAGAGAGAGAGACAGAGTGCAATTGGGGGAGGAATAGAGAGAGAGGGAGACACAGAATCTGAAGCTGTCAGCACAGAGCCTGATGTGGGGCTCGAACCCATGAACCACAAGATCATGACCTGAGCCAAAGTTGGATTTTCCACCGACTGAGCCACCCACGTGCCCCAAATGTCCAACTCTTGATTTCAACTCAGGTCATGATCTCATGATACATGAGTTCGAGCCCCACATGGGGCCCCACCCTGGCAGCGTGAAGCCTGCTTGGGATTCTCTCTCTCTCTGCCCCTCCCTCACTCACTCTCACTCTCTAAAATAAATAAACTTAAAAACAAAGAGTCATTCAGTGGGTTGATGAAGACGAGAGCCTGGCTGGGAGGAGAAGTTGTGTAGAGAATGGAGGATGAGGGAATAGAATGAAAAAGACAATTTCTTTGCTCTAAAGGAAAACAAAGAAATGGAAAAATAGCTAGAGGGGCACGGAACTGAGGAATCTATTTAAATGGGTCATATTGAGGCAAATCAATATGTTTATTGGAATGATCCAGTGAGGAAGAAATTTATGCCATAGGAGGCAAGAGCTTGAGTAGGGACAGATGATTGGCTGGAGAGCACAAGAGGGGGTCTGGCTTTGGAGAAGAGCAGGTTGAGAAGGCAAACTATCAGCTGTGGGTTTTCACACAGGTTCTGATTCAGTGGTGGGAAGATGAGGTAGTTCTCATCTAATTGTATGTATTTTCTCAGTGAAGTATAAAATGAGGTCGCAAGCTGAAAGTAAAGAAAAAAGTTTCCTGTAGGTTTGAGGAGAGAGGAGAAGTTGCCACAAAGTCTCCATGAGAAGAGGGGACTTGATTTACCAGGGAAATGTGACCATTTAAAAGCTATCTTATACATTTTTTAAGAAAAAAAAACATGTTTGATTTTCTTCTCCCAGTTTCTGCTGCTGCAATGCAGCCATGTAGCAGGCAGACAGTTGGGTTTAATGAGGGTTGGGGTTTTGCCAGGTTAATTAAATGGCAGGAGAGATAGGAGGCCCAGGGTGTTTGTAGCAGTGAGGCTGATGTGCTGGACCATGGGCTCTGAGTCCAGGGAAGTGTATGGTGCGTGTATGCATGCATGCGTGAGTGCATGCACACGTGTCCTGGGGATTAGAGGCCCACGTGGTTTTGAAGCGTAGCTGGAGTGGGGAAACTCAAATGAGTGAATCAGGAGGTGAAGAGGTGGTGGCCAAGAATGGGCAGGGTGTTGAAATAGAGAATTTGGAGATGGTATGCTTAACGGTGAAGACAGAGTCAAGGCTATGCCAGAGGGGGCAGATGGTGGAGGTGGGGTGGAGAAAGTGGCAACTGGAGTTAGAGGCCAAGAAACCAGAGGCTAGAGTTCTCCTCTCTTTTCCCATCAGACATCACGCACGGGCTTTGTGTCTCATTGGTCCATGGTAATTGTTGACTAAATGTTGGGCATGAGGCCAGGTACAAGTGAACAAGGAGCAGGATGGAGGGAGGTGAAGTAAGAGAGGTAAGAGTAGTCTCTACATGATCACCTATCCCCTTGGTTCTGCCTAGAATGCTGCCATTTATAGGTGTTTAATATATTCTAATGGAGTAACCTGAGGTCCATGGGAAGACATATTTGACTCAGTTCAATCTGAGCAATGTTTATCGAGAACCTTATATCTTTAGAATGGCAGACTCTGTGCTGAGAGTACCTAGGAAAGGTTATAATCAAGTTGGAGAGAGGGCATAAACCATTCGTTAAACTGCCAGGCAGTTTCTGCTAAGTGAGAAACAGTGAATGAATACATTGCTTTGCCTCCTCTTTTCAGAGAAGGGAATTTCTTAGGAGGTCTGTTTGAAATTGTAGGGTCTCAGGAAAGCCTGCTGTAATACATTGTGGAGCTGAGACTGAAAGGGCCCCAAAACAGACAACTTGCAAATAGATATATGGTTTGTTTGGTAGTTTTCACCTTCCCTCAAATGCCATCAATCTTTATTCCTGAAGCAGAACTGTTACAAATGAAGTCTTTCTCCTTGTGTATAATCCTACTGATTCCTCATAAAATTGTCCTATTTCCCTCTATATTAGGGTTTTCCAGAGAAACAGAACCAAGGATACACAAACGCATGCACGTACACAAATTTATTTTAAGCAATTGGCTCGTGCAAATGAACCCCATGGGACAGACTGGTAGGCTGGAAATCTTGTTACGAAGTGATGACGTCTGGAGTCCAAATTCCACAGGGCAGCAGGCCAGAAATTCAGGCAGGGTTTCTGTTTTGCAGTTTTGTCAATTTCTTCTGCTTTGGGAAACCTTAGTTTTTCTCTTAAGGCCTTCATCTGACTGGATGAGGCCAACATACATGACAGAGAACACTGTGCTTTACTGAAAGTCTACTGATTTAGGTGTAAACCTCATCTAAAAACTACTTTACAGCAATCTCTAGATTGGTGTTTGACCAAACCACCATAGCCTAGTCAAGGTGACACATAAAATTGACCATCGCACTGGCCTAGAAGATAATCAACACTAAAGGAATTTAATTCATCTGGTTTTTTCTGTGGAATGTTTATAGTCTATCAAATATATAATTTTTGTGAAAGTCTTATCTGAACTATTATTCTTTTAGCTTCTTGCTAATAGGTACTATTTTCCATTCCTCTTTCCATCATTTCCCCAAGCTTAGCCAGTATTGTATACTGGTGTATTATCAGGTCCTGTGTTGAGTGCTTCACATGCATTAACTTAGTTATTCTGCAGAACAATCCCCATTGGACTGCTACATCATTGTTATAATCTCACAGGGAGCAAAGAGGCTCAGAGAGGGTAAGTTACATGCACACACACACACACACACACACACACACACACAGCTGGAAGTAATGAGGCAGAGTGGAGCTAAGGCTGGCTATTGTTCCCTGCAGAGTACCTGGTGTTTCTCCAAGATTCCCTCTGCCATGAAGGCCCTACTTTCCATCTGGGGCAGCCACTTCTCTCCAGAGCCAGCTCCTGCCCCACAGCCTCTGAGAGGCCTTTTCTGCTGTGCTCTTCCTTAGGAAGAAGAGCTGATGGGAGCCAGCTGATGGGAGCCAGATGAGGGGGTCTCTACTTCACCAGGACGTCAGGGGGAACACCAGGGAGTTCCCACGGCAGGGAACTGATGAAGCTACACCTTATCCTAATCTTCAAAGCCAGAATGGCTGTCATTCACACAGAACTACCTATAGTAGAGGGGCACCT
This sequence comes from Prionailurus viverrinus, assembly GCF_022837055.1. Lineage (NCBI taxonomy): Eukaryota > Metazoa > Chordata > Mammalia > Carnivora > Felidae > Prionailurus > Prionailurus viverrinus. The sequence continues at coordinate 22,670,859 of NC_062561.1, read as the reverse complement.
GGGTGGCTCAGTCGGTTAAGTGTCTGACCTTGGCTCAGGTCGTGATCTCACAGTTCGTGAGTTCAAACCCCACTTCGGGCTCTGTGCTGACAGCTCAGAGCCTGGAGCCTGGTTTGGATTTTGTGTCTCCCTCTGCAACCCCACCCCATCTTGTGCTCTCTCTTTCTCTGTTTCAAAAATAAATAAATAAACTTATTTTTTAAAAAAGAGGTACCTGTAGTGTTCGCTGAGCCCTAGGACTGGCCCCCACTGGCACAAGTACTCAGAAATGTTCGTTTTCTGGCAGTGACCCTCTTGAGGGTAGGACCCACATCTTAGGTGTTATTGTATATCTTCATCCTATGTGGACTGACACAGCTCTGCTTAATGTTTTTGTTTGTTTGTTTTTTAGCAACAATGTATTTTTTTAATTTTATTTTTTATTTTTTAAAATTTGCATCCAAATTAGTTAGCATATAGTGCAACAATGATTTCAGGAATAGATTCCTTAATGCCCCTTACCCATTCAGCCCATCCCTCCTCCCACAACCCCTCCAGTAACCCACTGTTCGTTTTCCATATTTAAGTCTCTTATTTTTTGTCCCTCTCCCTGTGTTTATATTATTTTTGCTTCCCTTCCCTTATGTTCATCTGTTTTGTCTCTTGAAGTCCTCATATGAATGAAGTCATATGATTTTTGTCTTTCTCTGACTGACAAATTTCACTTAGCATAATACCCTCCAATTCCATCCACGTAGTTGCAAAAGGCAAGATTTCATTCTTTTTGATTGCCGAGTAATACTCCATTGTATATATACCACATCTTCTTTATCCATTCATCCATTGATGGACATTTGGTCTCTTTCCATACTTTGGCTATTGCTGATAGTGCTGCTATAAACATGGGGGTGCATGTGTCTCTTCGAAACAGCACACCTGTATCCCCTGTATAAATGCCTAGTAGTGCAATTGCTGGGTCATAGAGTAGTTCTATTTTAGTTTTTTGAGGAACCTCCATACTGTTTTCCAGAGTGGCTGCACCAGCTTGCATTCCCAACTCTGCTTAATGTTTGTTGGACAAATGGATTAAAAAAAAAAAAAAGAATAAATGAAGATGTATTTTTTGAAGTTGGCAAGATTATTTCATTTCTTTCTTCATCCATACACATATATTTACTAAGTATCTACTATGTGTCAGTGGCCGTATAGACAGTGGTGTTACAAAGACATGTGAGATTTTTCTAATTCTGGCCCATAGGAGAAATTCATTTATTCTTTTCTACTCTTCTATACAGAGAGGAAAAACAACAGCCATACAGCAAGCTGGTTCCTTAATGTATCCTACTAAGTTTCCTGGGGTTTCATCCTTCCAGGCTCCTAATTACCTAACATGTTCAAAACAGAAGAGTCTTTTTATGTACGCCAGGGGAAGGAATTTATAAACACTGACATTCCTGGAGTGTGGAAAATTCAGATGTCAGAATGCCTTCTTCACTGCATGTTTCCCATCTGTTTGTTTTTCTACAGCATCTACTCCTTTGCCAAACCCACCTCCCTCTACTCCACCAGAACAGAGCCCAGGTTAGACTGCCAGCCAAAGCTCCTTTCCTCCTGGGGCATCTTTCCCTCCCCACTGGAGCAGAAAGTAGTGCTAATTGGGCCCTGGGAAGTCATCAACAGGAGTCTCATGGCTCATCTGTGAAACGCAAAGTGAATTGGTTCTTCTGGACAGTTCCTAAGTGGCTTGGTGCGTGTGACCTCCCTAATGACTCAGATGTCCTGGGCTATGTGGAATTCTGAGGTCTCCAGCTATTAAAGCAATTGTAAACTACTCTTTAGATACTTGGATGCATGATGCATTTTGTGTTACTGTTTTCTTGGGCCATCAGCTTGTGCTCATTCTACTGAGCATGCCCAATTGAAGAAGAACATTCTGCGCCCATTTTCAGGGCTGTTGAAATGGAGAGAAGCCTGAGAAACTAAGAAAACTACAGTGCCAAATAAATGGGAGTGCCGTGGAAAAGCTCAGTAATACTAAGAAGAGTCCATCATTTCTGTTGGTAAGTAGAAATCACTTAATATGGATAGATGGGTTTATCATGTCAAAGGGATCTATGGTTTGTATCCCAGACATTGTTAATGGTCGGAGGATGCATAATTACTCAGCATCTCTGAAATGTGCCCACCTCATTATTTAGGCTATGTGTCATCTGACAATATCTCAAAGGGTCATTGCAATGTACATGATATATGTGTGTGGCAGTGCCTGCATGGGCTGGGCCCACGGAGGATGCCTAGTGGCTGATTGTGGGAGCATCTGAGTGTGATCAACACATGCCCCTCATAGAGTAAAGAGCTCATCAGAGAAGCCCATCCATCAGCTCACATGGGCTGGGGTGGTGTAGTTGCCAGAGTCCAATCGGGAACACAGAGCCCACTCTGAGTATTTACAACAGGGAAGGTTTATGCTGTGATAGAGGAGCTGATTGAGAGAGGCATGAGGTAACACAGAGATGACCTACAATGGGAGGTGATTACCATGGTGGCTGCAGGGACAAAGGGAGGACATGGCCTTCCCCAAGCCCAGGGGTCTCCTTGCAGGATCTGGGGCCATGGTGGGTCAGGAAGGCAGGAACTGGACCCACAGAGGAGACATAGCTGCCATCAGAAGGAAGGGAGAATGAGAAGAAATACCCTGCCTCCTCACTGCCTTCTTCCACACTCCAAATCCAGCCAGAAGCTGGGATGACCTGGGGGTCTGAGATATGCATCCTTTAGGGATGAACCTGCCACCCCACCCCAGAGAGAGCAGAGGAGAAGTGGGGTGGTGGTGAGGAGTAGAACTGAGGGTAAGCAAGCCCAAGCCCCAGGCTGCCAGGTGGGCCTCAGATCCTGCCTCACTGGTAAAGGAACCAGATGAATGGTCTTGCTCGGAGGTCTTCATCTGGGGTGACAGTCCATTTCCAACTATCTCCCCCTGTATTGTCCTTGTCCCCAGCCTCCCCATCTCTATTTCCCAAATGTCCCTGAGGTTTTCTGCTCAAGATGGGTCATCCTTCTGTGTACAGATGTGAAAGGAGGAGGCACAGGCCTTCAGCCTGTTGCCATTGTGATTGCTGTTTAAATGCCTGGGCACAAGCAGTGCCTGGGCTGACCAAGCGCAGAGGGAAATCAGGGTAACACCACCACTTCTGCCGCTCTGCCTGGAACTAGGTGGAAATTGCTCACAGGGTCTCTCGGGGAGCCCCAGGTGCTCTGGCACAGAGCCTGGCCATGAGCTGGGAGATCAGGAGAGTCCCCTGCCCCTTACCCCCTACGTTAATTCTTAAAGCTCCAGCTTCAAACTCAGACTTGACCCAGGGAAAGCTGAGAACAGGACATTCCTTAGGGTTTTCTGGTAGCTCATTTGCTATTTTTCTCAAGAGTCCTTTTCCATCATCTGCCATGTTAAACTTCATGTTTATAAATTCTCCCCTTACTATCAAGTGATGGCTCAGCAGGAAGGAGGTCCTAGAGGGTGTAGGTGGATTTACCCCTTGCTAGCTGGCTGTGGCAGGATTCCCTCACCACACTTCCACTCCCAGTAAACCAGGCTGGCTTTGCCTTGTGTATAAACTGCTGTGTATCCACTATAAGTAAGGAATAAACATTAAAACTGCTTAACTGTGTTTATCAAGGATTATGATTTGTAAGGAATTGAGCCACAGTGAACACAATTTACTCTGATTCAGAATAAATTCATAACATCTTAAAAAATTCACAGACTCTGGGATTAGGACATGGACATACATTTGATGCTACCATTCAGCCCACTACACTGGGTAATTCTTTTATCTGTTTGTCTTATCACAGAATGAGCCCTCCCATGCATAAACTTTGCTGCTTTCTAAATTCCTTGAGGTTTCAAGTTTTGTTTCCATTCCTTCCCTTTGTTAATGACCTAAATAGAAACATGATTCATACTGACTTCTTCCTTGGTGTTTAATCTTGCATTATGAAAATAAACACTTTCCCTGATGCCCTTAACACTAGTTCTGACTTTTTAAGAATCCCAGGTTTGTGTTTACAAGAATATACCTTCTAGATTCAAGTCAATGTCTCTAAAAGTCTGAGTAAAACTTCTGTGACTGGTGTATCAATAAAATCAGCAAGAAATTGGCCCTGATTTTCCTTAATTCACTTTGTTATCCAGGACCAACTGAGATCTCTTTCAAAATCAGAGCTGATTCTCATCTTTCAAGGAATTCTGCAGGCCTTTAGGAGTTTTAGAGAAGTCCTTGGGGCACCTGGGTGGCTCAGTCGGTTGAGCATCTGAGTCTTGATTTTGGCTCAGGTCATGATCTCATGGTTCGTGATCTCATGGTTCGGGATTGAGCCTCATGTGGGGCTCTGCGCTGACAGCATGGAGCCTACTTGGGCTTCTCTCTCTCTCTCCCTCTCTCTCCCCCTCCCCCACTCACGCTCCCCCCACCTTCAAAATAAATCAATAAACTTAAAAAGAAAATCTATGAGTTCCAGAGAAGATCTCTGTGGCCTGAAACATGCTACACATAAAACAGGCTGACATTATTCCTGGTTTTTTCTCGAGGTTGTCAGGAAAAACAAATTAGAAAAATGTGTTGATTTATTTCTCTGCTCTTTTAGGGTTATATTTTTGTTTAAAGTCATGGATCTTTTCTGTTTCTACACTAAACAAATGCCTTCATTTGCCATCCTGGAAAGTTGGATTATAGTAAGATTTCATCTCTTTGTGTTATCAGGCCAAATTGTACCAAAAAAGAGACTTTTTAGTGGATCCTTCTCAGTGAATGACTGCCTGCCTCTGGAATGCTTAGAAATTCCAGACTGTTCTAAAAATAAAAGAAAGTCTTAAGAGATTTCTCCTCTCCCTCCCTGAGGTTTACAGATTCAGAGGTAGAGGGGGAAAAGGGGAGTTTTCCCTCCTCACTCATCTTTCTAACCATCAAAAGGAGTCTTATTCTGCTCCTTGAAAACCTGATAGGCAAGACTTAGTTCTGGGTGTGCAGGGTGAAATTTTTTCCACTGCTTTTATTTTAATGAGTTGGACATTAGCCAGTTTGCTGAATTTTTCGGGGAGGAGAAGGAACACCTATAATGATTGCCTGTAGACTTTGTTTCTCAAGCGTTTTTTTTTTTTTTTTTTTCTTTTCTGAAGGTGAGAATAGTAATGTTGTGATATTTGTCCACTGTTAATTTCCACTTGGGTCAATCCAATATTAGAAACAGAGTTCCAGGCCCAGCAAGAACCTCGTTCTCTGAGCAGCAGCTTTGGCTCCAGCCCCTTCTCCACAGCCCCATGAAGAGCCAGTACAGCTAACCACCCGCCGTACCCTAGTTCTGTGGTGTGGAGGTCACGTCACCACACTGTCCTGGCCACAGTCATTGTGGGAGAGCTGTGGGACATTTGTACAGTAGTTCCAGGAGCCCCTTTCCTCGTCATCTTCATAGCAGCAGTAGCCTAGAACTTTTGAGGAAGACATACTTTTTTATTTTTCTCCAAGTTTCAAGACTTTTGTCACTTGTGGAAACTACAGATGGGATAAGGAAGGATTTGTGGTTCTGGCTCCTATCACCCGGCCAGAGTCAAGGCTGGGAAGGGCTGGGGCAGGGGCAGAATCAGTGGTTTCCAGGGTTGTAGGAGACCTAGACCTGTCCCGACCCAGCATGTCTTTCCTGTGGTATTTGGGCTGGCAGAGGAGTGGAGTGGGGTCAGGTGCACAGGCCCTGGGGACTGTTAGCAGCTTTTCAGACCCCTGCCCCAGGTTCTAGGCCTGGTGTGGCACCAGCCGCGTAGCCACCTGCTAGGACTGAGAGCCTTTGCACGTCTGAGCCTGCACTTCTTCGGAAGAATCACGATGATTTTTAGGGTCTGTTCCAGGTCCAGTGAACAAATTCTAAATAAGCAAAACAAACAAAGCCTTCCTTTTTATCTTCAAAGAAGCGACTGATGTTTTCTATCCAACACAACTTACCGTTTTGTGCTACTGTTAGGCCCTAAAATAGTGCCTTTTATTTTGGGAGATGAACAAACAGTTCAGTTTGACCGGAGCCTGGGAAGGGAGAAAGAGAGCCACCAACAGGAAACGTGACCTGAAAGGGAGGCTGAAATGGGTCCATGAAGGCAGACTGCTCGCTGATGTGGGCATGAGGAACCACTGGCCTTGACACCATGCATCGGAGGATCCCTCTCTGGTCCTCCTCCAGTACTTCCTGTCCTAAGCGCACAGGGAGGCTGTGGAACTAACCTCCTCCAACTTCACTGTCTATAGCGTGTTTAGGATACTTGAGAATTCACCACCCAGATGTCCCCGGGGACTCCTTTGTGGCCGCCTCCTCAGATGTGTCAGAGCATACAATTTGTGGAGCTGTTTGCACCTAGCGGTGGTCAAGGGCAGCTGTTCTCAGGGGCAGGCAATGGACAAGAAAGCTGGAATATCCACAGGCCTAAGTGTGGGGCTCCTGATAACGTGTGAGGGAGCCAAGGGTGGGACAAGAACACGGGCAGCTGCCGATGTCTGTGGTGACCAGAACCCCAATGAGTTAGAGATGTCTACACAACATACTACAGGAGTCCAACGATTCACAAACAAATATATGATGTTATAAGAAATAGTGATGGTGATGAACACTGTAAAGCAAAATAAAGCAGGTTAAGGGGGTAGAGTGTGTGTGTGGGGGAGGGGCCTTTTAGAAAGGGAGGTCAAGAAAGTCATGGTGGCATTTAAGCAGAGACCCAAATGAAGTGAGGAAGTAAGGGGACAGGGACATTCTGGCAAGTGCCTGGAATAGCAGTAGGAAAGTCCTCAGGGATAGAGATGAAGTTGCACAGATACATAGGTCGGGCTGATAGGTCAGACCGTTGTGGACTATAAGGATTTTTTTGTTTGTTTTGTTTTGCTTTGTTTTTGACTATAAGGATGTTTGTTCTGAGAATATTGGGAAACCATTGCAGAGTTCTGGGCAGGAGACGATGTGATTTGATTTACTCTTGAAAAACAAGGGTAGAATAACAAGGGTGGAAACAGGAAGACAACTAGGTAGGATGTTATACAGCATTCTTTTCTTTTTTTTTTGGACTTTTTCTAATTTATTTTAAAAATTACTTATTTTTAAAAATTGTGGTAAAATCTATGTAACATAAAATTGACCATTTTTAAGTTACAGTTCAGTGACATCAAGTACATTCACACTGTTATGCAATCACTATCCACCTCCAAAACTTTTCTCATCTTATAAGACCAAAAATCTATATGCATTAAACAATAACTCCTCATTTCCCCCTTCCTTCAGCCTCTGGCAACCACCCTTGTACTTTCTGTCTTTATGAATTTGACTTATTTACTTTATTTAAGAATACGGAAGTATTTTTGTTTTTTCATTTAATGATGCAAAACACAAATGCTGATTTGACATACACTCACATATAACTTTTTCTCTCATATTTACAACTCAACAGATTGGTGAATCCAAAGAAACTGGTATAATCACTATATAGAGCATACTGTGTTAGTATTTCAGAAGTTTATTCCAGCCCATTTCTTCTCTGATACTCTAAAACACCTTCATTATGTTGTTTGATGAGATAGATTCACAAGAAGATGGACGTGCCCAAGGTCAGTCCAACTTGCAGCCAGTCAGGTCTGTTAATGTGGTGGCTCCCAAATGTAGAACGTTAATTGCACTGCAGAGCTGCTTGGGAGACTTGGCTAGAGCCAGCAGCTTGGAGAAGGGGCACAAATATGTAGCTGGTGCCAACTTGCTGGGCCAGGCTCCTGAATTTGATTACTTTAGATACCTCATAAAAGTGCAATCACACAGTATTTGTCTTTTTGTGACTAGCTTAGTTCACTTAACATAGTATCCTCAAGGTTCATCCATGTTGTAGCATGTGTCAGAACTCCCCCCCCCTTTTTAGGCTGAATAATATTTCATTGTATGTACATATTATATTTTGCATATCCATTCATCCATCAATGGATACTTTAGTTGCTTCCACCTTTTGGTTATTGTGAATAATACTACTATGAACATGAGTGTACAAATGGCTCTTAAAATGTACCTCGTTGTGCAATAGCTGCTTTCAATCCTTTGGGGCATATACTCAGAAGTAGAATTGCCATATCATATGGAGGGTAATTCTATTTTTAATTTTTTGGGAGAAACCACACACATCCTACCAACAATGCACTAGAGTCTGTTTTCTTCACTTCCTTTTCACACTTGTTATTTTCTTTTTTCTTTTTTGGGTAACGGTCATCTTAATGGGTGTGAAGTAGCACCTCATTGTGGTTTTGAGTTGCATTTCTATAATGGTTAGTAATATTGAGTATCTTTTCATGTGCTCGTTGGCCATTTGTATATTTTCTATTTCTATATTCTTTTTTTAAAATTTTTTTTAACGTTTATTTATTTTTGAGACAGAGAGAGACAGAGCATGAACGGGGGAGGGGCAGAGAGAGAGGGAGACACAGAATCGGAACCAGGCTCCAGGCTCTGAGCCATCAGCCCAGAGCCCGACGCGGGGCTCGAACTCACGGACCACCAGATCGTGACCTGAGCTGAAGTCGGACGCTTAACTGACTGAGCCACCCAGGCGCCCCTCTATATTCTTTATATTCAAGTCCTTTGCCCATTTTTAAATTGGGTTGTTAGTTTTTGTTGCTGTTGAGTTATAGTTCTATTTTTATTCTGGATATTAATCCATTATCAGATATGTGATTTGCAAATATTTTCTCCCATTTTGTGGATTGACTTATTACCCTTTGATGTGTCCTTTGATGCACAAAAGTTTTTAATTTTGATAAAGTCGAATTTGTCTATTTTTTCTTTTAAAATCTGTATTATATTCAAGAAATCATTGCAAAATCCATGAAGCTTTCCTCTATGTTTTCTTCTAAGAGTTTTACAGTTTTAGCTCCTTTGCTTAGATCTTTGAACCATTTTGAGTTAATTTTTTGTATATGGTGTTAGGTAAGGGTCCAACTTCATTCTTTCACACGTGAATATCCAATTTTCTCAGAACTACTTGTTGAAAACACTGTCTTTTCCTATAAATGGTCTTGGCACCCTTATTAAAAGTTATTAGACCCTATATGTGAGTTTGTTTCTGAGATCTCTATTCTACTTCATTAGGCTATTATCTATCTTTATGCCAAGACTATACTGTTTTTCACTACTGTAGTGCTGTAGTCAGTTTTGAAATCAGGAAGTATCGGTCCTCCAACTTTGTTCTTTTTCAAGATTGTTTTGGTTATTTGGGAGTCCTTTAGATTCCATATGAATTTTAGAATAGATTTTTCTACATCTGAGAAAAATATCATTGGGATTTTATTAGGGATTGTATTGAATCTGTAGATTGATTTGGATATTATTGATGTCTTAATAATATTAAGTCTTTTAACCCATGAACATGGAACGTCTTTCCATTTATTTATGTCTTCTTTAATTTCTTTCAGCACTGTTTTGTAGTGTTCAGTGTATAAGTCTCCTTAATTAATACCTAAATACCTTATTTATTTATTCTCTTTTTAAAAAAGTTTATTTTTTTAAAGTTTATACACTTTCAGTGCAGAGCCTGATGTGGGGTTCGAACCCATGAGCCAAGGATGCTTAAGTCAGACTCTTAACCAACTGAGCCACCCAGGCACCCCTATTTATTCTTTTCAATGTTATTATAATTGGAATTGTTCTTTAATTTCCTTTTGGGTTATTCATTTTTAACATATAGAAATGCAAGCTGATTTTTGTGTGTTAACTTTGTATCCTGCAACTTTGCTGAATTTGTTTATTCTAACAGATTTTATTTTGTATGTAGCATCTTTAGGGCTTTTTACATATAATTTTATATTATCTGCAAACAGACATAGTTCTACTTATTTCTTTCCAATTTGGATGTCTGTTATTTCTTGTCTAATGTTACTGCAACATTCTATCCAAAAAACTATGAGAATTTTAATGGGGGCTGGGAAAGTGAGAAATGGTTGGATTGAGGACACATTTTGCTGCTAGAACAAATAGAATTTTTTGGTTTGGATATGGTTGTGGGAGAAAGAGAGGAGTTAAGAATGACTTCTAGGTTTACAGACAGAATAACTGGTTGAACCATTGTGGTGCCATTTTAGATGGGGTAGTTGGGGGAGTATATGCTTGGGAGAGGCCATATTAAATGTGGCCATGGATGTGGACAACATACATAAAAGCAAGAGAATATGGTAGGAAGAGGTCAGAAGACAGACTTTTGGGGCAAGCTCACATTTAGAAAAGGAGTAGAAGAAAAGGAATCAGAAAGGAAGGCAACGAAGAAGCAACTGAAGGGGTAGAAAAAGAACAAGGAGAGTCAGAGAAACAAAAAGGAGAAAGTTGCAAGAAAGTGGCTTTGGTTAACTGTGCAACAAATTGGGGAAGGAAGATGAGGACTGAGCAAGGACCTTTTACATGAGTGTCATTGGTGACCTCCAACACAGTATTTGCAGTAGAATGGGGAAGGTCTCCACCCATGTGCAAATAAATCGGAAAAGCAAGTGGGTAATGGGAAATGCTCTAAACAACTCTAAAGTGCTATACCTCTAAGGCATATGAGGTGACATTGATGTTAGTGTTGTCATGGGAACAAAAACCATTTAGGAGAACCAATAGCTGCCTAATACTGGTGACTCTAACTCCTCACATTCCCCGGATCTGTTGGGAAAGATGCTGATAAAAACAGTGTTAGAGAGACAGGGCTAATCCCTAAAAGGTTTCTTCCTTTTAGAGGTAGTCCCTAGCTGAAATATTTCCCCCTTCTTCCTGAGAAGGAAGCCAGACCAACACCCACACCAAGTCCTATAAAGCACAGATACACCAGCTGACCAAAGTTCCTTATCTTCTTTCTGTGAGCTGAAACTGTTTATAAACTAAATTTGCTCTTTCGCTTTTCTTCTGAACAAGCTGGATTACTTGGAGGAGGAAGGTGGGAGGAATAGAGAAGACCGAAGCAAAGCCAGCTGAAACACAGAAACCTTTGGGTGAGCATTTTCATCTTTGCTTTGTTAATTCATTACTGAGAATTAGACCTTGCTTATCACTTCATAGTCGGAAGAATGACTTTTGAAAAGTATGTTAATTTTGTTCTAGTGTAAACTTTTTTCCTACCATATACATGGCAGTTTAAAAGATGTCGGGAAAGTACAGAAAAGTAGAAGGAAGTAAAAACCACTACTGAGCTAGTCTCTATTGACATTTTGGGGGGTATTTCTTTTCATTCTTTTTTTGCATTTCTGCATATAGTTTTAGTTTGATCTCCACTGTTGTCTCCATACAGTGTGGATTACTTGATGATCATTTTTTCCCCATTAGAGCATAAATTGTTTCTGCATTGCTGTAAATTCTTCATAATGGTAATTTTAAATTGCTGGATATTGTTGCATTGAGGAGATTTGCTACATCTCACTCAAGCATTCCCTTGCTTTTGGCCATAGAGCATCTTTCTTATTTTTTATATACTGGGACATTTAATGTTTATTTTTTGAGAGAGCGAGAGGCAGAGAGAGAGAGGGAGACAGAGGACCCGAAGTGGGCTCTGCGCTGACAGCAGAGAGCCCACGTGGGGCTTAAACTCACAAACCATGAAATCATGACCTGAGCTGAAGTCAGACGCTTAACCAACTGAGTCACCTAGGCACCCTGCAACTGGGTCATTTTATTATGTAAAATGTATCTTTTTCCCATTCAGGGGAGAGGCAACATATTGGGGGAGAGGAAGTTAAATTTGAGAATGTAGGTGTCAGTGGTTTTACTTGGAGGTAGAAAGAGAGAGAGTGTGTGTGTGTTTGAGAGCATATGTGTATAATCTGTTTATTACCTCTTTGGGACCTGATTCAGTGGTTTAGCTGCACATTCAGCTAAAATCACCTGATTCTGAGGAAATTAAAAAGTATCCCTAAAATAACTAAAACCTAGATTTTAGAGGTAAGCCAGTCATGTGTAGTAGTCTTTTGTTTTGGTTTGGTTTGTTTTTCAAAAATTTCCCAGATTGTTCTAATGGGTGGCCAGCAAAATAATAGCTGACATAGGTCATTTGAAACATTTTCCTGTCTCTGACCCATGCCTGAGATCAATATGTATTAAGGGAAGGAGAGGTACAATTTCAGGCAAGCCACCCAGATCTTTCTTTTAATACTATATTAATAATGCAGAAGTAATTTGTGGGAAACATAAAATGAACAAAACCTCTAGAAATTTCTATCATCCACCTCACCCACATAAACTCTTGAGATGAGAATCTATTTATGAATTTCAACTTACTAATGCTTTAAAGACATAGATTTGTTTCCAGTGCATTCGTTAAAAGTTAGGGAGGTTGGGGCTCCAGAATGTTCCAAATGAATCAAAATTAAGCCCAGCATCTGTTAGCATTCTGCCTTCCTACCCACCTGGGGTTATCAGGGTACAAGACAACATAAATAACACCTGTTCTGGAAGAAAAATAACATATTTTTGCAATGTTCTCATTGCTCTGTGTCAGGATCACCTTGGGCATTTTTAGTATCTCATGTGTATTCCAGACTCAGAGACTCCCATTTTTCAAGTTTGTCTTACACACCAGACTTGGGAGGCACACTCGTCCTCCAAGGCTAAGCCTGGAAGATAAAAGCCTAACGAGAGCTTGTACAGTTACCCAGTGGGCTCTCCTTAACATAGCAGCCAAAGAGAGAAAAACAAACATTTGTCTGGGCTGCTCAGCTTTGCCATTGCACCTTATCAAATTTATGTCAGAACCTCCAGCACCATATCTGTGCTAGGGCCACTGGGGGCACTGACCACTGCCTTCTTTGTATTGGAGTTAGTGATGTGCAGGTCTCAACCCTTCTACTGACCAAGAATGCCCGAGGATGGAGTCCTTGCAGAAAACCTAGTACATGAGCTCTGTTAAGAATAGATGAGAAGGTAGGGGAGCCTGGGTGGCTCAGTCAGTTGAGCATTTGACTTCGGCTCGGGTCATGATCTCACAGTTGGTGAGTTCCAGTCCCACATCAGGCTTTGCTCTAACAGTGCCAGGCCTGCTTCTGATTCTGTCTCCCTCTCTCTATCCCTCCCCACTCAAGCTCTCTGTCGCTCTCAAAAATAAATGAAATTAAAGACTAGATGGGAAGGCATAAATATATTAATTCATTAATGAATGTGGAGTTTAGCTAATAGCTTATGTTTATCTCTGTTGAACTATTAACCTCTTTATATCATTAACTGACCCATGGAGAAAACGGTACAAGGTTTGAGAGTATTTAAAGCAAAACTTCTTCCTATCGGATAGATGACTTAGTGGCCGTGTAGGCTGATGCCCTTGACAAGGGAACTAGTAGAAGCTGGAGCAGTGAGTGGGAACCAAAGCATCTCAAAAGTTGGAAGGGTCCTTGAGAAGAGCCAGGGTCAGGAAAGTAAACTTTTTGTTTCTCTGGTGTTTTGAAGAGAGGTTTCGAGGAAAAGGGGAAGGAGATTTGAAGAGAACTAGAAGGAAAAAGAGAGGGGAAGGGAGGGAGGACAGGACAGGGGTGGGGGTGGGGGGAAGAATTAAGTGGGGGGAAAGCGGGGAGCACAGCCTCTTTGCTCCAGGGGTTTAAAGATTAATTAAGCTGGAAGAATTTAAAAGGATCCAGTATACATACCTTTATTGTACATTATAAAAACAAGAATTTTTTTTATCATTAAAAAAAAAAAACAATTTCCCGTCTTTGCATGTTTAGTACAGAACACATGATGGTCTACAGAGTACGTGGGGGCATTGCCGATTCTTTAAAGGATGTTGGTTTCATTGTATTTTGAGTTTTACCTTAACGATAACTTTGTTCTCTTATAAATTCTCTGAGAGGATTAAAGTCCGTTTTCCTGGCAGACACAAATCCCTACGGGGAACTTGGCACAAAGTGAGAAAAACGACTGTCAGCCCTCAGAGATACAGTGTCCCTTTCTACAGTGTTTAGAACAGAGCACTATTTGGGTTCTTTCTGTCAATACCCCTCTACCCCCATGCCGCTGATTCTGTATGCCTGTCCCCAGAGCCTAGATTGAATTTAAGAAGTGGAAAGTTGGTGAGGAAAAATGTGCAAACGTCATTGTGTTACAAAAGACCATCGGGATTCTTTTCCTTAGAAGCTATTTATTGTGAGACATAAAATGAGGGAGGTGAATAATACCTTCATTAGCTCATTCAGTGGTCATTTATTTGAGCATGTTTATGTGCCACAAGCCGTGCTACGGCCTGAGGATACAGTGGTAGGCAAGTGAGGCTTCCTCCTGCCGTTAGTGGTGACCACTCTGGTGGGTGGGGATAGACAGGAGCTATGGCTGGCCCATGGGGTAGGTGCTGGGACAGAAAGCCCATGGGGCAGCAGGACCAGGTGGGGCAGTAGCCAGCCAAGACCTCCAGGGGGCATAGAAGGCTTTTTCTGGAAGAAATGATGTCATAAAGAAACCCTGAGATTGGGTAAAAGATGGCCAGGTGATGAGCTGGAGCTCAGAGTGAATAGGCAACAGAAAGCCAGGTGTGTTGGGGGCATTGAAATAAGTTCCATGAGGCTGGAATGGACTTTACTGAGGGGAGTGGAATGGAGAGAATATGCCAGATGACAAGATCTATATTGTGATATGCCTGGAGTTGAACTTGATTCTGATGTGATGGTGATAAACAGAAGAGTAATATGGTCAGATATGCCTTTTGGAAAGGTCACTCTGGCCACTGTGTAGAGAATGAACTGAGAACAGCAAGAGTGGGGGCAGGGAGCCATTCAGGAGACTGTGTCCTTTGTGCAGATGAGAGATGACAACCTGTACTGGGACCGCCATCAGCTCCTCTGTAATGTCTATACCAGAGCATAGACAGGAGGGTAATGAGTCCAGGCCTGCCTTGGAGAAGACACTGTACAGCAGGACAGGCCAGGGGAGGAGGAAAGCCCGTGGTTTGCTCTGGCTCCTCTCCTCATTAGGCTATGGATGTCCACTGCCCCCGTGCCACTGGCAGCTTTCTAGGGCACCTTCCTGGGCCATTACCTTGGTTTTCCATTTTTCCATACATATCAAAACACACCTCCTTATCTATTTGTTATCAATTATCCCACATCCGGCATACTAAAAAGTTCTCAGGCTTTTCTTCCCTTGGCAACAGGCAGAGTTGCATTAGTCATGACACTGCATTGACTGTGCCAGGCTCAGGGCAGCTTCGTGTCGGAGGCTTTCTTTCACCTGTGTTGCCTCCTGGTCTTCTGGATAACTCTGAGAGGTTGAGTACTCGCTAATGTTCACACAGTTAGCAAGGGGTAGAGCTGGGATTTGGATCCTGTTGCAATTTAAAGTTTTTCTATGACATCACAATGCCTCGATATCATTCCAGGAAACAAAGAACATTTAACAAGCTCCCTTTGTAAATGATTTCTTGGCTCTAAGGAGTAAATTTGATGGTGAAATATGAGATGCCTCGGTAGGAGGGAAGAGAAAGAGAGGGAGTTTTAATTTTGAACGAGTGGGCTTTGAGGGAGCCTCTGAGTCATGGCTCTTAGGCACTTTCATTGCAGGCAAGGAAAGTACCTAATGCTGACACAGTCATGAGGAAATTATTGGACTGAGTTGGGCAATGGCTTCTGAGATGACACTTGCTGGCTTCTGTCTTTCTTCTGTCTTTGCAACTCGAAGACTGGAGAATCAGAGACAGATGCAAAGTGGCCCTGCGGCCTTCCTGAGGCCAGGAACTGGGCAAATCACAGAGACCACCATTCTTCCTGCATACACTGGTGAAGGGCATTTGGGGACAAAAATTTGTCAAGGTATTTTTATAAAATTAAATCCATAATCCGTGTCATTGGATTATTACATTATTAACATTATTACTAACAAAGAGCTGAGAAGAGTTATAAGAGCCAGAGAAAAGATAGCACGTAGTCAAAATAATGCTTAAAAAAATGAAGTTATATGTTTAAGGAGCCCAGAGTAGTCCCTGTGTGTTCGGGGTTCTTTGTGTTCAATTTGTCTTTGTTTGTTGTACCGGCTGAGTGTTACTGGTTAGGAAGAACATGGAAGAAAAACTAGCTTTGGGAGAATAGTAGAGAATGAAACAAGGAAATTAAGTGAAGACAGAGGTGGAAGGAGGACGTCAGAGATAGTGCCACACATCTCACTCCTGGGGGCAGAGAGAGGCCCCTTCACATGCTCAGATGCCGACCTTCTGCTAGGCTTCAGCTCCTGCTATGCCTCTGGGGATAATTTGCTCTCTGGAAGCATTTGTACCCTCCAAATACACAATAAAGAATGAAATTGTGAAGAAAGTCCAATTTGAAGGGGCAATTATCCACAAAAGTGTCCAAAATTCATAGGCACCTTTTTGCACAGGAAAATTATCCAGAAAGGAACGTCACAGGAGAATGTATAAACAAGAGGAGAAAAGCAACCAAGCAAACAGAGGAGAAAAGCTTACCTGCAAGGGGTAGAAAAAAAGGCAACTGTTGCTCACCTCTAAGTCTGATGCTGACATCTGACCTCTGACATTTTGCCACACTAGCGCTTTCCAAATGGTCACTTTTCATCCATACAGATCTTTGCCCTAGTGGCAACTCTAGCAATACACATTTTCTTACGGTGCTTCTTCTGTCTGTCCCTGTGCATTTGTGGCGGTGGATGTCATTTTACCACACATTTTGTGGTCTGAGCAAAGTTCCCCTTTCAGTGGGAACACAGCCAGTGTGTGCTACATATCCAGCCCCCTCCCAAACTGGACCTAACAGTCAACAGTTCAAGAGGGCCCAGCAGCTTTAGGAAGAGCCCGGGCCAGGAAAGCTCTGGCGGCTCCCTTAAGCTCACAGGAGTCGGGAAAGGTGCTAAAAGGAGAGGAAGGCCGATGCAGACTAAAGGGCACATGTGGATCAGCAGCTAGACAAAATCACTGAAAAGTTGGCAATCCAACTGCTAGGATTTTAGGAAAATATTCTGATTAGGAAGCTTGATATCATAAGGTGCTTAGTCTTTAGAGCTAAAATAGGAAATCAAATTAATGAAATTCAAATTTTATTTTGGGGGTTTCTGAACTTTCTCTGAACATTCTGGAATTTAGTCAGCAGGCAGGTCAGGGAGACTGACCAATTCGCAGTATCCTCCTTCAGTATCCCCGTGGGTTCCTGAAGAATCTGAGGAGAGATGGCGATGGGGGGCTGGAAATTTTGGTTATAAAAGAAGCCACTTAGGGGGCATCTGGGTGGCTCAGTCAGATGAGAGACCAACTCTTGATTTTGGTTCAGATCATAATCCCAGGGTCGTGGGATTGAGCCCTGCATCAGACTCCATGATGGCATGGAGCCTGCTTGGGATTCTTTCTCCCTTTCCCTCTGCCCCTCCCCCCTGCTCACGTGCGCTCTCTCTCTCTCTCTCTCTCTCTCTCAAATAAAAAAATAAAAATAAACCACTTAGTTTAGGCAAATACAAGGGAGAAAGTGTTCCGTGCACTCGGTCACCACAGAGATCCTCTGTCTGTTGTGACGATTGCTTGTGAAAGCCTCCCCGCCCTTGCTGCAAGGGCTCACTCAGGTCTTCTCTGTATGGAACACAGGCCAGATCCAAAGACCCTTCCTCAGAGGTTTCAAGCTACTCCAGAAACCCACAGCAAGCCTATGAACAACACACTGAATTTTCTGCCTGCTGAGTTCCAGGGTGAATCAGACACAGGTTGGTGGGACCTGGGAAGACTGGGCTCTGTGAGCTTTGCAACTTCCAAATGTGGAGTCCTAACTAGAGGACAAGAATTAGACAATAAAACTCTGCATAGGCCATGGGGCAGAAACTCCAATTATCCTTCAGGGTGAATTATCAGGCCCCGGGACTCTGGCTGAAAAGTCCCTCTGGCCCCAGAGCTGTTAAGGAGAATCCCTACAGTACAGAGAAAATGAATTAGAGAATTTCCTCCTCAGGGTACTTCCAGAGCCATAAATACTATTCAACATTTACTGCTTTACAGATCTGGGTCAAGGTGCTGACTTGTCAGCTATGAGGC
Organism: Prionailurus viverrinus; assembly: GCF_022837055.1. Lineage (NCBI taxonomy): Eukaryota > Metazoa > Chordata > Mammalia > Carnivora > Felidae > Prionailurus > Prionailurus viverrinus. Next base: position 22,652,855 of record NC_062561.1, on the reverse strand, counting down.
CTGGGGAGGTAAATGGCATTTGGAAGGCAAAAGGGCATTAGCCTGGTGGTTTGCGAAGTGACTTGCACTTTGGGGCACCTTGAGGCACTTTGCGGGGAGAAAGGGAAAGGAAGGGATTGGAGCAGCAGAATGCTCCAAAGTGCTGACTCCAAGGAAAAGGGGCCTTCCTGCCCCCATTTATTCTGGAAACCTGGGGACCAGCCCAGCTCCTCAATCAAAAGATGTTGTCACCTCCATTCTTTTTGTCTGTATTTCTGTTTTGGTCTCCAAGAACTTAATTTACGTTATCCCTTTGGAAAAAATCTGAAAGTACAAAACTGTTCCCAGGAGGCCAGAAAGTATACGAAGCTTTACATGCCTTCCATGACATTTGGGGCCAGTTCCAACTATTAAGTTAGCAGTCTTGGATTTCAAGAACCAGGCACTCAATGATACTTCCCTATTTGGGAGTCAGGGAGACGTATCTGGTCAGCACTCTGGGGCCTCTGGGATTTCAAGGGACAAACATTTTGCAGACTCTTCCAATCCAGAGGGTTGCATCCTCTCTTCACAACCTCGGGGGCTCAGTCTGCGGTCCTTTGTAGTAATAACAGCTCCCACGCCGTGCTTTCTCTCATCCCAGCCCTGGCCTGGGTGCCATTTGTGCGTCACCCCACTTCATCCTCACAGCAGCCCCGTGGCGGAATGACTAGTGCTATCACTGGGTGGCTCACAAAGCCAGTGAGTGAAAGAACCAGTGCTCAGTCACTGCTTCCTCCCTGCAGAGGCACCATTTCTTTTTATCCTTAAATCATCTCTCAGCCTTGCTTTTCCAGTGTGACTCATGCCCCCAGGGCCTTTTCACCTTTTAAATCATTTCTCTGGGCCCCCAATTCGAAGTTTAATCATAATAGTCAACATCGTTGAGTGCTCACACTGTGTGAGACACTCCACCCTCCCTGTGCCATTTCCAGATGAGAAAACCGAGGCCCAGAGAAGATAAATCACTTGCACAAGATCCCCAGGCTTGTAAGTGGCAGATTTGGCTCCACGATTTTATACCAACTCCCTCCTCTGAACATTTCCATGAACTATAAAAAGAATGTCCTATTTGCTATTCCACAGTCTGCAGTAGCTCTGGGAGCTAAAATCCAAATTATACTCTAAAGTTGACAGAGGAAACAAAGGGCATTATTGTCGGGGAGTAGTGAACCACAGGGTGGCTATTAAAGTAGAAGCTACATGCAGTGGAGAACTACAAACCCACGGCGACATAGTGTGAGGACGTACATCTATGAGAGGAGGAAAGGGAGAGGTCTGATGGGGCTGTGAATTCACCTGAACCATCAAATCCCACGGTTCTGTGATGGTTTAATCTCACGATGGTATACAGGTCAGGAGATGCTAACAGTTTCTAAGCATCGGCGAACAAAATCCAAGGACCGTGATGACTTTGTACATGGAGAGTAAGACACGGAGAGAATTCAAGGCACGTCATACAAAAGTAGTAGAGCTAACTCTGTCAACTGATTGGATGTAAGATATACAAGAAAGAAAAATTAAGGAAAACATCCCCCAAATGGCCACCAGCTGTATTGGTCTGCTCAAGCTGCCATAACAAAATAGCCACAGACCAGGAGGTTTAAATCACAAGAACTTATTTCACACAGTTCTAGGGGCTGGAAGTCCAAATCAAGGTGCTGACAAGGTAGGTTTTATTCTGAGGCCTTTCCTCTTGGCTTGTAGGTGGCCGCCATCTGTCTATGTCCTCCCATGGCAGAGAGTGTTTCTTCTCCTAAGGACACTAGTCCTATTGGATCAGAACCCTACCCTGTGACCTTATTTAACATCAATTAACTCCATAAAAGCCCTGTCTCCAATACAGTCACATTTGAGGCTGGGGCTTCAACATAAAAATTTTGGGGGCACACAAACATTCAGCCCAATAACACCAGCTGAGTGGGATTGGTTTGAGAGGGAGGAGAAACCCAAGGAAGATGTGAGCAGAGACAGAGTCTCCAAATAAGTCTATCCTGTAGACAACTGGAAATGTAGGAATATGGCTTAGATTAGAAGCCAGGAAAAAACACTTAAAAATTTTCTAGTTCTCAGAGGTTTTTTTCCTTTAGTTATAAAATTGAGATAATACTAACTCAGCCTATCTCACAAGATAGGCCAAGTGAAGCAAATGACATAACTGAGAAATTTTTTTTTGCAAATTATAAGTTAAAAATATGGTATTTTCATATGAAAAAGACATCTGGGAGTCAGAGGCAGAGAGATGGAGTCAAGTCTTCATTGTGGGTGAGTTCTTGGGGGATTAGAGAGAGGTGAGCTGAGGATGGCTGGTGGGGCTCCAGTGGTTGTCCACAATTGGTAAAGAAGAACTAACAGTGGATTACCGAACAATCAGGAAATGGAAAACCACAAGTACCCAGGACCACAGAAGATAGAGAAGTGGATGTTTCATATACAAGACATGAGGAACAAATTCTAGAGTGACTGAGAAGGAAGTCTGAGAGGCAGCAGTAGTACGTGCTGGTGAACAGGAGCAGATGACCTTATCTTAGTCATGTATGATTCAGAGGGGGCTCTCAGGAGGTGGTGGGGATGGGGCAGGGCAGCTCTTGTTGTAAATTAAAAAGAGGAAGATGAGAAAGAAATGACAACAGTGAGCTCAGTAGTACAGAGAGTTAAGGTGTAACAGGACAAGCAAAACAAAAACTTGAATAGGTCACAGAATTAGTAGGAGAAGAGAGAACTGGCATTTGGTTGACGACCTGCTAGGCATAGTGAACACATTCTTTCACTTGCAACTACAGGCAAGTCCTACAGGCTTTCTTAGCCTCGTTTTGAAGGTGAGGAGGCTGAAGCTCAAAGGGTAAGAGTTCTATGACTAGAATGTGGGAGGGTGGGGAGTCAGAGCAGGTCTGCTACACTTCAGGCACAGTGTACATTCTAGTCTAGAGGTTCAGGTGGATGAGACGAAGAGAGGAAGAGACTGAAGTCACTGGAGGGAGGTTGGCTAAGAGTAACAATCAAGATGTCTCCAAAGAAAAGAAGACATGCATCTTCCCTCCCTGACTCAAAATCTTCCTCCGGCAATGCACCCCTTCATAACTACATAGCTCGAGAGTGTCCTCTCCCATCTTAGCAATAACTTTCTCGACTGCTGCACCTCTATCAGCTCCCTGTCCTTGGACTTCCACCCCACCCCTCTGGTCACTGATAACCTTGAGACTTTATCCCCACTGACTACCTGGTTTTTCAACCAGTGTTTCTCTTGGCCTCCTTGATGTTGCATTCTTGATTGGTCTCTTACAGTTTGGCCAGCCTTTGTCAATCATCTTTCCAGCTCCTGTTCTCTGCCTGCCCCTTAATTGTGGATGTCCCTGCAAGGTCCCATCTTTGACATTCTTTTCTTCTCTGTTCTCACACCCCTGTGAGGTCATCCACTTTTCTGGCTTCAGTTAGCATTAAGCACTGATGGCCCTGCTCTAGACTGCAAGGGGACAGTTCCATTTACATGTGTCACAAAAGCTTCAAACTCAAAATGTCCCAAATTGAACTCATTTTCCCCCAAACAACATCTTCCTCTTGTATTCTTTTTATTAGTGTAAGGCAACATTCTCCCTGCAAATACCTGAGAAGATCCCCCCTTCCCTTGATTGGTTCCCCCCTTCTATAACTGGTCCATCTGCAACTCTGGCCATCTCTCATTTTTCTTTATATCTCTTGGTCCCATCCAACTATGTCCACCCCCTCTGCCCTGGACAATCACAGGAGTGTCCTTTGCAGTCTCTCTGAACTTAAGCTTGCCTCCTTCCAAACTGCCCTCCCATCTGCTGCCAGAATCACTTGTCTAAAGTACAGATCTGCTTTCCATAATTCGAGGGCTCTCATTGCCCTCAGAGTAAAACCCAAACTCCTTAGTGTGGATGTAGGTCACTCGCAAATCACCCTCTGTTCACCTCATTCTCCCTTTCATGCTTCTCCTATACTGTATCACTTGCTGTTCCCCAAACTTGCCATGTGCTCTTAGTAACCAGTCTTCATATATCCTGCTCCCCTGTCTGGAACCCCTGTCCCCTTTCCCTAGTCAACCTTTCCCCCTTAGTACCCTAAAAATTCCCTTGTTCCCCAAGGCTGTTCCTATGGCATTCATTTGGATGGCCCTTCTCACCTTGCTTTATCTATTAACTTATCTGATTTAGTCAGCACCGTGGAGGTTCCTGTAGGTCTGAGACTGTATTTTCTTCTTTGTTAGATACACAGGACCCAGTATTTGTGGCTCAAGTAGAGACAGAACAGCTTTGTAACAGAGAGTTGGGAACTGGGTTTCAGCCCCATCCCACCACTAAATCACAAGTGACCTTGGGCACACACGCTATTCTACGCCTTTGCCCTCTGGTTGTTCTCATCTGTGCAATAGCTGATGCAGAGTACCTCGGGCTGTTTGAGGACTAATTGTGTTAATATACATAAGGAGCTTTGCAGAGTGCCTACCACAGAGTAAACACAATACAGGTTGGCTGTTGCTTATTTTGAATGAACAAACATCTGTGGCTTGAGGTGGAGGTGGCTAACAGAGGAAGTGTGCTTTCCCAGAGCCCTTAGGCAGGTTTGGCCAAGGTGGGTAGCTTGAAGTGAGGGCAGTGAGGTTGCCTGATGAAATCAGACAGCCAAGGGCCTGATGTTAACTTGCCAGAAGCATTCTTAGTGTGGGAGAAGTTCCAGAGACAGTGGCCAAACAGAGGACCCAGAACGTCACCTAGTGGCAATCTGGGAGGCTGCCGGCAGGCCGGTCTAGCTCTCCTGACATTAGATTAGGTGCTGCTGAAAATCCCATCATGAGTTCCTTGTAAAGATGATGCAAGCAGACTGCACCGGCGTTTATTCTCCAGAAGATTCTCTGTTCTTTAGAAGTTTATCACAATCTCACAGCATCCTGTTGTGTAATGCACATCCCTTTGCTGCTCTGCCGGGTATACCTACAGTCAGTGTGTCTGAGTGCCTCAGGCTTCAGGTTCTGAGACAGGTCCCAGAACTGAAGGTGAGTGCAGCTGTGACACACAGTAATGCTGACTGGGGGGGGGGGGGGGGGGGCAATCTGTGACAGGTTCTAATGATCACCTGTGAATGTGTCACAGATGTATTTTTCTTTAAAAATGTGTATTTTTCTAAGTATAGATGAAAATAATTTCTGTGCTGTTTTGGACACTTGCAGCTTTGCTACAACCATGAAAACATTCTAAGCATCAATGGAAGCTATTCATCCTGGTCAGATTTATCTGGTCATGCAGCACATTTGGTTTTCTTCGTAACTAAAATATGGAATCCCCATCTGCTGCTGCTTCTCACTGTTTCTTCTTTGTTGTTGGATCACCAGTAAAGCTGCAGGAGACAAAGCCCTAATTCTTTCCTTGTTTCAAGCCCCCTCTCAGTACAGGAAGCTGTACACATGCTCTTTCTCTTCTCCTGCCAAGGCGGTGGAAATTAGGCTGTCAATTTATTTCCTAATTTTCCTTGAATTTACCTCTTCATGTATTTCTCAGCTTCCTGTCACGTACTTAATTGGTCTGGCGGATTTTACAGCCACAGATAGCAGGCAATTTTTTTTTTCGTTTTCCTTTTTTTTACATTCTAGTGAAAGGTTGAAGTGTGATGTGGTCAGGTATATTTTATGTGGGCAGAAAAGAACAATCAATGTTTTAAAGGACTCTCAAGAGAAAGTGTTGAGCTAAATGGAATTTTGGATCTGAGCTGGTCCTGCATTTAGCCTGTGGCTGTTAGGTAAATGAGGCTTCTAGGAAGGGTATTAGTGTACTCTCTTTCTTTAGCATTCCATGGATTAAGATGCTCTTGGACTCAAAGCTCCAGCTTCTGTAGGTATTCTCTCCCTGAAGCACGGGCTGTTTGCCAGCCATCGACCGCTCCCACTCCCCTCCAGGCCCCTATAGGGCCCAGAAACAATCCCAATCTCAGGCAGAGGAATGGAAGCAATTCTGGAACTCGGTGTTATCCTTAGGCTGATCTGATCCTGACTTTGTGCCATGACTCTGAAGTTGGGCGTCTTTCCTGTCCTGAAATTTTGTCTCTACCTCATTAGGGAAAATGGACCCCTGCCTTGGCATCTCTGGCCTGAGTCTCTGTGTCCAAGGCTTTGTACAGCCCTTGGGCTCTCTAAGACCCAAGATCTCCATGATGCAAGGTCTTCAGACTTAGGGCCTCCAAGACTCAAAGCCTCCAAAATCCAGGGCTTCTGGGACCCAAGGCTCTCAAGGACTCAGGGCCTCCAGGATTCAGGGCCTGGCTGCACTGGTCAGGCCTCCTCTCAGGCCCCAAACCCTCTCCTTGCACTGTGGCTTGGCTGTAAAGGGTCTTGCAGCTTACAGATGGACTTCCCCATGAATTCTGCCTTGCTTCCCAGTTGCTCAAGGAATCCCTGTTGCTAGAGTCTGGTTTTGGTCCCCCCAAACATCTCAAGTCCCTGATGGAACATTTATTACTATCTATTGAGACATCTTGTCTGTGGTTGTACCTGCTGGCTTCCATGCTCTACCTATGAGATGGGACTTTTCTCAGCATCCATAGCTGACAGTGTCCCTGAAGGCTTGCCACACCCTAGTCAGGGAAGAGTGCAGGCTGCTTCCTAACCTTCCCAGGCTGCCCTTCTCATTGCAATTCACAAGCCATGTTAGTCTTGAGATGGGAGAAGTGGTAGTCTTCATGGTCAAAAAATTTAAGGACTTGATTGCTTTCAAGTCCATTTTTCCTTTTTGAGATCCTTCCCTGGTTTGTTAGATATGAGATTTCCCGAAGATTCTTTCAGAATCTGGGCTCCAAAGTCAGGGTGTTTAAGACTAAAGTAGGTTCTGTGTGGTCATATGGGTAGAGTTCCATCCTTTCCAAAAAAAAAATGTCATTTGTAATGGAAGCCTTCCATAGTAATTCCTCTAGCTGGTCGTATACCAGTCTTATTTACCATGTCTTGTATCTTTGTCCCCTAAGGCTCTGTTTGTTGACCCTGGTTCTAGTGCTGCACCCATCCAGAGCTGACATAATTGTGACATCTAATCGAACTTCATGCTTGCTTCATGGACTTGATTTGTGTTGACTGTACTACCTCTAGCATTTCCTGATTCAAAGTTCGATCCTTCTGTCCTGGCCTTGCAAACCAGTAGATACTTTAATTCTCTATAACATTGAATTAAGACACTATCTCCAGTTCCTCATTTTACTGTATTCCCTTTCCCAAGTCAGGCTTACAGACTTCTAGCCTCTGTGGGATGATCTTTCTGAACCGTATGTACATCCTTGACCTGTCTCCTGAACTCTAGAGTGTGTGCTCCTCATCCTAGCTAATGGCCTCACCATTCTCCCTATAACCCGAGCTAGAAACCTCAGACTTGCTGTTGAGATGGATCAAAAGCCATTATCCGTGTAATCATAACTAAGCCCCTACCATCTCTCAGAAATAAGATGTGGCGCTCAGCTCTGCGTATAAGAAATCTCATCTTGTCAAGAAATCAATTCACACAAGCCAAACTCACAGAGAATTCATTTTTAACCCAGAATTCTGGTTATTCTGGTTTGCACATTTATAATGGGGGGACTATACTTTCCCTTTATTGTAATCTTCCAGTTCACCATTCAAAGTCCATCCTTTCAGAGAGGACTGATGAAGCAGATGGGTTATTAGAAGGTTCCCTGGTAAGAATAGATTGAAAGCAAAGTAGTGAAGTGGAATCAAGAGATTTTCATCATAAACAGAATAATCTAAAGGTTATCAGTATTTCTGTACAGAATGCCTTTCTTGCAAATACCAACAGGAATCTACTTTTTACACTTCAAATGAATTTGAGAACTGAGGTCATCAACTCATCCTCATGGTCAGTGGGATGACAGATGTTGAAGCTAGGTCATTCCTACATTCATTCATGACAGTAAAGCAGCTGGGGAGCACTTACCCAGTGCCAACTACTCTATGAAGCTCTCTCTCTCTCTTTCTCTCTCTTGCTCTCTCTCTCTCTAATTTAATGTTTACAACAATCCCATGAAATTGATGTTATATATCCTTGTTGTGAGTTGAATTATGCCCCCCACAAAATATATCCAAGTACTAACCCCAGGTACCTGTGAATGTGACCTTATTTGGAAATAGGATCTTTGTAGATGTAATTAGTTAAGATGAGGTCCTACTGGATTAAGATGGGCCCTAAGCCAAATGACTTGTTCTTGTAAAAAGGTCATTCCTCCCTTCCTCCCTCCTTCTTTCTTCCCTCCTTCCTTCCTTTCTTTCCTTTTCTTTCTTTCTTTCTTTCTTTCTTTCTTTCTTTCTTTCTTTCTTTCTTTCTTTTCTTTCTTCAGAGCCCCATAGAGCCTTTAATTCCATTATGAATCTCCAAAAGAGGAATACTAGAGCTTGCAGTGTTTCTCTAACTGATTTAAACATGGAAGCCTTGTCTTTTACAGAACATCTCATGGAATTCATATTCTGTGGAAGATACTTTGGGAAGTGCTGAATTAAAGAAAAAAGGTTTTTTGAAATCATTTATGTGATTTCTGAGTTACACTTTCATGTAAGTGTCTGAAGGAGAATTGAAAAACATCCTTGCTGCTTCAGAAATATATTTACAAACCATCTCTTTGGATATGTTAATTTAATTAATACTTTGCCATACCTTTAGATCATTATGTGGATTCTCAGAGTCAGTGTCTTCTAGTCAAAGGCAATTGGGAACACACCTACAGTTGAACAAAGTTGGGTTTATTGACTTGTTGTGTTAAAGGAGAATGCACATAAAGGGAAACTGGGGAATCTCAGAAAGAAGATGTTAGGAATTATAATAGGATTTATGCTTGCATCAGATAATTTGGGAGTAAGATTCAAGGAAGCAGACTTTGTAGGAACAAAAATGGTTATTAGTTCTTATAACAGACTCCGAAAAACAGAAACCCATACCATCATACTCAGACAGTGAAAACATGTCCCTCCTACCCAAATCCAGCTGTTCTTTTCTAGACTTCCAGGAAGCTTCTCTCCGCACACACCTCCAGTCATAGGTTGTTATGTAATATTTACAGGTGCAGTAATAAGTGTTTGTTTATTCTAGCATAAATTTCTCTTTGGCTAGTTAGGAAGAAATTAAGGACTATGTTATTATCTGTGACAACTCTGCCTCATGAATTTACATTTAAACCTAGGATTTATCAAAGATAAAGCAAAGCCAGACACTAAAGTAAGGACAGATTTTATACTGTTGCAGTAGAGAAAAGACTCCAACATGAACTGAACTCAACTTCAATTTTTACAGAGATGAGTGGATGTTTTTAAGGAAGAATGAAGGAATGGGGTGGGGGGTGGTAAACAGGAGCTCAGCAGAGTCAGGGAAGTAAAAAATTGCAAATAGTGGAAACTGCATCTGGATTTGCTAACTGACACTTATGAAGTTTAGGATTCTACCCTCCCACAGAGCCTGGGGGTCAGGAGCCCTATCTTCAGGTTGGCTGGAACAAATAGTAAATTCTTTTGACATCCTTGAGTTTTTTCAGGCTCTATAATAAGGGAAGGTTATGGTCATCCTAGAGATATGACCCTGAGCTGTTAAAAAAAAACCTGTTAGTCCTTTATTCAAGTCCTTACAGACCAAGGTAGAAGCCCAGTCAGGAAGAGGGCTCAGAGGAGCCTGGCTAGAGTTTGATCAAGGAGAGAGTTTTTGTCAGCTTTCAGAGAAGAAGTTGGACCCTTTAAGATTTTTGCCAAGGAAGGTCAGAGATAAGTTATGAGTAATTCTTTCCAGTTAGATGATTTCAACTCTGGTAGTTGTTGCTTGCACAGTATGCGTGCCGGGGACTTAGTAATCTTTCCTGACAGTTCTCTCGTAAGCCTGTGCCTGCCTCTTTCAGATGTCTCTGTGTATTCTTTTTAGGGAAACATGATTCCTGGAGGGGTGGTAGTTTTAAATATCTGATGTTCTCTAACGATGATCTTGAATACATAGGGTAGTGTGTGGCAGGTGGGTGTAAGCCTGATGTCCACATAAGAAGTAACCTGGTGGTACTGGGAATTTAAGAATCATTTATCAAAACAGGAATGAGCCTTTTTCTTTATTTGAGCATCTGTGGTGGAAAGTCACTTGAGGTGGACAGATTCTCCTTCAGTGGAGTCAAACAGGTCCTGCACAGCAAGCTGGAAGGTTGTGAAAGAAAATAAAGTAGCAATTTCTATCCAAGTTAGACCAAATCTTTGTTCTTACTCCCAAAGTGTCAGGTTTTGCTGATAGGGTTGTAAGGAATTCAGCAGAAGCATTTTGTTGATATGGGGGCAATGTACAATTTAATAAGCCTGAAATTGGGGGTTAATTATGCAAGGGAAATTTAAATATCAGAAGGGTTATATAGAAGAAAATTTACCTCTTGAAGTGTTTTTTTTGTTTTTTGTTTGCTTGTTTTTTTTTTATTTTTTAAGCTTATTTATTTATTTTGAGAAAGAGAAAGTGCACATCCCAAGAGCTCGCATTAGCCAAGGAGAGACAGAGAGAGGGGGGGAGAGAGAGAGAGAGAGAGAGAGAGAGAGAGAGAGAGAGAAAATCCCAAGCAGGCTCTCCATTGTCAACACAGACACTGATGTGGGACTCCATCTCACGAACTGTGAGATCATGACCTGAGCCAAGACCAAGAGTCAGAAGCCTAATGGACTGAACCACCCAGCCACCCGTTTGCTAGTTTTTAGTTGTTAAATTTTGTCAGTAATCAGTTAAATTCAGAACAGTGGCTATGGCCTAAGAAAAAACAACCCAGAGAATTTTGTTTTCTCTTAAGTGGCAAAGACTATAATAGGTCAAAGGATGAAGATAAGGGAGATTACATTTGTTAATATGGTAAAAGTACAATGATGAACAAGATGACTAGTAAAGGGAAAGAAGAGGGTGCTAAAGAATTAGAAAATTTTGTTCTGTCTTGTGTGAAAGCCATCTGCTTCTGCAGTCAGTATTTGTTTCACTGCTTTGGGCAGAAGTTTCCCACTTCTGTAAATCAACAACTTCTGGAGGATTTCTAAAAATCTTCAGTTTGAGGTCTTTCTTTTTTAAAAAAAAATTTTTTTTTAACGTTTATTTATTTTTGAGACAGAGAGAGACAGAGCATGAACAGGGGAGGGGCAGAGAGAGAGGGAGACACAGAATCTGAAACAGGCTCCAGGCTCTGAGCTGTCAGCACAGAGCCCGACGCAGGGCTCGAACTCACGGACCGTGAGATCATGACCTGAGCCGAAGTCGGACGCTTAACCGACTGAGCCACCCAGGCACCCCGAGTTTGAGGTCTTTCAAAGGAATGGACTTCCAGTAGTTGGGGGGGGAGTTCTGAATGTCTTTTTACTTGGGAGACATGAGTCCAAAAATTAAAATATTGGAATGTTAATACAATGTCAGTTGTTAAAGATAACAATAGGATATTTTCCATCTGGGATCAAGAAAAATTTTTCTCTGAGGTCTTTTCCAGAAGACCAAATATCTAGGTTTCTTTGGAGAATACTTTGGAAATGCAGCTTTCCTATAGTCATCACGTTAGATGGCAATAGGATAGGATCAAAGATTGGAAGTAATTCCCAAATGCTTAAGGCAGCTTGTTATATACTCAGGAGGAGATACTTTGTTGGTTCTAGAGGGGACTGATCTCATTGTCTGCAATCAAGGCCAATGGAAATACTTCAACCATTAGAAGTTTGAGGATTTTAGAATTCCATTAGTTGTTACTTTCCCTGTTGTCCGTGGATAAGGAGTATTGTTTCTAAGTAAAGGGTAAAGCTTTACAGTTCTTTGATGACTATGTCATTGAAATGTGTGTCTCTTACTGAAGAGACAGGTTGGGATTCCCAAATTAAGCAATTTTTTTTTCCTACCATACAGCCAGAGCTCTCTAGCAAAGAAAAGCCTTAACACACTCTGAGAATAAACAATAACCAGAACACATTCACAGATCTTCTGGGGATGTTCAAAGGAGCCTTGGGGCTGTTGTTGTCCATGTTGTACCTTTACAGACTTGCTAGAATTGTGTTGATGGCAGGTAGAGCACGCATTAGAATGTCCTTAGCGAGGGGGGAAGAAGATGGCGGCGTAGGAGGACGCTGGGCTCACCGCACGTCCTGCTGATCACTTAGATTCCACCTACACCTGCCTAAATAACCCAGAAAACCGCCAGAGGATTAGCAGAACGGAGTCTCCGGAGCCAAGCGCAGACGAGAGGCCCACGGAAGAGGGTGGGAAGGGCGGCAAGGCGGTGCGCGATCCACGGACTGGCGGGAGGAAGCCGGGGTGGAGGGGCGGCTCACTGGCCAAGCAGAGCCCCTGAGTCTGGCTTGCAAAAGCGGAGGGGCCGGACGGACAGAGTGTGTTCGGACAGCAAGCGCGACTTAGCGTCTGGGAGGTCATAAGTTAACAGCTCTGCTCAGAAAGCGGGAAGGCTGGAGGACAAAGGGAGGGAGAGCTGCTGAGCCCCCGGACGACAGAGCTCACTTCAGTGGGGAACAAAGGCGCTTGCCAGCGCCATTTCCCCCGCCCATCCCCCAGCCAAAATCCCAAAGGGAATCAGTTCCTGCCAGGGAACTTGCTCACTCTGGGCAAACACCCAACTCTGTGCTTCTGCAGATCCAAACCTCCAGCAGTGGATCTGACTCCCTCCTGCTGCCACAGGGCCCCTCCTGAAGTGGATCACCTAAGGAGAAGCGAGCTAAGCCTGCCCCTCCTGCCCCCGTGCACCTTGCCTACCCACCCCAGTTAATACGACAGATCCCCAGCACCACAAGCCTGGCAGTGTGCAAGTAGCCCAGATGGGCCACGCCACCCCACAGTGAATCCCGCCCCTAGGAGAGGGGAAGAGAAGGCACACACCAGTCTGACTGTGGCCCCAGCGGTGGGCTGGGGGCAGACATCATGTCGGACTGTGGCCCGGCCCACCAACTCCAGTTATACACCACAGCACAAGGGAAGTGCCCTGCAGGTCCTCACCACGCCAGGGACTATCCAAAATGACCAAGCGGAAGAATTCCCCTCAGAAGAATCTCCAGGAAATAACAACAGCTAATGAACTGATCAAAAAGGATTTAAATAATATAACAGAAAGTGAATTTAGAATAATAGTCATAAAATTAATCGCTGGGCTTGAAAACAGTATACAGGACAGCAGAGAATCTCTTGCTACAGAGATCAAGGGACTAAGGAACAGTCACGAGGAGCTGAAAAGCGCTTTAAATGAAATGCAAAACAAAATGGAAACGACGACAGCTCGGATTGAAGAGGCAGAGGAGAGAATAGGTGAACTAGAAGATAAAGTTATGGAAAAAGAGGAAACTGAGAGAAAGAGAGATAAAAAAATCCAGGAGTGTGAGGGGAAAATTAGAGAACTAAGTGATACACTAAAAAGAAAATAATATACGCATAATTGGTATCCCAGAGGAGGAAGAGAGAGGGAAAGGTGCTGAAGGGGTACTTGAAGAAATAATAGCTGAGAACTTCCCTGAACTGGGGAAGGAAAAAGGCATTGAAATCCAAGAGGCACAGAGAACTCCCTTCAGACGTAACTTGAATCGATCTTCTGCACGACATATCATAGTGAAACTGGCAAAATACAAGGATAAAGAGAAAATTCTGAAAGCAGCAAGGGGTAAACGTGCCCTCACATATAAAGGGAGACCTATAAGACTCGTGACTGATCTCTCTTTTGAAACTTGGCAGGCCAGAAAGAATTGGCACGAGATTTTCAGGGTGCTAGACAGAAAAAATATTCAGCCGAGAATCCTTTATCCAGCAAGTCTGTCATTTAGAATAGAAGGAGAGATAAAGGTCTTCCCAAACAAACAAAAACTGAAGGAATTTGTCACCACTAAACCAGCCCTACAAGAGATCCTAAGGGGGACCCTGTGAGACAAAGTCCCAGAGACATCACTACAAGCATAAAACATACAGACATCACAATGACTCTAAACCCGTATCTTTCTATCATAACACTGAATGTAAATGGATTAAATGCGTCAACCAAAAGACATAGGGTATCAGAATGGATAAAAAAACAAGACCCATCTATTTGCTGTCTACAAGAGACTCATTTTAGACCTGAGGACACCTTTAGATTGAGAGTGAGGGGATGGAGGACTATTTATCATGCGACTGGAAGCCAAAAGAAAGCTGGAGTAGCCATACTTATATCAGACAAACTAGACTTTAAATTAAAGCCTGTAACAAGAGATGAAGAAGGGCATTATATAATAGTTACAGGGTCTATCCATCAGGAAGAGCTAACAATTATAAATGTCTATGCGCCGAATACCGGAGCCCCCAAATATATAAAACAATTACTCATAAACATAAGCAACCTTATTGAGAAGAATGTGGTAATTGCAGGGGACTTTAACACCCCACTTACAGAAATGGATAGATCATCTAGACACATGGTCAATAAAGAAACAAGGGCCCTGAATGATATATTGGATCAGATGGACTTGACAGATATATTTAGAACTCTGCATCCCAAAGCAACAGAATATACTTTCTTCTCGAGTGCACATGGAACATTCTCCAAGATAGATCATATACTGGGTCACAAAACAGCCCTTCATAAATTTACAAGAATTGAAATTATAACATGCATACTTTCAGACCACAATGCTATGAAGCTTGAAATCAACCACAGGAAAAAGTCTGGAAAACCTCCAAAAGCATGGAGGCTAAAGAACACCCTACTAAAGAATGAGTGGGTCAACCAGGCAATTAGAGAAGAAATTAAAAAATATATGGAAACAAACAAAAATGAAAATACAACAATCCAAACGCTTTGGGATGCAGCAAAGGCAGTCCTGAGAGGAAAATACATTGCAATCCAGGCCTATCTCAAGAAACAAGAAAAATCCCAAATACAAAATCTAACAGCACACCTAAAGGAAATAGAAGCAGAACAGCAAAGGCAGCCTAAGCCCAGCAGAAGAAGAGAAATAATAAAGATCAGAGCAGAAATAAACAATATAGAATCTAAAAAAAACTGTAGAGCAGATCAACGAAATCAAGAGTTGGTTTTTTGAAAAAATAAACAAAATTGACAAACCTCTAGCCAGGCTTCTCAAAAAGAAAAGGGAGGTGACCCAAATAGATAAAATCATGAATGAAAATGGAATTATTACAACCAATCCCTCAGAGATACAAACAATTATCAGGGAATACTATGAAAAATTATATGCCAACAAATTGGACAACCTGGAAGAAATGGACAAATTCCTAAACACCCACACTCTTCCAAAACTCAATCAGGAGGAAATAGAAAGCTTGAACAGACCCATAACCAGCGAAGAAATTGAATCGGTTATCAAAAACCTCCCAACAAATAAGAGTCCAGGACCAGATGGCTTCCCAGGGGAGTTCTACCAGACGTTTAAAGCAGAGATAATACCTATCCTTCTCAAGCTATTCCAAGAAATAGAAAGGGAAGGAAAACTTCCAGACTCATTCTATGAAGCCAGTATTACTTTGATTCCTAAACCAGACAGAGACCCAGTAAAAAAAAGAGAACTACAGGCCAATATCCCTGATGAATATGGATGCAAAAATTCTCAATAAGATACTAGCAAATCGAATTCAACGGCATATAAAAAGAATTATTCACCATGATCAAGTGGGATTCATTCCTGGGATGCAGGGCTGGTTCAACATTCGCAAATCAATCAACGTGATACATCACATTAACAAAAAAAAAGAGAAGAACCATATGATCCTGTCAATCGATGCAGAAAAGGCCTTCGACAAAATCCAGCACCCTTTCTTAATAAAAACCCTTGAGAAAGTCGGGATAGAAGGAACATACTTAAAGATCATAAAAGCCATTTATGAAAAGCCCACAGCTAACATCATCCTCAACGGGGAAAAACTGAGAGCTTTTTCCCTGAGATCAGGAACACGACAGGGATGCCCACTCTCACCGCTGTTGTTTAACATAGTGCTGGAAGTTCTAGCATCAGCAATCAGACAACAAAAGGAAATCAAAGGCATCAAAATTGGCAAAGATGAAGTCAAGCTTTCGCTTTTTGCAGATGACATGCTATTATACATGGAAAATCCGATAGACTCCACCAAAAGTCTGCTAGAACTGATCCATGAATTCAGCAAAGTTGCAGGATACAAAATCAATGTACAGAAATCAGTTGCATTCTTATACACTAACAATGAAGCAACAGAAAGACAAATAAAGAAACTGATCCCATTCACAATTGCACCAAGAAGCATAAAATACCTAGGAACAAATCTAACCAAAGATGTAAAAGATCTGTATGCTGAAAAATATAGAAAGCTTATGAAGGTAATTGAAGAAGATATAAAGAAATGGAAAGACATTCCCTGCTCATGAATTGGAAGAATAAATATTGTCAAAATGTCAATACTACCCAAAGCTATCTACACATTCAATGCAATCCCAATCAAAATTGCACCAGCATTCTTCTCGAAACTAGAACAAGCAATCCTAAAATTCATATGGAACCACAAAAGACCCCGAATAGCCAAAGTAATTTTGAAGAAGACCAAAGCAGGAGGCATCACAATCCCAGACTTTAGCCTCTACTACAAAGCTGTCATCATCAAGACAGCATGGTATTGGCACAAAAACAGACACATAGACCAATGGAATAGAATAGAAACCCCAGAACTAGACCCACAAACACATGGCCAACTCATCTTTGACAAAGCAGGAAAGAACATCCAATGGAAAAAAGACAGCCTCTTTAACAAATGGTGCTGGGAGAACTGGACAGCAACATGCAGAAGGTTGAAACTGGACCACTTTCTCACACCATTCACAAAAATAAACTCAAAATGGATAAAGGACCTGAATGTGAGACAGGAAACCATCAAAACCTTAGAAGAGAAAGCAGGAAAAGACCTCTCTGACCTCAGCCACAGCAATCTCTTACTCGACACATCCCCAAAGGCAAGGGAATTAAAAGCAAAAGTGAATTACTGGGACCTTATGAAGATAAAAAGCTTCTGCACAGCAAAGGAAACAACCAACAAAACTAAAAGGCAACCAACGGAATGGGAAAAGATATTTGCAAATGACATATCGGACAAAGGGCTAGTATCCAAAATCTATAAAGAGCTCACCAAACAAACTCCACACCCGAAAAACAAATAACCCAGTGAAGAAATGGGCAGAAAACATGAAAAGACACTTCTCTAAAGAAGACATCCGGATGGCCAACAGGCACATGAAAAGATGTTCAGCGTCGCTCCTTATCAGGGAAATACAAATCAAAACCACACTCAGATATCACCTCACGCCAGTCAGAGTGGCCAAAATGAACAAATCAGGAGACTATAAATGCTGGAGAGGATGTGGAGAAATGGGAACCCTCTTGCACTGTTGGTGGGAATGCAAAATGGTACAGCCACTCTGGAAAGCAGTGTGGAGGTTCCTCAGAAAATTAAAAATAGACCTACCCTATGACCCAGCAATAGCACTGCTAGGAATTTATCCAAGGGATACAGGAGTGCTGATGCATAGGGGCACTTGTACCCCAATGTTCATAGCAGCACTCTCAACAATAGCCAAATTATGGAAAGAGCCTAAATGTCCATCAACTGATGAATGGATAAAGAAATTGTGGTTTATATACACAATGGAATACTACGTGGCAATGAGAAAGAATGAAATCTGGCCTTTTGTAGCAACGTGGATGGAACTGGAGAGTGTGATGCTAAGTGAAATAAGCCATACAGAGAAAGACAGATACCATATGGTTTCACTCTTATGTGGATCCTAAGAAACTTAACAGAAACCCATGGGGGAAGGGAAGGAAAAAAAAAAAAAAGAGGTTAGAGTGGGAGAGAGCCAAAACATAAGAGACTGTTAAAAACTGAGAACAAACTGAGGGTTGATGGGGGGTGGGAGGGAGGGGAGGTGGGTGATGGGTATTGAGGAGGGCACCTTTTGGGATGAGCACTGGGTGTTGTATGGAAACCAATTTGACAATAAATTTCATATATTAAAAAAAAAAAAAAAGAATGTCCTTAGCAATAGCCTTCAAATTCCCTGCCAGTGTTGGTTCAATATCATTGCCAGTTTATCTCTGCCATTGTAGGTAAATCATGAAATGGGCTTGCTAAACTCTACTTTTATTATGGCTTTCTCTTTGGGTAAGAGCAAGACATCTCAAGGTTCTTTGATTCATTGTCTACTTTATAGGGAGTCTTGTAGTGTCAGGAAATCTCTATTTCTAAACTATTTTGACTTCATGGATGGATCCAAAATCATATTCCATGTATAATTATAAATATTGGTTCTTTTATCCTTTTGTCAGCAAGTCTGAGTAAAGGCAATTAATTTAGTCATCTGAATTGATTTTATTTCAAGGTAAAACTCATATTTCCCGGGTAAATTCAAGCATAGCCTGCTTGGAAATTTTAGTTTTTCTTCCAAAGTAGGAACCAACCAACAAACAAAATTAAATCAGGGATATCCAAGGGAGAATCTAAAAGGTCCATGCAAAGTATGGATATCTCCATTACTGAGGTAACCCATCATGGGCTTTTTTTTAATAGATGAGGAAAGGAGGGTAGCTAGTTTAGTGTTAAAGCAACAGATGATGATGTTTTACGGGAAACCAGCAAAATTATATAGGAAGTTATGTGATTGGCTGAGAAGTCCCAGGTTATTTCTATCAATAGGAGAGTCTGTATAACAGGAAAGCTATTTCTTTTAAGTAATCTCTACACCTAATGTGGGGCTTGAACTCATGACCCAGAGATCAAGAGTCACATATTCTTCTGACTGAGTCAGCCAGACACCACCGACAGGGAGACTGTTAAAAGTTTAGTGGAGACCATAGAACTAAGTTGACTAAGTGGATGTAAGGCCTCTATAAGCCTGCTGGAGTTGCTATCAGTCTTAAACAAGATGGCTTAATGAGATCTAATGAAAGACTGAAATCAACAGTTGGTCTCTGATGATTCCCATGTGATTGACTCAGAAAGTCTAGTGCTTATTGAGATTTGTCATGCCAAAAAAAGGAAAAAGTGTTTGTGAGCCTAGAGCCCTGGAAAAAATCTTTTTATACTCAGCTATAGAAATCTTTGTATTTAAACATAAGCATGCTTCTTTTAACTTAAAAAGTATGCAATCCCTCAAAGATATTTATATTAGCATATTTTACCTAATTGTAATTAACTTAGGGACTTCAACCTTTTTTATGGTAATTTATGAGCTTTTTTATTACTAAGTTTGGTTAATAAATACACTCTTATAATAGCTTTATATTAATCAAAATTCAAAGGATTTTTAGAAATCTAATTATTCTCATTTTTTTCTTTCTTTCATAGGATGAAAGAACAAATCTTGTGTTACTCCTTGGCCATTGTAGTAAAACCCAAAGATGGTTTAGGCACAAATGGCATATTAATAGCTTTATCCTAAATTGGGGGCCTGGATTTGGGAAAGAATCAGGAATAATTGTTTGATGAGAGAAGATATAACTCAGAGTCAAGAAATAACTATAGGCAACATTATAAAAATACTCAACAATAATTATTAGAAACTTTATTTTGAAAGCAAGGAATCTTTTTAAAAATGATTTAAAATTATATCAGAAGCACTGAAATTTAACAGAATATTTTATTTACAAAAATCTTTATTAATGAGTATAAAATAACCTAATTATTTTATATTAAAAAGACTAATTCTAATATTACTTTTTTGTACATTATTCCTAAAACAATCTATAATAAAGGATTTATTACTATGCCCTCATATGTATGCATTTAGGCATTCACAAATGTATAAATACACAAATAGTAATGAATTTAAAGTATTGAACTATAGCTTTAAAATTAAATCTATTAAATAAAACAAAGGGTGTATCAAATTAAATTTACCCTCTGAATAAACTATTTTAGTTTTCTTAATAAACAAACAGAAAATCATATCATTATCTTCTATGCATATTTGTATTTCTCTGTATTAACTATTTATATTAATTATCATCTTTAACCAAAATAATCAACCTTCTTTTTCATTAAGCATAAGAAAATTTAGAGGAGAGAAAATAAAAAATAATTCAGATATTTTTCTCTCTACTAACATTTATGTCATGCAATTTAAATAATTTTAAAGTATAATATAATTAAAAAGTATAATTCAAAGGCATTTACAAATTTTGTTCATCTACTGCCCTTGTAAAAACTAAGGACAAAATTACATGTAATGATCACTGTTTTGTATCTGTTTCTTAGTTAGAAACTGTTTAGGCATCTAAAGAGTATTTATTAATTATTTGTCTAAGGTCCTAAAGTTAGTTAAGGATTTATAATTATAATTATAAATTATAATCATAATTTTAGGAAATCATAATTTTAGTTAAAATATTAAATTCTTATGCTTTGTCCCAAAGTTAGAATGTCATAAAATTAAACCTTTAAAAAGGCATTCATTGTTATCGGTCATTTTAGTTAAATACAATTTTATATGTATAATTTTGAATTTTAAACAAGTTATGGAAGTAGTGGAATATTGCTTAATTCATAAACAATGCAGGAAATTCAGTTTAATCAAAAGAAATTTAATCCTGGCCTTGTACAAACCAAAATATTGTGCTGACACTAGTTTTTATATATTAAACTAATTTTTAAAGACTCTGAATCATGCTAAAAATGTTATCTTCTTTTAACTTGAAAGTAATGCCCTTTCTTTTCTCACAAGTGTAATAACAAAGCTATTATGTAAATATACTTTTAGGGTCCACAAATGGAATACATCTTAATAACTTTGTCTTTTTTTACATTTCAGACATTTCACCCATTTATCTGGACTATACATTCCTCAAATGTACACATAAAGAATGAAAGACTCTTAATCAAGTAATCATTATTTCTTAAGAGAAGGAAAATGAGAAAGAGGAAATGAAAAACAAAAAGGAAGAGGAAACTCCTTTAGATGAATATGACATTAACACTAAAAAAAGACAATTATGTTCCCTCTGAGAAGAAAGGTTGTATATAGAAAAACAATTTTTGGGGGGTGCCTGGCTGTCTCAGTCGGAGGAGCATGCAACTCTTGACTTCAGGGTTGTGAGTTCAAGCTCCACATTGGGTGAAGAGATTACTTAAAAATAAAATCTAAAAAAAAAAAAAAAACCAACATATTTCAAAATATATACATGAAAAGGAGTGACATCAAAATTGGCTTACATCCTTGCCAATTTTGTCAATGACTGATTTAAAAAAAACAAAAAACAAAAAACAAAAAAAAAATCCAGCATTTATTAGTCCCCAACCGATGGAAGTAAAGGAAGGGGTATCACCAACATTAAATAAAAGAATCTTTCTTTTAGACAACTTCCTCTTGAAAGTTGCCTCACTTTTTGTTTCTAGAGTGCCTCTCAAGTAAACAATCTTGTTTATGTCAAAACTTCCCCAAAGCGGCCATTACAATTCTGAATTGTCCCTGGTGATATTGTGCCAGTTGCACGAGTGCTTTACAGGGAGGAAATGCTGAAGGAAACCTCTTGGCCCTGGGAGATGTGCAATTTGAAGTTGAGTGGGCCCCAGGAGACCTGCGGTGGTGTAAGGATGGTGCTTGTCTGCACTTCTGCCTCTGAAATTTGGGCAAAGGTCACCTGTCTCAAGTTAGGGCTGAATAAACAACAAAGCAGATCTCAGGGTCACAAAGATATGACAGAGGAAGTCATTCCAATTTTTGAAATGATGACCTTACACCAAGTTGATCCAAAGGACAAAATTTGTGCAAAGAATGCCAGTCCTTCTGAACACTCAGTCCCTGGGGCAGCTGGAAGATGGACTAGTGGGGTCTTTCCTTGTCTTTTTCTTATAAACTTTTCCTCTGAGGGGCAAACAACACTCAAGACAATAGACAGACTATACAATGGGTATTAGAAGTTTAGGAAACAATTGTCACAATTTACTACATTTACAAGTCTGATTGGTAACTAGAATGTCTTGGGGTTATCACTATTTTTTTTTTTTTTTTAGCCATTCTAATAGATGTGTAGTTCTATCCCATGGTAGTTATAGTTGGCATCTCCTTAATGGCTAATGCTATTGGACAGACTTTTATGTACCTATATGTCATCTTACACACCTGAAATATCTCTTCATGTCTTTTGCCTATTTTCTAATCAGATTGTTTGTTTTGTTTGGTTGGTTTGGTTTTTACTGTTGAGTTTTGAGAGTTCTTTATATATTGTAGACACTGGTCCTTTGTCGAATCTGTGTTTTGCAAATATTGTCTCCTAGTCTGTAGCTTATCTTTTCATCCTCTTAATAGAACTTTTTGCAGTGCAAAAGTTTTCCATCTTGATGAATTCCAATTTATCAATTTTTCCTTTCATGGATCATGTTTTTGATGTTATGTCCAAGAACTCTCTGTCTAGCCTTAAATCCCAAAGATTTTATCATATGCTTTTTTTCCTAAAAAAGTTATAGTTTCACATTTGACTAATTTGGTCTATGATCCATTTTTGTTAATTTTTGTATAAGGTACGAGGTTTAAGTCATGGTTCGTTCTTTTGCCTATGGATGTCCACTTGCTCCAGCACTACAAAAATACCATCTTTCTTCTGTTGAATCTCTTTTTCCCTTTGTCAAAAATTAGTTAAGCATATTTGTGTAACTCTTTTTTTAGGTACTCTGTTTTGTTCCAGTAATTTATGTGTCTATCCCTTCAATATCACACAATCTTGAGCACTTCCAATTCCTTTCCCTTTCCACATAAATTTTAGAATAATCTTATCTATTTCAACAACAAAAAAAGTATTGCATGAATTTTATTAGGAATTTCATTAATCCTATAAACCAATTTGGGAAAGATTGACATCTTTATTCTGTTGAGCCTTCCAATTCATGAACATGGTGTGTGTCTCCATTTATTTCGAACTTTGATTTCTTTCATCAGCATCTTGTAGTTTTCAACATATAAATTCTGGAATGTCTTCTTAAATTTACACTTAAGTATTTCATTTTATTTTTGAATGATTGCAAATGGTACTTTATTTCTTATTCCAATGTGTTCATATGTTCATTGCTAGTATATAAAAATACAATTGATTTTTATGTGTTGTATCCTGTGACTTGGTTGAATTTACTTGTTACTTCTATGACTTTTTGGTGTAGATTCCTTGGGATTTTCTGTGTAAACAGTCATGTCATCTGCAAATGGGGAGTGTTTTCTTTCTTCCTTTCTGATCAGTAAGATGTTGATTTCCTTTCTTGCCTTATTTCACTGGCTAGAATTTACAGCATTATGTTAAATAAGAGTAGTAAGAGTAGACACCCTTGCATTGGTCCCAATTTTAAGGAGAAGGCATGCAGTCTTTCATCCTTAACTATGTTAGCTATGAGTGGGGGTTTTTTGTTGATAATTATCAAGTTGAGGAAGTTCCCCTGTATGCCTCTGTTTCTAAGAGTCTTGATCAAGAGTGGGTATTGGATTTTGTTCATATGCTTTTTCTGCATTCATTGATATGATCACATGATTTTTCTCATTTAGCCTCTTAACATGAATTACATTGACTGTTTTTTAAATATTGAACCAGGCTTGAATGCATGAAATAAACCATACTTGGTCATGATATATAATTCTTCTTGTAATATTGCCAAAATTTACTTGCTAATATTTTGCTAAGAGATTTTGTGTCTATATTCATAAGGAATATTGGTCTGTAGTCTTTTGTTTTATACTGTGTCTGGTTTTGATATCAAGGTAATACTAGCTTTGTAAAATAAACTGGGATATGTATCCTCCTCTTCTGTTTTCTGGAAGAGATTGCATGGAATTGGTGTTAATTCTTATTTAAATATGGTAGATTTGGGTAGAAGTCTCCAGGGATACCACCTGGACTTGGAGATCCCTTTTATAGCTTTAAATTAAGAATTTAATTTTCTCAGTAGTTAAATTTATCATTTTGTATTTGGTGAGTTGGGGTAGGTTTTTTTTTTTTTAATTTTTTTTTTCAACGTTTATTTATTTTTGGGAAAGAGAGAGACAGAGCATGAATGGGGGAGGGGCAGAGAGAGAGGGAGACACAGAATCGGAAGCAGGCTCCAGGCTCTGAGCCATCAGCCCAGAGCCCGACGCGGGGCTGGAACTCACGGACCGCGAGATCGTGACCTGGCTGAAGTCGGACGCTTAACCGACTGCGCCACCCAGGCGCCCCTGGGTAGGTTTTTTTTTTTTAAAAGAAATTAATCCATTTCCTTTAGGTTATCAAATTTATTCTTGTAGAGGTAATCATGGTATTCCTTTATTATATTTTTGATGTATCTATCATGATGTTCCCTGTTTCACATTCTTGATAATGGCAATTTGTGTCTGCTCTATTTTTACTTTTGTCTGTCTTGCTAGAGGTTTGTCAATTGTATTGATCTTTCCAAATAACCAGTTCTTTCTTTCATCGATTCTCCTTGATTTTTGTTTTGTTTTGTTTTCAATTTCCTTGATTTCTGCTTTTACCTTTATTACTTGCCCCCTTTTTCTTGATTTGGGTTTATCTCATTTAAAAAATTTTTAGTTTCTTGAGATGGGAGCTTAGATGATTGATTTAAAACTCTTTTGTAATGTATGCATTTAGTGTTTCACAGTTCTCTCTTAGCAATGCTTTTGATATACCCCACAAATTTTGATATGATACATTTTCATTTTTATTGAGTTCAATATATTATTTGGTTTCCCTTGAGACTTTCTCTTTGACCCATGGAATATTTAGAAGAGTGTTGTTTAGTGCCCAAGCATTTGGAGATTTTCCTATTATCTTTCTGCTGTTGATATCTAGTTTGATTCCATTGTAGTTATAGAGCACACTCTGTACGGTTTCAATTTTTTTTTAATCTGTTGAGGTTTTCTTTTTATGGCCCAGGATGTGGTTTATTTGGGTATATGTTTTGTGGGCACTTGAAAAGAATGTGTATTCTGCTTTGGTTGAATGGATTTTTTTACAAATGTCAATTGGTTCCTGTTGGTTGATGTTATATTTGAGTTTTTCTGTATTCTTGTGGATTTTTGTCTAGCTGCTCTATCACTTACTGAGAGAGGGTTTTGAAATTACCAACTATACCTATGAACTTGTCAATTTCTCCTTTCAGTTCTATCAGTTTTTGCTTCACATAGTTTGTAACTGTTGTTAGGTGTATACACATTTAGAATTGATGTGTCTTTTTGGTAGATAAACTCTTTTATCATTATATATTGTCCCTCGCATAATTTTCTCTGTTCTAAAGTTTACTTTATCTGGTCTTAAGAGCCACTCCTGATTTCCTTTCATTAATGTTTGCATGACATATATGTTTTTCACCCTTTTACTTTCAACATGTCAATACTGTGAATTTCTTATATATAGCATATAATTTATATATACATATATAGACAGATATAGATATATCGGTCTGTCAATGTATATTTTAATTGGTATATTTATACTATTTATATTTATTGTAATTATTTATTTTTTAGGGATAAGTGTGCCATTTTATTTTATTTTTCTATTTGTATTATCTATTTTCTTTTTCCTATCTTCCTATTGGCTACTTGAACACTTTTAAGTATTCTGGTTTGATTTATCTCTAGTGTTTTGAGCTTATCTCTTTGTATAGCTTTTTAATGGCTGCTCTAGGTGTTACATTACACATACACCACTTACCACAGTCTATTGGCATCATCATGTTACCAACTCAAGTGAAGTGTGGAAATCTTACCTCCTTTGTATCCTTTTACCTTTACCCATTTATAATATAGTTATAATTATCTTTAAAAATTCCCCTACATTAAAGCTCATCACACCAGACAATGTTTCAATCATCAAACATAACTTAGACTCAAAAAAGAGAAGAAAATCCTATTGTACTTACCCATATTTTTGCTTATCATGTTCTTACTTTCTGATGTTCCTAGGTTCCTTCTTTTATTGATTCCTTTCTGATATGAGAACTTCTTTTAGTCATTCTTTTAGCGTAGGTCTGCTGCCAACAAATTCTCTTAGTTTTCCATCATTTGAGAATGCCTTGACTTCTCCTTTATATTTGAAGGATATTTTTGCTGGCTATAGAACTCTGAATTGTAGACTTTTCTTCCTCAACATATTGGCCAACCAGATCCAATAATACATGAAAAAAATTATTCACCACGACCAAGTGGGATTTATACCTGGGATGCAGGGCTGGTTCAGTATCCACAAAACAATCAATGTGATTCATCACATCAATAAAAGAAAGGACAAGAACCGCATGATCCTCTCAATAGATGCAAAGAAAGCATTTGACAAAATACAGCATCCTTTCTCGATAAAAACCCTTAAGAAAGTAGGGATAGAAGGATCATACCTCGAGATCATAAAAGCCGTATATGAAAGGCCCCACGCCAATATCATCAATGGGGAAAAACTGAGAGCCTTCCCCCTAAAGTCAGGAACAAGATAGGGATGTCCACTCTTGCCACTGTTATTCAACATAGTAGAATGTTGGTAGACTTCTCTTTCAGCACTTGAAAATGTTGTGCCACTTCCTTTTGTCTTCCATACATTTTGTTGAGACATCTGCTGTCTGGTAGATTTGGACTGCAGTATGAACATAAGCACTGGACCAAAGGTCTCCCAAGTTTGAGGCTTCTGCTTCAACAAAGTAAATGAATGTTTATTTTGTATTCTAGAAATGTATCATGAAATATAATGGAGCATATGGTAAAAACTTTGCTGATATTTTTGACTCAAGTTTCAAAGAAAAGCTAGTATTTCTCCCTGTTTCATTAAATCCTGGAAAGATGTAAGTAGTGAGCAGGAAGTAACTTTTTGTGTCTGTGTTGTTTTTTTTTTTTTAAATCCAGCGTGGAGAGAAAACTTATGCCCTTGCCTCTATACATCTCCACATCATAAATGGAACCCGATGGCACCTTCAGCAGTAATGTCAGCAACATGGACTGTTCAATCGAAAACTTCAAAAGGCATTTTTACCCCATCGTGTACCTGATACTATTTGTCTGGGGAACCTTGGGAAATGGATTTTCCATATATGTTTTCCTGCAGCCTTATAAGAAGTCCACGTCTGTGAATGTTTTCATGCTAAACCTGGCCATTTCAGATTTTTTGTTCACAAGTACTCTGCCCTTCAGAGTTGACTATTACATCAGAGGCTCCAATTGGATATTTGGGGACCTGAGCTGCAGGATTATGTCTTATTCTATGTATGTCAACATGTACAGCAGCATTTATTTCCTGACTGTGCTGAGCATTGTGCGTTTTCTGGCAACTGTTCATCCCTTCCGGTTCCTCCATGTGGCTAGTATCAGGAGTGCCTGGATTCTGTGTGTGGTCATATGGGTCCTTATCATGGCTTCCTCAGTAGTGCTTCTGAACAATGGCTCTGAGCAGAACGGCAATATCACATTATGCTTAGAGTTGAATATGAATAAAATTGTTAAACTGAAGACGATGAACTACATTGCCTTGGTGATAGGCTTCATGCTACCATTCTGCTTGCTCAGCATCTGTTATCTGCTAATCATTCGAGTCCTGTTAAAGGTAAAGGTCCCAGAATCTGGGCTGCGGGTTTCTCACAAGAAAGCACTTATCACCATCATCATTGCCTTGATCATCTTCCTTCTGTGTTTCCTGCCTTATCATATACTGAGAACCCTCCACCTGGTCATGTGGAAAGTGGATACATGTAAAAACAATCTTCATAAAGCTGTGGTCATCACACTGACCTTGGCAGCAGCCAATAGCTGCCTCAATCCTTTGCTCTATTATTTTGCTGGGGAAAATTTTAAGGACAGACTAAAGTCTGCACTCAGAAAAGACCACCCATGGAAGACAAAGTGCAGCATTCCTGTCTGCATGTGGTTGAAAGAGGAAACACAAGTTTAAGGGGTTATTAAATGAGGCCTGTTCTTGTATACTTGTGTCCACCTTCATTCACACATAGTACCAGTCACATGACCATGTATTTACATCATTTCCAACAAAGATCAATTCCTAACATTTAATTGACCATGACTTCTGTTAGTAAGTCCTACTTCAAACATTTTATTAGGTGTGTTTTCAGTGGTTGAGTCTAAATGAGAATGTAGCAGACAAAATCTCTACTAGTCTTGCAACCTAAAATGTTAGACTGGGAAAAAGTGCTGAGCACACTGGGTGCTTATTTTCTTCAGATTCTGTACCAGATCTCTGTTCTACCAGCCATTCTAAATTAACTTTAAGGCAACTTCAACTTCCCCAGCTTCTCCAGCTCCTCTCCCATCTTCAGTCCCCTAAGATATAACCAGGTTCCAGAGCAAAAGGAGGTTCCAGAGCAGATAAGAAAAGTATCCTAAGGAATCAGTGAAAAGAGTTTGTGAAGAAGGCTGCCCTTTAACAAGGCAGTCAGGGTCCCAAAAAAGAAAGGTGAGAGAAAAAGGGAGAGAAGGACTAGGGCAAGAAAGAGCTGGTTAGAAGTAGGGAGAAAGACAAATCTTATTTTGCACTGGGAGAGAGGCTCTAGCACACTGAAGGCAAGAAGGTTCTCTTTGTCTCTCTCACCAGGGGACTAGAAAGGATAAGAAGACTAGGAGGAGGAACTGGGCCATTACCCTAGGGGGTGGAGGGATTATGTGTGAAATAGCAGAATAGAGGGGGTCAATATTACTCTTAGGATTTGGGTTTGGACTGCACTGCAGTTCTCAGTCCTGCTCACTAATCCATTTGGATGGGAGCCAGAATGGAAGAGGCTGCTTTAAGGGTTTGGTTGGGCACTGAAAGAGAGAGTGGGGTAGAGGGTAAGTTGTAAAGGTGGTTGTACCCCTGAAATTCTATTAATATCTTGGCAGAACATGTGTAGGGTGGCTTTCCTTTTGAGGGAGTATAGAAAAGAACTGGATAGTGGGAAGGGGTCCTTTCTGTCCACTGAAAAAAGCTAGGGAGACTACCAACTACTACCTCCCTGAACATTGTACCACCAACAATTGAATGCCCTCTCCACGCTGGGCAGACTTGTGCCAGGCACTTGACATTCAGGAACCCCGTTTAACCCTCACACTAAAGCCATTCACTCTATGAATGAAGAAACGGAAGCTCAGAGAAATTAAGAAACTTGTTCAAGTTCTCACAGCTTGTAAGAGTTTAAAAAATCTCCATGCAGAAGGGTTGGCCAGGTGCTTACTTTACCGCTCTTCCTACAAATCTTCAGGCAAATTGGTTGAAAATCTGAATAAGAGTTCCCTCCCCCCACCAGGCACCTACCCCTCCTCACTGTCATGAGATTTTCTCTTTAGAGTTGTTGATCCCAGGCAGAGTAGAGTGTGGGAGGGAGGTAGTGATCTAAAGTCAGGGAAGAAGTGAATGTTTTCATTGTAAACAAGAGTCCCAGAACCCTTCTCTTACTCCTCTGTCTGGATGCTGACAGAATATCCTGTCAAAACAATAGACTGGAGAATTCACCTATGGGGAAATGCAAGAAAAAGACTAACAGATACAGACTGTTGAGGATTCCCCAACATAAAAGCCAGCATCTGCCTTATTACCTACCTGACAGGGAAGCCCACACTGCAACTAATCTATTCAGAGAGCATCTAGTCAACCTGTTAGAGCCCCATTATTAATTATGAATAGTCAATGACCAGTACACATGGGCAGGGGGGAAAGGTCCAAACATAAAAAATACCAACAAACAAATCAGGATAGAGACATTTTCAATATGAAATGTCTCAACACTTTTATTACCCAAGTACTTTTTATCAGAAACCTACTGTGAGGATGTGCTCCTCCAAAATAAGTGATTAAGC
Organism: Prionailurus viverrinus; assembly: GCF_022837055.1. Taxonomy (NCBI): domain Eukaryota; kingdom Metazoa; phylum Chordata; class Mammalia; order Carnivora; family Felidae; genus Prionailurus; species Prionailurus viverrinus. The sequence continues at coordinate 22,623,083 of NC_062561.1, read as the reverse complement.
CAAGATAGAGGAAAACATGACATCTAAGACACAAGGAATCCAGTACAGGGGAAAGGTGAACAACACAGGATGTTGGTGGTAGCAGAAAAACAAGAAACCAGTTGATTTGAACAATCAATTTGGAGAGATTTATATTTTTCTTGAAGAAGTTGGGATGAACTAGTGAAAGTACATAGAAAAGTAAGCAAGGGAAAAGACACTGTGATCATTGAATGCTAGCAAAAAGAAACTGTTGTTTAAGAAGTGAAATATAATCATAGTACACTACATGGCTCAGCTGTGACTAATGTTTACACAATATAATGTAAATAACAAAATGCTGTGATATAACTTTTTTTGGGAAATGAGAGGAGAGGATATGTATGTGGGGGAGGGGTGTAAGAAATCTAGGTCCCCATCTTCAATCACAGAAAATGCACAATAACTAAAGCTAAAGAATGATAAAAGCTGTATAAAAATGTTATTTAGCAATAGGGGCTACAGCCCAGAAGAAACAATGAAAAGAACGGACAAGGTTGGCCTCTGGGGAGTTTGGAGTGGGAAAAAGGGTGGCGATTTCTCTTTCCCTTTTAAGAACTAATCATCTAACTTGTAAATATGTATTGCTGAAATAAAAATTAAGTTAAAATTAAATTTAAAAATTTAAATTAATTCTTCGGGTTTTGTTGGTTTGTTTGTTTTTTTTTTAAAAAAAAAGACAGGGGCACCTGGGTAATTCAGTCGAGCGATGACTTCGGCTCAGGTCGTGATCTCAAGATTCATGGGTTCGAGCCCCACATCTGGCTCTGTGCTGACAGCATGGAGCCTCCTTGGAATTCTCTCTCTCCCCCTCTGTCTCTGCCCCTTCCCTGCTTGAGCTCTCTCTCAAAAATAAACATTAAAAAAATTGAAAAATATATATTAAAAAAGAAACAAGACAGAAAAGAAAGGCCACCAGAAATGGGCACTGAATGAACACTGACAGATGAAAGGAAAGCAGGCGGGGTGCCTGGATGGTTCAGTTGGTTAAGTGTCCATCTCTTGATCTTGGCTCAGGTCATGATCTCACATTTGGTGAGTTTGAGTCCCATGTCTGGCTCTGCACTGTCAGCAAGGAGCCTGCTTGGGATTCTGTCTGTCTGTCTGTCTCTGCCCCTACCCTGCTTGCACTCTCTCTTGCTCTCTCTAAATAAATGCATCAATAAACTTTATTAAAAAAAGAAGGAAAGAAAGGAAAGCAGGAAATGGTTAGACTTGGATTTGGGCCCCTGAGGGAGGCCTGCCCAGCCCTGCCATGGGAGGGGAGACCCCTCTTGGGATGAATGGAGTCACTTCCTGGGGTCAGAGGTACATCAGGATATTTTTTAGTCACATGTAACAGAAAACCCAACTCCAATTGAGTTAAATAGTCACTATCTCATATAACTGTAATATCCAAAGAAAAATTAAACTTCAGACCTATTCACCTGGGGCTTCTGTGAGCCTTATTCTCCAGTTATCGGCTTGGTCCCATGGCTGAATCCCCTCGTGGGAATAAGCTGATTGCAAACAGCCTGAGGCTACGTTTCCTCACTTATTATTTCCAGGAGAAGAAACAGGGTAGCTCCTGCTCAAAGCATTTAATAAAGTTATAGGGCTTCCCTTTGATCAGACCTACTCAGATTACACACTACTCTAGTTTACTAGACCAAAGAAGGGATTGCTCTGATGGAATGAGGATGATCAGAGTCTACACCTGCAGTAGGGTTAAACCCACTGAAACCTCAGCTGGGAGAAAATTGAAATGGAATTTGCAGAGGCCACATATTCTGCATTGCAAGTGAAGTGGAAAAGAACTGCCAGCCAGACAGCCAACCAAGCTCAGCGTGGCCAGCACCTAGGCAGCAGCCCCAGCAGCTGAGGAGGGTGAGGGAATGATGTGCTGGTGGAAGAAGGATGAAAGCTAAAATAGGACTTTATGTTGTAAAGTCACAGGGATTTTCGAAGGGTGATTAGAAATCTCAACAACTCTCCAAGGTTAAGCTAGCCCAGATAAAGCTGTGATAACTGAGAGCACCCAAGGTCCTTGGGATGAACGGTCATGGAGGGGTTGTGAGTTCTTTGTGTCTTTAAATCTCTGGTGGGTGTGCATGTGTGTGCATGAGAGAGAGACAGAGAGACAGAGAGACAGAGAGACAGAGAGAGACAGAGAGCATGCTTAATGACTTTTTCCAAGACTTTTCCTTTCTCTAGTCAGGATGAAACATCTCATCTGGTAAAGAATGTTGTCCTCCAGGAAGAAAACAAAATGGAAGTCTTTATTTACCAAAGCTAAAGCCAAGAAGGTCCTGAGGTTTTAGATATAGTTCTTTTTTTGTTTGAGAGATTAGATATCCCCTCAAGCAAGTGCATTAATTGTTCAACTGGGAGAAAGGATTTTTGTTGTGTCAACTTTAGCGGACACCATGCTATTTCAGTAAAGACCTAAGAACAAATGCCATTATATTTCATAACTATTTTAAATGACCAATTCTATGTTTTAAATTTAATTAGGATGACTTACAATTTATTCTGAAGCAGAGATTATGTCAAACTGGCCAAAAACAGGTGGGGGGGGGGGCTTTCTATAGAGAATTCATTTTTATTCCTGGAAAAGAGCTTGAAAATAGAGGCCCTGTCCAGGGAGAATGGGGGTGAGGTGGGGAGGGGGTAATTCAGGGAATATGGTGATACAGATCCTTCCTCTGAAACATTTTGTCTCCAAGTAGATAGAGGCAGCTATTTAGTGCTAATAAAAGCCACAAGGAGAATTATAATGAAATAGAACTTGTTCTAAAAAAATTAGTGTGTATTTTAAAGCTCTAGTAAATAAAGAGTATGGCACTGACATAAGAATCCAGAGTTCAAGGATACACAGCTTAGAATGGAGACTAGTTTACATGGAAGTTGGAAATGTCTTAGCAGGGTTAGCTGTATGATGTTCTGAGGAAGCTATTTTTTTTAAGGTTATTTATTTTTGAAAGAGAGTGAGAGCATGAGTGGAGGAGGGGAGGGGCAGAGAGAGAGAGAGAGAGAGAGAGAGAGAGAGAGAGAGAGGATCCCAAGCAGATAGTGCAGAGTCTGACACGGGCTCGAACCCACAAATGATGAGATCATGACCTGAGCAAAAGTCAAGAGTTGGATGCATAACCAATTGAGTCACCCAGGCACCCCCTGAGGAGGCTAAATTATAAGCCCAGGGATCCCTGGCCCCTCCCTGCTCCCCTGCTCTTGTCCCCAAAGATTCCTGCATTCCGAGTGCCGAGTGGACATAGCAGGGCTCGTGTGACCTAAATGGAAGCTACAGCCTGGGTCAGTGGACCAGAAGGGCCTCCCTGATGTGTTGGCTCATGTAGAACATCAGGACCTTTGCACAACCCTCAAGTTAGGGAAAAACAAACTCTTGTATAACTCTCAAAATGGATAACCCTTATAATGGCCAAGACTGAATTTCCTATTAGCCTTGTGCAATGGATGCTTAGAGTCTGATGTAAATTAATTTTCTTAAAACTAAGCATGACACTTTCTTTATTCACAAGACTTTCATACAAATAAAAATGTCTGAATTAAAGAATAAAACTGTTGCCTCTGTTCTTACTCCCTAACCAGCCTAAGAAATAGAATCTTATTAGTACCACCACACATATTTATGTACCCCTGATCTTGAAGGTAACCATTATTCTGAATTTTGTGTTAGTAACTCTTTTTACCATATAAATATATCTCCAAGCAAAATATTATAGTCGACTCTTGAACAACACAGGTTTGAATCCCGTGGGTCCACTTATATGCAGATTTTTTTTCTATCTACAGTATAGTACCATAAATGTATTTTCTCTTCCTTACAATTTTCTTAATAAGATTTTCTTTTTTCTGCCTTACTTTATTGTGAGAATATAGTATGTAATACATGTAACATACAAAATATATATTAATCAACTGTTTAATTTTATCAGTAAGACTTCTGGTCAACAGTAGGCTATTAGTAAAGTTCTGAGGGAGTCAAAAATTATACATAGATTTTCAGCAGTGTAAGAGGTTAGCATCCCCAATACTCAACATTGTTTAAGGGTCAACTGTATTTAGTTTTGCATGTTTTTGTACTTTTTATAAATGGAATAATCTAGTAACTATTTTTTTTCCATTTAGCTTTATCTTTTTGAACTTCAGTCATGATACTGCTGCTCATATGAATGTAACATTTAATTATCCATACTTCTGTTAATGAAGAGTTAGATTAATGTCAGATTTTGGTTATTTGGAACAACACTCCTACAAATATTCTCATAATGTGCCTTTCAGTACACACGTTAAAGCTTGTCTGATAATATACTTAGGAATGTGTTCATGATCAACCATTCTACATAATACCCAACTCTCTTCCAAATTGGCTTTACCAGTTCAACCCCCTGACAGCAGTGTATGAGAACCTCCATACATCTACCTCCTTGGAAGCATTTGAGATAGTGAGACTTTTAACCTGTTGAAACCTGGTGAGTTTCAAGTGACTTCCACTGTGGTGTTCATATTTCACTGTGATTTTCATATATTATTTACACTTAAGGAGTTAACAAGCAATAAGCCCTCACAAAAGGAAACTTAAAGATTTTATTTTTGGCAAAAGAAAAATGATAACAGATGGACACTCTGAAATGCAAGAAGGAATAGTAAACAAAGATGTAGATAAATATATGGGTAAATCAGGAGTTCTCGGCTGATAGCTAGGTTGACTATCTTCTGCTTTTTGTTGTTGCTAATGAGAAGTCAGCTGTCCAATTCCTTTAATAACAGTTAGCAGGGGCACCAGGGTGGCTCAGTCATTTAAGTGTCTGACTCTTGGTTTCGGCTCAGGTCATGATCTCACAGTTCGTGAGTTTGAACCCTGAATCAGGCTCTGCACTAATAGGACAGAGCCTGCTTGAGATTCTCTCTCTCCTTCTCTCTCTCTCTGCCCCTCTCCCACTTGTGCTGTCTATAAAAATAAATAAATAAACTTAAAAAAATTTATTAATGCTAGATACTCTTCTAGGAAATATGTGTGCATTTTTTCATGAAATACAAGAAACTGAAAATGTTATTAATCATATTTTACGGATGAAAATGTTAAGTCACAGAGAGGTAAAGTCACTTGCCAAAATGTACTTACAAATGATAGAACCACCAGTCAATGTGTTTTCAGAGCTCATGCTCTTAGCTACTACACTTGCCACTTATACCTTATTTTCTTATGTACCATACACTAAACTGGAGTGTGATACTGCTTCATAAGTGAGTTGACTTTTTCCCGGTTGGTCTTGAGATCTCCTATCTTTTGTATTCTGAAATATTACTATGATTTATATCATCTTTGCTGCCTCTCATCCATGGTGATTTGGTATGTTTTGTGATTTTTGACTCCGGGCCCCTGTTCTTTGGAACTTTATCAGTGGGAATATTTTGAAGCTTATGTTGGCTCTCCTCCAGAGAGGTTTTATGTTTATTTCCGCCAGGTTCTTGGATGAATTCCAACCCTGGGACTACATTAAATTAAATTTACTACTTGATTTTTTTTTATGCCACATAACACGAAGACATAAGTCAGAAACTGATGGATGTTACAAACAAGGAACAGACAGATGAACCACCAACAGAACACAGAGTATAAAGAATTCTAGTTCAAATGACGGTTTTATGGAAAATGGGCCAGAGCTTAAGAAAGAGCAGAGTTTAGCAGACACACAATGAGGAAGGAAGAAGGGAAGGGTATTGCAGTTGAGGGACTTAGATAAAGACCCAACCAAATCTAGTGCTTTTTGAAAATTGTGACACTCTGATGTGGACTGGTGGGCAATGGTAGTGCATAAAGGCTGGGGAAGCAGGTTGGGTGGGATCATGGAGGATTGTGAACATGATTCAAGAGGCACTGGGAAGTCATGGGAGACTTCTGAGGAACACTACATAATGACTGGAGTCATTCGTATCTGAGGAACATTACTCTAGAAGGAACATGAAGAGTAGATCTTCAGTATAAATATAGAACAATGTCCTGCAGCCAAACGGAAGTTACTCTTGATTATCTTCAACTGTACTTGATTCATTCTATATTCTTCTCTGCTTGAGGAGATAAGTACAAATTAATTTTATTAGGTTTGCCTGCAAGGAAATGGCATAAGTCTTTGAGCACAGGAGCCATTCACTTTGAAAATTGATGACCCTTTTCACCAGTCCTCAGATTGCCTCATGTGGGCCACATTTGAGTTTGTGCTTTTTAATTAGGGCTGAATCAACTCTTTAGCTTTTAAAACAAACAAGCAAACAAACAAACAAACCCAGACCTGGAAATTTTTATTGAATATATTTGTAGTCAGACCTGATTATCTGTGTTTTTTAAAAGATTTGTTAGTGCTTCTTGATGGTATATATCTTCAGAGACTCTTTTCAGAATATTTCAGACCTCCCACTACCCTCTTTGGAAAAAGTCAGATCATTTTTTACAAACTGTTCTCCATTTCAAATTTGAATACATGTCAAAATAGCTCCTGAGTATCTGAGTTCTATTGCAAGGGAAAATATAAATCTGAAAAAGCACGCTTATAAGGGAAAGAGTGTTTTAACACTGAGTCAAATGAGTTGAGACCTAGCCTCAGCTCTTAACACTTTCCAGCTATGTAACCTTGGGCAAAGGACTTGGCTGTCTTTGCCCTGGTTTTTCTCCTCGGTAACATGAGAATTGACATACTTGCCCCATCTTGCAAAGTAGTCATGAGGACAAAATAAAATATGAAAACATATGCCAATCATTTTGGAACCTATAAAACTCTACAGAAATGCAAACTATCATGTGCTACTAGATATTTTGTCTCAATTGAGGTTTTATTAATTATTTAGTTTTAATTAATTATGAGTTGGTCCCTAATTTGTGTTACATGTTTGGATTTTGTTATTTTGAGTGTTCTGAAAATGGTATACTCCTATTCCTACTTACAAGAATGCAGTGGGGCACCTAGGTGGCTCAGTAGGTTGAGGGTCCCACTTCAGCTCAGGTCATGATCTCGTGGTCCATGGGTTCAAGCCCACGACGGGCTCTGTGCTGCCAGCACAGAGCCTGGAGTCTGCTTCAGATTCTGTCTCCCTCTCTCCATGCCCCTCCCCAACTCACTCGCGCGCAAGCACTCTCTCTCTTTTTCTCTCTCCCTTTCAAAAATAAATAAACATTTAAAAAATTAAAAGAATGCAGTGATTATGCTGAGCATAATGTAGCGCTTCTGCCAGAAGTCAGAATTCACCCTTGAGATGAGGGAGAGGCAAGCATCTGGGAACTGCTCCAAGGTGACCCCCAACCCCCCCAGGGGCTGTTGGAACAAAGGACTTTAATCCTTTGCTTAAGAAGTGATGTCATGGAAGGCAAATTCATCATGACTCAAAGCAACTCTGGGTCTCCTTAACCTCTCAAATGCAGACATCTATAAAAAGCTTTTTACATAAATAAATTTTGTTATATCCAGAAATGTGGGAACAAAGCCATAATCTCAAAAGTTAAATGTTAGACCATCAAAAATGTGTACTAGAAATCAAGAATATCCCAAATCTGGTTGAGCTCAGTCCTGACCACCTGTTTTTTAGGGATGGTTGAAATTCACAAGCTTAAACTAAAGGTTAGGAGTTGTATTTTGTGTTGGTTTGTTTTCATTTTGCCACAAGGCTACAAGAAAGAGAAAATCACAGATCGGTGAGGACTGGACTATGGGTAACATACAAGACTCAAGGCTAAGGTCCTGGGAAGCATTTTAGTGCAACAGGGAGGCTGTGGGTTCACAGTCTGGGAGTCCTGTGTGAACTCTGGCTCTGGAGTTCCCAGGCAAGGGAAGCAATCTCTCAAAATTTCAATTTTCTAATTGGTAAACCTGAAACTATTAAGATCTATCTCATAGTGTTGTGAAAATTACATAAGACAACATATGTAAAAGCAACTAGCGAAGTACTGGGTACAGAGTAGACCTCTCCAAGATGCTTTCACCGAAAACACACCATCCTTCATCCGTAAGCCAACTTGGACAAGTCACTTTGCAGAAAGTTTAAGCATAGGCTGTTTGGACTTCCCAGGAGGGAAGACTTTGGCTCTATTTGAATAATACTGCAGAGAAAACTGCTTCATTTTAATAATTCTGTGCATTTACCTTGCACGTTTGCTCCTGTAACCTGTGTGAAGTCAGGTAGTTGTGTGGTCCAGTTATAGCATGGAGGTACATTCAAAGAAACACAGCCTGGCAACTAACGAATAATTAAGCAATTAGAATGTTTAATACATCCCTTCAAGAAAATGCCCAAGAGGATTTGTTTTCTTAGCATACAGAAACCCATCCCACCCCATCCCCACCTTCAATCTTTCTCCTTCTCTTTGTATCTCTCAAACATCTGGCAGCAGCTCCCGAGTCTTTCTACATCACCCTGCTCTGCATTCTTAAGAGCCCCTACTTCCCTCCACTTTTTTGTTACCTTGGAGGGCTGCATAATGCTGTAATCTTATGTACACATCTATTAAATAATTAGCAATTCTTTGAACATTAAATAGTCAATGACCCTCCAAATATTCTTAGACTAGCTATATAATAAATCAAAATATATACATTTAATAAAGTAATTTTTTCTAAATATTTAAATATTGCAAACCTAATTCACTACTTCTAAATGTTTAATTAAATTCACAAACACATTAATCTTATAAATATTTTAATACCTTAAGAGATAATACTTAGAAGATTATAATGATTACAAAAATCAGTGCACTTACATTAAACAAGTAACAAGATTATTAACATGATAAGAAAAAACCCCTCCTTATGTAAAAATGTGACACTGGGTGGCTCAGTTGGTTTAAGCCTTCTGATTTCACCTCAGGTGATGATGTCACGTGGGTTCGAGCCCACATTGGGCTCTGTGCTGACGGCTCAGTGCCTGGCACCTGCTTTGGATTCTGTGTCTCCCTTTCTCTCTGCCCCTCCCCTGCTCATGCTCTGTCTTTCTCTCTCTCTCTCAAAAATAAATAAGCGTTAAATTAAAAAAAATAATAATAAAAATGTGACACTCCCAAAATGCTTTCACAACTGATTTATACATGTACATTATTATGAAGAAAAATTTCCCATAAGGGATCATACACATATCCTTGCCAGTACAACACCTTATGCATAACGAACGTCAGCAACTATTTATTACATTGAACTTTATACCTAAGACGTCCCCCCAGAGCAATGATATGATGATCTCCATTTAACAGATGAAGAAATAGAGTCATAAACAAGTTAAGACATCTTGGATTCTGAATTATCCCTTCCTGGCCCTTCTGTAAGCAAAACTGTGCTTCCCAGAAGTCAGAGGCAATGCTCCTCTCCAATTTGATGGTGACATAGGCCCTAGATCCTACTTTATTCCTCTTTGTAATATTTATTACCATCTGACATTATTATATATATTTATCTGTTTGTGACTTGACTTTCCCGATATATTGCAAACTCCACTGGGGTAGGTTCATTAGTTTCATTCATTGCTACAGACCATGCCAAGATCAGTTCCTGAAATAAAGAAGTGACTCAATACAGATTTTGAATGAATGACTTGAATGAGCACTGCTTCCCAACTTGGCTCTTCCTTTCTCAGGCCCGGCCCTCAGGGGTCTTTGTCCTGCCCTTGACCTCATGGGTACTGGTGTCTCAGTGGACCCCAACGTGCCATCAACCCTGCAGCTCCTATAGCCATGCCAGCTTTCAGCAGACAGTGGCGGGGGGCGGGGGGGGTAGGCTGCCATGAGCACATGAGAGGTTCCAGAAAAGACCTACCCTGAAATGGTACAGAGGGCATGGGTGAAGAAGAGAAGAGTGGCTCGGGGCCAGCTAACATCTTCAAGGCTGGAAACAAAATGGGAAATTGCATGACAGTGACCTTGCAAGAAGAAAAGTTGGGAGGGGTTTGCCAAAGACAAAGCACAAAGCAAAATTTTGTGCCCAAGATAAAAGTGTTTCTGGGCTAAAGACAGAAGACAGATGAAGCAAAAAAACCTCAACAGGCCCAACTATCGGTGCAGAAAGGAAGAGAGTGAAAGCGCCCTGAGATAAGGCCCGCTCACTGCCCTCTCCCTGCAGACTAGAGCAGCTCCCGGTACATCACAGGTACCCGGTGAATTTGTAGTTTATTTGAAGACGTATCCAGAGGGCACATTGTAGGGGTGTGTGTGGTGAGACGTAGCAAAAGTGGCACGTGAGAAAGACAACCAACACAGACAGCTTCAAATGAAGAAGCTACTTTAAAAATTCATCAATGGTGAGATGGAAAGCCAGGCAGCCACAGGGTCGCTCTCTGGTTTGAGCAGTAACTAGCTATGGGAACCTGGGTAAGCCACTTAATTCTTTTGTATCTTATTATTTCTCATCTGGGAAAGTGAGTACAAATGCTATTTACTTTGTAGATTGGATCTGAATTACATGCAAGAGAGCCCAGCATGGCCCCCGCACATGAAAGTGTTCTATTGCAATGCATGGAGAAGAGGGGAGGGAAGAGGAAGGGGCTAAATGGAGAGGTGGCACTGGACAGGGAGAGAGCAGTGGGTCAGGAGGGAGGATTCGGGCAGGGCGGACAGAGGAAACTTCAGCCTCAATGCTGAAGCGTTGACCCCTCTGGCTGGCGTGACCCCCCCCCCCCCCCCCCCCCCCCCCCCCCCCCCCCGCAGAAGGCGCCTGGGGAAGCCCCGTGCCCACCTGGGCAGAGGCAGGGCAATTAAGGCCCATGGAAGTCTCACAGGTCTCTGCAGGAAGCAGAAGTTCGTTAACAAGGATTCATCAGACTTGGATGCCTGCTGGGGAGGAGATGGAAACACAGTAAATGCATCTCATCATCAAAAGCAGGAAGGAAACGAAACATTTTGGAAGTCACTGAAAGGCAGATTTTATGTAAGTTTGAAGTAAAGTGTCTAGTTAACCAGTTGCTTTCCGAGTGACTTCTCGATTTTGTATATTCAGTATAGACTTCACCTTGGCATACACTGGAAGGTTTGTGAGCTCAGTCAGGAGTTGCTACGTAGAAATTTGTAATGAACTCACTCAGCAAACAATGTAATCACCATCCCTTATTGATTGCCTGGATCAAAACTATTTTCGTAGAACACTAAGATGTCTTCAATGACAGTATAGAATAGTTTTCTAGATGCACCTCAGTGGCTCAGTTGGCTAAGTGTCTGACTTTGGCTCAGGTCATGATCTCATGGTTCATGGGTTCGAGCCCTGCACCAGGCTCTGTTTTGACAGCTCAGAGCCTGAAGCCTGCGTCGAATTCTGTCTCTCTCTCTCTGTCTCTCTCTCTCTCTGTCTCCTACTTGTGCTCTGTCTTTCAAAAATAAATAAATACTTTAAAAATAAAAACAAAGAAGAGTTTTCTAGAGGCTACACAATGTGTGATATCATATATGCAAATGACAGGTCTTAAAGAGATTTACAAAAATGGAGAACACTGTCATTCTTCCAGTTTTTTTTTTATCTTGAAAATATAGTTATTTTTCATAAAAACTTTAAAAGAAAGTGAGCATGTGATGGGTTAACTATTATTATTTTTTCTACTGAAATAAATATTTTAATAAGAAATTTAATTGAAAAGTAAATTTCAGTTTTTAATGTGGAAAATACTGATTGGTAGAATGTCCATAAACAAAAGCTTTTGAGTCTTCAATAACTTGCAAGAGCATAAAGGGATTGTAAGACCGAAATGATTGCAAAGTTCATAAGATCATGTACTTATCTTTTCTGTACATTATCTTTAGCCTACAGAACAGACCCCCCAGATAAAGCCTTTGATTTCCAGCATACAGAGAACAAAATGGAGGGGGAGCCTGGGTGGCTCAGTCAGTTAAGCATCCGACTCTTGGTTTCATTTTGGCTCAGGTCATGATCTCACAGTTCATGGGTTCGAGCCCCGCGTCCAGCTTTGTGCTGACAGCACCCAGCTTGTTTGAGATTCTCTCTCCCTCTCTCTATGCCCCCCTTCTGCTCATTCACTCACAGACACACATACACACACACACACACACACACACACACACACACACACACATACTCTCTCTCTCTCTCTCTCTCAAAATAAACATTTCTATTTTTTTTTTATTTAAAAAATTTTTGTATAATGTTTATTTATTTTGAGGGAGAGAGAGACAGAGTGTGAGCAGAGGAGGGGCAGAGAGAGAAGGAAACACAGAATCCAAAGAAGGCTCCAGGCTCTGAGCTCTCAGCAAAGAGCCCCACACGGGACTCAAACTCACAAACTGTGATATCATGACCTAAGCCGAAGTCAGATGCTTAACCAACTGAGCCACCCAGGCGCCCTAATAAACATTTTTTAAAAAGAAAACAAAAAGGAGCCTCATAGAAAACAAAACCCACACCTCTAATAAGAGAAAGATCTAGGTTTGCACATGCTCACTCTCTGCTATACTCACTTTTCTGCACTGCCTCCTGACATCTACTGTAGCAAAAGGACATTTTATGTCAGAGAAAGAAAACCACAATTGCTATGTGCAAGAGGCAAACTTCACTCTCCAATGCTTTCTGAAAAATATTCTCTGCATGACTTTGTCTCAAGGGAAGGAAACCGACTTAGTTTTAAAAGACATTTCTCTACCCCTGGCTTAGCCCTGGGGACGTGCTCCAGGCCAGGCCTTGGAAAGACCTGGGCCACCACATATGCACAGCGCCCTCTGCTGGCCCCTCTCTGCTCCAGCACTGCTTGCTCTGGTCTGGAGGCCTTAGCCTGGTTCCTGCTGACGGGGAGGGCCCACAGGCACTGCCGGCATCTTAAAAGTGTTGGGAATTACTCCAGTGGCAACTAGTCTTTTACGTGACTGCATGAAGCTGCCTTCAACAGTGAATCCTCCCTGGGAACCTCTCCTGGTTTCAAGTCCATTTTGCTGCATCATTTCCCTGCATCTGAGCTCAAAACACTCAAACTGCTCTTCTCTACACTTGTCTCTTGAGGAGGAAGCCTGGCATGAGCTTTGGACCCACACAAAACTAGATTTTAATCCAAGCCCTTCAACCTGTAGCTCAGCAAGTTACTTAACCTGTAGGAGCCCCACTCTTTTAATTTCAAAAGTAGAAATATTAATATTTAGCTTGTAGGGTTATTTTGAGCCTGAGGTGGGACAATCAGAAGTACTTGGCCCAGGGCTGAATGATCAGTGCTGGTTTCTGGTTTCCCACTTCCACTCTGGGCTGCAGGAAGAGCCCTCACAATGCAAAACAAGTCGCTGTCACTGAAGGTGGCCGTGGGCTGCATGCAACTTCACCACACCCTGGTCACCCTCTGGTCTTCTCTCATGGATTTAGCTGCTACCATGGGCAGGCATTCATGCAGCTCTCAGGATATAAAGTTGAAATGTTCGGTCTCCTGTCTCAAGGAGTTTATGGTCTAGTGCCTTAAACCCTTACAAGAACATTGTTCACATCATTCTTTCCTTAAAAGACTTAATTTTTTTTAAAGCATCTTTAGGTTCACAACAAAATTGAGCAGAAAGTACAGGGATTTCCCATGCATTCCCTTCCCTCAGATTCGTGTGGCTTCCCCCACTATCAACATCCTGCACCAGAGTGGCACAATTGTTATCATTGACGAGCCTACATGGGCACATCATAACCACCCGAAGTCCACAGTTCACCTTAAGACTCACTTTTACTGTTGTACTTTCTATAGGTTTTGACAAATGTGTGCACACTAGATGCATGTATACTAAACTGGAAGAGGGGTCAGAGTGAGATAGAAATTTGAAGCTATTACATTGCTGGCTTTGAAGAAGGAGGAGGATGCCATGAGCCAGAAATATAGATGGCTTCTAAAGCCTGGAAAAGGCAAAGAAATGATTCCCCCCCTAGTGTCTCCAAAAGGAACACGACTTTGCCTTCATTGTAGCCCAGTGAGACCCACATCAGGACTTCTGATCTATAGAACCAAAAGAGAGCAAAAATCTGTATTTGTTCAAACCACTAGGTTTATGGTAATTTTTTACAGCAGCAACAGGAATTGAATCTCAGAGGAGTATCTACCTCTGGGGATCAAAACACCCCAGCTGGCTGGAATGTGAGAAAAAACCAAGTATCGAGAAGCAGAAATCTCACTGGTGGGGCCTACAGGGCAGCATTTTATTATAATAAGTACCATTTACATCATAAGCTCATATTTTTTTGCATTTCAGCCATCCTCGAAACAAGGCATCTATAGCACTAAAATGATTCCTTTCTGTATGGAAGGGGTTATTTATCACATTATCCTATTTGAAGTGATTATTGTCATTCATCAAATTGAATTTAATTAATTTTCATATTTCAAGGGCCTGATAGCTGCTAACTATATCACTCGGCCAATAGCTCCATAAAACAATCTGTGTTTTTCCCTCTTGCATTTATTTGCATCCTTAAAAGGCTATATTTACTTCTCTGGAGCAAAACTGCTCTGGTGTGCCAGGCCGTATTGGCAAATTCTCCGGTGGGAAGAGAATCCTCTGGTAAAACACAGATCTAGAACGAGTGGCAAGCAGATGAACAGTAAGAACACTGTTTCAGCTGATGGAAAAGGGTGGAGGAGCGAAGGAATTCTGGGGGGGGGGCAGTGTCTTCCCCTTTAGACTCTGTGAGCTTCCTGCAGATGAGCTGGGCTGCCCGATGGCAGAGCAGAAACAGTTCCAAGGTGCTTTCCACTCTGCAGGGGAGCTTATTCCTGACCTCATTTGTCTGGGGAAGTTGCAAATGGCTTTTTCATATTTGTTTTTCAGTTACCTCGGAGGAAGCTCATGTCTGTGCATGCTTTCATACCAATCGTGGCCATTTCAGATCTCCTGTTCAGGGGCACACTGCCTTTGAGGCTAGCTCTGACCTCGGAGCTCCACCTGGGTGTCTGGTCACCCAGCCTGCAGTATCATGCTTTATTTTTGTGAATCAGCATAGACAGCAGGACTTATTCCCAGATTGGCCTGAGGGTAGCGCTAGAAAGTGCTTCAAAACAAAAGGACAAGGCTATCGCTGGATTTACGTGATGTATAATTAGGCTGATATCATCATATATAACATATTATTACACTTATCTATAAAATATATGTGTCTCTTTACATATATACTAAGAGATATACAGAGAATTTAAGGCGAAATTTCTTTACAGCTCCAGCAAGGTTCTGCCACCTACATTGTATAACCTGTGATTACTACTCTGACCAATAGTGTTCTAACTGTAAACTGATGTGACCTCTGGACTCACCCTGCACTTTCAAATATCCTACACAGCTGCATATTGACGCAGGCTTTCCCACATTACAAGGCATTTTCACATGCATTATTTCATTTAATCCTCAAAACAGTCTGGTTTTAAAGTGAGGAACCTAAGGGTAAGAGGGTAAGTAATGTGCCCGAGATTATAGACCTACCAGCCGGTGGAGGTGAAGTCGGCAAATAACATTTGCTATTTCTTCTGTTTGGTTACACCTTTTGGAAACTGAAAACTATCAAGAAGTTATGATGGTCATGAAAAGAATGATTATCACTGACTTAGCACATACTGTCCACCAGGTTCTGCACTGGGCACTTCTGTGCATTTTGCAAGTGATCTTTATGGATGCTCACTTTATGGATGAGGCATCTCAGGCTCAGAGAGGTGAACCAACAAGCCTGAGGCCACACAGCTCACATCTGGTGGAGCCAAGTTTGAATTCTGTTCTGACTCCAAAGCTCATGCTCTTCCCTTTTGACTATGTAAACTATCTGCATGTCAGTGCAAATTTAAATCAGTGTTGCTACCTTTTGTGCCAGTATTTGCATTTTGCAGCATGTCTAGCTATGGAATGAAAGGACATGTTCCTTATTAAAACAAACAAAAGAAAACAAAACAAAACAAAAAACACCAAATACTCCAAGCCTCAGGAAATAGGTAGGATGGAGAATCTAGGGGTCAGTGGACAGTTACGTTAGTGCCTCTGAATCACACCAGATTGCTGGCCAGCCTGAGGCTGCTGGGGGCACAATTTCAGCTCTGGGAGGAGGAAGAGGCTCTTCTGGAAAGTGTTACATCTTCCCCGTAGCAGGGGAAGCCATGAGTTCTAGAAGCAGAACACCAGAGGCTGGGTGGCCCTGCTCATTAGGAGCTGTGTGGCCTTGACACCTCCTTACCCTCCTGGGGACTCTGCTCCCTTCCTTGGAAAGCAGGGATTAAATTAGATAATGCTGGGGGTGGGGGGTAGTTGCAAGGGAAACTATTCTTATGACTCCCTTCTAGTGAGTCAAGTCTCCCTTTGCCGGCTCTGAGTGAGCACTCTGAGGGACACAGTGGTGACAGCCTGGCAGCCACACAAGGAGCAGCTTTCTCATGCTGCCTTCTGGATGGCTTTGTGCGGAGCAGATACATGCATCATTTCCTGCCCGAGTTTCCAAACCTCTTCACCAAGAGGCCACCTTACATGAAATAGCTGTTGTTTGTGTTAAGAAATGACTTTGCTAGTTTCAAGGACAGTTCTGGTTCTACAGGCCCCAATGACAGGGAGAACGAAGGCTGCCTGCAGATTTTCAGGACCCCAGGGACAGGCGGCCACACAGTGTGAGCTTCAGAGGTGGGTGGAGTTTCCCAGCTGGAATATCAGCCCTGTTGGCCTCACCTCTGGAAGCTTCAGTGTCCTTCTTTACATAATGAAGTTAACAGTTGCCACCTTTCAGGACCCCCGTAGGAACTGCAGGTAATGTGAATGAACTGCCTAACAAAAAGCCCACTATATAGTAGGTATTCAGTAAACGTTGTCTAATTTCCCTTTCCACCCTTTCTTCCTAATACCCATGTTTACAGGTGGGCATCTATAACAGACTCAAGGGCAAAAGTGCAGCGGATGAAGAAAGGCTGTGGGAGAGAGAGGCTCCTTACTGGGCTCTGTCCACTCTCGAAGAGTCACTTGAGCCCACCACGTTCAGATATTTCACCCAGACTGGACAATTTATGAAGACGACAAAGGGATTTGCCAAAGATGGCCGAATCTCTCTGTACTAATTAGAACAATATTCAGACACTGCTGTGTGGCGACCCCTACTGGGTTCTGGCATCTAACTCCTGTTTATCCTTAGGACTGGGGGACTTCTCTGGTGTGTCAGAGGCCATATAGAGGCCCCCACTGTAGTGTGTGAAATGTCTACTTCCCCCTCCAGTGCTGGTAATACAGACTTTGTTTACACAATTGCTGAAAGTATAGTTTTTAAGTCCTACATGTTCATCGAACGGATTTCTGTAAAAGGCTTTGCTTCCCCTTGCCAGTGCTGTGTGAATGCTGGCTGCCATTTCTCAGGCTGGATGGACATAGACCCCATTTGGCAGAATCATGGCACTTTTTGAGAAACAGTGTTTAAATCATTTCTGGGAAGCAGCGTGAGTGTTAATCACTTCATATCCAATTTTCTGTGGTTTCATTACAGTCTGTATGACTTTGGCCTCAAGGTTAAGGAAAAATGAAACAGGATGAAGCAATTTGCCCTGAGATAATGTCTATCATTCAGGCACATAAGTGAGCCAGAGCTATGTCCTGAGCTCTGGTTACATGCAGAGGGCTGTGCTAAGCAAGCTGGTGAGTATGTATCTTTTTGGTGTGGTCCCTGCCCTTAGGAATCTATAATAGGTTGTGGAAGCAGACATAAGGCGCTGAAATAGAGAAGGTAAACCTGATCAGTGTTTGCAATGTGGCAAGTGAGAGATAAATCAATGCAGGTACAGGTTCAGGGACAGTATCTAGAAACTAAGAATTAAGTGAGGGGTATTCAAGGATCTACAGGAACTGAGAAAACCAACGTCAACATGGAGAAGCATTCTGGGTGGAAGCAACAGCCACATGAAGGCACATAAGTGAGAATTTGCCCAGTGTGTTTAGGACATGGAGAGTGTACCAGTGTATTTGCTTCGTTTCTTTTAGAATAGTGGAAATCAAGTTGGTAAAGATGAATTAGGGTCAACGAAACAGAAGTTGAGTTCTAAGCTGGGGGGTTGGGGCTTATTTCTTTAAGTAGTGAAGTCATGGTAAATCTTCAAGCAGACAAGTGGAATACTAAAATTAGTGTTTTGGGAAAGTGATATTGGTGGTGGTATGTGGAGGGAGTGTCATCAAGGAGCAAAGAGGAGACCTGTGGGGGGAATAATGTGAGGACTACTGCCAAGAGCTGACATGAAATCATAAGAACCTGAGCTAGGATACCCATGGAGGGAAAGAGGAATAAAAGACATGTTATATGTAACTTGTAAGGCAAGGAGATATGGACTTAAAGAGATGACAGGAGAAACAATGGCATCACAGGGTGAAGGTGGAAAGTTGGAGATTCTTTGTGGGCACTGTATTGTCTCCTGGTTAAATTTGAGGTCTGGTGACATAACTAACAAGTGAAAGGTGAAAATGGCCAGCAAGTTACTGGAGATATGAGACAGGGATTGAGAATCATCTCCGGGCTGCAAACATGATTTGGGTGGCCCTTGCATGAGTGAATGGCAGAGTTATGTCAGCTTTTCTCTCCCGTGTGAGATTTAAGGCAGAGGAGAAGACTGAGGAGACACTGACAATCTCCAGAGAGGTCAGGACAATTGAAGAAGCAGGGAGGAAAAACAAGGAGGCTAGGATGAAGAGAACAGGCCAGGATAATAACCCTGAAAAGGAGGGCCCCACCACAAGGCACGCTAGGCCCTTCACAGCAGGATGGGGTACAGGTGGGGAGAGAGAAGGCAGGAATTCAGGAAAAGAAAGGCAAGCTACAGAACTATTTTGGCTGTGAGGCTGGCCTCCTCAGAAGGGGCGCCCAAGAGTCGTGGCAAATGCAAGACTGGCTTGGCTGACAATGATATGAAGGTGTCCAAGCAGGTTGGGTAGAGGTAGGACCCATGGAGTCAGAAGGCTGGACCTGAAGAATCTGGGCATCAGAGGGTCTGTCCAAGAAAATAGGACCCCAGAAAGAAGTGGAGGATGTGGACAGGATCAGAATTCAGGTAAGAGAAGAGCCGGTCACAGCCCAGGAATCATAAGGTATAAGACTATCGTTTTGTTTCCTAAACCCTAATGGTTCAGAGATGCTTCAGGGTCTGCTAAAGGGGCAGAGAGGTTCTACACTCCAAACTTCCATTCAACCTGAGCAGGTCTCTGTGTCTTATTTGTTGAGTTTTATGATAGGATTTAATTGGAAAAGAAGGTTCCACTACTAAAATAAAGTTTGAAAATCACTGGTGGCGGATGTGGCCTACCAGAAATAAAAGCAGAGGCGTTATTATTGGCAGTGACAAAACAACAACAACAACAACAAAAAACAACTCAAAATGACATGAAAGTTCGTCAAGAAAAGAACAATTGAATAAATGGTGGCATAGCTGCTCTGCCGAAACACTATAGCCATTAAACATCATCAGCTAGACCTATGTGTATAAATTGACCTAACATCGGAGTGATTTCCGAGGTATATTGTTTAGAAACAAGTTTCAGAATAATGCATGTGGTATGTATATTTGTAAACAAATAAAAAGAAAAAAAAGCCACCTACCCCCTCAAATCCAAAGAAACAGAAACCCGTATGTTTTTGTTTGTGTTGATATGAAAGATAACAAAGTTTACACAGTAGATTTTGGCTTCTTCAGAGGCTGGAATTGAAAGGAGGTAGTAAATTATCACATTTTAAAGAGCTACTTTTATATTCTGTAAGCAGTTACTCTGAGCCAGTATTTTTCCTTTTATACTTACTTGAAAATAACTATAGATTCACCAGAAATTGCAAAAATAGTACAGAGAATCCTGTGTTCCCTTCATCTAATTTCCCCTATAGTAACATCTTATGTAATGATCGTACAATACCGAAGCCAGGAAACTGACGTTGGTATAATCCATAAACAATATTCAGTTCTCACTAGTTTTGTATATACTGTGTGTGTGTGTGTGCATATATATAGTTCTATGTAATTTTCTTACATGTGTAGATTTGTGTAATCACCAATCACAATCAAGATATACCAGGGCCACGTGGGTAACTCAGTCGGTTGAGTTTCCATCTCTTGATTTTGGCTCAGGTCATGATCTCCTGGTTGGTGAGTCTAGGTCTTATGTCAGGCTCTGTGTCGACAGTGCTGAGCCTGCTTGGGATTCTCTTTCTTCTGTCTCTGCCCCTGCCCACTCAAGTGCTCGTGCACATGCGTGCTGTCTCTCTCAAAATAAATAAATTTATGCTATGATCCCATCACCACAAAGATACCTCATGCTACCGCTTTATGGCCACACCCATTTCCTGCCCCTCCTCCCACAGCCTGATACCTGGCAATCAGTAATCTGTTCTCCACTTTTTATAATTATGTCATTTCAAGAATGTTATACAAATGGAACCATACGGTATACAATCTCCTGAGATTGGCTTTTTTTCCTTCAGCATAACTTCCTTGAGATTCATTCAAGTTGTTGCATGTACCGGTAGTTCATTCCTTTTTATGGCTGAGTAGTGTTCCTTGGCATGGATGAGCCACTGTTTGTTTAACCATTCGCCCACTGAAGGATAAATGGATTGTTTCGAACTTGGGGCTATCACAAATGAAGTTTCTGTGGACATTTGTGTACACATTTTTGTGTGGACATAATTTTTCATTTCTTTGGGATAAATGCCCAGGTTTGTGATTGCTGGTTTATAAGATTAGTATATGTTTAGTTTTACAAGAAACTGTCAAACTATTTTTTAGAATGACTGCACCATTTGCATTCCTACCAGCAAGGCACAAGTAATCCAACTACTTGGCATCCTTGCCGACATTTGATATTGTCACTTTTTTTTCTTTTTAGCTGTTCTAACAGGTGTGTAGTGATATTCAATTTGCATTACCCTGTGGTTAATTATGGTGAGCAGATTTTCATGTTCTTGTTTGCCATCTGTATAGCTTCTCTGGTGAAATGTCTGTTCATGTCTTTTGCTCATTTTCTAATTGGATTTTTTGTATTTGTTTTAATTCTTGAGTTTTGAGATTATTTATTCTACATGTAAATCTTTTGTCAGATATGTGGTGTGCAAATATGTCCTTCCAGTCTGGTTCTTCTGTTTTCATCACTTTAACAGAGTCTTTTGCAGAGTAAAAGTGTTTCATTTTGATTTTTTTCTTTTATGAATTGTGCTTTGTGGTATCACATCTAAGAGCTTCACATCTCACAAGCAGGAGGCACGTGAGCCCTTTTGCTGAGGCGGCCCTATATGAGATTCCCTAGTTTCCCATCCACTGATGGAAAAGATAGTATTATGAACTTGAAATCACCCAATGACTAGGGGACTCAATTCTAGAAAGTACACTTATGGCAGCCTGCTCAGATGTCATATCCACTGGGTTAATGGACTCTTCTTAACAGCTCAGTGTTTCTCCTTGTTGCCAAACAGATGTGGCAGTGAACAAAGATGCCATTACTTACTCTTATCATTTCTCAGCTGCAAAGTTACTAGAACATGAATTTCAGCTAAGTCTATTGTGGTCCCTTCTACAGGGCAGAGGAACTAGCATCAGAAAAAGCCATTTTATCTCTTACACTTTTGCAAAGATAAAAGGAAAGCTGAGCTCAAGTATTGTGAGTTTTTGCCTTAAATTCTCATCTTCGCCACGGTAAACAGAGAGAAGCAGAATATTAGAATTCAGAAAAACAAAGATGAAAATGTAATATCCATTAAAAAATGACAAATCAAACTATATTATAACTGAAAGAAATAGAATTTTGTTTTTAAAGGCAAATATGTTTCTCCAGCAGGATATAATTTGGGGCTCTTTGGTCACAAATAAATCACTAAGAAACAATGGCATTTTATTATTGCACGGAGCCATTCCTGAAGAGAAGGAAATGATGGGTGTACAGAGCCATGCCAGGCTTTTGTTCAGCTTTATGGAATATATTGAAAGCACCACCAGAGACATCTACCCCCACTGCATTCAGAAACCCACAAATGAATGCAGCAGACTGCAAGACCCAAAAGTGTAAAATAGCACACAATAGAATATTGGTCTCCATGAGAATAAATTACACATTTTAATAGAAAGCTATCTAATATAAATTAGTTACACCTACTTCTCGAGATTACTCGGGAGGGCTCAGAACTAACAGTAAAGAGGAAAAGGACACAATAACCAGAATAGTCTTCAGTGGGGCCTTTGGAAGGCAGTCCCAGAGAAAGCTAGAGAATAATTTTGTCAGAGTTGGGAGCTGGCGCACACAGTCTTTCCTACTGTCCTATGGACTTTCTGGAGTCTTGGCGAAATCACTGTGAAGGAATGCCACTTCCCAAATGAACCTCGCAAACCCCTTGGCAATCATTTCTATATGCAAACGTTATCTAAGTAAGACATGGGGGAAATAAATGATGATTTGGTCATGGTCCGAGGGGCCACAGGAAGTAGTCAGACAAGAGGACCGTAGCTGGCCAAGAAAGCAAACCCTCAGCAGGGCTTCCTGTGAGTCAGGCCCTGACCCAGGACTATACAGTTACAGCTCACTAGTTTTCAGAACACCCCCAAGAACCAAGTACCATTAGGATGCCAGTTTACAGATGAAGAAAATGGGGCACAAAGAAGCTAAGCAACTAAGATTATGAAGTAAAAAGACAGTGGCAGAACTAGAGTCCATGTTGTTAACCACCACACTGTGAGAGTGGTTCAGCAGGATGCTACATATGAGTCAGGAATAGAAAATTTGGTGCCGCGTCTTCCCACGTTCTATAGCCAGGTGCCACAGCTGTTTGCCCTGTATTGCACCTGCAACACGGCCCCTGTCGTTGTCACTGAGATGGAAGATTCCCATTGCTGCTACAAAGATTTTAATAAAGGAATGTGATGTCTCGGGAGAATTTCTCTAGGAGGAAAGAAAGGGCCTGGGAGGGGAGACTGAGTTAAGAGACACAGAAAAATGCTAAGGAAACACCAGGCCGGGATTCAGGATGCTATGGAACAACCATTTCAACCTGAACCAAGGAGTTAAGACTGGAATGTTTAACAAAAAGTCCAGAGTGTCACCCTGGGCCCATGTTAAGTGACCTAATTAGGCAGGTAGTAAACAGAAGAGACAAAAGTGATCAGACAACAGCCCAATCATTGTGTGAAGCCAGACTCCATTGACTAAATACATTACATGTCTATAAATTACCTTCTTCATGGTTACCTAATAATTTGGTAAAACAGCTTTGCCCAATAAGTATCCAACTAATACAGTTGTTCTGAACACCATTAGGAGAGCAGTCCCATGTAGAAACAAAGGGAAGAGTGGTTTTCCCAAGGTCTCACCCTTTAGAGAAGAGCCTGTGATTCCTTCATACCATCTGTGGAAGGTGCTAGAAGCACACAACAGGGAGCCTTCTCTTCAGTCATTCTATTACAGTGGTTTCCTTCCTCTCTGCAGTTATGTTTAATAGGAAAGCAAGATTCATCTTCCTCAACTTTGGCTTTGGGATTGCACCAGCGTATATATAACATATGGCACTATGATGACTGGACCACACGGCATTGGCCAGTCCACCAGATCTACCATGGCTGAGCCTGAAGCGTTATAACAGAGCATTACTACCAGCCTTCTCAGAGTTTCCCAGTGAGCCCAGGACAACATTTATACACATCCATTTCAGGCCACGGCAGGGAGAGGGGGAAAGGAAAAGCTTTCTTCTTACCTCTCTCAGAGCTCCTTTGCAAAGCAGTGTTCTTTTCATAATAAGGTAACCAGCAACTTGCTGGACCAGAAGACAAAAACCAGCACTCAAATGAGCCAGCTTTTTTGGTCCCCCCTGAAACTCTCCATTCATGAGTGTTTCCCACTCCTCAGACCCACCTGTGACCTTTGGTTCCTCATGGACTGCCTATTCTGACTGAAATATCTTTCCCTAATCTCCTCCTTCCTTAGCACCTGCTTCATTCCCACTCATTTTGTAGGAATTACCTTGGCCACCCCCTCCAGGAAGTCTACTCTGACTGCCCCAAGGTTATGCCATAAACCACTCATATATATGGCCCTCTACAGTCTGTGCTCACTACAGTATTTATCAAGCGATATTGCAATTTCTTATTTACTTTTCCTTTTTCTTCCAATAGACTGTAAGCTCCGTGAAGGAAGAATCCACATTTGTATCATGGCTCAGCCAGTACTCCGTGGAGTCCACATTCTGGGCCTTAACAGATATTGGCAGGGTGAACTGATGTTGGAATCCAGCAGGTGTGGATAAGTGAAGGCCTTATTCGGGAGCAGCGTGCACACAAACACAGTTAATGATGTCAGACAGGCCTGGGTTAGAATGCCAGTGCCACCACTTGCTAGCTAAGTGATACTAGACCCACCTGAACTTTAATTCCTTCATTTATAAAGTAACAACCACAACAATGACAATGAATAATAATAACTGGTCTTGTTTTCATTACAGTACCTACATTAGGATTGAAATAAGGATTAAGTGATATATTCCTGGTGCTTACAGCAGAACTTGGCACATTCTCAAGGCTTGACAAATAATACCAACACGCCCTCGCCTCCCCTAATGCCAGCCAGTCCTCTCCTTGCCAGGGTGAGTTATGAAAAGAAAAATAATTCATATGTTTAGAAAACCCTGAAATTTATTTTTGAAGACAAGGAAATGGAACTGTTCTCCAAAGACAGCCTCCAAGAGACCAGAAACAGTCATCTTTTACAAAGACGAGTAAATATCTATCACAGTCTCATCCGGGATGACTCACACCAGCCAAGGATCTCATCTCCAAGGATGCATTTGAAGGGTTTCTCAAGAGTTGTTTTTTACTCACAAAACTCGCCATTAGGTGGCGGCTTAGCCAGGGTCCATTAGAGAGAAGAGCAGCCTAACCCCTAAAGGCGGAGCTGTTTGCAGAGGCCACACTGCTTAGAAGCGAATATCTGACTCATCCACAGAGTGTTAGCCCAGAAAAATGACAAGGGCTTATTTTAACAGTGCGTAAAATATAACATCTTTGGGGCCAGAGTAGTACAATAGACATGGTAAGCCTGATATGTAATCTCCCCAGAAATAAAATATTAAGGTGGTCAACAAATAAAGACATAAGGATTCAAACTATTTTGGACACATGTCCTATAAGTTTGATCCCAAGATAATTAAATTATATCCCACACAGTCTCATCTGGTCCTATGTCTGCCCTGTTTAAAAGCCTCCAGTGACCCCCTGGGTTTTCTCAACCAGTGGTGGGGGTCAGAGACTGGTGTCAGGATTTCTGACTGATGTCACGCAGCAGACATGGTTTGAGAGGGAACATCTAATATGCCTATTTGTTTCATGATACAAACTCAGGAAGTAAAGCTTGATGAAATCTATTTGGTGGCTATATTCAGGAGATAGAATGAAAAAGCATTGCAAGGGCATGGATTTTTAAAAAGATATCAGAAATAGAAATATAATGACAATTAATGTTTATTAGGCTCAGTGCTATCTGCCTTACATGCTTTCTCTCATTTATTTCATACAACAACCTCATGAGATGCGAATTACAAATATTCCCACTTGACAAATAAGAAAACTAAGGCTCAGGGGAGGGAGTCAAGATGGCAGAACAGCATGGAAGTTTTTTGTGTGTCTCACATCCATGAGATACGGCCAGATCAACACTGAACCATCCTGCACACCTAGAAAACTGATCTGAAGATTAACACAACAATCTGCACAACCTGAACCACAGAATTCAGCAGGTACACGGCGTGGAGAGGTGAACTTGGGGAGCAAGAAGCCCCAGTGGGCAGGGAACCGCTTTTGTGGGTGAAGAGAGGACTGAGGTGGCGGAAAGGAAAGAAAACGGGAAAAGCACCCCTCCCCAAAAGCAGCTGGAGAGAAAATGGAAAATTAGAAATAGCCGCAGGGACTCAACTAAAAAAGGAGAAAGGAGAAGGTTTAAATTCCATTAAGACTGTAAACAAGGGGAATGCAAAGGCTGCAACTCCACAGCTCAGTACCTGGCGGTGCTCTGGTGAGAAGGGCGAATCCCCAGGAACAGAGTGGGGTCTGGGAGGTTCTCGGGCCACACGGGGAAAAGCGGTTCCACCGCTGGAAGGACATTTGGTAGAGACTGTTGAGGCCACCTGGTCCGAGCAGACCCCAGAAGGCAGCCACATTCGCTGGTGCTGGAACAAGGTCGTTGAGGGTGAAGCCTGGTGCCAGACGTGCGTTGTGATTTTCCATAATCCCTGAAAAGCTGCTGCTACACTATCTCGTGAACATTTTCTGGGGCGGGCTGGCACCTGGCCGCAGTCTCGGGGCTCCGGCAGCAGCAGGGTCCAGCAAGCGTTCCTGGGTGCAGCCAGCATTCAGCCATTGCTCATTCGGCCATTGCTGGGTGAGACCCTCCCGTAGAGGGGCGGAACGGGTCAAAGCCAGAGTCCTTCGGAAGTAAGGGGCTGGGGGAAACAGCCGCATCTGAGACAAAGCTCAGGAGAGAGGTACTGCCTGGGGTTTGACCACGGAGACTGAGGAAGTGGGGAGTGGACAAGAGCTGAAGACAGAGGATGGGTGCGAGACTGCTGAGCTGAGAGAACACAGTGCTGATATTAGAGACTGGGTTGCTGGGTGATGCCGTTTTTTTCACCGTTCCCGGCGCACGCGCATACGCGGCTTTGAGCACTGCCAACAATCCACCCCAGTAAGCTAAGCATCGCCATCTAGGGGAGAACCGAGCCATTACACTGAGCCCCGCCCAACTGGGCCACCTCGCTCATCAAGAACACAAGTCTCACCACCTGTTTAGTTTATGGGCTATAAAGCAATTCATAGTCTGACATTTAGGGGAAAATGAAGTAATTTCAGTCGTATTTCAATCTGTTAGCAGGTCAGTCTATTCAGTTTTCTTTCTTTTTTTTTTATTTTTCTCTTTTTTACACCTTTTCTTTTTCATGAATACAGAAAGAGAAAAAATTCATTTTTATTTTCAATTTTTATTAAAAACGTTTTTCGTTAATTTTTTCTACTATATTCTTTACTTTTGTGTAATTTTTTTCAAATTATATTTTACTTCCATTGTTTCATTTTAGTCTACTTCGGTGTATTCATTTTTTCAAATTCTCAATTTCCTTTCCCCCCCCCCCCATCTTTTCTCTAATCTATCAAACCACTTTCAACACCCAGACCAAAACACACCTAGGATCTAACATAATTTATTTGATTTGTGTGTGTGTTTTTAATTTTTTAATTTTAATATTTTTTAAATTTTAATTTGTTTAATTTTAATTTTTCTACCTTATTAATTCATTTTCTCCCTTCAAAATGATGAAATGAAGGAATTCACCCCAAAAGAAAGAGCACAAAGCAACAGCAGGCAGGGATTTAACCAACACAGACAGAAGCAAGATGTCTGAACCAGAATTTAGAATCACAATAAAAAGAATACTAGCTGGAGTCGGAAATAGACTAGAATCCCTTTCTACAGAGACAAAAGAAGTAAAAACTAGTCAGGATGAAATAAAAAATGCTATAACTGAGCTGCAATCTTGGATGGATGCCATGGCGGCAAGGATGGATGAGGCAGAACAGAGAATGAGCGATATAGAGGACAAACTTATGGAAAATAATGAAGCAGAAAAAAAGAGGGAGATTAAAGCAAAAGATCACGATTTAAGAATTAGAGACTCATTAAAAAGGGACAAAATCAGAATCATAGGGGTCCCAAAAGAGGAAGAGAGAGAAAGAGGGGTAGAAGGGTTATGTGAGTAAATCATAGTGGAAAACTTTCCTAACCTGGGGAAAGACGCAGACATCAAAATCCAAGAAGCACAGAGAACCCCCATTAGATTCAACAAAAACCAACCATCAACAAGGCATATCATAGTCAAATTCACAAATACTTAGGCAAGGAGAGATCATGAAAGCAGCAAGGGAAAAAAAGTCCCTAACCTACAAGGGAAAACAGATCCGGTTTGGAGCAGAACTATCCACAGAAACTTGGCAGGCCAGAAGGAGTGGCAGGATATATTCAATGTGCTGAATCAGAAAAACATGCAGCCAAGAATTCTTTATCCAGCAAGGCTGTCATTTAAAATAGAAGAAGAGATAAAAAGTTTCCCAGACAAACAAAAATTAAAGGAGTTTGTGACCACTAAACCAGCCCTGCAAGAAAATTTAATGGGGACTCTCTGAGGGGAGAAAATATGAAAGATAAATACATACATACATACATACATACAAAAGCAACAAAGACCAGAGAACACCACCAGAAACTCCAACTGTACAAGCATCATAACAGCAATAAATTCATATCTTCCAGTACTCACTCTAAAGATGTAGGGTAACAGAATGAATAAGAAAACAAGATCCATATATATGCTGTTTACAAGAGACCCACTTTACACCTAAAGACACCTTCAGATTGAAAGTAAGTGGATGGAGAACCATCTATCATGCTAATGGTCAACAAAAGAAAGCTGGAGTAGCCATACTTATATCAGAAAATCTAGACTTTAAGATAAAAACTGTACCAATAGATGCAGAAGGGCATTATATCATAATCAAGGGGTCTATCCACCAAGAAGACCTAATAATTGTAAACATTTATGCACCAAATGTGGCAGAACCCAAATATATAAATCAATCACAAAAATAGAGAAACTCATTGACAGTAATAACATAAAAGTAGGAGACTTCAACACCCCACTCACAGCAATGGACAGATCATCTAATCAAAAAATCAACAAGGAAACAATGGCTTTGAATAACACACTGAACCAGATGGACTTAACAGATATATTCAGAACATTTCATCTTAAAGCAACAGAATATACATTCTCCTCCAGTGCACATGGAACATTCTCCAGAACAGACCACATACTGGGACACAAATCAGCCCTCAGCAAGTACAAAAAGATCGAGATCATACTGTGCATATTTTCAGACCACAACGCTATGAAACTCGAAATCAACCACAAGAAAAAATTTGGAAAGGTAACAAATACTTGAGGACTGAAGAACATCCTACTAAAGAATGAATGGGCTAACCAAGCAGGTAAAGACAAAATTAAAAAGTTCATGGAAGCCAACGAAGATGATAACACCACAACCCAAAACCTCTGGCACACAGCAAAGGCAGTCATAAGAGGAAAGTATGTAGCAATCCAGGCCTTCCTAAAGAAGGAAGAAAGATCTCAGATACACAACCTAACCTGAGGCCTTAAGGAGTTGGAAAAAGAACAGCACATAAAACCCAAAACCAGCAGAAGACAGGAAATAATAAAGATTAGAGCAGAAATCAATGCTATCAAAACCAAAAATCAGTAGAAGAGATCAATGAAACCAGAAGCTGGTTCTTTGAAAGAATTAAGAAAATTGATAAACCATTAGCCAGTTTGATCAAAAAGAAAAAGGAAAGGACCCAAATACATAAAATCAAGAATGAAAGAGGAGAAATCACAACCAACACAGCAGAAATAAAAACAATAATAAGAGAATATTATGAGCAATTATATGCCAATAAAATGGGCAATCTGGAAGAAATGGACCAATTCCTAGAAACATATACACTACCAAAACTGGAACAGGAAGAAATAGAAAATTTGAACAGACCCATAAACAGTAAGGAAATCAAGTTAGCAATCAAAAATCTCCCAAAAAACAAGAGTCCAGGGCCAGATGGCTTTCCAGGGCAATTTTACCAAACATTTAGGGAAGAGTTAACACCTATCCTCTTGAAGCTGTTCCAAAAAATAGAAATGGAAAGAAAACTTCCAAACTCTTTCTATGAAGCCAACATGATCTTATTCCAAAACCAGACAGAGACCCCACTAAAAAGAAGAACTATAGACCAATTTCCCTGATGAACATGGAGGCAAAAATCCTCAACAAGATATTAGCCAACCAGATCAAATAATACATTAAAAAAAATTATTCACCATGACCAAGAAGGATTTATACCTGGGATGCAAGTCTGGTTCAATATCTGCAAAACAATTAACATGATCCATCACATCAATAAAAGAAAGGACAAGAACCATACGATCCTCTCAATAGATGCAGAGAAAGCATTTGACAAAATACAGCATCCTTTCTTGATAAAAACCCTCAAGAAAGGAGGGACAGAAGGATCATACCTCGAGATCATAAAAGCCATATACAAAAGACCCAACGCTAATATCGTCCTCAGTGGGGAAAAACTGAGAGCTTTCCCCCTAAGGTCAGGAACAAGACAGGGATGTCCACTCTCACCACCATTATTCAACATAGTATCGGAAATCTTAGCCTCTGCAATCAGACAACACAAAGAAATAAAAGGCATCCAAATCGGCCAGGAGGAGGTCAAACTTTCACTCTTCACAGATGACATGATACTGTATTTGGAAAACCCTAAAGATTCCATCAAAAAACTGCTAGAACTGATTCATGAATTCAGCAAAGTTGCAGGATATAAAATCAATGCATGGAAATCGGTTGCATTTCTATACAACAACAATGAAGCGACAGAAAGAGAAATCATGGCATTGATCCCATTTACAGTTGCACCAAAAACCATAAAATACCTAGGAATAAATCTAACCAAAGAGGTGAAAAATCTATACACTGAAAACTATAGAAAGCTTATGAAAGAAATTGAAGAATACACAAAAACATGGAAAAATTTTCCATGCTCCTGGATAGGAAGAACAAATATTGTTAAAATGTAATTACTACCCAAAGCAATCTACATATTCAATGCGATCCCTATCAAAGTAACACCAGAATTCTTCACAGAGCTAGAACAAATAATCCTAAAATTTGTGTGGAACCAGAGAAGACCCTGAATAGCCAAAGCAATCTTGAAAAAGAAAACCAAAGCAGGAGGCATCACAATCCCAGACTTCAAGCTATACTACAAAGCTGTAATCATCAAGACAGTATGGTACTGACACAAGAACAGACACTCAGATCAATGGAACAGAATAGAGAACCCAGATATGGACTCACAAACATATGGCCAACTCATCTTTGACAAAGCAGGAAAGATTATCCAATGGAATAAAGACAGTCTCTTCAGTAAGTGGTGCTGGGAAAACTGGACAGCGACATGCAGAAAAATGAACCTGGACCACTTTCTTACACCTTACACAAAAATAAACTCAAAATGGATGGAAGACCTCAATGTAAGACAGGAAGCCATCAAAATCCTCCAGGAGAAAGCAGGCAAAAACCTCTTTGATGTTGGCCACAGCAACTTCTTACTCAACATGTCTCCAGAGGCAAGGGAAACATAAGAAAAATGAACTAGGGGGACCTCATCAAAACAAAAAGCTTCTGCACAGCAAAGGAAACAATCAGCAAAACTAAAAGGCAACCGACAGAATGGGAGAAGATATTTTCAAACGACATGTCAGATAATGGGTTAGTATCCAAAATCTATAAAGAACTTATCAAACTCAACACCCAAAAAACAAATACTCCAGTGAAGAATTGGCAAAAGACATGAATAGACACTTCTCCAAAGAAGATATCCAGATGGCCAACTGACACAAAAAAATGCTCAACTTCACTCATTATCAGGGAAATACAAATCAAAACCACAATGAGATATCACCCCACACCTGTCAGAATGGCTAACATTAACAACTCAGACAACAACAGATGTTGGTGAGGATGTGGAGAAAGAGGATCTCTTTTGCATTGTTGGTGGGAATGCAAGCTGGTGCAGCCACTCTGGAAAACAGTATGGAGGTTCCTTAAAAAACTAAAATAGAACTACCCTACGACCCAGCAATTGCACTACTAGGTATTTATCCAAGGGATACAAGTGTGCTGATTCGAAGGGACACATGCACCCCAATGTTTATAGCAGCACTATCAACAATATCCAAAGTATGGAAAGAGCTCAAATATTCATCAATGGATGAATGGATAAAGAAAATGTGGTATATATATATACAATGGAGTATTATTGGGCAATCAAAAAGGATGAAATCTAGCCGTTTGCAACCACATGGATGGAACTGGAGGGTATTTGTAAAATTAGTAAGAGAAAGACAAATATCATATGACTTCACTCATATGAAGACTTCAAGAGACAAAACAGATGAACATAAGGGAAGGGAAACAAAAATAATATAAAAACAGGGAGGGGGACAAAACAGAAGAGACTCATAAATATGGAGAACAAACTGAGGGTTACAGGAGGGGCTGTGGGAGGGGGGATGGGCTAAATGGGAAAGTGGCACTAAGGAATCTACTCCTGAAACCATTTTTGCACCATATGCTAACTAATTTGGATGTAAATTTAAAAAATAAAATAAAATAATAGAAAAAAAAAGAAAAGAAAAAGAGAACTAAGGCTCAGAGAGGTTACATAATTTGTCTCAGGGCACACAGCTGGAATCCAGGGCCAGAGTTCCTATCTCAGCGTTCTGACTGCAGAATGCACAGGAACTCTGAGGTGGTTGGCGGGACTCCTTCATGCTTTGGAGTGTTCTTTCCTGCCTCCTCTCCTCCCAAGTATGCCCACACCTCTTAATGAAATAAGCTTCCTGTACAGGAGCAGTTTCCTGGGCTGGCTGGACATCCCAGGAGCTAAGGTGTCACTTGAGGTTACTCTGAGCTGGGTGGAAGGACTGAAGGAAAAACAGCTCCTTCCAATAGGTGTTTGTTGCTGGGCCCTCCGTGGCTGGCTGCAAATCAAAGCAGTCACTGATCCGAGACAGAAGTCTTCAAATTTAGAAATCTCCAGCCCAAACAGTTTCAGCCTGTGGTTGTGAAAATACAGGACTGCTTGCCTTGAAAGTGTTGGGGATCTCTCTTCTCCATCTTTCTTCGTTCAAGGGCAGAATCTTGAGCTCACCATGCTCTCTCAAAAGCCAGGCTTTGCACATGCCCTCTTGACCACTTGTCCTCAGCTCTGACACTGCTTCCTCTGCAGGATCGCACTGGCCTCCATCAGGGCTCCACGTGCCCTTCCTGGCTCCCAGGGGCTTCTGTAACCCCTAGTACAAGAATATTTCTTACTGCATCTTACCCATTGTCTGCCTCCCACGCTTGACTAAGAGCTCCCTGAGGGCCCAGACCTGCCCTGTGTCATCCTCAGCTGCCCAGTCCAGCCTGCTGCTGGGCACAAAAAAGATACTCTCCATTCGGAATGTTAACCAAATGAACGAGTTCTTAGATATCCTGTTTGTTCTCAAGTCAGAGAGTGGAACACCTTAAGCTGTAAAACTGGTTTGGACTTAAAAGCAGGAACAGGCTCTATGTAAGCACAATTCGTGGCTCTAAGATACGTTCCAAGATAGGGCACACTGGATATCACTGAGGCTGTTAAAGGGAAATCTCGTACATAACCCACAGGGCTTCCTCAGGCTCTTGCTTGACTGGAGGTCCCTGTTTGTAGCAAGGAGTTGGGGGTAGTCCTTCTGGCCCCCATCTTTTTTTTTAAGTTTATTTATTTATTTTGAGAGAGACAGAGCAGCACCAGTGGGGGAGGGGCAGAGAGAAAGGGAGAGAAAAAGAATCCCAAGCAGGCGGCCAGTGCAGACTTCTGGCCCTCACCTTGATACTCCCTCTGATTCTCAATAATAGCTAGGGGTTCTTCCTGAAGGAAACCCAGCTATAAGCAGGTCTGGGTTTTTTGTTTTTTTTTTTTAATGTTTATTACTTCTTTTGAGAGAGAGAGAGACAGAGACAGAGACAGAGACAGAGACAGAGCATGGGCAGGGGAGGGGCAGAGAGAGAGGGAGACACAGATCCCAAGCTGGCTCCAGGCTCTGTGCTGACAACTCAGAACCTGACGTGGGGCTTGAACTCCTGAACCGAGAGGTCATGACCTGAGATGAAGCTGGATGCTCAACTGACTGAGCCACCCAGGTGCCCCTAGGCAGGTTTGTTTTATTCACAATTAACTTTCAGGATATTTGTCTTCCTTTAGCTGTGTTGGTTCTACAGGGCTGTAGCTTGTACCTACTGTCCTTAGTTTCTTGCAGATACAGATACACACATTTTTTAAACTTCAGATGTAGCATTTTAGTTTCAACTCAATACTTACACTGTCAATTTAGTGCTCTCCATGAGCACAAAACCACCACAGCAATCCTGTTGCCTTGAAATTGTTACCTTCTGAAATCAGCCCTCCTGAGAGCTCCATCTCCTGAGTTTAGAGCAAGTTTCTAGCATGCCTCCTATAGAAGCAAAAGAAAATACACAGTCCTGTCTTGCCAAAGATTTCAAAAATATATTGTCAATATTTTATGCTTACAGTAAAGAAGAAAGAGTAATACAACAAACATCTGTTCTCCACCACCCAGCTTTGTGATGTGTTCACATTTTGCTACATCATCCCCAAATTACTGTGTTAAGAAGTAAATTACAGGCGGGTGTCGGTCATTAAGCGTCTGACTTCAGCTCAGGTCATGAACTCACTTGTGAGTTCAAGCCCCGCATCAGACTCTGTGCTGATAGTGCAAAGCCTACATGGGATTCTCTCTCTCTCTCCCTCTCTCTCTCTGCCCCTCCCCCACTCATGTGCCTGCTCTCTCTCAAAATAAATAAATAAACTTAAAAAAAAAAGAAGTAAATTACAGATACAGTTGAAGATTCCTATTTGGAAAGGGAGGGCATCCAAAATTACATTTCCTCTCTCTCCCTCTACTATCTTGAATTTCGATGTTTATCATCCATCCCCAATATTTTTAAACACTGACTACATATGTATGGATCCATAAACAAGATTTAGTATTGTTTTGAACTATTTTAACAGTATGGAAATGATATAGTACAGCACAGATCCTTCTGTAAATTGCTTTCTTCACTCAATATTATTTTTGAGATTTAAAAATACTGATGCACATAGGATGAGTTCATTCACTCTAACCACTGAATTGTAGGAAGAGATGCTTTCTTTGACTAGTCTGTGAACATTTAATTACTCTCTATTTTTTTTCCTGTAAAACCAGTACCACAGTGAACTTTCTTATACACATCTATTTGTGCAATTTAAGAAAATATCTCCAGTAGAATTGGTGGGTCATAGGATGAGATAGCTTTAACTTTACTAGATATTGTCAAATTGTTCTCTAAAAGTGGTTGTATCAATTTATATGGCCAATAACAATGACAAAGTTCCCATTTTTTCATGTCCTTGCCTCCTCTTTATGGGAAAAATTTCAAATTTACAGAAAAGTTGCCAAGATGGTACAATGAACATATGTATATACTTTATCTCAATTCAACGGTTGTTAACCTTTTGCTTCATTTGCTTTCGCTTTCTCTCACTTCAAATTTCTGGGCCTTTGTTTTCCACATTTTAACATGTATATATATATCGAAAAAAAAAATATATATATATAAGAATGAGAACATTCTCCTACATAACATAATGCAGTTATTATACTCAAGAAATCAAGCAATGATATAATTCTATTATGTTGTCCAGATTCAAATTTCCCATTGACGTAATCATGCTCTTTAAAAATTTTCCCCCAGTCCAGAATCTAATCAGGGATTGAATATTGCATTTAATTGTCATGTATCTTGAGGGTTCTTTAATCCTCTTTAATTTAGAAAAATTCTTCAGCCTTATTTTTTTATTTCATGACATTGATGTATTTTTCCTTGCTGACTCTTGATAATGGCAGACTTTTTATTCTTTAGCAGACTGATGGGGGTGAAACAATGTCTCATTGTGATTTTGTTTTTCCTTGATTCCTAGTGAATTGAGAATTTTTCATATGCATGTTGGCAATTTAAATATCCTCTTTTTGGGGGTGCATGAGTGACTCAGTCAGTTAAGTGTCTGACTCTGGATTTCGGCTCAGGTCATGAACTCACAATTTGTGGGATTGAGTCCCATGTGAGGCTCTGCACTGACAGTGTAAAGCCTGCTTGGGATTTTCCCTCTTTCTCTCTCTCTCTCTCTTTCTGTCCCTTCCCCTTGCACACTTGCTCACTTGCATTCTCTCTCTCAATAAATAAACATTTTTAAAAAATCCTCTTTTTGGGCTCCTGGGTGGCTTAGTCAATTGGGCATCCGACTTCAGTTTAGGTCATGATCTCATGGTCCTGGGTTCAAGTCCCACATTGGGCTCTGTGCTGACGGCTCAGAGCATGGAGCCTGCTTTGAATTCTGTGTCTCCGTCTCTCTCTTTGCCTCTCCCCACTCATGCTCTATCTCTCTCTGTCTCTCAAAAATAAATAAACGTTAAAAAAAATCCTCTTTTTTGATTTGCTTCTTAATATCCTTTACCTGTTTCAGTACCATGTTGTTTCCCATTTTTTATATATTTATAAAAGTTCTAGGTATATTCTGGATACTGAATGATTATCAGTGAAAGGCAGTGTTAGCCAAGAGGCTTGCCTGTGTTGTCAGAGGTTTTGATTTTAATATAAATATATCTATCATTCCTTTTTAATGATTAGTGACTTTGTAATAAATCATTCTCCATTCCGAGATCATAAGACATTCTCATAAAGATAAAGATAATTTTAGATATTTTACCCACTTGAGATCTATTTTTGTTCCAGTGTATGATGCAGATCTAATTTCAACTTACTATGTGCATTGTATTAGTGCCACCTATTGACGAGGCCATCCTTTCCCCACTGATGCACGATGCCATTGCATGTGTCAGGTCTCCACATACTAGCATTTGGCTTTTTCCACTCTAGAGTGGAATTGGTTATAGGTCATAGGTGAGAGGCTATAGACATCTTTAACTTTACTAGATATTGCTGAGTTGTTTTTAAAAATGGTTGTACTGGTGTTTACTGCCAGTAACAATGACAAAATTTCCATTTCTTCATTCCTTCACCAAGTCTTTTTTGGAGAAAAAAATTCCATGGGTTTATTTTGCCATCCATAAGTCAATATCGCACTTGGGTTAAATACATCTTTGCAATAAGTGTTGCTAGCTGGTAAGGAAGATTTCTTCCACCTGCTGGCCCCAAGATGAAGACGACAGGTACGTGGGACAGGGTCACACTTCCTCAGCTGTGCCTTAGCTCACCTCCATTCTCCACTCACAGGCACACATTGGCTGAATAAAGGCTTATTGATGAGTGCTACTGAGATTTTGTGGTTTATCATGTAGCATTATAAGGACACTGAGAAGATTAAATGAGCAAATCCCTGTGAAGCACTTGGTACAAAGTAAGCATTTCTATAAATGTAAGCTATCATGACAATTTCAGTTAATGGTACTGAATGAGCTGAGTCATTCAAATTGGAGACCTGGGGCTCATCACTGGTTCCTATATTGTCCCCCCTCCACACCGTTACCACAAGTCCACTGATTCTACGTCCTTGATATTTCTCACACCAGTTACCACTCCCTTTCCCTTCTGCCCTTGCCCTGGTTCAAGTCCTCATTGCCCCTTATCTTGATTACTGACCTCCCTGAAGCCACTCTTACTCTGCTAATTCCTCCTCTATGCTACTACCAGAATGATATATCTAAAATACATTTGAGGGGCGCCTGGGTGGCGCAGTCGGTTAAGCGTCCGACTTCAGCCAGGTCACGATCTCGCAGTCCGTGAGTTCAAGCCCTGCGTCGGGCTCTGGGCTGATGGCTCAGAGCCTGGAGCATGTTTCCGATTCTGTGTCTCCCTCTCTCTCTGCCCCTCCCCCGTTCATGCTCTGTCTCTCTCTGTCCCAAAAATAAATAAAAAACGTTGAAAAAAAATTAAAAAAAAAATACATTTGATCATGACAGTCCTCACTGCCTTCAGAATCATATACTTACTACCTGTGTGACTTTGAGTAAGCTACTTAACATTTCAAGCCTCTGTTTCCTGATCTGTAAAATGGGGATAATGATAGTACCTCTTCTAGCTGTTGTGAACATATGATGTAGTTTACATGTAGTGCATGGTGCATGATGAATACTCGGAAGATATTACTTCTAGTTGTTACTTTCTCATTTTCATTATTTAATGAAACCTATAGTGGTTCTGTGATGCTGGTTGTTTCTCCAACATCCTTATCATTTTCTTTCTTTCTTTCTTTCTTTTTTTTTTATCAGTATCTGAAGTCTCAACCATGTGGTTTGAGTTGGATTGACTTTCATCTCAAATCTAACTAAGGTCAATCTCAATTGACTTAAACTAATCAAATTTTCCCATTGCCTGAAGCCAAGTCTGACCAACAAAAGCCATAAAGGTTTAATTCCAGTGCTTCAGTTTGCAACATTGAAAAGTGGACTCTCCTTCCCTGGAGATCCTGAACAAGAGTAGTTGCAGCCCCAGGAGCTACATGCTGCCATTATAGGACCACAAGTGAAGTCAGCTACTTCAGAAAGCACCTCTATGAAGGCAAAGTGGAGGCTTGGAATGAAACGGGATTAAGCTACTGGTTCAAGCCTCACTCGAAGCTAGCCCTATATCTTGACTTTTCATGAACCCATTAATCTGCTTTATTGTTTAGGCCAGTTTTAGATGAGTTTTCTGCTACTTGCAACAGAGTCTAACATACAGTACCTGAAAATGGATTCTTAAATACCTCTTCTTCAAACCATACTGTTCTAAGTGAAGTGGACTCTAGGTTCCTTACCTACCATAGTGGGTTGAATGATGGATCCCCAAAATATATGTCTACCTGGAACCTGTGAATGCGACCTTATTTGGAAAAAGGGTCTTTGCAGATGTAATTCAGTTAACAAACTCAAAATGATATATTCTGAAATAACTGGATAAGCCCTAAATCTAGGGACAACTGTCCTTATAAGAGATAAAAGAGAATAAGACATGAACAGAAAAAAAATACCGTGTGAAGGCAGAGGCAAATGTTGGAGTTATGCATCCATGGCCAAGGAATGCCTGGGGTCACCAGAAGCTGCAAGAGGCAAGGAAGGATTCTCCCTTAGTCTTCAACACTAGAGCCTAGGGACACTGTAATTTCAGACTTCTAACCTCCAGAACTTGACAGAATTCATTTCTATTATTCTAAGCCATCAAGTTTGTGGTGAGTTATTATGGTAGCCCTAGGAAATTAATACACCTGTCGTAGACAGGCATTTTTTATAACTAGAACTGACAGAATGCGGGGACCTGCGTCTCCATGAATTTCCAGCATATACAGGAGAAGTTACTGGAGTGTATTTCTTCACAGAGCCTTCTTCACTCTGGTGCTTCCATATATGTCTATAACACGTGAGTATTTTCCAGATCCATAACCTGAAATCTTACCTAGGTCCCTTTTTTTTCTCCGCTTTTATCACAATTTAAACCAAACCAGGATGGCCATATGTGTAAACCATTCTAGCTTACACCTTCTGTCCCAATGTAATAGCACCCTTTCACTCTCAGAAATGTCCCATTTGGTCAGTTAATTCTATGGTCACCCAAGGTTCAAGCCTTGTTAATAAAATCTGTCAGCATCTGCTAAACTCGTTGTGTTTAAGATACCACTTACTACCTTCCTATGCACACTTCCTGAGAAAAGGTGTCTGTGCCCAGACCTCTAGTCCTTCAATGGCCAGCACCACAGGTTTCCACATCCATGATGGATTGAGGTGGCCACCTGCCTCGAGTGTACCTCATCCATAGGCTAGTCAGAAGCAAGTGACTTTTGTCATCTGTCTCAAAAAGATGAGCTGGATATATCAAATTCTTCTCTCAGGAATTTGAAATTGGGGAATCAAGAGACTTGAGTCATTAGGAACATAGCTGTAATGAAAGGA
Source organism: Prionailurus viverrinus (assembly GCF_022837055.1). Lineage (NCBI taxonomy): Eukaryota > Metazoa > Chordata > Mammalia > Carnivora > Felidae > Prionailurus > Prionailurus viverrinus. Next base: position 22,583,478 of record NC_062561.1, on the reverse strand, counting down.
CATGAAGCAGTGTTCAAGACTTGAGTTAGAATCTGTTGGTCCCCCCCATTAAAGAGCTGGAGAGTATCAGTTGTCAATACTGCCACAGGATTGTATGTCTGGAGTTGTGCTCTGGGGGGCGCCATTCACACAGAACGCCTAGTGGTTGGTGCTTCCTGAAGCTGTGTAGTGAGGTGGCCTGACTTCCTGGCATCCTTCTGTTCCACTTCCCGTTGTTGCTCATCTCTATCAGTGGTTTGCATCCCCTACTGTACACTAGAATTACCTGGGGAGTTGAAAAAAGTCCCGATTCCCCAAGTCGCACTCTAGACTAAATAAATGAGAATCTCTGGAGTGAGATCCAGATCTCAATAGTTTTAAAAACTCCTCAGGTGAGGTGAATGTGTAGCCACGTTTGAAGGTCACTGATAACTCCCTGAGCTCCCTTTTCGGAGGTCGTTTGAGAAGGTCTCTGTTGCAACCTAAAGACCCATATACATTAATCTCCCCAGTCTCTCTGAGGGGCTTTGACATTTCCCTGATGTTCTCAAGGGAAGGGCATGGTCTATGATAGTCTTCTAACTGACCAGCTGTCATAATCCTTATCTGGAATAATCTCGTGCACTCCGCCTGACACTCTAAATAGTGAGGTGGTTAAATTGCTGGCTAATTTCATGAGCTGTTCGCATAGCTCTTTGCATGAAAATGAGAATTATGTAAAACAGAATCTTGTTTTTTGTTCATTCCTCTTGGTGCTTCTGTAGACAGGATGAATCATCTCTCAGCTACAACTGGACTGGAATTTCTCTTAAAATACACAGCAAAAGTCGACTGTGCATTTTTTCTTCTCGTATTTCTCCTTATTGGTTTCAGCCTGCTCATTTTCTACCATGTTTCTGTCCCTCTGCCTGCATAGAAACATTCTCGTCTCAGTAGGAGCAGCTGGCAGATGTCCGTGGTTTATAAAAGAGTATAGAGACATAAGAACTATATCTGGGAATGGCCACTCATAATACTAAACTAATTAAAGCTCTAGAATTTTCTTTATGAAATGGACATGGAGGAACTAACTCTTCTACCCACTGGGTGACTTATCCTATATTTGCTGGAAAGTCATTGGTCATTTGTTATTATTAGCAGCATCCGCTCTCCCAGCACCTGAACATGGCTGTTATAAATGAGGTTAAATGATCTGATTTCAGAAGAAAAATCTCTCATGATCAACAGTGACAGGCAGGATCTATTTACAGCCAGACACCACCATTTTGATTTGCTTAATTCTCCCCATGAAAAGGTAACAGAAAAAGTTAGAGCGAGAGAAAAGTGTGAGCTAAGAATTTTCCAGGTAGACTTGTCGGCCTGGGTTCATTTATGCAATAGTCATTAATGATTTTTGGTTTCTCTATTGACTGCAATGCCCAGAGATTCGACATGGATGCCAGCCAAAGGAGAGAGTGTCATAGTCTCTGGACCAGGTATTCTAGAGATAAAAAGAAACTCTCATCAGTTGTAGAACACTCCATGCTCTTTGTCTTTGCTTTTACACCTGCTCTTCTTGGCTGCCTAGTGAGCTTCTTCTCATGATTGAAGACCAAACTCAAGAGACACCTCTGTAAAGGTCTCTCTATTATTTCCTAGGCTAAGATATGGGGACCCTGGACATGATGTCATTATTGTTCTTATTCTCTTGAATTCACTTAGCCATGGCCTGCCTTCTCCACTAGTTTAAAAGCCCTCTGGGGGTGTCTGGGTGGCTCAGTCGGTTAAGCGTCCGACTTCGGCTCAGGTCATGATCTCATGGTTCGTGAGTTTGAGCCCTGCATTGGGCTCTGTGCTCACAGCTCAGAGCCTGGAGCCTCCTTTGGATTGTGTGACTCCCTCTCTCTCTGCCCCTCCTCACTAGTACCCTGTCTCTCTCTCTCTCTCTCTTTCTCTCTCAAAAATAAATAAAAACATTAAAAAAAACCCTCTGAAGGTGGGACTGTCTCTCTGATGCATCCCTTTACCCCACAGCCTATTAAAATGTCTGCTGACACATAACTGGTACTCAATACATAGGTGGTGAACTCAGAAGGCTATGTAAATGACACCAGAAGGGTAGACAGGAATAAACATTATTTAAGGATGTCCTATGTGCCCAGCACTTACATTAGCTCATCAAATCATCTTAACAACCTTATTATGCAAATACAAATATGAGAATACTGAGGTTCAGAAATATTAAGGATCTTTCACTGCTAATAAAAGGCAAGGATAGAAGTCAACCCTGCAGCTCTCTGACTCTGCCATTTTCTCTCCACTCCATGAGAGCCTGAGCTACCCTCAAATCCGCCTTGAAAATGGAACCATATATTCATTTTCCTCGAATAGAACATGCTAATGAGCACAATTCACCTCATTTGAAAATTATCATTCTGGAGATACTAACTTAATTTTAGCCTCTCATATGCAAAAGCTTTGAAATGTGTAGGTATCCTCAAGTGCACAAGGAAAAATCTTTCAGGAAAAATTTTCTTTCAGGAAAAATCTGAGCATGACTCATACACACACTTGGTATATTGAATTCAAAGCTTCTAGTGGTTTCATGAGATAGGAGTTCACAATATGGCAGGTTTCTTTCAAAGCCAGTTTAGAAACCCAGCACAACGTGTTAGTACCTCTCAAAAGCAAACACATCCTGCAGTAATAACAAGTGATCTCAATCCCACAAGGACTGTAATAGAATAAGACCATCTGTGGATGAGCTTAGAGAGACGTAGTAGTAGTAAGACCCACCCTCCATCGTCACTTATTATGTGTCAGAAACTGTGCTAACTATTACAGACTCACTGATACACTGCAGGCAGGGTCTTAAAGAGATATTTGTATACCCATGTTCAGAGCGGCATTATTCACAATCACTAAAACATGGAAGCAATCCAAGTGTCCACTGATGGATGAATGGATAAGCCAAATGTGGTCTATGCATATGATGGCATATTATTCAGCTTTAAAAGGAAGGAAGTTCTGACACGTGTTATAATGTGGATGAATCTTGAGGACATTGTGCTGAGTGAAAATAAGCCAGTCGTGAAGAGACAAATACTGTATGATTCCACTGACATGAGGTACTTAGAGTCATTGAATTCACAGAGGCAGGAAGTAAAATGGTGGTTGCCAGGGGCTGGGAGGACTGGGGACTGGGAAGTTAATGTTTAATAGGTACAGAGTTTCAGTTGGGGAAGATGAAAAGAGTTGTGTGTGTGGACAGTAGTTGCAGCTGCACAACATTATGAATGTATCTAATACCGCTGAGCTGTGCACTTAAAAATGGGTCAGGTGGTAAATTTTAGGTTACGCATTCTTTTTTTACCACCATAAAAGAATTGGAGAAACAAAACAAAAGTAGAATATACGTTTATAGGTATATTTGGAAAAGGGAATGGAAGCATACACAACAATCTGACGACAGTGGCTCCCTACAGGGCCAGGATGGGGAAGGGACCAGGACTGAGGAGGTGGGCAGGTGGAACTTGAGCCTTATTGGTAATGCCAAATAGATGTCTGCTTCCTCCTTTTCTCCCCCTCTTCCTCTGGGTTCAATTCCAAACCCCATTCCACATGAGCACATCTCGTTGGCAACCTCTAAACCATATCCTGAAGCCTCACTACAAGGAAGTATGGGAAACGTGGAGTTTAGCTTCCGGCCTCTCCACACTGTGATAGAAAAGGGTCGGTTCATATGTCAAACTTGTCTACACACACAATAATATTCTGGGCAATGAATGCTTTGGCAAATTGCCAAATAAAATCAAGCTAAGTTGAAAAGGATGGGAGTGTGAATCACATGGATTTTTATATGACTTCTTATTCCACAAGGTCAACTATAGTCTGAAACAGCCAGTATGATGAGCACACAAGGGAAAGAAGCCGCACAAAAGACCTTGACCTCTATGAACCCTGACATTTCTGTCATCCTCCCAGGGTGCCCCTCCTCTACCCCACCTGCTGAAAGGCAGCCCCTCCTACCTCTTCATTAGATGCTTTCATTCTCTGTCATGAGAAAGGCACCAGTTTGAAATAATTTAGAGAAGTATTCGAGACCAAAGATGTTCATCAGCAAGTTAAAATAGAAAATATTTTAAATATTCAAAAATAGGAGGGGGGCTGAGGAAAAAGTCAAAGGCAACATTTCAAGTTACATACAATCATTACGGGTATTTCCTTCATACCTTCTTTTTGCATTTTCCAAATTCTCCACAGTGAGTTTGTATTACTTTTATAATCAGAAATTCAGTAATTTGCACTTTTTTCCAAAAGAAACACACATAACTTCCTTTTCTCATCATTCCCATCTTGTACCACTCTTGCTTCCTGTGTGGGACTTTTCATCTCTTCACCAGGCTCCTTTTCCAGACAAGAATTACACTTTGCTTTGTCCGTTTCCACCTTGCTTTCTGTGTCTGGAATCATTTGTTTCTATTGGGAGCAGACTTAGAAATGCAGAATTTTCAGGTGCTCAAGGTTAGCCCCACTGGCAAAGTCCATGGGTAGGTGGAGGGAGGGAACATTGGGGGCAGAACTAGACAGAGGCACAGTCTGAGCCCCACAAACACCTGTGTCACCTTCTCTGCCAGGAGATGTCCATCTGACGGTTCCCAGCTTGAGGCCACCCAAAAGTCAGTCAACAAATCAGATAGAAAGTGAGAGAGCATGAGTTTTGATGACTATGAGAATCCCCTGCCCCCCTCCAACCAAGGACACCCACAGGTTCCTTTTATTGTTGTCATTTAGGGTCACTAAGCCAGACATACTATAGTCTGCTAATTCAAGCTGGGTTGGCCATGGTGATTCAATCTTTCTGATCAAAGTTCCAGTCCATGGTTAGAAAGTGTTTATTCCTGTTTTGGGTTTAGAAGTTATCCTGATCACAGAAGAGTAAGGCTCCTGCAGGCTGCTGTCATCTGCAGACATCCCCAAGGGGATTAGGGAAAGTCAGTGATAAATACTGTTTATTGGCCACCTGCTGGTTGTGGTGTGGTCTGGGCAGTCCAGCCCTGGATGGAAGAGTTGGAGGATAGGCATGGGAAGGAGAAAGACATAGCAGAATTATAAATGGGAACAATGGGGGTTAGCTTGGTGAAAGAGACCCCAGTACAGGATTTGCTCAAATGGCCTGCATAATTAGTTACCCTTTATGTTTGTTAATTTTGAACTCCTCTTTAGGGAAGCTCATTTTAACACAAGGAGTGTCTTTTCCTTCTGTTTGCTCCCCACATACCTTACATAGTACATTGCTCATAGCAAGTAGAAAACATTTGTTGGATGAAGAAAATGAATGGATGTGGCCAAAGGGAAATGAAAATGTGGGTTGAGCAGAGATTACTCCCTGAAAGTAATTTGTTCAAGCACAATCAAAACTGATCCTGTTGGGGTGCCTGGGTGGCTCAGTCAGTTAAGCATCTGACTTCAGCTCAGGTCATGATCTCACAATTTGTGGGTTTGAGCCCCGTGTTGGGCTCTGTGCTGACAGCTTGGAACCTGGAGGCTGCTTCGGATTCTGTGTCTTCCAATCTCTCTCTGCCCCTCCCCCCCCCAAAATAAATACAAGCATTAAAAAAAAAACTGATCTTGTTGCTCCCTGATTTAAACACTATTGGCTCTTCCTTGCTCAAAAAATGAAGTCCAAGTATATTAGTATTATTAGGGCATAGAAGGTCCTTCATAAGCTGGATCCAACCTATCTCTGTAGTCCCTGTTTCCATCACTCCATCTCCCCAAACCCTAATTCCTTGCACAGATGTCTTTGTTGGTCCTACATCCTAATGATGGTGAACTTCTTAGAGTCCCCTGGATATGTCATGGGCCATTTCCTCCCCTTGGTGCACTCCTCTGCATCCTTGAGGTATAGTTTAGCTTCAATGCTCTCTGTTTTGTAAAGTGCTCCCTGATGTCTCCAGCATTTATTCATTCACAGAACAAGTGTTTCCTTAGCACCTGCTATGAACCAGACATTAAGTACTAGACGCAGCAGTGAGCACATCAGAGCAGGTCTTTATGGAGTGTTCATTCAAATGAGGGGTGGGGAAGAATTATAAAGAAAAGAAAGAAAATCAATATATACTATGTTAGGAGGGTGTAAAAATAACGGGGGGGGGCGGTTTGGGACCTGGAGAACAGGTTGAGAGTGTTGTTTTGTTTAGGATGATGTATCAATCAGGACAGGACAGGTCATGTTGCAATAACCAAGGAGCCCCCTAAAATGTGATTGGTTTATAAGATTTGCTTCTAGCTTGGAGCACCTAGGTGGCTCAGTTGGTTAAACGTCCGACTTTGGCTCTCGTCATGATCTCATGGTTTGTGAGTTCAAGCCCGGCATCTGGCTCTGTGCTGATAGCTCAGAGCCTAAAGCCTGCTTCAGATTCTGTGTCTCCCTCTCTCTCTGCCCCTCCCCCACTCATGTTCTGTCTCTCTCTCAAAAGTAAATAGACATTAAAGATTTGCTTCTAGCTCATGCCGTGTGACCACTGAAGGTCAGCTGAGACTTAGCTTCACATTCCTCACTCTGAAGATAGGCCCAAGCAAGTGTTTCTAATTTTCCTGGCAGAGGCTAAAGAAAATGAGAGGACGCACACACCAGCTGTTAAGGGTTTTACCTGAAAATGGCATAAGTTCTATCTGCTCACATTTCATTGGCTAAAATTAGTCATGTAACCTATAATAGCTGGGGTCTTTTGCAAGAAAAACCTGACAGTGGAGGGCCCTGTATAAATTTGATCAGCATTTTTAGGGAGACTGTTAAAAATGAACACATTTTATTGTATGAAAAAAATAGGTCCCAGATCTGAAACAATTTAGTCTTGCTAGATGAGTCAACCCTAGGAAAGAAACACAGACTTAAATGGTAAACCACAGCCTATTTACATACCTCATGGTTTGACTTGAACTTTGAAGAGAGGAAAAGATGGGTTGATGAGGTCAGAAATAAAAGTATAACAACAACAACAAAAAAGTAACATATTACCCATAATATTGGAGGCAAATATATTAGGGCCCTTTAAGGCTCTATTTAAACTAGTAAGTTTTTTATCTAAAGCTTGTAGTTAAAAATCTTCAAATGGAATACATAATCTTTCCATTTCTATGCAAGTCAATTTTAGAGAACTCAAAGTATTAGTGTGTACCAGCAACTTTGGTAATCTAAACTGCAGGCTGAAACTTTTGTGTTAAAGAGAAATGCTAATATTATGTACATGTAGAAAAGAAATTCACCCAGAAGATAGCCGAAAGGATTCTTAATGGATTCCCCACAAAGATGAGTCCTTTCCTTTTTTTTTTTTAACGTTTGTTTATTTTTGAGACAGAGAGGGACAGAGCATGAACGGGGGAGGGTCAGAGAGAGGGAGACACAGAATCCGAAACAAGCTCCAGGCTCTGAGCTGTCAGCACAGGGCCCGACGCGGGGCTCGAACTCACAGACTGTGAGATCATGACCCCAGCTGAAGTCGGACGCTCAACCGACTGAGCCCCGAGTCCTTTCCTTTTTAGAAGGAAGTTACTCCCCTTGCATTGGGGAAAGAAAGAAAGAAAAAAAAAAAAAGACAGCCATGTGATTCTGCTGTGTTTAATGAAGATGAGATTCTACGGTGTGCTCTCCTTTTGTCATCTTATGCCACATGATTAGGAGTGATGGTTGAAAGGAAGAGAGGCAGAGCAGTTAGTATGAACATGGGGAGACCACCAGCTGAGTTAGAAAGTCCTGGGCACCCCCAGGCCTGTTAACAGAGAGCTTGTGGCCAACACCTGATAACAACTGTTGTCAGCAATTAGTGAGTAGCTCAAACAACTGAGCCTGTTTTAGATTTTCAAGAATTGAGTCAAGTGAGGAAGTTCTGCATCTTTCTCAAAAATTGAAAGGATGTACCCTTTATATTATGCAATGGCATGCACAGTTTGTATTTCTCAGAACATGTATGGACATGTTTATATAATTACATTGTATTCTATATAAATGCCGTGTTCCACAACCCAACTAGGTAGTAAGCTCCTAATTAGAAGGGGTCATGTCTACTTTTAAAACACATTTGGGGCGCCTGGGTGGCTCAGTCGGTTGAGCGTCCGGCTTCGGCTCCGGTCATGATCTTGCAGTTTGTGAGTTCAAACCCCACGTCAGGCTCTGTGCTGACAGCTTGGAACCTGGAGGCTGCTTCGGATTCTGTGTCTCCCTCTCTCATTGCTCCTCCCCCGCTCGTGCTCTGCCTCTCTCTCTCAAAAACTAAAAATAAACATTAAAAAAATAAATAAAATTAAAAAAAATAAAACACATTTAATGGTATTTTTCAGGGCTAAGTCCTTAACAGAAGATTAATATATGCCAATTGTATGAACATATGAATGAATTAATGAATAGCATTGCCATGGAGAGGGAGCAGAAAGGGTAAAAAGCTGCTAGAATACCTTGATTTGTCCTCTCTAGAGAGTGAATAATGGTTCATGTACCATAGAAGCCAATTGTTTTTGGTTTTGCAGTAGTAACAATATTAAAAAATCTGGGTTCTTACTTGCTGTGCAAAGAGCAAAATAAGAAAAGAATTATTTTTAGTTTCTAAGTATCCAAAAGAGTAACATAAGAAGTAGGGTCTGTTGGTAAACCTCTGGTGACATGGTGATGTAAATTACGTGACAAATTTCAGTTTCAAAGACTGAGGTGGGTCCTAGAACAAAGTCGTATAGTGGGAGTTGAAAGCAAACCTAAAAGAGGTGAAACCTTGGATGTGCACAGCTCCAAGGTTTGTTGAACAGCTGGACAGCCTAGAAGGTTTGCTGCAGTCTCAGAAAGGGGTCCTTTCAGTGAAAGATTTATGTTCATGAGAATTTTGCTCCTGTGGTGATCTGTGTAACTTGCTAATATCTACTTGGCATTAAGCCATCTGTGAAGAGACGAAAAAATCTCTCACTAGCTGACACAGAACCCCTTTGGACCAACTTGCCTCTGTGCTTCCCTGTTCCACATTCTGGAAGCAGTGAAATCTCCCACATCACACGTGGGCTTAGTGTGACAATCCCAGGGCACTGATGAACACTATGTTCACATTTCTGCAAATCTGCCTATAGGAAAGGCAATCGTGAAGTTACATGAGAATGAGAGGTAAGACCCCAGACCCCATGGCAAGACAACTTAGGAGCTCAGAATAACACATATACAAACAGTACAAAACAAGCAGAAGACATGAGGTATAGAAATGCTCAAGCCACCTAGAAATGAATTAAACTCCCTTGGGTCTCTCCCATGATCTCCACAGGTGTGTGTTGATGGATGTGGATGGCATTAGCTGCTACAAGAGGTCCCTCTATCTCTGTGACTCCTTCGGATTCGGTAAATGGAGTAGAGCATTCTCTGTAGTATGCTGGTCTAGGAGTCTAAACATCTGAGTTCTGGTTTCTGATCTGCTTCATACTAGCTGATTGAATGTATCTTCTCTTAACATTAGGGCTTTTAAAAAAATCTCTAGCTGGTTAAGTGTTTACTTTAACTTCAATTTTTTTTTAATCTCTAGACTAAAGGTAAAAATGCATGCCTGCCCTGTGGAGGGAGAATAAGTGAGGAAATGCGTATGAACATACCGTAGAGATGTGAGCTCTAGGAGATGGATGTTTGCAGAATTTTTGAGTTGGGGGGGAAAGAGATAGAGATCAGAGGGGATCAATGGTAACCACTAAGACAGAACCTCATGGCTGGCTGTCACAAAATTACTGGATCTTATCAGTGTGTCTGGAAGAGAGAAGGCTCAGCAGGGATGGACTCATGCTAACCAAACTTATAAGAGAACAATGTTTAAATCGGAATGTCAGTTATTAAATATACAATGGGGGATATTCCTTTATAGTAACAGGAATGCTTATATCCACTACCTATGGAATGCTCTTCCTTTACGAGGGTAGCTAGCAGGATGTGTTAGTGAGAGCATTGGTTAGGGTTCCCAGATGCAGTAGAAAATGATTATGGTGGATTTAAGTAGAAAAGGTATTTGTAAAATTATATTGGATAACATTAAGAATTATGAATTGCTATAGAATCAAGTTTGGGTACACAGCCAAGTGCAAGGCCCCAGGTTATGCTTCAGAACTGGTACAGTGAAGACATTCTGCTTCAGCCACTGGATATTAGGTGCTGTACTTTGCATAGAGAATCACTAAGGAATCAGAGATACTGTTAGTAGGAATAACAAATGCCCACCAGAGTCCACCCCTTTGTCCCACATTAACAGTCTTCTTCACCCTGAATACTCCTGCTTAGCAAAATGAAACCATCTCTCCTACAGTTATACTATTTCTCACTCCTTCCTCAAAAACGTAACAACACCAAATCTCAGCAGGTACTGTACCCAGCTCACACTGTGGGTCTCTGAATAAGACCTTTCTTCTTCTGTTTCTACAAAAGAAATATCTGTGTTAATATTCTGTAATATCTACATATTCAATGGACTAGACTGTAAAAGAAACTCATCCTGTACAAAATAATTGGGGGAGGAGACAGAAAAGAGGAAAAATGGTTAAAATATAAACATGATACTGTACGGAAGACAGAGACCCCTGAAGAGCTGTACAGTTTCGTATTGTCCCACAATTGGTCTCTGACAGGACCTACCTGTAAGCCAAGAGATATTATTCAAAGGTGAATAGCTCCTTTACTGGTCTAAAACCTTAGGGACTGTCTCTGTGATAATCCCTTTGGGACTTTCCATAGGCTTCATGCAATGTTACAATCTGTCACAAATGCTTTGAGTATTATTGCTGTGTCACTACAACCTTTACCAGCTGAAGACAGTTCTCTTGCTCTGAGTCCCACACAAAGCTGCTGTCTTTCAACTGGGTAGAAGCAGAATACTCAAAAGTGGTATATGTTTCTGTAAAATCCAAACACTTCCACCGAGCATTTTCTTGTTCCCTGGTAGAGGTTGTAAGATGCAACAAGTCTTCGGTTTTTAAGGTTATCCCAATATTCCCCAGACTACTGGACCCTCAAAAAACTTCCCTGAAATACCAAGGCTAGTATGTTCATGGTGTTTATCTTCTGATATCTGTCATCCTCAGGCATGACAACACATATGAAGTTCTAGCAACTTTTTGCTCCCAGATATTTATCTCATGAGCATGCTCTTCTGTGACATAATGAGATAGTCAGGTTCTCTGCATAATGTCTTGTGGCAGGAGGACAGTGAGGGGATGCAGATCTGAGGCAATACCCTAAGGGTATACTACTCTCCTCACTAGGTGAAAGCAAACTACTTCAGACATGTTCTGTGTTGGGGGATAAAGATCAACAGCTGCATATCAATGCCAAGGGATGTGTATATTTGCTTTCATAAAAAGACCACATCTAGTTGCCATTATAATTACTCCCTGATTAAGCTTACAACAGTGATCCAAAATCTATCCATTTTTAATATTGGCCAAAATGGAAATCAAATGGGGATGTGAAAAGAACCCTATCCTTATATCTTTTCAGTTCCCTAATGATGGCATTTATGTCTTCAGTTTTACCAAGGAGGAGGTATTGCTTTGGATTTACTGTTTTAGTAGGTAAGTGGAGAGCCCAGGGTTTCCAAATTGATACTTCTAACTAGAATAAAAGGTATCCCATGGGTCAAGGACCCAATGGGGGATTCTGAAGGTTGCTGAGTACATCTTTACCAATGATACACTAATAAACTAGTGAAATAACTATGAGCCTTCTTTGAGGTAGAACTTAGGTCAAATCTCCATTTACCAAATGACCCTGAAAAACCTCCACTCTGCATTAGAGTGGCATTCTGGGTCCCTGGAAATCAGTGTTGCTCAGAGACAATGTCTAATATCCTGAATAGACTAGGTATCTCTTCTTATAGTAAGTGACCACAGGGGCCTTTGGAGAAGCTGCAGGATGAGATACAATAAAGTATGTGTCAGATAATCACATGGTCCTTCTGCAAGTGGTCCTAGCCTATGTCCATTTAAAGGGCTCTGGTGTTTACATTGACTCGACTTGAGAATGGGGTGGGAGAGAGTGATTTTTCTGTGGTGGCTCAATTGAAGCCTTTGTTCATAATTCTTAGAGTTTGAGGTGTACACATTAATAACTTTATGTTTATCTATATTGGTTCTCAGGACTCAAGATCAATGAGATCAATGGTTCTCAAAGTGTCTCTGGACAAGCAGCATCAATATAACCTGGGAAGTTATTAGTTAGAACTGTAAATTTTGGATCCCTTCAATACCTACTGAATCAGAAATTGAGTTTGGGGCCCAGGCATTTATCTGTGGTTTAATAAGCCTTCCAGGTGATTCTGTTGTACACACACACACACACACACACACACACACACAACCAATGAAGTAGTCACTTATAAAGAGTGTTGCTAGTTGTTTATCCTGATTTTGTAATGATAGCCATACTTAATTTGCCTCTGACAGTTAAACAGTATTAGTTGGCCTCTGCCACTTTAGTTTCCTGGTGTCCACACATAAAATAGGGGTTTCAGGGCACCTGGGTGGCTCAGTTGGTTAAGGTCCGACTCTGGATTTCGGCTCAGGTCATGATCTCATGGTTCATGAGTTGGAGCCCCACGTTGGGCTCCATGCTAACAGCATGGAGAACCTGCTTGGGATTCTCTCTCTCCCTCTCTCTTTGCCCCTCTCTTGCTCATGTGCTCTCTCTCTCAAAATAAATAAACTTTAAAAAAAAAAAAATAGGGAGTTCATTTCAAATGCAGTATTTCTCATTAGACTTCCTGGCCTACAGTTCATAGTCCCTACAGCACTTTTCAAATGTGCTGACATTCTCCTCATGAATCAATACATTTCTTAAAGCCTTGGTAAAGGGTGTGTTTCCTTGGACTTCTCAGGGGATATATTTAGGGTGTTTGTGAGCAGGAGACACACTGCAAATCTCCTCCAACATGTTTATTTCACAAGCCTTTGGCTTCCTTACTGTATATCATATCAAAGAATTTCTGGCCTCCTCACTTCAATATATGAAGACCACCATTAAGGTGAGGTTTAGTCAACCAATGAAACAAACCTTTAAGAGCACTCCCACCTGCTAATAGACTGAATCCAGAGTCTCTGCTAAGTGACACATAGCATTTCCATAAATATTCTCAATATTTTCTGATTATAGATTGGCAAAATTTTGCAGCTTTTTCGTTATGGGAGTTTTCCTTCTGAGTTGACTTTGTAATGAAATCTCCAGTGCAATACACAAAAATACATTCAAAATGGATGAAAGACCTAAATGTGAGACAGGAAACCATCAAAATCCTACAGGAGAGCATAGGCAGCAACCGCTTTGAGCTCAGCCGCAGCAACTTCTTACTTGATACGTCTCCGAAGGCAAGGGAAATAAAAGCGAAAATGAACTGTTGGGACCTCATCAAGATAAAAAGCTTCTGCACAGCAAAAAAAAAAAAAAACAATTAACAAAACTAAAAGACAACAGACAGAATGTGAAAAGATATTTTCAAATGACATACCAGATAAAGGGCTAGTATCCAAAATCTATAAAGAACTTATCAAACTCAACACCCAAAAAACAAATAATCCAGTGAAGAAATGGGCAGAAAATATGAATAGACACTTTTCCAAAGAATACATCCAGATGGCAAATAGACACATGAATGCTCAACATCTCTCATCATGAGGGAAATACAAATCAAAACCACAATGAGATACCCCCTCACTCCAGTCAGAGTGGTAAAAACAACAACACAGGAAATACCAGATGTTGGTGAGGATGAAGAGAAAAGGGAGAATGCAAATTGGTGCAGCCACTCTGGAAAACAGTATGGAGGTTCCTCAAAAAGTTAAAAATAGAACTACTTTATGACCCAGCAATTGCACTATTAGGTATATAAAAATGCTGATTCGAAGGGGCACATGCACCCTAATATTTATAGCAGCAACATCAAAAATAGTCAAGTTATGAAGAGCCCAAATGTCCTTAGACTGATGAATGGATAAGGAAGATGTGGTTTATGTGTATAGTGGAGTATTACTTAGCCATCAAAAAGAATGAAGTCTTGCCATTTCCAAAGACACGGGTGGAGCTAGAGTATATTATGCTAAACGAAATAAGTCAGAGAGAGAAAATTACCATATGATTTCACTCATATGCAGAATTTAAGAAACAAGACAGACAAACATAGGGGAAGGGGAAAAAAAAGAGGGAGGAAAGCAAACCATACGAGTCTCTTAACTATAGAGAGCAAACTGAGGGTTGCTGGAGGGGAGGTCGGTGGAGGGGATGGGTTAAATGGGTGATGGGCATTAAGGAGGGCACTTGTTGGGATGAGCACTGGGTGTCATATGTAAGTGATGAAGCCCTAAATTCTACTCCTGATACCAATATTACACTCTGTGTCAACCAATTATAAAAAATAAAAAATAAATTCCTGGCGCAGGCTGGATTCTGACCAAGTGGTGGAAATGATGACAGTGGCTGCATCCAGTGGAGGGGCCAGCAGTGCGGAGGGCACAAGCACGAGCTATTACATTCTTGCGGCACCAGGTAGCCCGGAGGCAGGGCCACCTTTGTTAAGCACGCTGGCTGTGCGTGGCACAGCTGCAGGGTACCCAGTTGTGCCACGCAGTGGCTTCATCTAGCGGAAAGAGCACTGGATATGGAGGAATCCTAGCTGAGGTCCAAGCCCCAACACCGGTGCCTGCAACTTGGACCAACGTAGACAACTTTACTCCATGCCTCAGTTTCCTCATCTACAAAATGAAGGTCCCATCTACCTCTTGGAAACTCGTGGGAGAGCTCAAATAAGAGGAAGCATGTGCAAGTGCACTCTAAAATTCATAGCACTGTAGGGGTGCCTAGGTGGCTCAGTCAGTTAAGTATTCGACTTTGGCTCAGGTCATAATCTCAGGGTTTGAGAGTTGGAACCCCGTGTCGGGCTCTGTGCTGACAGCTCGGAGCCTGGAGCCTGCTTTGGATTCTGTGTCTCCCTCTCTCTCTGCCCCTCCCCTACTCATGCTCTGTTTCTCTCTCTCTCTCTCTCTCTCTCTCTCTCTCTCAAAAAATAAATAAACATTAAAATAAATAAATAAATAAATAAATAAATAAATAAATAAATAAAATTCCTAGCACTGTAGAAATATAGGGCCTCGTTATTATTATTTTCATCAAAGCCATCTATCAGCATAGCTCCAGCATTCACTGAAAAGGGTCACACATATTCTTAACTCCCTCCTCTCTGTACTGATGTCACTTGGATGTTCCCAGATCTCCCCAGCCTGTGGGCTCCTAGGGAATCACACTAACATTAACCATGTCACTGCCGGCCCTCATCTCTACCGCCCCCTCCAAAACACAGCGTTCCCATTTCTTTGGGATTCTTTTTGGGTATCTTCTTCATGTCCAGCCTAATGCTCAGTAACAAGTACTTCCATCCTCTTCCACCCCATTCTGTCCAGTAGCATCTCCTGCCTGAGTGGGGTCCCTTTACTTGGTCACAGCTGCTGGGCGTTCAGAGAGAACCGAATGCAATGATCGGTGGTTCCCACCACCACCTCTCACTCCCCAGGTGCTGCTCTCCTCACAGTGGCTGCATTGAGCCCCGGGATATCAGACCCTCATGGCACTGGTGCCCTCTTTCCTATTCTGTGCTGTGCTTTGTCACCTGGACTCTGAAGCAGAGTTGCTTGGGCCCCAAGTCTCATAGAATTTCTTATTCCAGGTCTCCTGGTTTCTGCCTGCAGACCCTATTTCAGAGGGTCAAACATGGACCCTGGTGTGCGCTGGGCTAGCAACCGGACACCGACTCTTCTTTTGCAGTCCCTTTTCTCCATCTCTCTCTCATATTCCTCACCAAACCTGACCTTTCTTTTCTCCTCTCATGAAGAAGGAGGTCTTCATCCCTGTCACCTTATGGCTGGTTGAGGGTCTCAGGGGAGGCACTCTCTGTTTCTCTAGGTCCACCTTCCAAGACTACCCTGCTACATTTGATTTAGTAAAGTTATAGAAAAAGGAACTGCAGAGATTTCAAATTTTGGAACCATCATAGCCAACAGTGACTTTGAGTACGGGAGGGTGAGTGCTCCAATATATCTTGTTACAGTGGTTTGTCATCATGACTCACACTTAGAAAGCCTCCATTTAGCACCACATCAGCATAATATTTTAATCCAGCGAGCAAGTGGACTTCAGTCATTCTCCCGGTGCTACGTAAATAGTTCTCACCAGCTCAGAGATCAGCTTTTCCTGCTGTCATTAATTTTAGGAGTTCATCACAAGGATGACACATGTCCCTCCCCCAACACACACATTCCTTGCCCCACCTCCTCCTACTTCCCTTCAGAAAGTTCTGTTCAGGGGCCTCGCTCGAGTCTCACACCCAGCTTGATGCAAGGACATGTCTCCTAATTATCCCTCGAATGAGTCCCAGGCCAGACCTGAGTCCCCTGAACAATATCACGCCCACTTCTCCACAATGAACTTGTGCTTCCTTTTGGGGACCTCATGGTCTCTTGAAGGATACTCAGTGGCATTTCTGTGTATGAGAGATATGTTCTGACAATGTACTTTGCAATCAGGAACTTGATTACCAGGGTCAGAAATAAAGTTAGATATGTGAGGATGCACCCTTGAAATCAGTGAGCGTTACAATAACCTCCTCATACTCAAATTCAGTGGATGCAATTTTTAGTATTATTTTAAGTTTATTTATTTATTTTGAGAGTGAGTGAGCAAGCAGGGGAAGGGCGGAGGGAGACGGAGAGAGAGAATCCCAAGCAGGCTCCATTCTGTCAGCACAGAGCCCGACGTGGGGCTCAATCCCACAAATGGCAAGATCATGACCTGAGCCGAAACCAAGTCAGGTGCTTAACCGACTGAGCCACCCAGGTGCCCCTCAGTGGATGCTTTTAATCATGCTACTCAATCTCTCTTCTACCTCTGACAGGACTGAACCAAAGAAGCATCAGACAATAGTGGAAATGCACAAACTGAGTTGAAATCCTTGCTCTTGCCTTACTAGTCACGGTACTTGCGTGGGTTACTTGACTTCTCTGAGGCTAACTTTTCTTTATTTATAAAATAAGTAAGGTGATACATAAGGAATTTCTGAGGAAGATTACAGTGCATGTAAAGTTATTGGAATGCAGGCCTTTGATAACTGGTGGTTATTATTTCTCTTAAGAGCCAATTTTCATTCTTATATTCTTTTCTTGGATATAGTGAGAACTTCATACCATGGTTCTCCTACCTCATTTCCCATTCCACATACATTACTCAACAGTATTTGTTAAATGCCTATTAAGTTCCAGGCATTTTACTAGGCACTGGAGTTACAAAGATTAGTAATACACAGTCTCTATCCTAGAAAAGCTCACACTCTCATGGGGAGAAAGACATATAAACAATTGTGACTCAATATAACTGCTATCCTAGAGGTCCACACACAGTGGTCTGGATACAGTGGTCTAATGTGCTGATAGGAGCCCAGCAAGGCTTCAAGCTTGAGCTGCCTTGAAGGACAGTTCTAAATTTACCAGACAAACAAAGAAGGGAAGTGTGTCCTGATCAGAAGGAACAGTGTACGTAGCATCAGTGAACATCACCTAGCCAGTGGCAAAATGAAAAGCCTCAAACTAACAAACAAAATGTGGGGCGCCTGGGTGGCTTGGTCGGTTAAGTGTCCGACTTCGGCTCAGGTCATGATCTCACGGTCTGTGGGTTCGAGCCCCGCGTCGGGCTCTGTGCTGACAGCTCAGAGCCTGGAGCCTGTTTCAGATTCTGTGTCTCCCTCTCTCTCTGCCCCTCCCTTGTTCATGCTCTGTCTCTCTCTGTCTTAAAAATAAATAAATGTTAAAAAAAATTTAAAAATGGGGCGCCTGGGTGGCGCAGTTGGTTGAGCGTCCGACTTCAGCCAGGTCACGATCTCGCGGTCCGGGAGTTCGAGCCCCGCGTCAGGCTCTGGGCTGATGGCTCAGAGCCTGGAGCCTGTTTCCGATTCTGTGTCTCCCTCTCTCTCTGCCCCTCCCCCGTTCATGCTCTGTCTCTCTCTGTCCCAAAAATAAATAAACGTTGAAAAAAAAAAAATTAAAAAAAAAAATAAATAAATAAAAAATAAATAAATAAAAAATTTTAAAAAAAATTAAAAAAAAAACCAAGCAAACAAAATGTTGGATGATGCCATTTATTTCAGTTGCAAATCAGATATGATGTAGTCATTTTTGCCCAGAAACTTCTGGATATAGAAGCAGTCTCACACATGTTCAAAGTTATCTTTGAGCATCCCTTAAGAATATTGATATATTCTCAAAATGGCCAACAGTGTTGTCTTGGGTCTAAAAAGCATATGGTATGAAAACACTCTAAAACTCTAGAATCACACACAATCCACAGGAGAAAAATGTTCATGCTAGAAGAGGCACATTAAAACTCAGACCAACTGAGGAAAAGTGGGTCCAATTTTCTATATCAAATCCATGCACATTCATTAAATGGAATGGTCAGAATCACTGTAGGCTTAAATATAGTTTTTCTTTCTCTCTTTCTCTCCTCCTTCCCCTTCCCACCTTCTATAGGGTATAACTGATTTTGCTCAAGTTTATTCATGTATGATGTGACTTTCCCCATTTTGAAAGCCTTATATCAGAATTTGCTAATAATTTGCCAAGATCTTCCTTTTGTAGCCTGGAATATTAACAATATAGTCCTATCATCCATAATTTTATTATAAAAACTATAGAGAATTCAACAAAGTGTTATTTGAGAGCCTTTTAAAATAAGTGGCTGAGTTTGATTGGCAAAGAGGTGTTTAATGGCATCCTTATATGTTGCTGATGCAATTGAAGATGATCCCCTTTTGAAAAGCAACCTGGCAGAAAACATGAATAGACACTTCTCTAAAGAAGACATCCGGATGGCCAACAGGCACATGAAAAGATGTTCAGTGTCGCTCCTTATCAGGGAAATACAAATCAAAACCACACTCAGGTATCACCTCACGCCAGTCAGAGTGGCCAAAATGAACAAATCAGGAGACTATAGATGCTGGAGAGGATGTGGAGAAATGGGAACCCTCTTGCACTGTTGGTGGGAATGCAAATTGGTGCAGCCACTCTGGAAAGCAGTGTGGAGGTTCCTCAGAAAATTAAAAATAGACCTACCCTATGACCCAGCAATAGCACTGCTAGGAATTTATCCAAGGGATACAGGAGTACTGATGCATAGGGCCACTTGTACCCCAATGTTCATAGCAGCACTCTCAACAATAGCCAAATTATGGAAAGAGCCTAAATGTCCATCAACTGATGAATGGATAAAGAAATTGTGGTTTATATACACAATGGACTATTACGTGGCAATGAGAAAAAATGAAATATGGCCTTTTGTAGCAACGTGGATGGAACTGGAGAGTGTGATGCTAAGTGAAATAAGCCATACAGAGAAAGACAGATACCATATGGTTTCACTCTTATGTGGATCCTGAGAAACTTAACAGGAACCCATGGGGGAGGGGAAGGAAAAAAAAAAAGAGGTTAGAATGGGAGAGAGCCAAAGCATAAGAGACTGTTAAAAACTGAGAACAAACTGAGGGTTGATGGGGGGTGGGAGGGAGGAGAGGGTGGGTGATGGGTATTGAGGAGGGCACCTTTTGGGATGAGCACTGGGTGTTGTATGGAAACCAATTTGTCAATAAATTTCATAAAAAAAAAAAAAAAGAAGAAAAGAAAAGCAACCTGGCAACTTATCAAAAGTCAGATGGTGATAATGATGATGGTTGTGAGTATATCTATTGACTGTTCATTTATTGTGTATTAATCACTGTGCAAGTAATTCACATATGTTAACCTACCCTATTCCCCTCAGTAACACTACTATTATTACCCTTATTTGACAGATGAGGAAACTGGAACACACAGAGTTTAAGAAACTTGCCCAAGGTTACAGAGCTAGTAAATGACAGAACAGGGTTCCAGAGGAAAGCACTCGACTCATACCCCAGAGAGTGCTCTGAACCATTCACCATACTGCTTTTATTGTATCAAATGCTAATATCTCTCAACCCAGTTATAGAATTTCTGGGAATCAATCCAGAGCAATACCTCCTAATCACGAGCAATGTTATATGCAAGAAGATTTATAGTATAGTATTGTATATCATTGGAAGCAGCCCAAATGTCCAAACATTGTGGAACGTTAAGTAAATGATGTATATCCAAACAGTTGACAACTTTACGCCCTTAAAAATGGCGGTCATGGCTTCCAGGCAAAGAAGATGGATTGGACACATGTATCTACTATTACTCCTTCCCTAAATGACACTAAAAGGATCCTTTTAAGAGGCTTAAATCCACAAGCAGTAGAGGAAAAGAAGAGAAGACAATAGCAATTTTGTTTGCAAAGTGTGAAAGTAGTAAATTATTCAGTAGTAAATGACTTAGCACATCTGAGAAGGTTGACTTCAAAACAGGCAGTGCAGGAAAGGTATGAATTGATTTAATTTATATCATGGGATTCCTAAAGGCTCAGAAATTGGTGGCATCAACTTAACAGTGGAGTGAAGGATGGAGGTGCTCAGATAAGGCAGAGTGGTTGAAAGTCTAAGAAGCATTATCTAAATCTAAGGAGCATTGTCTGCTCTCCTGTTGCACAACCAGGAGACCATGCCTCCTCCAACTTCAGCAAAAGACAGATTTGCTCTTTGAGGCTGAAACAAGCTCTCTGGACGAAATGGTCAAAGGGCCTCTGAACAACAGTGTCTTTCAGCAGCACTTGACACAGCTTACCACTCCCTCTCTTGAAACATTTCTTCCATTGACTTCCAGATAATTCTCTATAGATTCTCTATCTTCCTCACTGGACCCTCCTTCTCATCTCCTTGACCTCTGAATGTGAAGTGCTTCAGGATTCTGTCCTTGGTCCACTTCTCAGTCTACAATACTCCCTAGGCAAGCTTACCCAACCTCATCATCTTAAGTACCATCTCCTGTATTTATATCTCCAGCCTCTTCCCTGAACACCAAACTCATACATCTACCTACTCTGCAATATGTTCCATAGGTGTCTCAAACTTAACACGTGCAAGATTAAATTCATGATGTTTTTCCAACCTGCTTGCCCATGATCTCCCTCATCTTGGTAAATGACAATTCCATTCTTCCAGATGTTCAGACCAAGAACCTTGGAATCATCTTAGTTCTTCTCTTTCTCTGTTACCTCACAACCAATCCATTAATAAATTTTTTTTTTAATCCAAAATCTAACCACTTCTCAGCACCAATCTGGCCACCACCCTGGTCCAAGACACCACCATGATTTGACTAGGCTGGTACAATAGCCTCTTAATTGGACTTCCTGCTTCTGCCCTTGACCCCCTTCAGCTTATTTTCTATACAGCATTAGCATAGCTATTCTCCCCCTTACTCATTAGCTCACTGTGCTACAACCTTACCCATTTGCTCTCCTTCAAAGATATCAGGCACATCCTTGCCTTGGGGACTATGCCTGTTACCTTTGCTTGAAAAACTCTTCCTGACTCGCTACCTTATATTCTTCAGGACTTACTCAAAGGCTCTTCTCAGTAATGTCTTCTCTGACCATTCTAGTTAAAATAGTCTTAAAATGCTCTGTTTACCCTAACTTTTTGTCTTTCCTTTTCTCCCATTTTATTTTTATTTATAGCATTTATCAATTTTTGACAAATTGTATTTTTTAAATTAATTGATTGATTATCTGCCTTTCTACATGCATTACAGAGGCAGACATTTTTATGTTTTATTCACTGTGACTCACCCAGTGCTTTACATGGTGCCTGACAACGTGGCAGGAACTGAATAGATAGGGAATGGGAAAAACCAAACGCAGCTGAAATGAAAGTTGGAGGATACTTTTGTATTGGAAGCTGAGAATCCCTGCTGCATTCCCCTAACCAGAGCCCAAGAATGTTCACGAGCAGGGCATTGACCTCCATGCAGGAAATGGGAATTTCATTCACTGGGGAATCTGCCAGCTTGAGGTAAAACAACTTATGACATTGCATGCCCAGTGAACATTTCCAGACGGTTCACCCCATGGAGATGGTCCCAACGAGGGTGACCTCAGCTGGAACTGAGGAGTTTCCTGGCTCATGGGACTCTTAATGCTAAAACTGGGGCAGTCCCAGGCAAACCAATATAGTTGGTCATGCTACTGTAATCAGTGAGTCCCACCCACATGCTCACATTTCCCAGTCCCTCAGCTATGATCAAGCTTCCTAAAATATTATCTGGATTACCAGATATCTGAGCAGTCATTAGCTTAAAAGTAAAAAAGTAAGTTGGAGGACAAAAAGACTATGCCTGGAGAGGGGAAAAAAAGTCATAGATATCCTCAGAGAGATAAGAGAATATTCCAACCATGAAAAGGGACAGTAACTTGGAAATTAAACATAAGAAAATTAGGAATTAATCCAGGAGATCTAATAGTAGGATTCTGGTAAGAGAGAACAGAGAAGAAAACAGTAAAAAAAGAACAAAATAATTCAAAATAAAAGAATTCAAGAACATTTCCCAAAATAAAAATCTGAATTTTCAGATTAAAAAGGGTCCATTCTGTGACCAGAATATTACATCTACACATATCAAGACACAGCAATATGAAATTTTAGATCATTAAGTACAAAGAAAAGCTCCTACAAAAGAGAAAAACAGACTTTTGTTTATGACCACAGACTTCTGAATATTAACATAGAAAGTTATAAGTCAATGGAGGAATGTCTTCAAAATTATGGAAGGAAGTTGTTTTAAACATAGAATTCTATACGAAGCCAAGTCATCAATCAAGTGTGAGAGTAGAAGAAAAACATGTTCATATGTGTAAGGCCTTAACATTTTTTTTTAAGTTTATTTATTTTGAGACAGACAGAGAGACAGAGAGAGAGAGAGAAACAGAGAGGAGAGACAGAAAATCCCAAGCAGGATCCACACTGTCAGCACAGAGACCAATGCAGGGCTCAGGCTCAAACTCACGAACTGTGAGATCATGACCTGAGCCAAAACCAAGAGTCGAACACTTGACTGATTGAGCCACCCAGGCACTGCTGAGGCCTTATCATTTTTATGTCTCAAGTACACTCTTCTCTACTGAAAGTTACTTTCAATTAAAACCAAGGTTATAAACCAAGAAAAGGAAGGCAACATGGAATACAAGAAACAGAAGATCAACACAAAAGAGGGTAAGTAAATTCCCAGAATAATTTTGAAGGCGTATTTCAGGATTAGACCTGGTTTTAGAGGCAAATTTAAGCAATTGGTAGAGCATTAAGGATTGAAATTCTCTGAAAACTAACAAGGGAACAAAGCAAAGAGAATGGAAAAAACAAGAAGTGCAGCAAAAGACAAGTGATCATAACTTATTACATGACTCAGTGATAATAGCACTTATACAGAAAATGTTATATAAACATTGAATATTAATCAAACCAAAATTATAAGTCACCCACATTGGAAGGATGTAGATGTGGGAACGATGCAGAGGAAAGGATAAGAAAAAGAACTTACATCCCCAGCTTCCATACTGGGAAAACAATAGATAATGCTTAAAACTGAAACAATTGAGCGTGTTATTTAGATTCATGGAGGTCAAAAGCAAAAGAATCAGTTAGAAAAAGGGGAAAGAGGTTATCTGTGGGGAAATGGACATTGCAGGGTGAAGGAGTGGGAAGAAAAGAAATGCTATTTTTAAGCCTTATAGAACTATTTGACTCTTTAAAAGACGTGTGTGTAAAATTTATATATTTTTTTATTTTTAAATAAACATTTGTTCAAGTACTACATAAGTATACAAATCATAAGTTCAACGCACATTCTTTAAAAAAATTTTTTTAATGTTTATTTATTTTTGAGAGAGAGACAGAGCATGAACAGGGGAAGGGCAGAGAGAGAGGGAGACACAGAATCTGAAGCAGGCTCTGAGCTGTTAGCACAGAGCCCGATGCAGTGCTCAAACTCATGAACCACAAGATCATGACCTGAGCCAAAGTCGGACACTTAACCAACTGGGGCACCTAGGCACCCCAAGTTCAATGAGCTTTTTAAAAAAATTTTTTTTAATGTTTATTTACGTTTGAGAGAGACAGAGACAGCGCACCAGCAGGGGAGGGGCAGAGAGAGAGAAAGGGAGACACAGAATCCAAAGCAGGCTCCAGCCTCTGAGCCACCAGCACAGAGCCTGATGCAGGGCTTGAACCTACCAACGGTGAGATCATGACCTAAGCTGAAGTCAGACGCTTAACTGACTGAACCACCCAGGCAACCCTCAATGCACTTTTTTTTTTTTTTTCAACGTTTGTTTATTTTTGGGACAGAGAGAGACAGAGCATGAACGGGGGAGGGGCAGAGAGAGAGGGAGACACAGAATTGGAAACAGGCTCCAGGCTCTGAGCCATCAGCCCAGAGCCTGACGCGGGGCTCGAACTCACGGACCGTGAGATCGTGACCTGGCTGAAGTCGGACGCTTAACCGACTGCGCCACCCAGGCGCCCCCAATGCACTTTTTAACTGGAAGAAAACACATGGAAATAATTATTGTCCCACCAAGGATAACCAGTATCCTTACTTGGGACATCATAAGTCAACATGTCTTGCTTTTGAAATTTGTATAAAGGGAATCATATATATGTACCCTTTTGTTTCTGGCTTCATTTGGAGTCTGTAAGATTCATACATGTTGTTAGGTGTAGCAAGACTTACAATATTGCTGTGTAATATTCCATTTAATGAAAGCACCACAATTTATTTGTTCATTTTCCTGTTGATGAACATTTGGGTTATTTCCAATGCATGTAAGCATGTACAATTTTGATAAAAGTAAAGATTATAATACAACAACATGGAGATATGCATTTAGCATGAAAAAGCAGGGTATAAAATTATATGTATACCATGACCACAACTATCCATAAGTCCATTCAACCACAACAAAATTCTTAGCATCTACTCCGTGCCAGGCGATGTTCTAGGTGTTGAGGTCTCACTGGCAAAGGCAAGTATGGCTTCTGCCTTCCAGGGACTTGGATAGTGACAGAGATGGAGAGGAATCCTGTAATTACCTGTCTGTTAAGTATTTTGAAGTGAAGTTTCAATGATTTGATCTAACTTTGTGACATTTATGTTGATATCTGAGAGAAGAAGTTAAGTGGGTGAAGGCTAGAGAAACTGGGAGAAAGAGCCTTGCAAGGAGGAAGTATAGAACATAGTAAATCCCACAGAAAAGGAAATAACACAATGTATTCAACAAATAAGTCAAGCCCAGAATATCTGGAACAAGAAGAGTGAGGAGAGGGCTGTGGGCCTCAGCTGGGTTGAGTTCCACCGATGGGCCAAGTAGGCTAAGGACTGAAAGGAATCTCCTGGGTTCATTGGTGACTTTAACAGGAACAATTTCAGGGGCCTGGTGGGGGCAGAATCCAGATTAGTGTGGGTTTGGAATGAGTAGAAGGTAAGAGCATGAATATAACATGCTGGAATGAAATACATGAAAAGAAAAAGTTGTGTATTAAGTTAGGATGAGATTGTGTATGTCTTTTTTCTTCAAACCTTCTTTTAGGTCTATCATCTATCTTTTTTTTTTTTTAAGGAACATTGAAGATTTGTTTGTATTTATTTTTAATTTTTTTATTTGACTATAGTTGACATACAATGTTACATTAGTTTCAAGTGTACAACCGAGTGATTCAACTGGTCTCTCTGCTATGCTCACAAGTGTAGCTACCCTCTGTCACCACACAACACTATTAAAATATCATTGACTATATTTCCTGTGCTGTGCCTTTGATTCCCATGACATATTCATTCCATAACTGAAAGACTGTGTCTCCCACTCCTCTTCACCCATTTGGCTTAACCCTCTACCCCCTTTCCCTCTGGCAACCCTCAGTCTGTTCTTCGTATTTATAGGTCAAATTGAAAGATTTATATGAAGGTCAAAAGTTACTGTTGTTTTTAGGTGGGTATACAGACCAATTCTGTACTTAGTCTTTCTGGATTGTATTATTATTTTGCATTGTAAAAATTAGGTATTTTAAATATATCAGAAATGCATTGTTTTCACAGTATTGTAAAAACCTTGGTAAATGTAGGAATAATAAAGAATGTAGGGCCTGAGGAGTCCTCACTTTCATTTGTTAACACACACACACACACACACACACACACACACACACAATTTTAATACAAAACACATGGTGTGGTGAGGTCAGCAATCTAATGATTCAACTTCCGCCCAGAATCTGGAATCAGAGACGGCATTGAAGCTTTAAGTCACATGCCACAGGTTGGGAACAAAATGGAGATGACTGCCACAGTCCAGCAGAAGCTTATATTTATGGAAGGGGCTCTCTTCTTTAGGGAATGCAACTCTTTGCCAGAAACACTCTCTACATATTTCTTTATGCTAAAGGCTCTATTGAGAAGATGAAAGGTTTTATTTCATTTGAAAACCAAGGCAAAAGTAATCCAAGTAATAAGCAATATTTAGGGAGAGGTTATTCTCCTCCTCATGAATTCTGATACTACTTGAACACTATTTGTCTGGTGGCCTTTATTAATACTTTCTTTGTTATATGTTTATGTCCTGCCTCTCCTGATTCAGTAACCCAGCTCTAATTTCCTTTAGCACCAGACCTTGCGCAGAAAAAGCAACTTAGTGAGTTCTATTGAATTTTTTCATACTTACGTTCATCCAGCATGGCAGTAGACGAAGGGTAGAAAACTTCACTTTTTACAACTGTGTTTGCTTTTCCTCTTCAAACTTGCCTTGGTTTTCAATGTCTCCTTTGCCTACTAGGTCATTGCTGTGGCTAAATCTGCAGAAATCCAACATACCCTATATTCCGTCAAACTTTGATCTAAGGTCCTCTAAGTAATGAGTAAGAGTTTTGTCCACCAGAATATTGGCCCAAGATTGAACCAACTGCTTATATTTCATTCTTTTTCTGGGCTATTTTCATCAACAGCAGCTATGTCTTGTAATTAACATTATAATTATAATAACATAAGCCTTTGTAATTAATTTGCTCAGGCACCCTTTAGTCCCAAGAAACAGTGGTGACTCATTATCCTTAATTTGCAAAACACACTCTATTTTTTAATTTTATATTTAACATAATGAGATACAAAATTAATTTATTCAGGGTATTTCAAAAGCAGAATTGCTGAGACAGGATTAGAACACAATTACCAAGTCCCAGGACTTAGTGTTGCGTCAATCATTCTCCTAATAGTCAAATTCATCCATCCATCCATCCATTCGTCCATTTATTCATTTGGTATAACTTTATCATGCTAGGCATTGTGCTAAATTCAACAGAGACAAAAATTATTGTTATTGCTCTGAAAAGTTCACAACTTAGTTGACAAATGCACATAAAACAGGCAGTCAAAAAAAAAAGGAATTAAATACAATGATTAGCAATCTGCTGTATGTTTTACAAACCAATCTGTAGCCTTTTGATGTTTGAGCTGATAAAGGTTTCATACTTTCCCAAAGACAGCTAGCATGCCACCTCCAGCTCTCAGGTAGGAATTTTACAGGTAGGAATATTACAGTTATTTGGGAACAGTTTTAGGATTGTTCTGTGCACTAATTTCTGAAGTTTTTTTGTTTTTTCCTTTAAGCCATGGAACTTTCTCTTTTCAAAAGAAATTTTACAGACTTGTAAATAAATCAACTACAAATGAGGGTCCCTGGATGAAGGCAAAAGAAACAGATTGGAGCCTCATCCAATTAGCTTGCCTGAGATTTCTGTGAAACCCCAAAGGTTCCTTGGAACACTGTTGAAAATTAACGAAGAAAAGTCACTGTCCTTTCAAGTTTGAGTATCAATGTGTCAGATTAGTCCAATTTTGGTCAATTGTGAAAATCAACTTAGGGTCTAACACTTGAATCAAACATGGCTAATCTAAAAGTGGTCAGCCTCTGGGTAAGAATGCTCTACTCTGCTAACAAGCTTCAACAATACTTCCTCAGGCTCTTCAGGTTTACCAGCGGCAAACTTTTTCCCCTTACTTGTATAATATGCCAAGGGCTTTCAGAAAATTTGAATAGCCTGGCTCTCCTCTTCAGAAGAAATAAACAGTTGCTTTTGAAATGTCGCCACGTATCAGAACTGGAGATGTAGTAGTTGGCAAGACAGACCCATCCCTTTCCTGAAAGAAGCCACACGTGGAAATAAATACTTCCAGGGAAGATCTCATCAAGTCTAGGCAAGAATGAGATCACACAGGTTCATTATAGCCAGCATGATACAACTGCCTTATAATTCAATTCAACAAATAATTATCATTACCTACTAAATGTCATGCGCTACGTTAGATGAGGGAGACAAAAGATGAAACTACCTTCCCCCCCAGGAAGTTGACGGTACAATGGAGAACAAGGAAAGACAAGCACATACAGATGGAAGGCCATTAAATGTTGAAGTGGTTCACCATCATGGTTCCTAAACAGGGTGGCATTGGAATGCGATTACAATCAGGTGTGGAAAAGCCTGCACAATAGGCTTTTCCTGGACCTGTCTGCATGGCTCATGAGATAACTTTATTTGGGGGAACCAAAGGACTTTTAAAAATTATCATTGGGGCACCTTGGTGGCTCAGTCAGGTAAATATCCAACTCTTGATTTTGGCTCATGACATGATCTCATTTTCATGAGATAGAGTCCCGTGTCAGGCTCTGTGTTGACAGTGTGGAGCCAGCTTAAGATTCTCTCTTGTACTCTGTCTGCCCCTCCCCTGTGCACTCTGTCTGTCTCTCTCTTTCTCACTCTCTCTCTTTCTCTCAAAATAAATAAATAAACTTAAAAAAGCAATTATATTATAATTAAGAGACAATATAATGTATATGTCTACCAAATCACCACTATGTACACTTTATCTTACAATAATTTATTATTTTATATTTTATATATTTATATATTATATTTATATTTTTATAATAATTCATTTGTCAATTGTATCTCTGTAAAGCTGAATTTTTTTTTAAAAGGAAAGAAACAAATGGGGCACCTGTGTGGCTTAGTCAGTTGAGCGTCTGACTTCAGCTCAGGTCATGATCTTGTGGCTTGTGAGTTTAAGCCTTGCATTGGGCTCTGTGCTGACAGCTCAGAGCCTGGGGCCTGCTTTGGATTCTGTGCCTCCCTCTCTCTCTGCTCCTCCCCGACTCACACTCTGTCTCTCTCTCCTTCAAAAGTAAATAAACATTAAAAGAAAAGAAACAGAACCATTTATTCCTTAGGAGTTGATATAGTGCAGCAATATAACCCAGTTCACATTGTGAGTCTTTTAATTAATCTGCTGGTCTGTAAATATTGTACAGCTTGTGCAATTGAATTTGCTATGCTCATGTGGAAGCCTTGCCTAATGCTCAGCCCCTGACCAAGCGTACGTCCTAGATAAGTGTATGAGTGAGTCTGAACTTCACGTCTGTGATATGCTTAAGTACTCAGTTTATTCTTACGTTTATTTCATTTACCAGGAAATACAATAGGTTCTTGTGTCCACTGCTGATTTGGGAACATGTCCTCTGCTTGTCAAGGTTCGTCTCATGCCATAGTCACAAGCTCTATGTGACCAGAGCCAACATTTCCCGGATCAACACACTTTGAAGTGGAACTCATTTTCAACAATCTTTTTCAAAGAGGGAGGAGTCTCCATCTCACCTTTCAAAGAGTGGAACATTTGCTTTGATTTGGAAATGGCAACGGTTCATCCCCTGCCTGCCTGCCTGCTGCAGAAAGCTGCATATCACAAAACAAGAAGTGCCACTGGAGGATTCAGCCTCCAGGCTGGATGCTCTTTATCCAGTCCAACCCAGCAATTCCCACCAAGCAGAGGCAACCTCATTATGGCCTGTTCCATCTGCCTCTACTCTTGGAAAAGGTTAAAACTTTGCAGAGGCTTAATGAACCATGTCCTGCCCTGAGAAACAGTTTTGTTACTGCTTTGCACAGAAATGAAACAAATGGAATAAAAACAGGAGTGGATCCTCTGAGTCACAGGATGTCGGTGAAGAGCTTTTACTAAATTGAGAACTTAAATAGTAATTCATTGAAAGGACAGAAAAGGTATTTGAAGTCAAGGTCCTCATCTGTACCAATGAACTGTGTGACCTTGAGTAAGTTACTGAACTCTTCTGGGCCTCTGTTTCCATACCTCTAAAATGGGAATAATAATTTCTATTCTCACTTCCTTTCAAGACTGATAAAAGGACGAGATAACAGGTGGAAAAGCACTTTATAAATCTAAAGAAGACAAACAGATATTCCAAAATAGAGGAAATCCCCCAAAATCACTCGTATTGAGAACGTGAAACAAGTTCCTTTGCAACAATCTGTTCTTCTAAATGAATATTAAATTTAACATTTCCTGAGTATGTTTATGTGTTTCAAGATCAAGTTCCTAGAACTGGAAAAAAACAAGAGGAGGAAAGACAGCTCGTGATTCAACTTTTCCAACAAAACCTCCAAAAAAATAGATAACCAAGTTTGCTCATTTACACGCTCATGCATTCCTTCTATAAGGAACCATTCAATTCCACAACTGGTTAACGAACACCTACTATGCTCTAAGTACTGTGCTAGGCACTGTGGATGCAACAGGGATAAAGGCAGCCCTGATCCCTGCTCCTGTGGACCTAACATTAAAGTATTTTTTGAAATGCAAGAATGAATCAGACATGATTTCCTCCCTGAAACAGTTATAAACTAGTAGAAGAGGAAGTGGTCATAAAACAAAACTGAATCATTTTCAGAGGCCTCTGCTTTTAGAAACAGGAGGAGATGAATGGGTCACATCAATTCTCTCTTTCTCCTAGATCAGCAAAGAGCACCAATACCAGCATATAGACATGCTTTATTTTAGTAGCTTTTGTCTTAAACCCTCCCTTGCCCTCACTTCCTTTCACAGCAGAACTTCTTTCAGGACTTGTCTCCTTTTCTTCCCTTTAGGTGCCCTCCTCAAACCAGTTCATTGAGGATTCTCTCCCCACCACTCTATCGAGACTATTCTTGGCAAGACCACCAATGGTCTCCAACTTGACACGTTAAGGGGTCACTGAATTCAGTGGCCAATATATTGCATTGATATTTTGCTAAACTTACTTCAAGATTTTGAAGTCTGCAATTGTGTCTTAAAAACATCTCTTTTCTCATGGAGAGTCAATCCTAGTTTATTGAGCATTACCTCAAACACAGTAGAGAGAATGTCAGTGGTGAGAGAAGGCCAAGCACATCGTCTGCAAGCGGGGGTAGAGAGTAGGGGGAGAAAACTCAGAGATGAAACGAAACATTGAAATGTGGCCTGCCATCTGAGTGAGTGATGTGCACATGCTGTTCTCAGTCCACTCCAGTAACATGGTTCTATGAATCATAGATGGGATGAATGGGAGGTACGTGGTAATTTTAGGTTCCGCTTTGTTCATTTTATTAAGAGTCATGGGAATGGTGAGCCTGAACCTCTCCAGCCAGCCGAAGTGTGTAGAAGCAGCACAGTTTGCTGTCCCCACCGTTTCCACCTCCTAGACACCTCTCTCACCCACCGGGACACCATGTAAAGGCGGACCTTGCTTCCCAGGGAGCCAGTGGGAGAGCACTCTAATGGCAAAACAGCAGTGCTATAGCAGCCAGGAGACGCTGTCCAGGAGAGAGGGGAGATCTCAGTGTGATAAGGGAAAACTCAGCTTGCGTCACTTACAGCCACGAGGCCCCTGTCAGTCTGATCCAGCTATTATGTCAAAACACATCTGCTCCTGCCCAGAATGCCCCAGTGCAGTCCTTATCCGTCTCCATCTGTAGGAACCAAAGCTATCTTACATTCTCAGCAACAACATGTTTATAACAGAAATATTAAGTAAGGCGAGATGATAAGAAGCTTTTACCCACATTTCCAGAAAGATACTGGGAAATACGCTATGAGAACAATCCTTGCTTATGTGTGACAAAGACCAAAAAAAATCTCAGAGCTGTGATTTAGAAATGACGACCTTCCCCATGGAGAGAAAATTCGTGAGCCTCCGCAGATGACCGGGGTTGCAAATGGAGACGTCTCTACCACTCTAAAAGCCTGCTCCTGCTCTTTATAACAAGCCACACACAGCCTGGAGTGACTGCCCCAAAGAACACATTCAGAATCGGGATCACTGGACTTTGATTGCGCCAACAGATGGCAAGGTGTTTACAGGTTAGTAGGAGTATCATAGGCCAGGCCCGAGTCCAAAGAGCCAGGCACATGAGGCACCGTGTTCCTTCTTGTATTTCTCACAGCTCGGAGCAGGGCAGTCTATCATTTTTCTGAGAGTTACATTCACCAGCCTGACCTAAGAATGTAGAAATGAAAAGCTAAATGGGAGAGCCCTGCACAGTCATTGATTTTTCACAAGCAGCCATGACCCTGGGTTTAGAAAATATTTTTCAAATCATAGAGCCATAGATCTGTTAGGAACCTGGAGTAAAGGTTATCTATCCTACAGAGAACGCACAACACCCCTCCATCCTGGTCTCTATCTCCTTCCCTGTAAGAGGTTCTATGGCAGCCTTCATGGCTTCTCAATCAAAAGGCACCAAATCCTAATTTCAGCCCCTCTTCCCACACACAGGTAAAACCTACCGCCTCAAGATCTCTTCTCCATATAAACGTATTTTATTTATTAGAAGACATTCATTTTTCATCTATGATTTGTATGTCTTATTAACATAACTAAGGTGGCTGCAGAGAATTATTAACCATGCTTTCTCTCCTCTGGCCAATAAAGAGCTTTTCCTTTTCAGTAATGCCTCAATGGCTTCTCACAGACAAATCAATTCTGAGCTGCCTGCCCTGATCTGTGACCCACCACTGCTCGGCTCCAGCCTACCTGCACAAACCCACCAACCTCACCTGCTCTGGTGAGCTCATTCGCGCCAGCTCGTGAGCAGAGTATCTTCAGTCCTCCTTTTACTCATGGTAATGGTCTCGTCTGCAATGTGCTCATCTTCCCATCCAATGTCCCACCGCACTTTTCACCTCAGCCCTCACTAGTCTCTCCGCTTCGGTTTCGTGGGGTCCTCAGTGTGCACCCCACAACTTGACACTTCATAATACCATCATCATTCACTGCTGCTCCACCGCTGTCCCCTTTGCCCCATTTTTTAAATAAACTCTTTACTTTAGAAAAAATTTATGTTTGCAAGAAAGTTGCAAAAATGGTGCTGAGAGTTCCCGTATACCCGTCAGTCAGTTTCTGTTTCCCCTAATGTTACCATCAAACACTATGATAGTCCATAGATTAGTCAAAACTAACAAACCACTACTGATACATTGCTATTCACTGGACTCCAGATCTTATTTGGATGTTACCAGGTTTTCCTGTCCCAGGATCCAATCTGGAATACCATGTTGCAGTAAGTTGCCATGTTTCCTTGGTATCTTCTTGTCTTCCAGTGAGAGTTTCTCAGCTCTCCCTCGTTTTTCATCACCTTGACCGTAATGGTTTTGAGAAATACCAGTCAGGTATTTTGTAGCATTTCCCACAATCTGGGTCTGTTGTTTTTCTTACGATAAAACTGTGGTTATAGGTTTGTGGAAAGAATGCCACAGAGGTGAAGTACCTTTCTCGTTACATCATCACTGGGGGTACGTGACAGCCACAGGACACCACGGGGAATGTTAGCCTTGATCACCTGGTTAAGGTAATGTTTGCTGGTTTTCTCCTCTGTACAGTTTCTATTTTTCCCTTCCTATACTCTGTGCTATGGAAACATGCCTAGCTGATACTCCAAGTATCCTCATATCCTCACATTCTTTTTTAACCACCCAATTATTTTGGCTGCAATTTGGGGGTACCTTTCTAACTTCTCCATATCTCTTCCCAAAGTTCATCTCTAAAAGGAATATAATATTTTAATATGGGTTTAATCAACAGGATAAACAGTTTTCAGACTTCCGCACATTATACACTGGTCAGTTGTTCTTGTTCTTGTTACATTACTCTATCCCATTCTTTTGCAGCTATTAGAAATTCACATAATAAAAATTTCTTTAATCCGTCTCTTTCAAAGTGTATTTAAAAATATAGAGAAAGGAAATTATCTTAGATCCTTTAAGAAACAGTTTCAGGGACGAAAAAAATATGAGAGCCAGGCTGTGAGATACAAGGCTTATCAATGGAGTATTTTCAGCAACATTGAAGCGACGGAGAAATACAAGTGGAATTTGCAGTTTTGAGTGAGTGGTTGGGGCAGAGACAATAGATCGCTGTGTCCGTGGAGGTGACAGAACCGCCACAGGGGAGACAAACACAGTCTGTGGACCTGCTTCTAGAGGCATCTCCCCTCGGTGGTAGTGCAAATGAAGAGAAAAGTCAAATTTCTTTATTGATTGGAATGACTTTGGATAGAAGGTTGGGACTGGATGACCAATGAGATCAATTAAATCTTTAATAATTTTATGACTCTACAGCTTTCCAATTATTTGGAAAACTGCCAGACTTTTGCTTTTATTTACACTCTGTTGATCGAGGCCAGTGCTTCTTGGTATTTGTGTGGCAAAATGCTAGTGCCAGGAGACTGTCCTCTACCAAAGGGTTCTGGGGTCAGTGTACTTTGAATACTTTGCATACTATAGATTAGCGATTGGCAAACTTTTTCTGTAAAGGGCCAGATAGTAAATATTTTAAGTTTTGTGAGCCACATATGGTCCCTGTTACTGCTACGATGATTACTCCTTCTCCTTCTCCTTCTCCTCTTCCTCCTCTTCCTCTTTCTTCTTCCTTCTTCTCCTTCTGCTACTTCTCCTTCTTCTTCACAACCCTTTAAAAATGTAAGGAACATTCTTAATTTGCAGGTTGTACAAAAACAGACCTTGGGCTACATTTGGTCCAGGGATTGGTAGTTTGACCAGCCCTGCTGTGGATGTTTCCTGACTGTTCATAATGGATATTAGTACATTAAAGATTCTGAAAGATCTGTAGGATGGAATTATGCTTGTGATTGTTTAACCAGATTTATCCCAAATTTATTTAACCATAGAACTCTTTTTTTTCTGTTACCTACTTAACATTTCACATAATTAGTCTTCTGTGGAAAATCTTTTGGGAAATTCTGGCCTTTTTCACATATGGAGAACAATAAAGTTTATCCTTACCTCCCCCAATGTATGAAGAAACACTCCAGATGGTTTAAAAACATAAGTAGAAAAAGTATCACAAACTGAATCTGTGACCTTGGAGTAAAAATAGATTCCCATGCAAGGCTTCAAAAGTATTAAGCATAAGGCAAAAATTAAGCATTTGACTACATCAAAAGTAAGAATTTCTGTTCAACAAATAGCACACTAGAAAAATTTTACAATTTAGTTAGATATTAGTGACAATTTTTGTAATGTTGGAAAGCAAAAGACTAGTATTCCAAGAAACTCTTACCAATTAATAAGAAAAGGATGGGGATCCCAAGAGGAAAAAAAAGGGCAAATAATACGAATAAGCAATGTATACAAGGGAAAATCAGAATGGATAGCACATATATGAATAAGATGTTCAACCTCATTGGTCATCAGAGGAATGCAACTTGAAAGAATAAAAGGCTCCTTTATCCTATGCATAGGTTGGCAAAAAATTGGAACTGGATAATAGCCAACGTTAGTAAGAATGTGGGGAAACGGGTTTTCTCATGCACTGCTGCTGGAGGCACCAGACCTCTGCAACCATTCTGGAGGAAAAAAAAAATGGCAGAACTTAATAAATTCAGTATTTCACACTTGTTGGGTGCAAAACGCAGAAGAGTATCCATAGACCCTAGGGTGACAAAAACAAAGAAGCTCATCACAGCATTTCGTTCTGTGGTAGAGAGGTGGGAGGCAAAGTAGCCGCCCTTCCTAGGGAAATGGATAAATAAGATATGGTAGAAGGCTCATTGTGGAATATTGTACAGAAGTCAGAACTAATAAACTGGAGATACATAAAACAGCATGGATAGAGCTTTTTAAAAATAGTGTCAGTACAAAAAGTGAATAGAGAGTTAAAGCAAAATGTCAATTGTGTAAGTTCAAAGCATATATACATACTTAAATATATGACATATTTGCGTGTATACACATATGTGTGTGTGTATATTTTGAAGATGTTTATCAAAGTATTTATGCCAAACACAGATGTGGGGGTATCAAGGCTGAAGGAGAAAAAGAATAATCAGATAAAACTAAAAAGAACTTTGCACAGAGAAATGATGTTATTGTATCATAAACAGAAAAGTGCAATGAACCCAACACTTGGCAACTAATATTAAGACAGAAGTCTTAGTTATATAAAGAAATGTAAAAACCTATCGCTCTTCTGTTTTCTCCATGATTCATCCTCTATCAAAGAGAAAAATTAAATTGATTTTATGTTCTTTTGTCCCACACTGATCTGTTGATCAATATTCAGTAGAAAATAACTTGGTTTGAACATATTAAGAAGAGAATTTTTTTTACATGGTAAAATGAACCATTTTAATTATTTTTAAGTGTACATTTCAGGGCCATTCGGTATATCCACATTATTGTGCAGCCATCACCACCGTCCATAACTCTTTTTATCTTCACAAACTGAAACTCTATACTCATTGAAACAGTTTAACTCCCTATTCTTTTTCCCCCCGGCCCTTGGCAACTACCATTCTACTTTTCGCCTCTACGAATTTCACTGTGCTATGTATGTCATATAAGGAGAACCATACAGTATTTGTCCTTTTCTGACTGGCTTATTTCACTTAGAATAATGTCTTCAAGATTCATCCATGTTGTAGCAAGTGTCAGAATTTCCTTCCTCCTAACCTTCCATTGTACGTCTATACCACGTTTTGCTTATCCATTCATCCCCTGGGGGACACTTGGGTTGTTTCTACCTTTTGGCTCTTGTGAACAATGCTACTAATGCTACTATGAATGTTGGTGTACAAATATCAGTTTGAGTCTCTGCTTTCAATTCTTTTGAGTGTATCCCCAAAGATGGAATGGATGGATCATATGGTATTTCTACATTTAATTTTCTGAGGAGCTATGTACTGCTTCCCACAGTTACTGTACCATTTTACATTCTTACCAGCAATGCGCAAGCGTTCCAATTTCACCACATCCTTGCCAACATTTATTTTGTTTCATTTGGGATACCTAGAATTGGCAGCCAGCTAATCAGCATTCACAATCATTTTTTTGAGCAGGTATTCATGCTTATCTGATGTTTTAACCAGGGTAGATTAACTGCAGTAATGACCCCAAAATCTTAGTGGCTTAATACAATAGCTGTTTTTATTGTTCACATCACAGCCCAGTGAGTGTCAGCAGGAAGCTCTGTTCCACACAGTGACTAAGGCACCAAGGCTCCTTCAAGCTAGTGTTTCTGCATCTTAGAAGAGCTCTGGAGCTACCACTGGATCCTCTATGATCTCCCTGCTGTTGAAGAAAAGAGAGCGTACCGCAAAGGCACCCCAACTCTTGCTTTTTTCAAAATAAACTCTATGCTCGAAATGGGGCTCAAACTCACTACCCCAAGATCAAGAGTCACATGCTATACAAAAAAGTCACCCCAAGTCTTAACTGCCTGTCTAGGGGTGACACCCATTACTTCCTCTCAATTGCCACTGGGCATATGAGCCCACTCATATGTAACCAAGGGACTAGGAAATGTAACCAAGGAAGAACAGAATGTGAATTTTATTGAAAAGCTACACAGTCTTTGCCACAGCTAACAACAAGAGGTTAGAGGAAATTTTTAGATTTGAGAACAATTTTAAATGGGTGATGGGCATTGAGGAGGGCACCTGTTGGGATGAGCACTGGTTGTTGTATATAAGTGACGAATCATGGGAATCTACCCCCAAAACCAAGAGCACACTGTATACAATGTATGTTAGCTAAATTGACAATAAATTTTATTTAAAAAAAAAATACCAATTTCCTTTACTGTCTGCAAATTACTTTTAAGATTGCAAATTATTACTAGGTATAATTCTTAAATTTAATATTGAAAGTATATGGTATTCTCAAAGAATACATTCTCCCAAGTACTTGTAGTGATGATTTTGTTAGTGTGGCTGTTGAACTATTCACTTCCCATAGGTAAACAAAAACTCTCTGAAAAAGCAGTTCATTGGGGATGTACTACAATAAGTGTGTGGCAATCAGAATTAATTTTCCCAGACAGAGAAGGAGGATGAAGCAAATGCATCTAAGACCTAATCATTCATTCTCCACTTGCATATTTTGTATCAATTTCAAGTGAGATAGCAAATTACAACCCATCTATTACAGAGTAAATTCTCTACCATAAAATAATCAAGCCAAAAAAAGATAAGACAAATGCACACATGAGGAACTAAGCAAAATAGGCTGAATTAGAGCTTTTCAGCACACACTCTGAAAAATAAACACAAAGCAACCACAGACAGGCAATAAATTGTCCTGAGTTACAGAATGGAGTGATAAGACAGATGACCTGGAAAATGGGGGGTTGGTGGTGCTGTCGAAGATTGATTAGTTCGCTGCCCTGATGCTCAGGTAATAGGATGCCTTTCAGCTCCAGTCTGCCTATTTTAGTCCAGATTTGTTTTCCCTGCTGCCTTGAAAATTAGAAGAGATGCTGTCACTTCAGCCCTGCCATCCTGTGGAAGCTGGCTCCCCTAGCATTACTCCAAAACACACAAATGCAATCCTTGTTTGCTCTGCAACACAAAATGCAGTTCATGCTCATCTAATGTCATCAGCACACAATCTCAGAAAGTACTTCCTAACAGACTGATTCCAAGACTAAGCAAAATGTCACGAACCGGACAGAAGGGTGGGGGAAAAAAGAGCAGACAATGTAATAAACGCAGAGAAGAAAGCCACGAACAGGCTGTAAGACTGAAGAAATAGCTATGAATGTGAATCATTCTCTATACTACAGTCTTCATGGGGAAGCTGAAAAGCAAACAATTATTCCAAACCCACAAAGTGGAGGCATGGTGAGGTATGTCGAAGGGAAAGTGGGCAGTTTCTGAACCAAGTTTGGAAGTAGCTGAAAAACCAGTGAAAACAGACTGTTTGAAGAGGTAGCTCTGGAAAAACTTGCTGCAGAGGTGACAATGTTAAAGATGAAAGACGAGCTGAGGAGTAGATATACGATTTGCACCATGTCAAAAATCTCCAACATGAAAAGTTACGCATTTGAGGCAGCCTTCTCTAAACCTCTGTCTATGTAATCCTAACTAAATTGCTTTCTGCTGGGGAGAACTCCAGGCTAATCCAGACTGGAGCTTTCACATATGGGTTTGTGACTGTCAACGTCAGTATTCTGGTTTCTGAAGGGGAATTGTGCCCAGAAGAGAGAGGGAAACAAACTCTCAGAGACTTTTAAAGATGGAAAACAAACTGAGGGTTTCTAGAGATATGTGGGTGGGGCATGAGCTGGATGAGGGATGGGTATTAAAGAGGACACTTGTGATGAGCACTGGGTATTGTATGTAAGTGATGAATCACTGAATTCTACTCCTGAAGCCAATATTACACTGTATGTTAACTAACTAGTATTTAAATAAAAATTTGAAAAGAAAAAAAAGAAAACACTATTTATAGTTACTGAGTTCAAAATTAAACTAGTTGAGTAAATAACAAATTTGAAATACTGTTTACTTTGAGGCTTGAGGTTTCACTTAAAAATCTTATTAGGCTAGGGGTGCCTGGCTGGCTCAGTCGGTTAAGCATATGACTCTTGATTTCAGCTCAGGTCATGACCTCACAGATCGTGGGATTGAGCCCCGAGTCCAGTTCTGTCCTGACAGCGTGGAGCCTGGTTGGGATTCTCTCTCTCCCTCTCTCAATCTCTCTCTCAAAATAAATAAATAAACTTTAAAAATCTTATTAGGCTATTTATAAATCTGATAAATTTTATAAAATAAAAATAATGAGGCCTTTGGTTGCTACCTGATCTGTTCATATTGAACATGCTATGCATCTGTGACACTGAATTCCTAACTTAATCAGAGACCCTTTTTAACATTTTAAACTTCATTAATAAAAATAACTTATTCCATTTCTTTTTAAGCTCTCCAAATGCCTAAGTGAGCAGGTTTGCAACCAGAAGAAATAAGGAGAACCATACAGTATTTGTCCTTTTCTGACTGGCTTATTTCACTTAGAATAATGTCTTCAAGATTCATCCATGTTGTAGCAAGTGTCAGAATTTCCTTCCTCCTAACCTTCCATTGTACGTCTATACCACGTTTTGCTTATCCATTCATCCCCTGGGGGACACTTTAACTTAATCAGAGACCCTTTTTAACATTTTAAACTTCATTAATAAAAATAACTTATTCCATTTCTTTTTAAGCTCTCCAAATGCCTAAGTGAGCAGGTTTGCAACCAGAAGAAATAATACTTCCTTCAAGGCATTTAGGTACTTTGGTAAATCTAAGGAATTAAAATTTTAAGTTCTTTTAAACAGAGTAATACAGCTTACAGGCTAAGTCCATTTTTCTTGTTTTTTTTTTTTTTTCTTAAATGACAAGCCTAAAATCAATCACACGTTTTAAAGTGAATGCACAAGACTAATCTGTCAATTTCTCTAAAATACTAAATTCTGTAAGACAACATATTTTACTATCAAGCATTCATGAAATATTCGTGTACTTAACACACATACATTAACCGTATGGGTTTGTTACATTTCAGTATCTCCATATTCAATTCTTCTTACTTATAGTTTCACATCTTAGGTGAGTTGAGGTTATTGCCTTGACAGTGACCACAATAGGATCATTATCTCAGGCAGCCTGAGATTGCTTATTGATCAGAGATCTGAGGCCAGCATGCAGGCCTAGAGGATAAATAAATCCTAGGGGATTCTTTCTGAGTTGTTGAAGGACATACTGAGCTTTTTGGAGATAATCTCTATGACAATAAAGAATGCCAAATCCCATATCCTTCAGATAGGGTGAGTTGCTCCTGGTTTAAAATTATGCTTTATGTAATTCTTTTGCTTTATAATCTCAAGTTTTCAACCCCTTATCCAGGCTAAGCTATTTTCTTTTGTACCTCACTGAATTTTAGGCTCTTTTATTACCATTCATGTCTGCAGACCACCACACTTGCTGTCTTTTTAGTGAAATCCAACTGAATTCTGCCCTCTTCTCACACCTTTTCCTTACTGTGCCTTGAAAACTCCCAGCTGATCCAGAGACAAGAGGAAAGGCACAAAAGGATGTGGGCTTGCATGTGGATTCTGTCACTGATGCTATAGGGGGTGACTCAGCCCAATGGGAACCAATGGGAATTTTTTCTCCATAATACTGCCCCCTGAGAGTCTGATTCAAGTTTCCTTCTCTTCTGTGATGCCAATTCCACAGCAGCACAACACACATGCAATGTGCAACATGTCTTATCTTACTATGAGAAAATTGGATCTCAAGACACAAGCTGGAAATCCCCTGCCTATTCCTAGTCACATGCAACACCTTGCAGTTTGACTCAGCTCCAAGGATTCACCATCCAGAAGGCTGAATATTGGACCCTAAAGATGTTCATGTCCTAATCCCCAGGACCTGTGAATATGTTACCCTATATGGCAAGAGGGACGGGGCAGATGAGATTACATGAAGGATCTTGAGATGGAGAGATTATCCGGGATTATCCAGATGGGCTCATGTAATCACAAGGAGTCCCTCTAAGAGAGAGGTGGAAGGTAAGAATCAGAGGAGATATGACAATGGAAACAAGAGGCTGGAGTGATTTGAAGACAGGGCCACAAGCTAAGGAATGGAGGTGGCCTCTAGAAGCTGAAAATGACAAGAAAATGGGTCCTCCCTTGAAGCTTCCAGAACAAATCAGTCCTGATGACATCCTGCCTTTAGCTAATTGAAACTGATTTTAGACTTCTGACCCCCCAAACTGGAAGAGAACAAATTTGTGCTGTCTTCAGCCAATACACGTGTGATGATTTGTTACAGCAACATTAGGAGACTAATAGGATCAGTCTCCTCCAAACAGCTATGGTTAAGGTCATGCTGTTTGATTCCTCCTCAGATCTTACCTTTGAATATCACAGTGTCCTTCCTGGCTAGGTTACCCCTGTCTCCACTCAGTGGGGTCATTGCCTATTTGCTCTCATATGCATCCCCCTGCAAGCTGCATTTTCCAGACTCCCCTCACCTGGTTTCCAGCAGGGGCCAGCCAGTGGGCGGCAAGAGGAGACTGAAGGGCAGGGAGGATGGAGAAGCCACTGCATGTCTTACCCTCTGTCTGTGCCATGGAGACTGTACTTCCGTGA
Source organism: Prionailurus viverrinus (assembly GCF_022837055.1). Taxonomy (NCBI): domain Eukaryota; kingdom Metazoa; phylum Chordata; class Mammalia; order Carnivora; family Felidae; genus Prionailurus; species Prionailurus viverrinus. Next base: position 22,541,240 of record NC_062561.1, on the reverse strand, counting down.
GTCTCTGTGCCTCTTCTGCAATTCCTGCTCCCACCTGTCGAAAGTCCCTCCTAAGTTCTAGCCTTTGCAGTGCAGAACCCCCTCCCCAGTTCCTCCTATGCTCTACCACCTCCTCCCTTTGTCCTTCTAGCCAGGGATGGGAGGTAACTGCTTTCTATGTTGGCCTTTCTCTGTGTGGCCTCAACTTCCCTTGTTCTGCTTTCTCTTCCAAAGATGATGTATCTAATTTTTCAAGTGAAATTTTCACTATGAAAAACCTTAAGTCATTTCTGTATTGCTGCCATGGTAATTCTGCTTTTCTCTGTGTCCTTGGTCATTGCAGTAAGGGGAGGTAATGATTCTGATTCTGATTCTCCTCAGGTCTATGTCAGAACCTGGGAAGTCCCACTTCTCTCATTTCTCTCAGGCTCCCGGAATCCTGACCCAGAAACAGCCTCTGACTCTGACCCAGAATTTCTCAAGCCCTGCCTTCTCCTGAGTGGATGCCCTTGAATATTTTTTAATTTCGTACCATCTCAATGGTCTTCTTCATATTAATTTACCATTTGTATATTAATCACCAACTCTGACTATCTTAAGCCAAAAGAATCTGTTGGAAGGACATATGAGGGTTCAGACAACAGGGCCTGAAAGCAGTAAGTTGTTAAAACCCACAGGAACCAAGGGAACCCAGAAGATCGGATGCAACAAGAACCACAGCCACACAGCACAGTGGGTGGGTTGGTCAGCCAGCAACAATGGCCCAGTTCTCTGTTCTTTTCGTACTTTCCCAGATTCCACTTCCTGACACAGTGAGCCTGATTGGGTTGAGCCCAGATCACCCCCGAGAGAGAAGGAGGATGGATTCCTTTCAGTTTCCTTGGAGGAAGACCCAGTGCTCCCTGTGCTATCAGAGCGACACAGGACACATGTGGGGGAAGGACAATTCCCTCCAATGAAATCAGGATGCTGTCAAAGGGCTCGGTGTTGGACAGCCAAAAGCAGCAATCGACAATTTTCCACCTATGATCTCATGTTTCAAAATTCACAACCGATCCTTTTCATATCAAAATTCTCACAACTCCACATTTTTCTGTATCTCATAAACCCCCACCTACTTTGACCTACCTTTTAATCCACATCTTTTGAAGGGGCATTCATCTTGGGCTGAATCATTGATGATTTGGGATTTTTTTTTAAACCATTTTTAAAAATTAATTTCATAACCTGCAAAATATTTAATGAATGGGAGGTGTGGAGACACATTCTATTACCATGCCCTGGAAAGCAAGTCCAAAGGAGACATGACTTGTCCAGGCACTGAATAAGCTCCTCAGTTTAGTACACTGAGTTTCCAGTGGACATCTGGGATAAATAAGAGTGTTTTCTTCTTCTTAAGCTTCTGGTTTAACAGTCGACAAAACAACAGCATGTTCTCCACAAAAATGCTCTTAAGATGCATAATATTTCTCCAGTGAGACATACATACCATACAACAACCCTCAGATATTTATAAAGCAAGTCCTTATTTCACTAGTGCTCCACTGCCCATCAAGAAAGGCCTCAAGGCCCAACCTTCACTCCTGGCTCTTCTGTACCAGCCAAACCCCCCTTCCTGGAGCCTTCCCTGAGGTCCATCCACACAGTACCTGCTGTGGCAGACAAAATCGTGTTGTTGCACATGGTGCACATCAGTGATTTGGTGTTCAGACCGAAGTTAACATTTGGCAAGCGAGCCTGCTGCCTGAATTCCCCTTGAATCACTTTTCTTATTACACAACCATTCAGTAAACGAAATGCAGTCCACACAAATGAGTGGTGAGATCAGTGGCATTTCTCGAAACCAGCAGCAGTCTACAGAATAAGAATGGGACTCTCTTTCTTTTGTGGGATGCGACAGGCCTGCAGATGCTGACCCTCTCCGGGACCCGGCTGTAGAATGGCTTCTCTCCCTCTCTCGGAGACAAAAACTTACACCAGCTCACACTGACTGCCTGGCATGTATTATGTAATGCTGACTCGGAACTACCTGTGGTAGGTCACCAGGTCAGACTGCATTCGTCTAGAACAGAAAAATCCTTAAAAATGTACAAAGTCGCTGAAGGAATAGGAAGAAGTTGATAACTTTCCTTCCATAATTCTGAGCTACATCACTAACTTGTCTTTTGTGTTATTTTTGGAAGTGATTTCATTCCTTGCTTGTTGGTCTCTGGTTACTTATCTCTAACATATTTCTTAAAGGAGATGAAAAAGATGGGGCACGTGGGTGGCTCAGTCGGTTGAACATCCAACTTCTGTTCGGGTCATGATCTCATGGCTCATGAGTTTGAGCCCTGCATGGATCTCTGTGCTGACAGCTCAGAGCCTGGAGCCTGCTTTGGATGCTGTGTCTCCCTCTCTCTCTCTCTCTGCCCCTCCCCACTTGTGCTCTATTTCTGTTTCTCTTTCAAAAGTAAAATAAACATTGAAAAAAAATTTTAAAAAAGATGATGAGAAAGATCAGCCCCCCCTTTGTTATGCCTAATTTTTCTCCCTTGAAATCACAGCATTCACATACCACATACCATGGGACTATTAAAATATATAAAAACGGGCGCCTGGGTGGCTCAGACGGTTAAGCTTCTGACTTCAGCTCAGGTCATGATCTCATGGTTCGTGGGTTCAAGCGCCGCATCGGGCTCTGTGCTGACAGCTCAGAACCCGGAACTTGTTTTAGATTCTGTGTCTCTCTCTCTCTCTGCCCCTCCCCCACTTGTGCTCTGTCTCCCTATGTCTCAAAAATAAACATTAAAAAAATTAAAATATATAAGAACAGACAACAGTATTCTCCATCTCGTACAAGTTCAGTAAATACTTGTTGACAAACTACCAAACCCCATCCAAAAAGAGAAGAAATGTCAGTTATGCAATGATTCCTCTTTACAATAAATATGAGGGCTATCATTAATTCATTCAGTATATTGATTGAGTACCTACAACAATCAAGCACCAGGCTAGGCATAGGAGAAACAATAGTAAGCAAAACAAAACAAAACATTGTCCTGACTCTCCTGGAACATAGACATTAGTCAAATAATCACACAGATATGCAAACTACACTGATGACAGGAAATTCCTCTCTGAAGAAATGGTACTTGAGCTGAGGTCAAAAAGATGAGTGTAAATTAGTCAGAGAAGAGGAGGGAAGAGCACCCCAGGCTAAGAGAACAGATATGGGACAGGAGGGAGTATTGGTGGCAAATATAAAGAACTAAAAGTCACTGTGTCTGGACAGAGAGAGTTAGGGAAAGAAGAGCAAGACAGAAGCCACACTTAGTAGTGTATCTTTTTTTTTTTTAAGTTTTATTTATTTACATCTGAGAGAGAGTGTGCCCCAAGCACGAGCAAGGGAGGGGCAGAGAGAGAGAGAGAATCCCAAGCAGGCTCTGAGCTGTTAGCACAGTTCCCAACTCAGGGCTCGAATTCACGAACCATGAGATCATGACCTGAGCTGAAATCAAGAGTCAGACGCTCAACCGACTGAGCCACCTGGGTGCCCTAAGGAGTTTGTCATATGGGAACTGTGAGCAGTCACTATAAGATAACTCGGAAACAAGAAGGCCAGGACTGGACTTGAGGATGGGGGAAATGAAATCTTCTGGCACCAATCAGTTCTTCTCACAAGATTTTTTAAGCATCAAAGTGAGCATAAGAAGAACATGGTACCTCCCAGATCCTCCCTCTGGTTCTCATCATGGCCAGCAGCTTGGCCAGTCCTTTAAATGTGAAAGGTCTGAACCACGGGGGTTTCCCGTAGTTACTTGTGCAGCCTTGGAAGGCAACAGTTCTGCCTACTCAGCCCTTCACATCACACAGGCTTAAAATCCCACTTCTGAGTGATGAAATTCTTACTGGATTGCATTTAAGAATTTTCTGTGTCTTTTCTGCAGAACCTAGGAAATTTCTGTTGATGTGTGTTTAGGGGCTTTCCAACAGCAAAGGTCTGGCTCTTGTAGACCACAGGGTTTTGAAAGAAGATTAGTAATATGGAGATTTTGGTTCTGAAATTTTGTTCAGGGTGTGGAACGGTCACAGGAGGTTCTCACTGAGGGATAGTGGAGCTGGGAGGTGGTGATGGTGGCTTGGGCCAGTGTGGAGATCACAGAGGACATGAAATGAACAGAGTCATGGGATATTTAGGAGATAAATGTCAACAGGGCTCAGTAGTTGATGTAGGAATGACTCTAGGTTTATGAGTCACACAACTAGATGGACTCCGAAACTCATTAAAAACTCATAAGAGGAGGACTTTGTGTTTCCAGTGCTGCACATAAAGAGCTCAGAAGTCACCACTCAGTCCTAACAAGTAAAAAACTGAACAGACTGAAAAACCATCAACTCTCTTTGGATCCATAAGAGAGGAGAAGATGCGGGGCGAACTGTTGCCCCTGAGAAAGGGCCAAAAAGCAAAATACAGAGAAATCTGAATTATGGGAGCAGAGATTCATGAGCAGAAACCACCACTGGAGCCAATGTCAGAATGGTAAAACTTGGATCCTAATCAGTGACAATTGAGAGTTAAAAATGCCAGCGGTACCCAGTTATGAGCAAACTCATCCCTACATCAGCCACCATGTGATGGCAAATATTGGGAGATTTACCTTCAGAAGCTCAACCAGGTTCTTACAGTTAATATTAGAGGAAAAATAATCCCCTTGTGTTTCAGGCAGGAGGCGGGGAAAAGGAACCGTTCTGAACTATGCCAACACACTCTGCTCCTCTTAACTAGGCCTACCTTCATGGAGAACTAGTCAACCAGAGCCTATCCTGCTGGGGTATTATCAGAGCCTAACCAACCAGAGAAAGGGAAATAACCAAGTCCAGTCCATTCTGGCAATCCTGTTCCCACCTTAGGGTGGGGGTGGGGGTGGGTGGGGCTGAGAAACACTTGGAAAGCTCACAGTCCAGTGGTGTAGGCTCATTGAAAGACTGAGACCTAATCACAGGCTGTAGCCTTTTCTGTAGAACATTTCCCCTCCCGCACACATCATGACCACATTACTAAAGGCCTATTTACGGCAGTTCCTTTTACTCTGTACATCATGTCCACCCACCAAGAAAAAATTACAAAGTACACTAAAAAGCAAAAAAAAACAAAAAAAAACCCAAAAAAAACAAAAAAAAACAAAACCAGTTTGAACAGATGGATCAAGTTTCAGAAGCAGACCAGGCAGCGATGTTGGAATTATCTATCAGGTAGGAAATTAGAACAACTATGATTAATAACTTATAAGATATTATAATATCTTACAATGGTTTGATGGATAAAGTAGACAGCATTCAAGGACAGATGGGTGATGTAAGCAGAGAGATGGAAATCCTCAGAAAGAACCAGAAAGAAATGTTAGAGATAAAAAACACAGTAACAGAAATGAAGAATGCCTTTGATGGTCTTATTGGAAGATTGGACGTGGCTGAGGAAATCATCTGTGAGCTAAAAGCTCATAATAGTGCCATTGGCTAAGATGGGGAATGTGAGAAGAGGGCCAGATTGGATAAATACATCATCAAAAGGAAAAACTTTTAGAGATGAAATGTTTTTCTTCATGCTAAGAAGGAACTGTGGCAGTTTTGCCCTGTGAGAAAGTGTGTAGGAACTGTGTGGAAAAGCAAGATGGGAAAAAGGTGGGCCAACGAGGAGAGACAGAGCTTCAACGGGAATTACAGGGAGCTGTTACTTTCCACACAATTTTTTAAATTGTATTTATATTTAAGAGAGAGAGAGAGAAGGAGAGAGAGAATGAGCACAGGAGGGGCAGAGAGAGAGAGAGAAAGGGAGAGAGAGAATCCCAAGCAGGCTCAGCACTGTCAGTGCAGAGCCTGATGCAGGGCTCAAACTCATAAACCACGAGATCATGACCTAAACTGAAATCAAGAGTTGGATGTTTAACCGCCTGAGCCACCCAGGAGCCCCTTCCACACAATTTTATTAAGACTACAGAAAAAAGAGCATAAAGAAGTTATACAGATAAACATGGGAGAGATGCTAAGATGGAAAGACCTTTCCAAGTATTCATCATTGATCAATTAAAAATGTTCTTCTCTGAGGCCAAGGAAGGCAGAAAAACTGGAAGACTCTAACAGATGTTAGCTGGTGTTCAGAGGTCAGGCTCTGTGGAACACCCACTCTGTTCCAGGCATGGTTGATTAAGTTCTTATTCTGCAGGAACATACCAAATTCCTCCAGTATCTCTAGGGTTTATTCCATTTCTGAACTTTAGTGACACTGAAATTCACTTCAAACAGGACTCAAAACACAGGCCATCTGTGATGTTTTGGTATGCTTTTGATCTAGCATATCACATCTTTCTGCTTAAGGCCACTAGCTCAAGTCGGCATAGAACTGGAATACTGGGCTTTCCAATTTCCAGCTAGAAATTTCCTAATGAGTGTGGGAATTCTGGAAGTGATGATGGAACCCAAGGGGAAGAGAATGCTGCAGAAGCCCAGAACACAGCAGGGTGCACCAAAAGGGTCCCCATCCAAGATGGTCCTCCCAACCCAGTTGTTCAACCAGAGCTGGCATTACGTTTGGCAGGAGAAACATACAGAAATGTAAGGTAATTTGGAGCTCTAATTCAATATGGCTAGCAAGTATTATCAGCCCCCTCATTTCTACTAAAATTAATCAGAGTTGAACTATTTTTATTCAGTAATTGTGTTCTGATCCTAAATAGTTCCTAGAAGCTAAAACTTGACTTTTAGTTTCAGAGTGAGGTTGCATTGTTAATTTTTAATTAGTCTGCTACATTAGTGTATCCATTTACAGATGACAGATAATTAAAATGGTAACACATTTGTTTATATGCTCCTGTCTGCAGATGTAGGTCTACAAATGAGAAGGAACAAAGGGAGCTCATTCACTGAGAAGCAGAATAGCTGGGCTTTTTTTTCCATTTAGAGACAAGCGGTACCACCCTGTGGGTGGACAAGGTTTTGACACCTGCTGCAAGATAGAGACGACAGACGTTGGGCTAAGTACAGTTCCTGGCATGTTAGTGCTAACTGCCATTTTTGCACTATTCATTGTAATGCGCTGATGTGAGGGGCAGCCCTGTAAATGTTACTTGCACTGTAGGGAACCATAACCATGCTGTGAAGCTGCAGACTGAGGACTTTTGTTTCGTTTTAGCAGAAAAAATATATAAGGTATTTTATTCCTTAACATCAGCATCAACATATGAAATTACACCAAACCAAAGCTATAGCTGGCATACCAGCTCAAAAATATGGATATGGGATGCCTGGGTGGCCCAGTCAGTTGAGTGTCTGACTCTTGACTTCAACTCAGGTCATGATCCCAGGGTCGTGGGATTGAGCTCCACTTTGGGCTCCATACTGATCATGGAGCCTGCTTGAAATTCTCTCTCTCTCCCTCTGCCTCTCTCCCCTGCTTGTGTGCTCTCCCTCTCTCTCTCTTTCTCTCTCTCTCTCACACACACACACACAAATTAAAATTTGATTTAATTTACTGTAACTTAATTTAATTAAAAAATTAAAAATGAAATTAAAAATGAAAAAATATATGGTACACTGGAAACTTGAGAGGAGCAAGCAAGAGATTCTATGACAAACCAGAAAACAAAAGATCTTGGCAAACTGAAATGGTAGATTATATCTATCAAGTTGATGTTTAATAAGGATAAGTTTAAGGAATTTCGCTTGTATCCAGAAACCAATCCTGCAAGTATGGGTTGGAGGATATGGGGTTAGCAACACGCAGGAAAAAAGTCATAAGGTTTTAGCTTATCTTAATCAATATAATGTGACTACACAAGAATAATTAGTATTATATTCCATTTATAAAATATGATAGTATGCTACAAAAGAGGGAAGTGTTCTGCTCTAGTGAAATCCAACACGACCTGGTCATTGGACCCATTTCTCAGGAACACTTTAGAGGACCTATTTTAGTTAATGTAAGTCCAGGCTTCTGATACAATGAGATCCGTTGATACAGTGGCTTCTCTTTTCTGTAACAGCCCCAACTGAGTGTTCTAGGATGGTATGTGGCTCTGTTCCATGTGGTTATTCAAGGAACCAGGTTCCTTCCATCATTATTGCTTTATCATCCACCAGAGCATTATCATCTGCCACAGGGTTAAGGGTCTCCACTCTAACCAGGTTACAGTTGAACAGATAGAAGAAGGGCACACAGAAGACATATCCACTATCTTAAAGTGCTGGCCAAGAATTGGCACTCACCGTTTCTGCCCACATTCCACTGTCACTCAGTCTGTCCATACCTAACCGCATGGAAGTTTAGGAAACATAGTTCATCTAGATGCCCCATCTACCCAACTATAATTCTATAGTAGAAAAGGAGACAGAATGGATTTTGGTGGCTGGCCCACAGTCTCTGCAATAAAATTTTGGAGAAATAGCCATCAGAATAATGAAGGAAAGTTGTATATCATGTTAGGAACATAACTCATCAGAAGAAAATAAGTACTGTGTTACCTGTGGGAATGATTAGATTAGTTTATTCTATGTGTCTTTAGGGGTTCAAACTAAGATAAATAAGTAAAGGACTTCCTAAAATAGTTATCAGATGATAAGAGGTCTTCCTTCTAGAAGTGGAAATTCCCTCTTACTGGAAGTGTTTAAGCACAAACTGGAAGACCTTTGGACTCCTTTTAGAGGGGTTGGAATTTCTTCACACATTCTGAATGGCCAAGTAAGATCACTAATGCCCCTTTCCATTTCTGGGATTCTATGATTCTATCTAAAATTGTATTTATAGGTTATAGGATAAGGGAATGGAATTCCAAATTTCTTAGGTGCTTGCTATGTGTGTGTCCTCACAACGACCTTGTGAGGCCGGCATTGTTCACATATTATCCATGCTCACAAAGGTTAAGGACCAGAGCTATTAAGGGGTATTACTGGGTTTGCAATCAATACCCATCTGATTGCTAAACCCATGATATTTCCATATGCTGCTACTTCCCAGAATGAAAGTAAAAACTCAGTTGTATTCCTCTTGTCTCCCCCAACCCCAACCCAAGCCAACTCCTTTATCTTATCAAGGTGGACAGCCTGGGTGAGACTGGCTGTTCTGTAGGATTTAGCACAAGATAGCATCCCTTGAACATCTCTCCAGCTCTTTTTACTGGGCCAAATGATTTATTTGTCACCCATGCTGATCCTCAGCCCAAAGACAGAGCCACCTATTCATTCAGAAGCTTCTGCCTCTCTCCTTCCTTCCATGAGACTGCAGGGATTCTCCTGTAACCTCAGACCAAGCCATAGTGAAACATTTTCTGCTTTCACCTGCCAGTGTTGTGGAAAAAAGTAAGGTTTAATTTTAAATTAATTCTTCAGCCCTTGTGCATTAAAATGGATGTCAAAAGTGAATTAATCACTACTGAAGCTTCTACCGTAGAAAATTTACCCAGATTCCCTCCAAAGAGAGGATGACTCATGCGAGCACCTGTTTTGTCTCCTTAGTAACTGGTCTTAGATTTCCCTCTTGCATTTGCATGCAGGCGAGCACAGCAAATTGGAGGAAGGAAAGAGGTTCTCAGCATACAGAGTGTGCTCTGGGCAGAATGTCACCTGTAATGCCATTTGCAGACCATCTTGAGCTTTATGTGTTCACTTTGCGCCTCTGTTATAACCCCCAGTGTTGATTCAACCTCAGACTCAGCGTAGACATAAGTCTGGAAAATTACTGATGGCCGCCAGGAAGGTTTGGTGACACACAATGAAATTGATCCTGGCACAATCTCTGTATCGGGAAATGGATTCATCTCTGTATTAGAAATGTAGTTTTCTTGCCTTTGACCTTTGCTGTAATTAGAGTTGGGCATACAACCCTATCAAGAAAGAGGTGGGTGGGGTGGAAGGGAGAAGTTCAATCAAATCACTTTTCTGGCTTAACCACAAGAAATAATATCTCAGAATTGGTTTCCTGTAGTTCTATGTGGTTTTGTCTCTCTCTTTCACAAAGCCCTCTCTCTCTCTGGCTATGTGGGAAAATAAAAAGAATACCTGGACCAAGAGCTGGACACCTGTGTCCCAATGTGTTTTCAGCTACTAATGAGCTGATGCCTGTGAACAAATCACTTAACTTCTCTGGATTTCCTCTTAGGAAACTGAGGGATCCAGCTAGACACCATTAGCCCTTCCAACTCTAAAATTTGGACTCCATTCCCTGGGATCTTATTGAGTCTTCAAGTTAAAACCAGGTAGCTTAACACTTAACTATCAGGAGCCAGAGGTCATCCAAAATTGAAGGTTACCTATCCTATCCATTTATTTTACATATTATGTCCAGAGAGGTTAAGTTACTCGTCCAAGCTCACATAAAATTTGAGTCCTTTTTTTTCATTCTTTTCATAATTTCGCCTTTTAGTTTATATTTTTATCATAATTCAGCATGCTTATTGTTACAGTCAAATGGTTCCACAAGACTTGTTATAAAAAAATAGTCGTCCTCAGGGAGCCTGGGTGGCTTTCGGTTCAGGTCATGATGTCTCAGTTTGTGGGTTCGAGCTCCACACTTTGAGTGTGGAGCCTGCTTGGGATTCTTCTCTTTCCCTCTCTCTCTGCCCCTCCACTGATCACTCATACATGTTCTCTCCTTCTAGCTCAAAATAAATAAATAAACTTAAAAAAAAAAAAGTCATCCTTACCCGCTGTTTTTTTCCTACTCCCCAAAGGCAGTTACTTTAAAAATGTTTTTAACTGATGCTTTTGGTAATTTACTTAAATATCTCTAAATACTATAGTGATTCAGCTTTAGGTATTGCTTCAATCACAAAACACACATTTCTCATTCCTCTCCTCTCCCTGTGTAGTTATACCATAATTTTGCTTACATCAGTGAACAGTATTAATTTGATGACATAGACATTACTCTCAGTTGAGCTATGATGCGTGTTACAATTACTTTTCTGTTCTCTTTTCCCTGAAGTTAATAATGATCATGTTTTTATTTTGCTTAATTTTCTATGAATAATCTCAAATTCAACCCAAACTCCCTATAGTTGTGCTTATCTTATATAACTCACTTAGGTGTTGTATGTATGAAGACATATCTCCCAGAACTCTCTAATCTGCTTCAGTCTGGACTAGTCATTCTCAAGGCCTACTAATACCCTTCACCTCCCTCTGTGCAAGATCTTCAGTTTTCTGGATTTTATGTCTTCCTCTTATGGGGTTTACTTTGTAATTTTAGCAGAACACTTCCTCTGGTAAATTCACAAGGAAAGGTAAATTTTTTGAGACCTTGCCTGTCTAAAATGTTTTTATTCTACCCTCACAGATTATCGATAGTTTTTCTGGGTATAGAATCCTGGATAGAAAATTATTTCTTTCTTCAGAATGTTGAAGGCATTTGTGTATGTCAATATGATCCAATGTTGCTGTTGAGATGGGTAGGGATCTTTATTGGTGACTTTCATGCACAGGTCATAGGGTCTCTGAGAGATCACTAGGCTCCTTTGTGTTTGTCACTTTCACTCATTTGCATCTTTTTCTGTACCTGCCATTAACTGCTTATTTGCCGTAGGGCTTGGTCCATAAATGCCTTGTTTTTCTTCAACTTGACTTACAATGAAAATGTGACTGACAAGTGGACTTATTACTTTCGTAGCAATACGAATTTGAATGAAATAACAAGCATGCCCTGTAAAACTATTTGCTTGATAAATAGTATCTAGATACTCAAAAAATCTCACAGGAATTTTCTCTTTCCCTAATGCCTGCTAGTTTTCTATAAATAAAGTTTAATAATAAAATAATAAATAGCCAGTGGTAACTATTTCCAAAGAGAGTTTTTATTGAGAGTATATTAATAGTACTAAACTACTATTGGTTTGTAGCCTTATACATTGTCTCAAAATATGTAAATAGCAGATACCACAAAAAAGATGGTATTGAAGGAAAATTGGATAAAAAAAGGAAATGTCTATGTTCCTTCCTAACCCAAATCTCTTGAAATGACAAAAAAAAAGACTTTTAAGGGAATAAAAAAGGAATAAACTTATAATGTCACTGAAAGACAGGAGGGAAAAGTATTGAGGAATTTTTGGAGGAGAAACATCAGATGGAAATTTCAGCTATAATGGCAACTTTAAAAACTTTGAAAGGTTACTGTAATTTTATGCCTATAAGGCTGAAAATATAAATAATTTTTAAGAAACATATAAATTATCAAAATTTATAGAAGAAGAAATAGTAAGCCTTAATGGATTGGTCATTTTATTTTTTTTTTTTTTAATTTTTTTTTTCAACATTTATTTATTTTTGGGACAGAGAGAGACAGACCATGAACGGGGGAGGGGCAGAGAGAGAGGGAGACACAGAATCGGAAACAGGCTCCAGGCTCCGAGCCATCGGCCCAGAGCCTGACGCGGGGCTCGAACTCACCGACCGCGAGATCGTGACCTGGCTGAAGTCGGACGCTTAACCGACTGCGCCACCCAGGCGCCCCTGGATTGGTCATTTTAAACAAATATCCTCAGTAATCAATAATTCCCCTAACACTTTTATTTCTGACTTTTTTTTTTTTTTGAGAGATAAGGAGAGAAAGCAACAGCAGGGGAGTGGGGCAGAGGGGGAGAGAGAGAGAGAGAGAGAGAGAGAGAGACTCCTAAGCAGACTCCACACTCAGTGCAGGGCCCAACACAGAGCTCAATTCCACCACCCTGGGATCATGACATGAGCCAAAATCAAGAGTCCGATGCTCAACTGACTGAGCCACCCAGGCACCCCTTTTTCTGACTTTTTTGACTTGATATTATGTTTACAGATTTATCCATGTTGCATGTAAAACAGTAAATTGTTATTTTCATTGCCATGTAGTATTCATTTCATGAATATACCAAAAGTTCCTTGTCCATTTTTTTTACTGAGGGCCCTGGGGTTGTTTCCAGCTTGGGACTACTATAAATATCTCGGACTGAACATTTTTGTACTGATATCTGACATTTTAAAGTGCAAATGTATGCATTTCTGTTAGGTACCCAGTAGTGGGATTGCTAATTCCAGCACTGAAATTAGAGTATACACACGTTTAATTTTAGTAGCTTCTGCTTAACACTTTTCTAAAGGAATATACCAAATTATATTGTTACTAGCAGTGCATTTGAGTCCATTTGCTCCACATCTTTACCAGTGCTTGGTATTATCAGTTGTTACATTTTTAGTTATTGTAATGAATATATAGTGCTATCTTATCATGATTTTACTTTGCATTTATCTCATAACTAGTGATGTTGAGCACAATTTCATATGTCTATTGACCATTAGGATATCCTCTTTGGTGAAATGTCTGCTCAAAATCTTTGCCCATTTTTTTTGGGAGAGAAGGGTGAGTAATAATCTATCTTTTCTTCCTGATTTATAGGAGTTATTGTATATACATATATATCTGATACCTGAATATACCAGATACATGTATTACATATATTCTTATCTTCACTCTCATCTCTTGATAAAGAAAAGTTTCTGATTTCAATAAAGTCCCATTTATCAATTTTTTTTATGCTTAATGCTTTTGGTATCCCATGAAAGTTATCTTTGCATATTCCAATGTTACATTTCTATGTTATCTTCACATTTAAGTCCACAATTAACTTGAAATTGGTTTTACCAAATGGTACAAAATATAAATCTATATATATATTTTTCTGTATGGATATCCAACTGACACAGTGTCACTTATCAAAAAGAATATGCTTTTCCACTGCTTTACAGGAGTCATCTTTGTCATGAATCAAATGACATCACATGTGTTGGCCTATTTCTGATTTCTGGTTTTCTCCTTTGGTCTATTTGTCTCTCCTTGCACAATATCACACTGTCTTAATTATTGTAGCATTATATAAGTCCTAATATCTGGCACAGTAAGTCTCCAACTTTGTCCTTCTAAAATTTAGAAGCAACCTGTCAATCTATACACATACAAACACAAACATGCATACAAACACAAACATGCATGCACACACACATATGCACACACACAAACTCTGTGGGATTTTGACTGGAAATGCATTAAAATTATAAATAAATTTGGGTGAAGTTGACAACTTTTCACTACTGAGCCTTCCAATCCCTAAGTATGGTATATTACTCCATTATTTAAGATTTCTTTAATTTCTCTCCATAATGTTTTGTTGTTTTCAATGTAGAGACCTTATACACATTTTAATAGGTAACTATTTATAAATTGCATCATTATAAATAGAAATTTTATTTCTAGTTGTTTGTTTCTAGTGTATAAATATACAGTTGAATTTCATGTATTGACCTTGTGTCCAAAGACCCGGTTAAATTCACCTTTTAATTTTAATAGTTTATGGGTTTTCAATGTACTCAATCATATGGTCTACAAATTATGATGGTTTTATGTTTTTCTTCCCAGTTTTTATGACATTTCTTTGTTTTTTTTTTTTTGGCCTTATTTTATTGCCTAGAACCTCTAATACGATATCATATTACTGCTTTCAGGAGAAAAGCTTTTAATATTTCCCATTAAGAACAATGTTTGCTGTGAGTTTTTCCAAAAATATTTTTAATTTTAGATTAAATAAATCCCTTTCTATTTCTAGCTTTCTACAAGTCTATAAGGCACTAAACTTAATCAAATAATTATCCTGCATCTATTGAGATGATTGTATAATTTTTTCCCTTCATTCTGTTAAGGTAAAAAATTGCATTGATTGGTTTTTCTAATCTAAATAACCATGCATTCCTGGAATAAACTCAATTTGGTCATGATGGCTTATTCATTTTATATATAATACTCAATTCTGTTTGTAAATATCTCATATATAATTTTTGCAACTGTGCTAAGAAAAGTGACTAACCTGTAATATTCCTTTCTTGCTTTATTCTTATCAGGTTGTTATATCAAGGACTACCTCTGGAATCTTGGGCCCTTAAGTTTTTGCTTCTTTGGTTGTTCTTTAAGATCTTCGAATAGCTGCATGCTTTTTAAAAAAATGTTATTCAGCTTTTATAACTGTTCTCGGGGGACAGTTTGTCTGTTTTAAGCTGCTAATGGATAGCCACAAACAAAAGTTTTACCTTTTACAAATTGGATAAACAAACAAAGCTTCAAACAAATTTCTAACCTTTAGTTGACCTTTTGACCTGTTTCAGTTCCTGAAAAATTCTTTGGTTCCCAAAAGTATAGTTTTGACTTTACAGTGTCATTTAGTGCCCTCATCTGTTAAAACAGAATTGTAGGAAAATAAATGAAATTTAATTACAATCATAATATTTTGTCTCCATCAAGAAGGAAAAAAATAACATTAGTTGGGAAATGGTAATGTGGCTGTCTGTGATATTTTTCAAATATTAATCATTACAGTAAGGGGCACTACAACACCCTCAATGATGGAACTCAAAAATTTCTATGAATAAAAAAGAAGGAAGGCTTCACTATTCATATTCTATAACAGCTATTAACGAGAAAAGACATTATCTTGGCAGCTACATGAACAAATTATATCCTTTAATTTTAAATGGATGTTGAGTAAATTTCTTGGATCCATCCTATAGTAGTAAAATATATGGTAAGATCAGTCTGCAACAGATGTAAACATTTAAAAAGGGGAGGGTGAGAGGAGAGTGGAGAACTTAAGATAACTCTACCATTTGCTGCATTCCTATTATGTGCTAGGTCTTTTGCTTTCCTTTCACGTTGCTGCAATTATCTCACTTAATCCCTGCAAACATAATGACCGATTTTTATCCCTAATTTATCAAAAAGGAAATTGAAGCTCAGTTAGAATGAATAACTTTCCAAAAATTGCAGAGATAGTAAGTGGGATTCAAATCTAGATCTGTTTGAGTCTGGTCCCATAGTCTTTCTACTAAAACCGGCTGAGATTAAACAGGAGAGAAACCAGGTTTTCTTATCAGTAAAGACTAGATTCTCTATTAGTAATCCCTGCAAATGGTACTGGGAAGGAAGAGTTTAGTTACATGTTTATAGTTTGTTGGGTGAGGATTTTATTTTGGGTGTGTACTTCCTTTGTCTCTGGAGTTCTTGGTATATTCTCAAATAAAAACATTTCCTGTTTATTACTGACTGGGCTGACATCCAATAATCAGGCAATATAAACAAATCCTAACGTTTTTCTATCCTATGTGGAGTTGCATCCTGTGTATCTGTGGGTGACTGGGTCAGTGGTCTAGGAAATTGTGCCAACTGAGTAAAGGTCATGGGTTATATATACATTCCCTAAATGTGTTTTACAGAACATGCCAATTCCACATGATGTTGTCAGATACAATTCAGGAAAAAAAGCATCTAGGAATGATTCATGGCCAAATACGTTTAATAAACTTTGGATTAAACCAAGGTAAATAAATTTATTTCAGGCTTTTCTAAACCTTAAAGTATTAATATATGTGGTGCATGTAATCTTTGAGGGGAGGTATAGTACAAGTGTTTTCAAAATTTACTTGGCTCCAGAATGCTTTATATGGGGAGCATCTTCTAGAACAGGTGTTATGTAGACCATATTTTGGGGGAAGGCTGAGTTAAATGTTTTACACCCCAATTAGTTTTTTTTAACGTTTATTTATTTTTGAGAGACAGAGAGAGACAGAACATGAGCAGGGGAGGGGCAGAGAGAGAGGGAGACACAGAATCTGAAGCAGGCTCCAGGCTCTTAACAGTCAGCACAGAGCCTGACGTGGGGCTGGAACTCATGAACCACGAGATCATGACCTGAGCTGAAGTCGGACACTTAACCGACTGAGCCATCCAGGTGCCCCAATGCCAATTATTTTTATAGCACATAATGCATTGTTGGTCACAGGAGGAATGATATAAAACTGTAAACGTAGCAGTCCATAGTCTGAACATCCTACTGAGTGGTATAGATACCATCACAAAAGTGTTGGTACAGAGCCTGAGTGACCTGTTGAAGGGACATCATAGAGAGGAGTCCTGCATGGGAAAGAAGTCAAATAAGATGGCCTTTAACTATTTCTGCATTCTGAGGTTCTTTGTTTCCATGAAAATCATAATCTTCTTAGAAAAACAAATAAAAAGTCACATCTACAATTATGTATGAAGTTCATTCTCAACAGCCATAACAAAGAGACCCACAACACAATGCTTTAAATAAAGTAGAAGTTTATTTCTTTTATAAAGTCCCAAGATGAGTACTCCAGGTAGGCTGGTTGGCTTGACTTCAGAAGATGCCTCAGGGTCCCAGGTTCCTTCCATCTCACTCCTCTGCTCCCCTGGGACATTAGCCTCTTCTATGTGGCTGCAGCTGTCTCCCTGGTCTGCAAGCTTTCCACTTCACAAGAAAAGCAAATCCTGGGCAAGCAATACCCTTTCAGTTAGGTTAGGCTGATGTTATCTACATCAATTTGCTCACACTTCACTGAAGACAGTCTAATCACATGGCCACACCTAGCTGCAAAGTTGGCTGGGAAGTCCAATCTCTAAGTAAGCAGTTTTGTGCCTAAGAGGAAGGGAAGAAGAGATTTGGGAAAGACAAGTAAGGCTCTGCCACACTATAGTTGAGATAAACACCAGTTGGTAATCACTGCTTAGGCATTAATACCATTTACTAAGGAACAGCCAGTTCAGACTGACCCAATCCTTCCAAGAAAAATATTGAGTTCCCGTCAATGTGATACTCAAGTACTCCAATTTATGAAGCAAAGAATTTCTCAGAAGAGTTCTGATTATCTGTCAGGGCTAGAGGATCAGTGCAGCAAGTCTGAAGGAGTTTTAAGGGTCAGTAAACAATTCATCATCAATTTCCTTGCAGTCTCATTCCTCATTGTCCTTTCGGTTCCTTAGCTGATTTTTTAAAAATGGCTCAAGAGGGGAGAAAAACTGACAAATCTCCTAGATTTTCTAGACTTTACACAGCCTCAGCAATGTACAACACTATAGGGGCAAGCCCATAGGGTATAGTAAATAATAATAATAATAACCCCCAGATCAGAAAACAATTGTATAGTAACTATTTTTAATTTTCTGTATTTATACTGTTTTGTCATCTTAAAAAAAAAAAAAATAAGCACCTTTCTGGCTGGGGAGAGATTGTCCTTCCCCGGGCTAGCCAATTCTTAGGAAAAACAAAAACAAAAACAAAAACAAAAACCCAGCCAGGAACTACCTTTGATATACAAACTAACCAATCCAGAGTCTTACTTCCTCTATCTAGGCAATATGCCCCATTGGGCAATATTCCTCTGCCTTAGTCATCCCAAAGCCAGGTGTCAGACAATTAGAGACCACCCTTACAGCCTGCAGAAATTATCCAAAATAGCCAATCCTAAACTCTTTACCTAGCCCTGTCTTGCTTTTCCATGGGAAACTCCAATAAAGGCTAAACCTTCCCCTCAGTCCTGTCTTTTTCTGTCTAACCACCCTGGTGACTTTCCCATGTGTGGAAATGCCATGCTGTATGGCATGATGCTGTGAGTACAATAAACTATTGTTTTCTGAGCCTCTCCTCTGTCTCCTCTTGTGGCCACATTTGACTGACCATCTCATAAAAGAATACAAAACACCAGTCAACAGCAGGTTTTACAGCCAACCAGAGAGCTCCAAAAGTGGATCTACTGGCCCACCTACCTTGTATTTCACTTCATCCTTCCTCCCCCATGGATGCTGCCGCACGTCCTAGGTATTTGAGATTCTCCCCTTCCCTTACAGCTACTCCCATGCAATAGCAACACTTCCCTTTGCAAAACCACGGTCACTATCAAGTCTGCAGAATAACAGGAGTCCATATGGAACATCTCAGGGGACAAAATGCCCGAAATTACTTCTCTGACCATCTGCATCAGAAATCACACCATCTTAGATTCACTGGGGATTTGAAAATTTCAGAGGTCTTCAAGAGATTCCTGTTAAAGAAAAGATATCTCTGGGAGAGAAAAAAATACCACAAGCTAACTGTCCTCAAACCAGGGCATTGGGACCATCGGAGAGTTTTTCAAAACTACAAATACTTAGGTCCCTCTTTCACTCTACTACGTCAGAAACTCTGGAATGGGACCTGGGCTTTTTCATTTTATTTTCAACTTTCCAGATGATTCTATATTCAGTTTTTGGAACCAGAAACTTATGTCATCCTCAGCTAATAAGGTAGAGATTCATCAACAACTGAGCATTGTTTTGAGGGATAATAATTTGGTAGAGGGAAAAGGAAAGAGTGGGAATGGGAGGCCTAGAAATTCCACGGAAAGGGTCGAGAACATGCATGCTTCCTTCTCAATCTCTTTTTTTAAACTTGACTGAAAAATGGCCATTTGTCAAACAATAAACTTCATTAGCTTTTTCAGTTCTGAAATTCTCACATCTTATGGAAATGTCTGATTCCATTCTCTTTCTAATTGCCAGGAAATATTATGTCACATTTCATTTTTAACTTCTCCTAATTGATAAGATCAATAGAACATGGGTATTAGGGTTTGAATAATCTTCCAAACCTGGGAGGGATCCTGAAAAGGCCTTTTCCCTGATTCCAGTCAGATCTACAGGACTTATGGGAGAAGTGTTGGTTCCCAGGTAGCCAATCCATTGCCTGAAAAGAAAAGGCAATCCAGAGTACTTGAGAGTGTCCTTTGTACACAGCAGACCTTCAGATTGGGGGCCTTTTCCTTATGTCTAACTTCATCTTTTCTGCTTTATATTCAAGTCTATTTTCTCTGGTTTTCTGCCTTCTGGAGAAATGGAGAACAGCTGGTTGGGGACCTCCTAATCCCTGAAGGCCAAAGAATTCCCCCATTAACATTCTTTTTTCAGACTAAATAACTCTGATTTCCAGAGCCTTTCTTATGGTCTCATTTCCCATTCTTTTATTTTCATAGCTCTCTTTTGGATGTAGTTTCTTATAACAAGAAATGAATTGAAGCCAAATATAACCAAAGAGTTCTTTCCTGTCTTTTCTAAGACATTCTCCAATTAATACGGTTGTCTTAATTTTTAAAAAATGATTTTGCTGGCTATTGCTAATTTAGAGCCAATTTGTGGTCCACATGTTCTTGGGTTATTGGAGAAGGCTACTTGGTAGAGATAAAATAGCTCCAGGCTAGAAATCCAAACACATGGGTTCTAGAGCCAATTTTGTCACAATTAAACTATATATCTTCTTGTTTACTTTTTAAAATGTATTTGGGTCTGTTTATTTAATCTACAAAGCAAATCAGATGGACTAGTTGACCTTTTTTAATTCACTCCCACTGTAAATTCTTATTCCTGCTTTCTTTTATTTAGATTCATTTCTGACTTCTCAATGACCAAATAATCTGAACTCCCACGGCACTTTGTTTGTACATTTCTTATAGCTGTATCATTCTCTGCCTAGAACATAATCTTTTATGTCATGTAATGCATGCAACAGCTTTCCTGCCAGACTAAAAAACCCCTTAAAGGCAGGACCCAAATAACTCTATGACGGGCTTTAGCACAGTGTTGTACCAATAAACATTTGTTTGATGAGTCTATGCATAAATATTTAATGTTCTTCTGTCAAGTCAAAAGTAACAGTTTTTGGAGTGGGGAAACTGTGCTGGCAAATTTGTCCTCTATGCCCTGGTAGCTAGCTCTATTTCTGCCTTCAACGTGGTGAGATGCCTCTGCTCTTTGGTACTGGCCTCTTGCAGATAGTCTATTGCGTGTAGATATGTCAAAGACAGGACAGATAACTGTGGATAAACAAGGTTGTTTTCCCCAAAAGAAACTCAGGGACTTTAAAAGATTTGCAGAACAAAAAGAACAAAGAATCCAGACTGCAGGTTAGAAAGAAGAAAGGACTAGAAAAGCATAGAAGACTTTGAGTTGAAAAAGAAGTATCTGAAGTAGGAGAACAGATTTCCTGAGTGGCCCCAAACCAAGAGATTAAGCTCTGCCCAGAAGGTTGGAAACAGAAGTGCAATATTTGGGCTCAGGGAAATTGGTGAGAATAGTCTCAAACACTGGACCCTTATCAGCTCTGGCCACCTGTGATTTCCTAATTTGTAAATACTTTGAACTTCTATTGACTCACCTGCTAGAGAGAGCCCATGTTACCTCAGGCCAGAGACCCAAAAGGCATGGAGTGTTGCCATGGTGACAGTGTAACATGAAAAGTGACACAAAGTGAAGTTGGAGGTCATTGTGAGAGATTGAAGGTTTTCTAGGATGAAAGCACAACAGAAAGACCCCAAGCTCAGGGGAACATGATCTGACTGCTGGTTCTACCTCCAATCCAGAAGGCCAGCTTTAGGCATTCCTAATCTACTATCAACCATCCTAAATTCTCTTTTCTTAGAAAGAAGTCAGCAGGCTTATTAAAAGACAGTTTGAAGTTGATTTTTATCTTCCTTAGGTCTTTGACTAAGTGGAATAGAATTTGATGTGGGCCAAGCCACCAGAATTTAAGAGAGACACCATAGACATTTCATGTTCATGCCGAGATTGCTCCCTAGTACCTTCCATGACCCAGGGATTCAGGAGTGACCTGGCCAATCCAGTACAATTCTGTGTATAGAAAGAGGATATGTTCTGAGCATCAGAGTCACATTCCACTCCCCATCCCCCTTGCTTTTAACTTATATTGGAACAATTTGATGCCATTCCTGGATAAGCTGGAGGCCAAGGATTTGAGAATAGAACAAGAAGCATCCTCTTATCTGAAGATGATATGACTTTATTATTACAGCCTAAAAAGTGGCCTTCCAAGAAAATTGTCCTTGGGATCTGGTTACTTGCAGACAGAATGGTCACAAATTAACTAGTCTAAGATTAGGGCACCATTCCTGGCAACTATCTCCCAACTTCTTCCAGGCTTATGGTTAGGTAAGGAGTCAGTGAAGCATCTTTCTGTTAGTGTGGTCTCTGGGGTTGCTCCACTAGGGTTTGAAGCTTTGTTCCACCTCTTAGTAGTTGGATGACATTTATTTAACAGCCCTCAGCCTCAGTTTGTTCATCTGTAAAAATGGGATATAGTAATAATGATAATAATAATATGTATCTCATAAGGTCGCTGTGAGGATTGAATGTATTTACATGTAAAATGCTTAAAACAGTACTCAAAAAATATTAACTATTTATATATGGCTACAAATCCCCTTTACCAGATGATGTCATCCATTACCAATATGCAGTTGTTAATCTTTCAAAAAAATCCAAAAAGTTCAATTACTCGAAGCTAACCATTCTGTAGGTATTATTACTGTGTAGTTTTTGTTTGAGTTTTTGGTTGTTGTTGTTTAATGGTCCAGATGAGCACTTGGTTATGTCCACTTTCCAGTGCTCCTGGGCTGGAATTATTGTGGTGGTGCTCAGTGGTGTAAAACTTGGGAATTTCTCTCATGCATTTGTCTGTAAGTTAGTGAGTCATCCAAGAATAACTTCCTGAGGACACTCTTAGCCCTGCCCTCCGTTGGCTCAACTCAGAGGGACAGCGGGGTGGCTTCCATTTATGCATGGTTCTTGCCTGCTTCCTAAATTTTTATTATAGTATATCAATTCTTCTCCCAAACTGACTGATTTCTAAAACATATGTTTTTTTGTATTAAACTTGTAACATTGGAGAGCTGCATTCCAGATATTTGTCAGAGTGTATAATTTCTAGCATATTGCTGCAAGTTATAAAGATATCAAAAGCCTTGTTGAGAAAAATAATATTCATAGAGGATTGTGTGTCTTTCCATACTCTTAGGACAATGGTTTCCCAGATTTTTATATGTCACAGACCAGTTTAAAAAAATCTTATAATGGTTTGGGGCACCTGGGTCGCTCAGTCAGTCGGGCGTCTGACTTTGGCTTGGGTCATGGTCTCGCGGCTTGTGGGTTCCAGCCCCGCATCGGGTTCTGTGCTGACAGCTAGTAGCCTGGAGCCTGCTTCGGATTCTGTCTCCCTCTCTCTGCCCCTTCTCTGCTCAAACTCTCTCTCTCTCTCTCTCTCTCAAAAAATAAATAAACATTAAAAAAATTTTTTTTAAATCTTATAATGGTTATGGACATAGATTGCTAACTTCTTTTACCAAGTAAGGGTGTAACAAAAGGATAGTTTCTTAAATTGACATTTTATGGTAATTTAGTACTATGGAAAATTCACTACTCACTGCACTGTTTTTAATTTTCATCATGAGCCCATGGAAATTTCATCACTGACTGCCAGACTGGTACCTGAGAACAACTAGATAATTTATAACTTATCCCTAGATGAAACCAGATCACCAGTGACTTCACACCTGGGATGCATCATTGTGGTTATCAGCATAAGTGCCTCTATTGAATTGCGCTTTAATGTAATGTCCTTGGCTAAATAAAAAGTATTATTAAAAGGGTTCCTTTGAAGCTTTTCACTTCATTTAGTCCAAAGATGTTGCAAAGACATTATTGTTTACATTATTCAGTGAACTCTTTTAAAAGACCTACTGAAGAAATCTCACTCTAGTCTCAATGACGGAAGTACTTGGACTTATCTAAGCAATGGATTGTGTTTTTTTAAATCTTCTATATTATTTGACTTATTTTACTCTGCTTTATACATCCTGCTAAAATATTTTAATTCAAATGCATGGCTCACCTCTATAAGCACACAGAATTTCAAGAAATGTAATTTGCATATTCATCTTGTCCCTGGATCCATCTATTCTCTTACCATCATTTTCCTTTTGCCATATTTTTTTTACCCCTTTGACATTGCTGTACTATATATTTGTGTGTAAGCCATCCTAAATCCACCCAGAAGGGATATGCTTACGTACATAAATTAGTCAATGGAGACCCACCTATGACCTAGATAGAGCTTCATGAGGATCCCTAGCTGCTCAGGGGGGCTCCAAAACGCATCCAGAACTTGTCTGCACAGATTTCTCAGGGCTGACCGGACAGAAAGTCTGCACATGCAGCCCATTAAAATACTAATAGCTGACACTGGCCTGATTGTTGTCCTGCTCTGTATTTTAACAGGAAGTAGCAAAGACTTACCTTATGTGAGTGACATGGGAATTTTAAGTGCTGTAGAAAAGCAGGGAGATGCTTGCGAAAGAAGGAACCTTACTTTAGTGCTTGTCCAACTGCAGAACCCAGTGTATTAGGGGGTTATACAATTAGTGTTATGACTGACATTTTTATATAAAAAATTTTCAAGTTTTATGGTGACTTAGTTTTACAGAAAATAAATAGAACCAATAGTGTGTGTGTGTGTGTGTGTGTGTGTGTGTGCAAACACACACACATATAGGTGTGGGAAGAGAAAGAGAGATTTTGTTTTCTTTTGGCATTTCTGGATGTGACATTTATTTTTTTAATATAATTTATTGTCAAATTGGCTAACATACAGTGTGTAATGTGTGCTCTTGGTTTTTGGGGTAGATTCTTGTGGTTCAGCGGTTACATACAACACCCAGTGCTCATCCCAACAAGTGCCCTCCTCAGTGCCCATCACCCATTTTCCCCTCTCCCCCACTTCCTTATCCACCCTCAATTTGTTCTCTGTATTTAAGAGTCTCTCATAGTTTGCCTCCCTCCCGAGAGAGATATTTATTTTAAGGAATTGGCTCACATGATTGTGGAGAATGTTAAGTCCAAAATTTGCAGGAAGATGGGCAGGCTGGAGACCCAGGGAAGAGTTGATGTTGCAGTTTGAGTCCAAAGGCAGACCGCCAGCAGAATTTCCTTTTCCTGGTGGAAAGTCATTCTTCATTCTATTAAGGTCTTCAGCTGATTGGATGAAGCCCACTCAATGGGGAAGGCAGTCTGCTTTACTCAAAGTCCACCAACTTAAATATTAACCTCATCCAAAAAACATCCTCACTGGAACATCTAGAATAATGTTTGACCAACTCTCTGGGCACTGTGGCCCCATCAAACTGACACATAAAATTAACTATTGCATGCACCTTAGTTCAGACTCACAGATCCAAAAGAAAATAATGGGTTTTGCCTATACTACTCAAGTTATTGCAGCTGTTAATACCAGATTCTAAGTGAGCCATGCCAGTGATATGTTGGAGCCACCTGCTACTGGCTCATGACCACTGATTGTGTCCGTGTATTCCCAAGTCAGAGTTTAGTGACATCACATTTGTAGCCTGAAGTCAGCCATGGGGAGTGTTTACACCACAGAGATACTATAAACTAAGGGAGTCCCCCCAAATTGCTGGCTTACTATCATGCCACTGGATGTGGCAGCTTTTTAACAGTGTGTTAAGAAGGCTGTAATGTGGTTTAGCAGGCATCGCATCAAGTCCAAACATGGAATATTTCTGACTTTAATAACAAAAATAAAGAAATAGTTCCAAAACACACATTGGTTTCTCTTAGTCACACTTTCAAATTGACAGAACAGTAACCAGTACTGTCAATTGATAGTAGCTCATAATGCTGACTTTCCAATGCTTAAATAAATTGATTCATATGAAGTAAGCATGTGTAACATTTGTTTTGCTAAAAAAAGAATTGTTAAATTACTATAGGAACGTTATTGGCAAGATCCACTCTAAGGGGAACTGTATAGGACATGTGATCAGTTTCTTAAACAAATATATTACAGAGAGAGAGAGAACCCAAAGAGTAGAGTAGAGCTTCTCAAACTTCAGTGTATATCAGAATCACCCAGAAGGCAGTTTGTGGAGACCCACCCCCAGGGTTTCTGATTCAAGGAGCCTTGGCTAATGCCAGAGAATTTGCATTTCTAAGAAGATCCCAGGTGATATTGATGTTTCTGGTCTGGGGACCATACTTTGAGAACCACTAGATTAGGGACTTATGAGACAAATTTACAAACTGCAATATATAGACCTTATCTGAATCCTAAACCAACTGTGAAAAAACTTAGATGATGAAAAACATTTGACTGCTGAGTATCTGCTGATATTACGGTATTAATTATCGTTTTCTTTTTTTTATTTTATTTTTTATTTTTTTTAAATTTACATCCAAATTAGTTAGCATATAGTGCAACAATGATTTCAGGAGTGGACTCCTTAGTCCCCCTTACCCATTTAGCCCATCCCCCCTCCCACAACCTCTTCAGTAACCCTCTGTTTGTTCTCCATATTTATGAGTCTCTTCTGTTTTGTCCCCCTCCTTGTTTTTATATTATTTTTGTTTCCCTTCCCTTATGTTCCTCTGTTTTGTCTCTTAAAGTCCTCACATGAGTGAAGTCATATGATTTTTGTCTTTCTATGACTGACTAATTTCATTTAGCATAATACCCTCCAGTTCCATTCACGCAGTTGCAAATGGCATGATTTCATTCTTTTTGATTGTAGAGTAATACTCCATTGTATATATATACCACATCTTCTTTATCCATTCATCCATCGATGGACATTTGGACTCTTTCCATACTTTGGCTATTGTTAATAGTGCTGCTATAAACACGGGGGTGCATGTGTCCCTTCGAAACAGCACACTTGTATCCCTTGGATAAATGCCTAGTAGTGCAATTGCTCGGTCATAGGGTAGTTCTATTTTTTTTTTTTTTTTTTGAGGAAACTCCATACTGTTTCCCAGAGTGACTGCACCAGCTTGCATTCCCATATCATTTTCTTTCTTTTTTTGAGATATGATCGTATATTCTGGTTGTATTTTTATTAAAAGGTATTTACATTTCTGGGGAGCCTGGGTGGCTCAGTCAGTTGGGCATCCAACTCTTCATTTTGACTCAGGTCATGATTTCACAGTTCATGAGCTTAAGCCCTATTTCGGGCTCTGTGCTGACAGTGCAGAGCCCCGTTGGGATTCTCCCTCTCCCTCTCTCTCTGCCCCTCCCTGCTCGTGCTCTCTCTCTCAAAAATAAATAATTTTTTTTTAAAAAAATATTCAATTTCAGAGATATATAGTACAACATTACAAATGATAGGACATGATGTCAGTGATTTATTGCAAAATAATCTATGGGGGGTGGTGAGTAGTGGGGATACTGCAGAGGAAACAAGATTGGCTGGAGTGATCATTGTTAAATATAGGTGATGGGTACATGGGGCCTTATCATGTTGATCTCCCTGCTTTTATGTATTCCATAATAGAAAATTTTAAAAACAAAGAACTGGACTCAAATCCTTTTAAATGTCCCTTTCACATCTGTAAAAACAGGTCATCTTTTAAAATCATTTCTCATGATAAAAAGACAGGCAGGGGTGTCATTCATAAAAAGGGCAAAGCTGTCACTAATTACTTTTTAACCAGAAAAGACTAAATTCACTCGAATCCCATTATAATTCAGAGTCAAGGATAAAGAATGGTTACAGCACTTTCATCCACTGGGATGCATGTGGGGGCATCATATGATGCCCAATACAGACTTCACACTTTCCTTGCTCACCTCCTTTCTTTGCTTCACAGCAAACCTGACCCACTCCATGATAACACCCAGAAGCCAGATAGAGCCAGGAGGTTGCTTCCCACCAATTTTCAAAGACTAGAAGAGAGAAGGACCCAAATTTTGATGCTTTCTCCTGCTATGAGGTCACAGCTGGGATTTGGTCAGTTACAGTACCTACCAATTTTATTACAAGTAGTCAGAAAAAAAAGGAATTAAGAGATGCTATGAGAAGAAATTCTACCTAAATAGACAGTGGCTTTTCTTTGCGTGTGTTTCTTCTTTTCCCAGAGGTAACCACTGATCACTGCATTTTAGAACTGGAAGATACCCTTAGGATCTCTGCAATCTATCCTCTTTGTTTAATAAATGGGACACTGATAGTTAAGTCATATAAATTAGAGTGAAAAAAACTAGCAATTAGCAGACACCTACGTGCATGTAAAGAGCTCTTTGGTTAAATGAAAGTAAAGAAAGAAGGAATATTGGACTCATAGAATAGCTGTGTTTCAGCAAAGCATCCCTAGAGTGAAAATTTTAAATGAAATCTTATGTACCTGTTGATTTTTTTTATAAAATTCAAAATAGAGTTGGAAGTGTAGTCCATCGAGAACGAGCAGAAGATGGGCAGAAGGAGTGGGAGAGAGAGAATTTTAAGCTCAGTGTGGAGCCTGACTTGGAACTTGATCTTACGACCCTGAGATCATGACCTGTGCCGAAATCAAGAGTTGGATGCTTAACTGACTGAGCCGCCCAGGTGCCCAAACACATTTGATAATTTAAGCATTTAAAGAGGGAGTGTTGCTGCTACTGGATACAGTGCTGAAAACAATGGCACTCATGACACTCTTCAGCCAACAACATCACCAATATCTTGGAGCACTGTGCATTAGAGGCTTTAAATGCACCATTCCTCATGCCACCCTTTGTCCCCATGCCAGCTCTGTAAGGTCAATCCTACTATGCTCACAGTCCAGATGTTAGTAAGAGGACTTAATAAGTTGCCCAAGCTCATCGAGGGTGGTGCTCCTAAGTTCCCCTTCCCAACCCTCGTTGCCAGTCCCTTTCCTAAGACCACTGTTCTTAGGAAAGTTCTACAGGTTGTGACTGCAGAGGAGCCCCAAGCTGGAGGTGGGGCTGGTGACAGGAAGTGAAGAAGAAAATACAGCCTGTCTGACAGAGGCACACTTTTTAAATCCACACAAAGGCACTTCCATAGGGGTAATCTTTGCCCACGTCCTTCTCCAGCCACCTCCCACGTTTTGGGACGCCTTACTCCAAACAGCCAAAGTTCCTGGAATTTCTTCCTTGTGTCTAACAGAACCAGAACTGTCATGGTGCATTTTGTCCATTAGAGTTGCCGCATAAATGACATGAGCAGTTGTCACCTGGGCTGGGCTGGGAATGTGAATTAAATGCAAGCGGGCATGAGGTAAGTTTACGGGGTGATGGAGTGTTCTAAACCTGGATTGTGGTGATGGGTGCACTATACATTTAATAAAAATAATCAAGCTGTTCGTTTGTGGCGAGTGAATTTTATGTATGTAAATTGTACTTCAATAATGCTGATTTTTTTCAAATGTCATGATCTGATTGGAAATTCCTTAGGTTTTAAAAAGCTGCTCTATAAAGTCACTCAATAAAGATTTTAAAAATGCCCAAGAATGAGTAATAGCTTGCTACAATTAGATCATTACATGGGATCTAGAAATTTAAAGATCGGGGCAGGCTTTGTGGGCCTAGGAGACCTGCACTGTCACAGAGTCCTGCCCTCAGATGGACACTGCCCCAGCTTTAATGATACATATGCACCTGCCGTCTATCTTGAAACTTTGAATGATTTCATCTTCGAACTTGTGTTTTGTAAATGGTGGGGATAACGTGGCATGTGTGCAAGCCAAGAAGATACATGCAACATGTGTGTCCGGCCGGAGTTCCTTACCACCCCGACAGCATATAGCAGGTAGCATTCCTGACATCGCAGGAGCACAGAACTCCAGAGCATGGGAGTTCATCGTGGCTCTGAGGGAGAAAGAGGCAAGCATGTTACTTCTACAATGAATAGGTGGACGGGAGGGAAGTGACAGCCCCCAAGAGGCGTGATTGAAACAGAATTTGCTTCCAATGCAGAAACATGGCAATAGCATTCTAAGAAGTGGGAACAATCAAGAAACCCTGTCCTAAGCTCTCTCACCTGAGTTAGTTCCTTCCCTGTTTAGCCTAGCACTTCTGCTGGAGAGAGGGAAAGAGAGCAATCCCAAGTTTCTCTTCCTTGCAGTCCGTTCTTACTCATCAGTAAACTGAAGGTAAAGAGTGTTGACAGAATGTACACAGATCAGCAAGCAAGATGAAAACGGTGGAGTTAGTTGTGTGCGGTGTTTCCACTGTTCTAATGAAATACATAAAATACATAATGCATTTAAGAGCTGCAACATACTAATTGTGTATCAGTGATTCCACACAAGGTAAACACTCATACATTTGCACTTAGAGCTGACATCGCAAAACATAAAGATGAATGGTAAAATTCATGCAAATAATTTCACCTTTTAATCATTCTTTACTCAGAATGGCATTCAATTCAACGGCAAATTAAAAAACACCATGACAAGCTGAAGCACCGTGAGAGAAAGAAACACCTGTGATGTTATAGCACCTACAGCCCTTTTCTCCTGCTTTTTGAACAAGGGGTCCACATTTTCATCTTGCACTGGGCCTCACAAATTCTGAAGCCAGCCATATTAAATATAACTGTTCAACCTCCCCACTTTATGTGTGACAAAACGGAGGCAGGAAGACATTGTGTGACTGGCCCAAGGTCATAGTTAGAGCAGACCTGACTCCACAGCCCAGAGCCACAACTCTTAGGCCAGCATGCTTTCTATCATTCTTGCAGCTGTTGGGGAAAAAAAAAAGTTGGCTTAAGACGGGATTTCTATACAGTATTTC
Source organism: Prionailurus viverrinus (assembly GCF_022837055.1). Classification (NCBI taxonomy): domain Eukaryota; kingdom Metazoa; phylum Chordata; class Mammalia; order Carnivora; family Felidae; genus Prionailurus; species Prionailurus viverrinus. Next base: position 22,511,016 of record NC_062561.1, on the reverse strand, counting down.
AATCTAGCAAGTTCAAAGAATGACCAAATTAGACACATTTGCTTCAAATGGATCTCAGAGGCTTTGAAGATGACATTGTGGCATTTTGTTTAAAGCAAGTAAGCATATTTTCTGAGCCTTGAATTTCTCCCTGTCACTAAAGAGCTTAAATAGATTATAAGTACAGCATAGAGAGTATTCGTGGCAAACCATTAAGGCTAAATATCTATTTGTAAAGCCGGCTGGTTTCCAGTTAAAAGTTTTTTAAAAGAGAAGCATGCATATGCTGCCTTGAAATGTGGACAGAGGAGGGCCTCGGCCCTGTGCCCTCGAGTATTTAAAGGTGGGTGCCCATCGGGTATACAAGGATCAGATGACCACCCTGGACAGCAAGAGACAAAAGACCAAAGACCTGCTCCTCTTTTGAAGTGAGTCAGAGACAAAGAAGAAAACATGACCTGCCCTCTACTTTTTGAATTCAAAACAGTAATTATAGGAGGCAAGCTCTCAGCCATCTACAGACTAATCTGTATTTAGAAGTGCTAGATGTGATATGCAGAAATAAACAAAAACAAAACCTAAATCAATCTAGTTTGAGTTTAAAAGGATCTCCCTGGCTCAAGGTGTGGTGCTGATTAAAACTCTGTGTAGCCTTTAATGCTTCAAGTGCCATCTCCATATGGTTTGTTGGTTCCCATAGTCTAGTTTCCCTCCTTCCTCTTCCCCCTTACCCCTCTCAGTGTCATGGAACTCATTTTTTGGCTCCTACAAAGTGGCAGGTAAAGTAAACAGTGAGGGTCACAGTGTGGGTTGGAAGAGGGGAGTGACAATCATCATTATTATAGTTAATATTTACTGAGTGCTTACTATTTTCTGGGCACTGCACTAACAGCTCTTCGTTCATTATCTCAGTGAATCTACACACCAGTTCTATGAGGTAGGATTGTATAATTTTAAGATGAGGATTCAAAACCACAGAGAGATAGGTAACTTGCCCTCCAGGTCACAGCAAATCTGGAATCCGAAGCCAATCTGACATCAGTTAAGATACTGCGACGTCTGTGCTTTAATTTTTCCTTTTACCTCCGCCTCCTACCTTCTTATTCTTTTCCTCCAAGATGGCCATCACTATAGCATCCTGATGCTGAGATGTGGTACGTGCAGGTGGGCAAGTGTGGATAGTTATATCAGCAAAGCAATTCACCCAAGGCCACCACAGGCCAGGATCTTTGTGGGAATTAGAAAAAAAGCACCTTCTTCTGAGCTGACACAGAACCCGCTGAATTTACTCTTTCTCTGCTGGATATCCTCAGTCAGGGCACAACCTCCACAGCGCACATGGAGGCCCTGAGCTTGCCCCAGTTGTTCTGAATGATGGTCATTTGAATGTCCAGTCATTTTGAATGACAGCGACATGATTACACTTCATGTGATTACACGTGGACTCTCACATGTTCCAGGGAGGACAAACATATCCTTAAAAGGAAATATAAGGTTATGCAACAAATTAGTAGGCCTCTTTCTGCAGTCCTTTCTCTAAGCTCTAACTCCCAGGAGATTGTCTGAAGATTCAGGAGTTGGGTGCTGTTGAAAAGACTCATTAAACTCAGTAACACTTAATAGGCAGACATGCAGGGGAAAGATCCACCTGTCTTGTATACTAGAGCTCCTGAGTGAGTGCAGAACACAATCATTAGGGAAATAAATCAAATCAATAACAGTTTGTCTGAACACAATTCGAGCCAGTGGGTAAAGATAAGAACTAGGTCTGCTTTCAAAACAATGGCCTGATGATAATTTTGCTCCCATTTAACCACAAACTATTATGCATTCAACTTGTCTGCATCTCCACAGAGCCATTAATGTAGAAAACTGAGTCATTACCTTTGTTGTGGGAGAGGCCCTCATTACTGAGTCTCTAGAAATTACTGCAGGGAATCAAATCTTTTGTTTCACTGATAGGACAAAAAAAAAAGAACCTAGTCATTTGGTACGGTTCAAAATTCTAACATTTCCGGGCAGGTACAATACACATTTTTATTTCAAAAGCAGAATGTCAAGATTTATACATTAAATTATATTAGAATCTTGATTTTTCAAAAAATATTAAGCCCAGCTACGTTATCAAACCATGAAACTTTGGCTGAGCGTAAAATCGGTGCTCCATCCGTGGGCTTCAGAAAGTTTCTCGTCAGAATTATCTTTACAAAGCCAGCCCTTGTGGGGTTGAGTTTTAAGGGCCCAACTAATAACAATGGCTGCCATTTTGAATGACAGGAGCTTGGACGGTTAGCCTCAAAGCAGAAAAGACTCCAGTGAACTATCACAGTCTTGCTAGTCTTCGATAATGACATAAGAGAGCTATAATTTAGTTTGAGGTGTGTATGGGGAGAATCCGTGGCGGGCATCTGAGCCTCAGAGAATGCAAAGTCAGCCATGCTACTAATACTAAGTCACATCAGTGGCAGCCAATCCTCTGAAGTAGCAAGTTTCTTTGAGGAGATACTGTGCTAAGATTAGAGAGGGAAAAAAAAAGTTTGTAAGAAAAGGAAGCAAATGTCAAACAGATAGCAGATTTATTTTCAGGATTATGTAAAGCACAAAAATGAAAGGACTTCCACAGTGCAGTGTTGTCATGGTTACCTGATCTCTTATCAAAAAGAAGAATCAAGCAGAGAAGGGAAACCTAGAAGGGGCAGTAACCAGAGAGGCCTGCACTTCCACAAGCGCTTTTCATCCAATTGAGGTTGTTTATGAGGGTATAAAATAAGGGATGACATTTTGCTGTTCTAGATAATTTTTAAAGGATCTTATTTTGCTATGCAGAATAAGGTCTGCATTCTGCTACGCCTTCAGAAAGTGGAAACACGATCGTTAAAATATCATCGTTCACAAGGATTCCTAACTGAACTGGGCAAAACGTATCTTTAAAATTTCCTCTCAATGCACCACCCCCACAGAAAATCTTTTCCTAAACTGCAAAGTGAGTGTATAAGCTGAGTTGCGTTCTCAGGAAAGCTGCATTTTTGTTCTCCAAAATATTTTAGAGGATTTTGTGTGGAGGCTATCAGTTTAAAAAAGAAACTGGCAAATTCTTTTTAAAGATTAAAAAGAAAATCCCTTTGGTTTCTGCTTCATTAAGTTAGCAATGAATGCAAATAATATAAATAGCACAGAATGGAGGAAAAATGTTCCACCAGCTCCACCTTCCTCTATAAATGCCTAACCCTCATAAACCTTGGCTTGTCCTAGAAACACAGAGACTGCAGATTGCTTTCCAAATCACAGCCAGTCCTCGACACGCCTAACAGCAGCTTGCAAAGTGCCCTTACCTGCAATGACAGGTAGCTGGAATGTGCATAAGGCCACTTGCCTGAGGACACGTGGCTGAGAAGAACTAGAAATCCGACCTGTATTTATTCTATCTACTTGGTGAAGGCGGGGAAGGCGGTAAAAGTCAGTGTTTCTGTAACAGCTCAATCTTTGAACTACTCCCACATGTCATTTCTCCTAGTAGAAAGACACGAAGCCCAACTGACTAAACCTTGCACAAGGGGCACAGAAGCCTTGGGCTCACAGGTCACTTTGACTTCTCTGGGAAAGAAATGACAGGAATCAATAATCATCAAGGTCCTGTTGTGAGCTGGATATTTTTCCAGGTGCTTCACGTGTAATATGTTATAAAATGCAAACAGCATTCCTGTGGGATAATGTCCTCCTTTAAATGAAGACGCTAAGGCTCTGAGAAAATAAGGAACTTGCTCTACGTCACAGAGAGCTGACTTCTAAACTCACTTATTGCATCACCCAGCATCAGACAGGGCAAGGCACTGAGAGGTTCTCCCCCAGATTAGTTCTATGCCCTGTGAAATAGTTTGGAAATGTGTACAATTTATTTTGCACTTTAGCCACTTACGTATTGAAATACATACTGTTTTAAGTTGTATTATTTATATTTCTCTTTTATAATTTGTATTTCACATTTACTTTTTATTATGTGTACCGTTTTAGGTCACACCATCTGCAGATTCATTTCAGAATAGGAAAGAAGCATCTCAAAATACATGTGTTATATGAAGGGAGGCTTTGAGTCTGAGAAGCCTGAAAAGCACTGCACCAACTCCTTACACCCAGGTTAATGGAGAGTTGATTTTAATATTTCTCTAAAATTTGGGACACAGAAGCATTTCTCAAGTCTAAAGTGCAGTTATTATTATTGGAGTACAACTGTAAAGTTTCTTAAAATGAACTAAATATATTTCTAAACAGTTAGTAACAGGGGAAAAGAAAGGAAACTCCAAATTCATTTGTAAGGATAGGTTTCTTTTTCACTGGAAAGTCTATTGTTTTTACATTAACTAGTCACATCCCAAATCCAGTTAAGAAATGAGCAGAAGACATGAACAGGCATTTTTCCAAAGAAGACATGCAGATGGCTAACAGACCCATGAAAAGATGCTCAATGTCACTCATAATCAGGGAGATACAAATCAAAACCATAGTGAGATACCACCTCACACCTGCCAGAATGGTTTCAATTAACAACACAGGAAACAACAGATGTTGGCGAGGATGTGGAGAAAGGGGAACGCCCTTGCGCTGTTAGTGGGAATGCAAACTGGTGCAGCCACTCTGGAAAACAGTACAGAGTTTCCTCAAAAAGTTAAAAATAGAACTACCCTACTACCCAGCAATTGCACTACTAGATATTTACTAAAGGATACAAAAATACTGATTCAAAGGAGCACATGCACCCTGATGTTTGTAGCAGCATTATCAAGAATAGTCTAATTATGGAAAGGGCTCAAATGTCCATTGACTGATGAATGGATAAGGAAGATGTGGTATATAGGTAAATAATAAAATATTACTCAGCCATCAAAAAGAATGAAAGCTTGCCATGTGCAATGATGTGGTCGGAGCTAGAGTGTATTATGCTAAGTGAAATAAGTCAGAGAAAAACAATTACCATATGATTTCACTGATATGTGGAATTTAAGAAACAAAACAGGTGAACATAGGAGAAGGGGAAAAAAGAGAGAGAGGAAAGCAAACCGTAAGAGACTCTTAACTATAGAGAACAAACTGAAGGTTGCTGGAGGGGAAGTGGGGTGGGGAGATGGGCTAAAAGGGTGATGGGCATTAAGGAGAGCACGCGTTGTGATGAGCACTGGGTGTTATGTGTACGTGATGAATCATTAAATTTTACTCCTGAAACCAGTATTATCCTATGTGTTAACTAACTAGAATTTAAATAAAAACTGAAAACATTAAAAAATACAAAATTCTTATTTAGAGTCAGGTTCCAAGCCTAGGGGTGAGAGGTTGGACTGCTCAGGAGAGCGGCAGTTACAGTGCTGGTGCTGTGCATGAACGGAAAATAAGAGATGATTTCTGTGACTTATTTATTTTATAACTGAGAAGTTTGTACCTCTTAATCCCCTTTATCTATTTCACTCATCCTCCCCATCCCTTCTGGTAACCACCAATTTGTTCTCCACATTTAAGGGTCTGTTTTTTGTTTGTTTGTTCGTTCATTTGTTTGTTTTGTTTTCAGATTCCACATGTAAGTGAAACCATATGGTATTTGCCTTTCTCTTTCTGATTTATTTCAGTTAGCGGAATACCCTCCAGGTCCATCCATGTTGTGGCCCATGGCAAGATTTCATCCTTTTTTATGGTTGAGTAATAGTCTATTGTTTGAATATACCACCTCCTCTTTATCACAGAGGTGAAAAATACAGCATAGGGAATAGAGCCAATAATATTGTAATACCATTGTATTACTTATTGTGGTGGCCATTGAGCAATGCATGGAATTGTTGAATGACTGTGCTGTGCACCTGAAACTAATATAACACTGTGTGTCAATTACACTTCAGTAATAAAAGACAGAGGGAGTCAGAGATCCATAAGGCTTCATATTGACACTGGGAGAATGGAACAAGAGGTAACTTCTCATCCTTATTTCTAAGTTTCATGTGACTGAAGCCATGAGAAGGCGGTCCCGGGTTATTTTACTTGAAAAGTCTCTAGAATTCTAGCATACTCTCTGGAATACACTTTCACTTGGGCATTTCTCCAGGAAAATGCAGACTTTGGGCTCCCTTAAAGGAGTATGTATGTCCAATGAACTCCCCTATTTGATTTTGTGTGTGGTGCAGAGATACTGCCCCTGCCTCCCACTCTTGCAAAGAAGAGTGAAGAGAACACCAGAAATAATAAATTCTCTTCTGTTTTTCTCCTGTTATTTTGAATCTGATACCTTTCAACAAGTGCCCTTATTCAACATGTATACAATATAAAAAGAAACCACAGGATTTCTCTAGAACCAAATTGGCCCCTCAAAGTTTATTGCTTTTGATAAGAAACCATGTTTTAATGGGGGGAAGAAAGTTTATGGTAGGAAGCCGAGCTTTCAAATTTTATTCAGGCTGTATTTTTACTAAAAACAATATTGTTTTTCCTTTATAGAATACCAAAAGATTAAATTTCATATTTCAAATCCTATGAAGACTCCAAGATCCAAGTCCAACATTAAATGTGTGTTTGACCTCATATCCTCCTTACATTAATAATACAGTTATACATAAGTATGAAGGGACCAAAAACAGCTACATGGAGACACCCACCAGCATCAGGAATGCGGGGGACTTACAGCTACAAGCTGTAGAATCGACTCTAGTATTTTGAGTACATTTAAAGAAAAAAGAAGATTAGAAATAAAACATGGGCCATCATCAGTCACGCCAATATCGTTAGTCTTCAATGTGTCTCCATTTTATGCAATTCTAGATTTTAAATGAGTGTTCTGGGTTCTGTCCTTACAGAGTAAAATCTAAGTATTTAAAACTAAAATATAAAAGCTGTATAAATCTTTATACTTAGGAGTTTACAAAAGAAACTCCTCTTTTTCCATAAAAGAGGCAGTAATAAAATGTAGGCTATATTAAAAACCTTGACCTGCTGTATTTTAAGGGATTTCATTAGAATGACCACATTTTACTGTCAGTAGAAAAATCTTCTTAGGTCTACCAGGTAGAGTATAGATAAGAAAGTAGCAACCATAAGGTGATGCTCCAGTAATGCTACTGGAATCTGAGGAAGGTCTGTGTCACCTAAGTTATCTTATCTAAATGACCCTTACGAAGGCACCTCTCCTAAGAATTCTCTTCTCTGCAAGTGAGAGGTCTGAAGGTCAAAATCTATTTGACCTCAAAAACTGCTAGAGTGGATCCCAAAACAGGTCTACGAAAAAGTCCTTTACTATAGATCCCTATGGTGCATGAACAAAGCACAGGGAAAATTCTAGAACTTTGAAATCATATCCTCTGATTTTCTCCAGCCTGAACCCGGGAGCCTATCAGTATCTCTTGTTTTATTTTACCACCATTCCTTCTCGCATCCATATTATTCTTGTTTGTTACTCCTGTATTGGAACAAACTGAAATGTAAAGTGGTCAAAACAATCTAGCTTAAATAACAAAACAAACTATTCACTACAGTACCTGTTACACAGTAATCTACTGATTAATTAAGGAGGGGTTTAAAAATCCCTTGAACTTCATGAATTCACCACAACCATGAAAAACCATGTTTGTCTTTGCTTTCCTGCAAATGTTCCCTCTTTATTTTCTAGTTGCAAAAACTATGTAGATTCAAGAATATGAAGAGTGAGGTACAAAACAATGAAACCAAGTATCATATGTGTTTCATATATACTTACTTCTTATAGAGGGTTCATGTTATCCTTAGATAAAACTTAGAGCAAAATTAATATGACAAACAGCATTGTGACCATTACCCTTGCCCCAAGTACATCCAAGCTTCTCCGTGTTCATGCCCATTCCCCTAGGTATCCAGTCTCCTCCCTGGTCTTCTCTTATTCCATCCTTGACACCCCCCACCCTTGCACTTGTCCTTGATCAATTAATGTAATTGCCCACTTCTCCCCAGGTTAAGTGTGAAGGATGTAAGGCTGAGGAAAATCTGTGATTTGGAGCTTGTGATTATCACCAGGATTTTCATGTTGAAGAGGAAGAAAGGCACCCTCAGGGAAGAGAGTTTAGCAACACTGGCTCTGGATCCTTGGGATATGATGAGTATTGGGTCCAAGGGATGGAAGAGGACACAGGAGGACCAATCTTTGGAAGGACCAGAGTCTAGCATCACAAGCAAGCAAGCCAGTACTGCTACTATTACCATTACTGCTGATAGAATTTGTTTGATGCTTCAGAAATGATGTCTTTGAGAGTAAGGCGTATTTATTTCAGGTACAAGATGATTTCGAGGTCAAGAGAGGCCTCTGTGCTTCCTGGGTAAATATCCACCAATGTTCTTGATAGCACAGGCAATTCCTTGTTTAACATGAGGACAAAGTTTTCTTTCCCCCACCATAATTAGAGATAAAAGCCTTGAAAATGTAAATGTATAGGAAAGGGGACACACTGGTACTGATTTCCTTCAGTCAACGTGCAAACAATGGTATAAGGAGCTTTCTTGGCTCCCTACTCTGCCCTGCCTCTTAAAATAAGTATTTTGGTGGGCAGTTAAGCATCTGACTCTTGATCTCAGCTCAGGTCATGATCTCACTGTTGGTGAGATTGAGCATCAGGTTCTGTGCTGACAGCACAAAGCCTGCTTGGGATTTTCCCTCCCTCTCTTTCTGCCCCTCCCCTGCTTGCTCGCACGTGCTTTCTCTCTCTCCCTCAAAATAAGTAAATAAGCTTTAAAAAAAAAAGGAATTTAATATTTTTTGCATTTGTCCTTCCACATAGTCCCTTCTGAAACTCGATCCATCAATAACCCCTCTGCTCTCCAGTATTGTCAACCTCATTCATTCAATATCTTAAGTGTCAAGAACTGTCCTAGACACTGGGGATATCACGGTGGATAAAACAGACAAAAATCCTTACCCCAACAAGAGAGATACAGCACGGAATCAAAAGTGATGCATCAAGGACAAAATGCTGCAATTTTAAAGTTTTTTTTTTTTTTCAACGTTTATTTATTTTTGGGACAGAGAGAGACAGAGCATGAACGGGGGAGGGGCAGAGAGAAAGGGAGACGCAGAATCGGAACCAGGCTCCAGGCTCTGAGCCATCAGCCCAGAGCCTGACGCGGGGCTCGAACTCACGGACCGCGAGATCGTGACCTGGCTGAAGTCGGACGCTTAACCGACTGCGCCACCCAGGCGCCCCAGAATGCTGCAATTTTAAATAGAATGGTTGGGTGTCACCTGTAGAAGGTGGCACTGAAACAAAAACTTGAAAGAGACAAGGGGAAGAGCATTCCAGGCAGAAAAAGCAAGTGCAAAGGCCCTGAAGTGTGACGTGCCTGGAACAGCATGTGGGTGCTCAAGGTATATCAAGGAGCCAATGAAAGGAGATCAGTGAGGTCTTACAAGTCATGGCAACTGGGTTTTATTCTGAGTGAGCTGGGAGGCCACTAGGGGATTTTGACGAGAGGAGTGATGTGATCTGGATTACATCCAACATCCTGGCTGCTGTTCTGAGAATAGACTGAAGGACATAAGAGTAGAAGCAGAGAGTCCAGTTAGGAGGCTGATGTAACAAATCCAGGTGAAAGATGATGGTGGTCTGGCAGGCCCTAAGGAGTTAGCAGTGGAAGTGGTAGGAAGTGACCAGATCCTGGATATATTTTGAAGGTGGAGCCAACAGTACTTGCTAAGAAATCAGATGTAGAGTAAGAGAATAATAGAAGGATCAAGGATAATTCTGGAGTACTAGGCCTTGGAAACTGTTAGCACAGAGTTGTTACTTGCTGGGATGAGGAAGATTTTGGAAGGGTTAAGTACTGGGGTGGAATATCAGGAGCTTGTGTTTTTAACTTCATTTTATTTTATTTTTTATTTAAATTCAAGTTAGTTAACACACAATGTATTCTTGGTTTCAGTAGTAGAACCCAGTGGTTCATGTCTTACATAGGACACCCAGTGTTCATCCCCAAAAGTGCCCTCCTTAATGCCCATCACCCTTTTAACCCATCTCCCCACCAACCTCCCCTCCAGCACCCCTCAGTTTGTTCTCTGAATTTAAGAGTCTCTTATGGTTTGTTCCCTCTGCATTTTTATCTTATTTTTCCTTCCTTCCCCTAAGTTCCTCTGCTGTGTTTCTTAAATTCCACATATGAGGGAAATCATCTGATGTTTGTCTTTCTCTGACTGACTTTGTCGGCTTAGCATAATACCCTCTAGTTCCATCCACACCATTGCAAATGGGAAGATTTCATTCTTTCTCATCACCAGGTAGTATTCCATTGTACATGTATACCACATCTTCTTTATCCATTCATCAGTCAACGGGCATTTGGGCTCTTTGCATAATCTGGCTATTGTTGATAGTGCTGCTATAACATCAGGGTTCATGTGCCCCTTCAAATCAGCATTTTTGTATCCTTTGGATAAATATCTAGTGGTGCAATTGCTGGGTCATAGGGTAGTTCTATTTTTAATTTTTTAAGAAACTTCCATTCTGTTTTCCAGAGTGGCTGCTCCAGTTTGCATTCCCACCAACAGTGTAAACGGGTTCCCCTTTCCCCACATCCTCACCAACATCTGTTGTTTCCTGAGTTATTAACTTAAGCCACTCTGACAGGTGTGAAGCTTGGTTTTGAATGCTAACTAGACATCCAGGTGGAGATGTTGAATATGTAGTTGGATATACAGTCATACAGTCTGTAGTTCTGGGGAGAGGTCCAGGTCATAAGACTAGGGTGAAAATCACCATGGGTGCAAGGTATAACTAAAAAAAAAATAAGATAATTGATGCCTGGATGTCAAGTGAGGAGAGTATGTCAAGAGACAGGAGTGATCACATCTATCAAATGCTGCATTTAGGTCACAGAAAATGAAGACTGTTCGTTGACCATTGAATTTAGCCACCTAAGGTCTTTGAGAACTTTGATGGGAAATTTTCAACAGAGTGACAGGCATACACCTCTGTTCCACCACCACTCACATGAACTAATCTAGGAGAGAATCAGAGATAAGAAATTAGAGACAACTAATACAGAAACCTCTTTCAAAGTGTTTTGTTGATAATGGAAGGGGAAAACCAGGCAATGGCTTGAAAGGGGAAAATGAGTTCAAAATATTTTATTTGGTTGGTATTTTGTTTGTTTTAAAGATGAGAGAAATCTGGTTGCCTGGGTGGCTCAGTCGGTTGAGCGTCCGACTTCGGCTCAGGTCATGATCTCACAGTTTGTGGGTTCAAGCCCCACATCAGGCTCTGTGCTGACAGCTTGCCCAGAGCCTGCAGCCTGCTTCGGATTCTGTGTCTCCTTCTCTCTGTCTCTGCCCCTCCCCCGCTCATGCTCTGTCTCTCTCTGTCTCTCAAAAATAAATAAATGTTAAAAAAAAATTTAAAGATGAGGGAAATCTTAGTGGGTTTGTGTGCTGACAGAAAAGACCCAATAGAAAGGAAAATTTCATCAGGTAAGAGAGAAAGAGAAAATCCTGGAGCAATGTCCTTGAGGTGACAGAGTAAGAGGATTGAATGGAAGTAAAGGAATTAACTTTAGCCTGGTGTATGGACAACAGCCCATGTTTTCCACTGACTCTTTCCCCTCAGACTCCTTAGCATCTATTGGCTTCCCGATTGTAAAACTAAACAGACTCGAGTTGCATCTAGCTGTGCCCTCTATCTCTCCTTCCCTCTCCTAATAGTCTAGTGTCTTTAAAACATTGTCTACACTTGCTCAGCTCTCTTAACTCCCTCTCACTTAGCTTAAAACATTAACTGGCTTTGCCACCAATGGCTCCTGAATTGACTATTTCAATGGACTATTTAACATTTTAATGAACCCTTCTGACCATTAACTGCTTCCCTTTTAGAAACCCTTACCCTCTACTATATGGTACACCTCTATCCCTAGCCTCCCATCTGGGCCCTCCCCCTCAGGCTCCTGTTCCTTTGCTGGGCACTTCACATGTTAGTGTTCTATTGGGTTTTCTCAGCCATCTTCTCATTTGACAAAGGAATATTGCTTATCCAAACTCAGAATTTCTACACAGGGAGAGCTAGGAGATTTGTCTTGAAATGGAGTTTACAGAATAAGCTAGTTACTTTTATTTGCAGTTTCTCTTTATTTAGGGTGGCTTGTTGGGGACAGACGTAGGTTATTGGAGGGTTTAATCTCCCCAGCTCCAGGCATCCCTTGGTCCTCTGGGGTCAGGGCTTCAATTGCCACTTACATGTAGGCTATTCTACCCAACAAGCACCAAAGGGATATTAAAAATTCCCTGTCTTTTCAAAGGTCAAAGAAATATTTGGGAATGAAAGGAAAGGAGGAAGAAAAAGAATAAGAAAGAAAGGAAAACTGAAAAAGAAAATGTTTGATCAACTGCCTGCTAATCATGCCAATAACTATTTGCAATTTAACTCATAGGATTATCTATTTAATATATTGCATACAAAATATTTTGAAATGACATGGAGGGAAGTGTCCAAAAGTGAGAGTGGTTAGAGCCTAGCAAACAGAATTAGTTACTAAAAATCCAAACTAAAACTTCTTCCTAAGCTCCATACTCTACTTTCCAATAGCCTACTACACACAGTCACCTCAACGACCACAGGAATCTCAAACACAACACATCCCCAAATGAAATCTTCTTTCTTCCCAAATGTGCTTCTACAACTTATGCAGGAGAAATAGCCTGGGTTTGAGTATCAGCCAACTTTGTAGGTTCAAATTTCAACTCTTTGAGTTAGTCATGTTGTGGAAAACAAGAATTTAAAATAGGACTTTGTCATTTACTAAGAATTGCATTGCAGGAGGGCAAAGGAAAGAGTGCTCACCAGCCAGAGGTGTAAGTATATGAGTGCAATGAACTCTGGAAGGGGCTGTGAGAGAATGTTGTGAGGATACAGTAAAGAACAAGGAAAGGAGAAGCCAAGGTTGTGTTTGGTGAGGGAACAAGAGAGACTTCTCAGGGAGAGTAATGTTGGAGCTGCATCTAGAATAAGAGATGCTGTGCATCCCAGGGCATGGCTAGGAGAGGGTGAGGGGGAGAGGATTAGCATGAACTAACGTGGTCACCTGGGGCCACCAGCAGATTTCTGGGCACAACAGAGGAGGTTGGGAGAGGAGCTTGTGTTGTTTTCCAGGAGCTACAGTTGCACTTTTGTGCTGAGGAAGATGGAAAGTCACAGAGGGAATTTAAGCAGGGGACAAGTATGACCCAATTTGCATTTGAGAAAAATAACTTTGGTAGCCATGAGGGGCTAAATTAGAACCAGACTGGAGTGGAGAGAATCCTAATTGACAATTGCAAACATGCAAGCCAGAGATGATGGCATTGAATTAAGGCAGACCAATGCAAAGGAAAGGGAGGGGGAGTTAGGAAGATGCGAAGGGTAAACTCACAGTCATAACTGGATGCTGGGGAACAGGACTTCTAGCGGGCTTAGGGCAGGGGTCTCTGCCTTAGAAGCTCATTTGATTACTGAGATGACTAAATGAAATCATGAGTGCCTGACACATAGAAGTGCAAGAAATATTATTTCCCCTCATTTTCCTACCTTATTACTGGCAGCATCACCTACTCAGTGGCTGAAGTCAGAAATGTGGGAGTAATTCCAGTCTCGTCTGTCCTTTACCTTTCACAACCAGTCACCCAAAGCAGATAACCCTGAGTGAAGAAAGGGAAAGGTAGAGATCAAAAATCAGGGAACCATCCTCACAAAGTTTTATAGTTTGCCTCTGACCTGGATTTACTTTTTGGAGGAGCAGGCAATCAAGAAGAGCCCTGGTGAAAGGTATTCTAGGACTTGCCCACCTTCTGGCTTGCAGCCAGGTAAGTGCTTCTTAAAGCAGTGGCCCCGCCCACCTAAATGGCCATCTTGTCTGGTTCTCTTTCCTCTTTTCCCAGCTCACATTCAATGGCTTCCCAATTATCAAGTGTTTGGCTTGCTGCCAAGACTGGAAATGAGTCTGAAAGGTTATACACACCCTCCTCAAGGGAAACGATTAATAAACTAAATTGTGAACAGAACTGAATACAGCTTGGGTTCATTTTTTGAGGAGAGGGTGTTTTATTTTTATAAATAATAGGGGCTGGAAAAGGCAAAACTACAGGGACAGAAAATAAGTCCATCGTTGCCAGGGCCTGGGGTTGGAGGGTAAGAGACCATATGAACTTTCAGGGGTGATAAAAATGTTCTATAGCTTGATGGTGAGGTTACATGACTGCCATGTTTTTACCAAAAGCAGGACCTGTACACTGAAAAGCATAAATTTGACTATATGTAAAGTATACTTCAAGAAACCCAACTTTAAACAGACAAATGAAAAAATGAATAAGCAAATAAATAAGTAGGTTGTAAGGACCCAGTAAATGTTTGCTAAAGTGATAGTAAGCGATGGTGGTAAGGGATTAGCTGCAGATTTTACTCTTTCCTTAAATGTTTGCATTTTAATAGAGGACGCTAAAGCTAAAAAAGGCCTTTATGGCCCAAAGAATTTAGTCTCCAATAGGATAAATTTTTTTCTCAAATGCACAGTATTTTATTACAACCTGAAGAGAGTTCTAGATGAAAGGAAAGGCCAGTAGGAGAGCCAGGAGGCAAGAGCTGGGAGACCATGACTGTTCCAAAATTTACAGACCACAAAAGGGAGAGATTTTCTCTAAGTAAAGGCAACTTCCTCTACCATCTATCCACCACTTCCCCCAGAGGCCTGACTTTTCCTGGGTGATTATCCTGGCCCATGATGTTGGATTCTTACTGAGAGAAACAATCCATATTTACCGGAAGTAGAAAGATACTACATCTAAATGCAGATTGGAGAAGGAGAATCGGTGCCTGGCAGATGGAGGAGAGGCTATTTAAAGTCAACCCAGGCTGCCCCACCCCAACATGGGCCAAGTCAAATGGTGCCTTTAAGCAGACCAACTTTCTCCTCTGAGGTTGAGCTGCCAGTCAGGTGGCAGAGGATGGAAACTGATTTTAGGGGCGCCTGGGTGGCGCAGTCGGTTAAGCGTCCGACTTCAGCCAGGTCACGATCTCGCGGTCTGTGAGTTCGAGCCCCGCGTCGGGCTCTGGGCTGATGGCTCAGAGCCTGGAGCCTGTTTCCGATTCTGTGTCTCCCTCTCTCTCTGCCCTTCCCCCGTTCATGCTCTGTCTCTCTCTGTCCCCAAAATAAATAAACGTTGAAAAAAAAATTTAAAAAAAATAAAAATAAAAATAAAAGAAACTGATTTTAGCCTCATTTTGCCATCAAGTGTGCTGAGAACCAGGGGAACCATCCCTGGAACCATCCCTTTGAAAGGGAAATTCTTTCTGTGCTTCTCTAAGAATCACTCACCAATCTTATAACACCCAAGCACCTTGCTTTTCTTTTTAATTCAAATTTCCCCATCAGACAGGACAAGGATTCTCTCCTACAAACCATTCAAGGCACTAATTTCTTTCTAAGCAATTCGAAGAGCAAAATGTCAAATTCTTGATTTTTCTGCCGCCCTGGGCACTTCTCCCTGCCTCCTTTCCCCTGAGTACATGTGAGCACCAGTTTGAACCTATGCAATAGTTTCTGTCATTCTTGGCAGCCAACAATGGAGGAGTCAGAAAAAGGGAGAAGTCTCGCTTTCCACCGGTTGCCCCTGACATTGGCCCCCCCCCCCACCATCACATGACTGGTGGGGGAGGTGGGTCCTGATTGTTCGTCAGATTAAGCGGTTCAGCAATATTGCCAGAACTATCTATTCTTCATCCTCCCTGGGTTTCAGGTTCAGGGGAAGGAGGCATTTATTTGACCACTCTGCTGGAGAGGAGGTGACAGGGACAGGAGCCGTGGTGGCCTCCTTTCCTTGTCCTTTGGGCTGAGGTGTCCGGGAGGTCCAGGAGCAGCAGCTCTCACACTCCCCAATCAGCCAGCTGAAGACTGTTGTTACCCAAGTCACTCCACTTCTGTCCCCAAACTACCCCTCCAAAATTAAGCCCTCTCTTTCAAACTTGATCTGCTGCCTCCAACTCTGTGTTTCCCTGACACAGCCCTTTTGGGGGCTCTTTGAATCCTCCGCTCCTCCCCACCCCCAACAACAACAAAACACAAGCCTGGGCCTGTTAATTGCTTCCTTCCTACCAAGAGGGCAGCCAGGTGACTACACCTGCTGAGATTGTTCTAACTCATGCCCGGAGAGTTGATGAAAGTGTTCTATTTCTTTTGAAGTTCAGTAAGAGCCAACTTTTACTGAGTGCTAACTATGGGGCCAGGTGTCATGCTAACCTAGGTAATGTCAGTTAATCCACATGAGAGAGGTAGCAATAGACCTGGCTGGGATCAAAACACATGACCCACCCATAACCATAACCACACTAAACTTTGCACTAAACGAGGTCACCAGTCCTTTCTGCCCTCACCACCCACAACCCCAGCCTGTTCTATTTGTGATCAGACAAGATCCAGTGAAGGAGAATACCAAAATCCTTTACCAGTGTGAAGGATTTCAGAAACCCTTCCAAAAAGTTCTGTTGTCTGCCTGGTCAAATGGACCTACAAAATCAAGACGGTAAACATGTGTAGGAAGGGGTCCAGGGCAGGTTAAATACTATTGACCTCTGCTGCCCAACTCCTTTATTTTTGTTCTTTGAAGTCATTAGAAATATAATGTTTTATCATAATGTAAAAATTTGGCAGAGTAATAACTGTAAATGTTGTGTTAGGCACATTTAAAATAATACTTTTTCTGGGGAACCTGGGTGGATCAGCTAAGTATCCAACTTGGATTCAGGTCATGATTTCCAGTCCATGGGTTTGAGCCCCACGCTGGGCTCTGTGCTGACAGCTCAGAGCCTGAAGCCTGCTTCAGATTCTGTGTCTCCCTCTCTCTCTGTCCCTCTCCCACTCGTGCTCTGTCTCTCTCTCTCCCAAAAAATGAATAAACATTAAAAAAATTAAAATAAAACAAAATAAAAAGTAAAGTAATCCTTGTTCTGATTATGCAATTTAAATGTTTCTGTTGAAGAACCTTTGGAAAATTCAAAAGAATTAAAATAAAAATGAATCTTACAGATATTTCCATCACCCATAGGTAACCTCAGTTAATATATTCATAGGTTTCTCTTTTATATAAATATGTATATATTCTCTAAGTGGGATGCCTGTGATATTAAAATATGTGTACCTGGGTTTTCACTGAATATTATGTTAGCCAGCATTTTTCCATGTAGTTAATTTTTTTTGAAATTACCATCTTTAATGCCTGCATATTATTCAAGAAGTAATAATTTACTTAACCATCATCCTAAAGTTGGACCTTTGAGTTTTTCTCAATTTTTCACTATTACAAGAAATGCCATCTCTCTCTTTATTTTCTCAAGATTGTTTACTGGAAATGGAATTACTGGGTCTAGAGAACTTTTTAAAGTTCTTAATACATTTTTTCTATATACAATTTACTGATTCTAATTATTAGTATAGTGCTTTATATGGTTGGCTCAAAGAAAATGTTGAGTTTATATGAAATATGTCCTTGTTAGCTTTGTATGGCTAAAACCCTTTTGGTAAAATTGTCACCTTGAACTTGAATGAATCAATCTTTTCAAAAAAAGAAGAAGAAGAAAAGAAAACAGCTGGAAATCATATCTGCCTTTGTGGGTAGTAGGTATTTAAAGGCTTCAGAAAATCTTAAGAGAATTTGTTATGATTGAAGGTAAAGTATATAAGGAATAAAAAAGGAGAGATTTTTCTCTCAAATGAGGAAATTTTATAATAATAAAAAATAAAAGCAAGAGAATGTTGAATTTGAAGTGAATGTTAAATTTGAAGAGATTCTTAAATCTGATTCATTACTTTCTAAAAGCTTTTTAAGATGTCAGCTTCCTGAGGTTTTTATGTTCTCTGCTGCATTGAGCAAACCAGGTTAAATGTGAATGATAAAAACTCTTAGGAAGAACATTGTGCTTTGATGAGTCACCATACTTAACCTTCAATAGCTAGGGAGCCAATTACCCACAACCTCAGCTGTGTAGACCCTTCCTTTCCTTCCTCTTCCTAATAGTTACCCAGATTTATGCTCATTTAACATTTCCTTAGGACCTGGAGCAAACGTGGGCAGAAGACATGAAAGAATATAAACCTCAAATCCATCAGTTTTGTTACAGTCAACTCTAAATGAAGCAGATTATCTTTTCGACATGGGCAATACTGATCAGTGGCACCGTCTACGTTGAAGAAACACTGCTGGATGCTGGGGAGATAAATAAGCTCAGGCAACGGTCAACCAGCCCAGGTGCTGCAAGGCCGAGTCAGGCCCAGAAGGCACAGTGTCAGCAGCTAACAGCAGAAAGAGTAGAGATACTCACAATATACCTCACATTTAGGTAGTGAGTTTTACAAATTTCAAAGGGGCTTCACATGCGTGTGGTCATTTAGATCTTCTAACTCTATAAAGACACAATTACCTATAGTCCAGAAACGGGGCATAGACCCTCAGAGAGGTTACATGCTTTGCCCAGTATCACAGAGCCTCTAGGCAGCAAGATTTAATATCAAAGCCAGATGTTCTGATTTCAACACTTGTGAGCTCCCACACTGCCTTCTTATAACAAAATTTTACTGACTACTACTGGATGCCAGATCTTCTGCTAGATAATAGAGATGAAAAAAAGTAGGTCTTTCTTTCAAGGAGCTTAAGACATATCAAAAGGGACAGACACAAACTGAAACTATAGTACTAAAGTGATGGAAGCTGAGATTTGCAGTAGGAAAGCTCTCTAAATTTCCAGTGTAGCCAAACTGCCTTATGGGGAAGCAGCCACTAATGTAGTGGTGAGAAAGGACTTCAGACTTAGCACATGTCTTCTGCCTTCCAGCTCTTGCCTTGAACTCCAAAACTCTAGACTAATTCTTTTGACAATACATGGCAGATGAAGAACTTGGGCTTTGGGTCAGACAGGTCTGGGTTTAGGTCAGACAGGTCTGGGTTTAAAACCTGGCTCTGCCACTTGCTAGCTCTTGAGCAAATTGATCTTGAACAAACTGCTGACCATTCTAAGCCTCAATGCCCTCCTGAGTCCAGTGCAAATGATAACAGTAGTATCTTCCATTCAAGGTGTTTGTGAGAACTAAATGAGATCATGCATTAGAGGTTCTTACCAGGTATATAGCAAAGGCATAATAAATATTAGGGTGTTGATGATTGTGGTTGTGGTGGCGATGATGATAATGATTAGATGCTTGGATTGGAGAGGAGGAAGGAGATTGGAAAGGAAGAAGGGTGATGGGAGATTAAGGGAATTTTTACCTAATTCATACCTTGCAGATTCCAGCTAGAAGTCAAAGAATCTGCCACACGCTGGAGAGCCACAGGTTGGGGAGAAGGGTGGAGGCTCAGTGTCCCTTAGAAGGCAGCAAAGCTGGATCCCTGAAGTGTAGTGGTTTCCGAGACAACTTGATGTCTCCTCATTGGGCAGTAATGACATTACCAATCTGCCCCGTCACCCTGGCTGTCCCCTGGAACAGACCAAAACATTCTGGGGCTCCTCTCAGACACATTAGCCCTTCTCTGACTCACCTATAGCCACTTAGGGATTCCTGCCACAGACTGAAGTCCTTACTTGAGTCTCAGGCCATGTCTCCTTCCCCAGAACACCCAGTCTAAGATCTAAATTTCCAACTCTCAAACTCTAATTTTCCTCCTATTATTCTGCTGTGGTATAATGTATGGTATTAAAGAGGATTGCCCAAGAATCCTTAAGTTCAACTTCTGGCTCTGTCACTGACTACGTATTAACTATGGGCAAGTTACTTATCTTCTGTACCTCAGTTTCTCCATCTGTAAAATGGGGACAAAAAATATTATCTATAACATAGGGTTTTGTGAAGATTAACTGGGAGCTTACAACTGTGACTGGCACAGAATTTAAGTGCTCAATAAATACTAACTACTATTAAGATTTTTCCCCTTTGGAAAATGACAATTCTGGTAAATGCTAAGTGGGGGAAACATGTTACAACTATTACATAAATTATGAGATTATTTGTATATTTCAATTATCAGTTTTCATTCCATATTCTCTCAAGCATGGGATAATTGAGAGTTCTGTTTGGGAATTTTTGTTTGTTTGGATTGGTTCCCAAAGATAATACAAATAATGCCAGAATACCCATTAATAAAGAAAAGTCATAATATCTATTAATGACATTTTAAATACTATTGTCAGCTTTCCTAAACATCTCTAAAAGCCTAAAAGCTAAAATTTTCAGGAAGAGGTGTATGTATGTGCAAGCACGCACCCTTCATATCTGTCAGAGTTTCAAATACAAGCATCTAGATGAGATAAACATAGAGAGGGTTTTCACTGGAAGGAGCAGAACTGCAATTGCTGAGATTTAGACCAAGGAGTTCCTGCTGTATGTGCTCTTGCCCAAACAGCCCCAAGGGTAATTAATTGCTTATGTACAGTAGAAACTTGAAGCTACTGTCTCCTATGTTTCCTAAAGTAACTTCCATCTTTTTTATAATTATAAAAATTACCTTGCTCACCGTAAGAAATGGAAATATATAAATATGGTAAAAGAAGAAAATAATCACCTACAGTTAGAGAACTCTCAAAGTAATCCAGTTTTAACATATTTTTATATCATCCAGTCTTTTTTCCCTGTACAGTAGGCATGTGAGAACTTTTCAGACAACTTAGACATGATGGCAAGAAGCAATTCTATGGTTATAGAGGGATATTTTATATTTTATATATATATATATTTTACATATATATATATTCATTATATTTTATAATGAAGTGTCAGTCCACCAGAAGGACATCGTAATTCTAAGTCTGTATGCACTCAACATAGCTTCAAAATACATAAGGTAGAAATCAACAGAACTGAAAGAGAGACTTTAAAATACCTGTCTAAATGGCTATATAGTTTTTTAAGACAAAAGTCAATAAGGATATAAAAGATCTAAACAACACCTTTAAAAATGTTGACATAATTGCCATATGTAGAACACCACATCCAGTGAAGACAGAATACACATTCTTTCCAAGTGCACATAGAGCAAAAATTGATCACAAAGAAACCTCAACAAATTTCAAAGGCTTGGAATCATGAAGAGTTTATTCTCTGACTAACATGAAATTATGATAAAAATTAACAACAAAATGAACTAGATGATCTCAGCTGCTCGGGAAGCAAACCATACACTTCTAAATAAGGGCAGACAAGAAATCCCACAAATTAGAATCCCCAAAATTAGAAAATGTTTTAACTAAATAATAACTTTTATGACATTCTGAACATAGCAAAACTTGTGCGATATAACGAAAGCAGGGGCAGAGGGAGATATATTGCCATATTTAACACATATTTCATACATGTGTTAGAAAAGAAGTCTAAAAGTCTAAAAGTCAGTGTTCTATGCTTCTCTCCCAAAGAGCTGATCAAATGTAAACAAATGAGAAAGTAGGAAATAAAATAATAATGATAAGAACAGAAATCAATGAAATAGAAACAAATGTGCAATAGAGAAAATCAGCAAGCAAAATTAGTTCTTTGAAAAGACTAATAAAGTAAATGAACCTCTAGCAAACTGAGGGGGGAAAAAGAGTGAAAATACAAATTACTAAAATCAAGAATGAAAAAGAGGATGTCATTACAGACTCAATGGATGACAAAAGGCATTAAAAACACATTATATATATTACGAAACACTTGATGCCAATTAATTTGACAATTTTGACATGCAGACAAATCCTTTAAGAACATGTTGCCAAAATTGACAGAAGAACTAGAAAATCTTAACTAAATTTTTAAATACCTAGGGTATTTAGGTAGGTATAGATGGCTTTACCTGTGAATTCTTCCAAGCAATTTAACAACAATTCTGCACCAGCTTCTAGAAAATAGGAAGGGCATTTTTATGAGACCAGCAAAACTTGATTCTATAATCTGACAGGATTTACAAACCACTTATTCTCGTGAACATAGACCCAAAAAAGCCTAAACAAAATATTAGCTAAGAGAATCCAATGAAACATAAAAAGGTACCATATCACAAACAAGTAGAGTTTATTCCTAGAATGCCAGTGTTGTTCAACACTTTAAAATCAATCAATGCAGTTCATAATATTTACAGATTAAAACAAACAAACTATAATCATCTTGATAGATGTGGAAAAGGAATTTGATAAATTCCTCCCCTATCAATGCCTGTTTGGGATGAAAATGTTAACAAACTAGGAATAAAATAAACTTTCTCTAATTTGATTTTTAAAAATCTACAAAAATCCTACATCAAACATAAATTTAAACAATATTGTTGCAAGCTTTCCTCCTCTAGGTGGGAATGAAAAAAAGGTGATTCAACATTTTTCTTGAGGTCCTAGCCAGTAAAATACAAAAATAAATAAGTAAAAGACAAAAGTTTTGTAAAAATAGAAATATATTATTGTTAGATGACATGAGTGTGCACATATAAAATCCAAAAGCATCTACAAACTATTAGAAACAATACATTAATTTAACAAAGTTACACCTTTAAAAGTTAATATATAATAATTGTATTTCTACATATCATCAAAAAGAGGAAACATATTATTAAAACATAAAACTTTTTACAGTAGCACCAAATATATATCAAATATTTGGAACACACCTAAAGATGTATAAGATATATACGACTGAAAATTAAAAAAACATTGTTGAGAGAAATTTTAAAAGATCTAAGTCAATGGTAAGATACCTCATTGAAATATGAGATATTAAATTGAATTCAATTCAATTATGAATTAAAATTGTGACTATGCTATCGCTCCCCAAAATTGATCTGTATGTTTAAGACAATCCCAATCTTAATTCCTATAGGGACTGTGTGTGTGTGTGTGTGTGTGTGTGTGTGTATGTGTGTAAACTGACAAGCTGATTCTAAAATTGATAAGGAAATGTAAAAAACTAAGAACACCACGATAATCTTGAAAAAGAAGAACAAAAGCTAGAGGACTTATACTAACAAATATCAAGACTATGCCTTTTTTTTTTTAGAATTTTAATTTTTGAGAGAAAGAGAGTGTGCATGTGCACGCATATGAGCGGGAAAGGGGCAGAAGGGAAGAGAGAGAGAAAGAGAATCCTCAGTCATCTCCACACCCAACATGGAGCCCGACCTAGGGCTTGATCCCACAACCTGAAATCATGACCTGAGCTGAAATCAAGAGTTGGATGCTTAGCCAACTGAGGTACACAGGCTCCCCTCTCAAGACTTATTTTTAAAGTTCTAGTAATTAAAATCATGTATTATTGGTGTAAGTAGAGGCAAATAGACTGATGGAAGAAGAATAGAATACAGAAACATAGGTTACCTAATAAAATAAAGATGATTATGTACTGTAGTGCAGAAAGGATATTTCATTCTTTTAAAAAATGGTGCTGGGTCAACTGGATATTTGTGTGGAAAAAAAATGAATCTCGACTACAATCTACTACTATGTTGTATCTATCACACAACACAAAAAGTTCAATTCCAGATGGGGTATAGATCTAAGTGTCAAACAATTTAGCTTTTACAAGAAAATACAAAAAGATCTCATCTTGATAGGCAAAAATTTCTTAAGTAGGGCACAAGAAGCACTAGCCATAAAGGGAAAAATATTGAAAAGTTGGAGTGGTCACAAACACCATATGATTTCACTCATATGTAGAATTCAATAAACCAAACAAATGAACAAAGGAAAAAAGAGACACCACACAAAAAAACAGACTCTTACATACGGAGAGCAAACTGGTGGTTGCCATAGGGGAATTACGGTGGGGGGGGGGGGTGTGTGTGTGCAATAGGTGAAGGGGATTAAGGTACACTTATTGTGATGAGCATTGAGTGATGTATAGAATTGTTGAATCACTATTTTGTATGCCTGAAATTAATATAACACTGTAAACTAATTATACTGAATATAAAAATAAGTTAATTTTTAAAAATAAAAATTTTATTGTTAAAAAAACAAAGTTGGGGGGCGCCTGGGTGGCTCAGTCGGTTGAGCATCCGACTTTGGCTCAGGTCATGATCTCGCGGTCTGTGGGTTCGAGCCCCACATTGGGCTCTGTGCTGACAGCTCAGAGCCTGGAGCCTGCTTTGGCTTCTGTGTCTCCCTCTCTCTCTGCCCCTCCCCCGCTCACGCTCTGTCTCTCTCTCAATAATAAATAAATGTTTACAAAAATTAAAAAAACAAAAACAAAGTTGGAGTGGTGGCGAGAACAAATGGGCCATTGAGATCTGGAGTGCTGGATCAGAGAATGCTTGTGGCTTGGTCAGTGGGAGATTCACCAGGAAGCTAAGTTTTAGCTCTCCTTTGCACAGACCTCTTCCAAAGCCCTAGCAAGCTGTTCCCATGGTCATATATTTTCATAAATGATACAAATCTTAGGCTTCATAAATCACGTCCTGTCCCAAGGCAAGCTAGCTGCAGGTTCTTTTCCTGTCCCAGAGTGATCTGTCCTACCCAGCCCAGACCCAGACTGTTCACTCTGAGCTGCTGGTAGCCCCTGCCCACCAAGAGCAGGCATCTCTGAAATCAGTCTGCCATCCTTGAGATTCCTTCTGCTTGCAGTTGGATTGGGGCAGAGACTGGGGACGGCAGCAGGTGCAGGTTAAGTGGCTTGGGGAGAAGAGAACTGAGATGGGAAAAATGATAGGATATAGGGGTGACAAAGATGATCTTCTTGACCAAATTTGGTCAGGCTCCTCAGACTTTCATCGCAGCTAGGCTCCAACCATTGGGCTTATGTGTCTATCTGTGTATCACGAGTTTTAGCAAAAATCCTGCTAGATCCATTTAGTAAGATTACCCCTCAATATCTGGTCAAATTCTTTATCCCCTATCCTCAGTATCTAATCATCCTGGCCTGCTTTCAGCAAGAATCTTACCAAGTTGGTCTAGCCAGAATGCCTCCTCACCCCTGAGGTTTCCTCCTAGTGATTTTCCATCCTGACCTCTGCCCCCACCCTGCTCCTTGGCTATAAAGCCCCACTTGCCCATGCTGTACCCAGTACTGAGCTCAGTTCTATACTGAGTCTCTTTATCCCTATTGCAACAGTTTGGTGGGGGTGGGGGTGGGGGTTCAAATAAAATTTTATCTTCAGTGTTGAACGAGTGTCCAGTTCTGGTTCTCTTCCACAGGGGTTGAAGGATGTGACACCCGCCAGAGTTCTAGAAATGCATGGTTTGACCGTGACAAAACAGGCCTCTATATGGACTAAGTACCATTTCTACCTAATTACCATTCAGCACAGTAACACTCACACATATTGTTATTAAACATGTGTCCAATTAACTTCGACGACAACCCTAAACTGGGCTGAGGTGTAAGCCCTCTTCATAGGTTTGCTTTCTCAGGTTGGTAATCCAATTGTAACCTAAAAAAACTCAGAGGATGTTGCTTTCAAGCTACAGTAAGTAAGCTGTGTTACTAGTGTCACGGTTCCCACGCAGGGCTGGAAGTGACTCATTTTCTCGTTAACTTGTGCTATATATACTTCAGAAAAATGAATCGGCATTTCTAAGAATACCTGATAGAAAAGAACACAAGTTTTTCTTTCTCTTCCTGTCATCTGAAACTCTTAAATCATAGACAGTGCAGTGTGTAAGAAGCTAAAATATACACTCCTCCTCAGAAGCAGCGAGAACCAGCAGGCTTCCCCACGTCCTGGGATCAAATAGTCTCTGCAACCCTTAAGAAATTTTCTTTATAAATATATAACAGTAGTCAGACATCCTTCAGCATACAAACCAACAAAGAACTATTAAATACCTAAAACAAACACAGCTCATTCCTTCTTTTCCCTAAGCTTGTTTTTTTGACCCTGTGTTGGATAGAAAACGTAGGCTAGATTACAATGAAGCACAGAACTACGAGTCTGTCACCCACAAAATATTTTATTTTCTCACCTCACACCTCTAGACACACCAGGGAAAGATGAAGAAGAACAGATGAAAGAGTGACCGTGTATTTTCCAAATCCATTCTTTTAAGTAATCTGAGATGAATTGAAAGAGTCACCATGTTAAAATACAATTAATATCTACAAGCGTTCCCCATTTGGGAGTTGGAATTATGGAGGAATCAATGGTAAGACCTATTGGAGGTGAGGTTGGTTGACTTCTGTCTTGAGTACGCCTGTGTTACTGGGAAGAAACTGGGTCTATTGACCATGTGAGAAGAGTATTACTTGCTTCAGCTTCTCAGAACTCTTCTTTCTAGAAGAGAAGCAAGAAACAGGAAGTAAGGAGGAAACATCAGAACAATAAAATAGATTTTGCAAAATATATCAACTTAAGCCTAGTAACTTACCCAAAAGAAATACATCCCCAATCACTGCAAGACTCTCTTAGAAATTTGTTTCTTAAGCTGGATATATTTGACATGTACATTGCTTAAATTTAAGGTGTACATCCTGTTCCTTTGATACATGTAGATATTCTAATATGGTTGCCATTATAATGATATTTATCATATTGTATACTTGTTGTATATTATTGTCTATTGCAATAAACTGTATGTTGATAGAAGTTTATTTTTAATACATTCAGGCAAGCTTGATGACTCAGCCCAAAGAAGATTAGAAGAATCCAAGGAGAGGGCCAGGGTGGGAAAAACACTAAGAGGAAAAACACTAGCTATGTAAAAGGGAGAGCCTAATAACCCAACATAAGAGGGAAGTGGAAGAAATACAAACACAAATTTTAAAAAGAAAAGAGAAGAAAAAAGACAGACAAACTCAAACCAGTAATAGTCTAGGTCATCTGGTGTGGGGGAAACAACCCACCTGTGTCAATAGCTTCTCAACTATGTCAGAGCAGAAGACAATCACTGACAGTTAATGATGACCCTAGATCTGCAGGATAGCAATACATGTTGCTAAAACAAAGGTTCTACGGTAATAAGTGCAAAAAATACCGAATTAAATTAAAATAGTTTCTTTACAACTTTTCATACCCCTTAGGATGCTAAAGCATGTGATAGTTTTCTTTCTTTTTTTTTTTAATTTTTTTTAATGTTTATTCATTTTTTGAGAGACAGAGAGAGAGCATGAGCGGGAAAGGGGCAGAGAGAGGGAGACACAGAATCCAAAGCAGGCTCCAGGCTCTGAGCTGTCAGCACAGAGCCCGACGCGGGGCTCGAACTCACGGACTGCGAGATCATGACCTGAGTCTAAGTTGGACGCTCAACCGACTGAGCCACCAGACACCCCAGCATGTCATGGTTTTCTAAGAGAAAAATATGACATGCTGTGTTTCCTAAACTTTCTTTTCTTTTTTTTAAGTAGGCTTCATGCCCAATGCAGGACTCAAACCCATGACCCTGAGATCAAGACCTGAGCTGAAGCCAATAGTCACTCAGCCTACTGAGGCACCCAGGTGACAAAACTTTTGTCTTGTTTATTTTTGTTTTAAGAACACCTCACATGGGGTGCCTGGATGGCTCAGTCGGTTAAGCATCCAACTTCAGCTCAGGTCATGATCTCACAGTCTGTGAGTTCCAGCCCCATGTCAGGCTTTGTGCTGACAGCTCAGAGCCTGGAGCCTGCTTTGGATTCTGTGTCTCCCTCTCTCTCTGCCCCTCCCCTGCTCATGGTCTGTCTGTCACAAAAAATAAATAAAAACATTAAAAATAAATTTTAAAAGAAAGAACACCTCACAGAATTAGATTAACTAGGAATCAACGCTGGGAAACACTGCACTAAATTTTCATGAAAAGATTACCTCCTATGTATCAGGAACAGGAATCATAAATTTTAAGATTTCCATTTGTATCAACAGAGCTCTCTATATACCAAATATTTGTGCTTTTTTTCCATTGTGTAAAGGTGCCACTGAGAAGGGACTGCCCAGCAAAAGGCTATATTTCTTTTTTTTTTTAACATTTATTTATTTTTGAAAGAGAGAGAGACAGAGCATGAGCAGGAGAGGGGCAAGGGAGAGGGAGATGCAAAATCTGAAGCAGTCTCCAGGCTCTGAGCTGTCAGCACAGAGCCTGACACAGGGCTCGAACTGTGAAATCATGACCTGAGCCAAAGTCGGACACTTAACTGACTGAACCACACAGGTGCCCCAAAAACTATATTTTGAACCCACTTTTGCAGTTAGATGCAGCCAGGGAATTAAACCCTTAGCTGAAGGAAAGTGCACACAAGTGATGTTCATCAACTTAAGATTCCCAGTCACAAGACTTCATGTTTGGTACTCCTCTGCTACCTGACTGTTGACATTCAGGGTGACCTTGGAAAGCTAGCACTGAAGATGGCAGAGCTTCGTCAGAATAAGTACCTCCTGCTCCCAATACACACACACACACACACACACACACACACACACACAAAACCACCACCACCTCCGCTTGACCTACAACTGCACTGGATTATTATGAAGCATAAAACAAACTTCCGTTATATTAGGCCCTAAAATGGCTGAAGTAAAATGAGGTTGGGGGTGCCTGGGTGGCTCAGTTGGTTATGCATCCGACTTCGGCTCAGGTCATGATCTTGCGGTTGGTGAGTTTGAGCCCCATGTCAGGCTCTGTGCTGACAGCTCAGAGCCTGGAGCCTCTCCCTTTCCTTCTGCCCCTTCCTGGCTCATACTCTGTCTCTGTCTCTCTCAAAAATAAATAAACATTAAAAAACATTTTTTTTTACTGAGGTTGATGTTTTAAATGGTATATTCCAATTAGAGCCATCCCTTGGGTGGGGCAATGGATGCAGCTGTCCTAGGCTCCACGGTGGTGCTGTATCTCACTCTTCTATTTTAGTACATTATTAAAATTCAATTTTAAAATTTCTGTCTTGAATAAAGATAACCCAAGGGGCCTATGAAAGATGCTGACAGTGTCTCCTTTCAAGTGCGATTGATTATCTTAGGAACCCACACTGACTGAGTTGCCCAAGGCTTTTCACCCTTTAGAAAGGCCCTGACTTTAGTTATTTAATAAACCCATCTCATTATCTGGAGGTGCCAGACAAATTAACTTTTCAGTAGATATGCCTATTAATTTTGTATTTGTGCGAATTCCTTGATCTCTGGGAATTCTCTTTGAGCAACACTTGATTCAACAAATGTTGATTGAGCACCCACTATGCATCAAGCACTAGCAGCTAAGAGAGGTTTTGCTCCAGAGCAGCAATAATCAAACACTAAATAAGACAAGAGACTTGAAAGCCACTTTCCCAGGCTAAGCTAGGAAATGGGCCACATTCATCATTAGTGCTTTATCCTGCCCCATGTCTGTCTCTTTATTCCCAAAACTATAGCCATTCAAAACAGTGCCCAGAGCTCCAGATCAGTGGCTCTCCCAAACTAGCAGCATCAGCATCACCTGGGAACTTGTTAGAAATGAAAGTTCTCAGGCCTCACTCCAGGACTACTGAGTCAGAAGCTCTGGGTGTAAGGGTCCAGTAACCTGTGTTTTCCTAAGGCCTCCAGGTGATTCTATTGCATGCTAACATTTGAGAATCACTGCTCCATACTATCCACTCTCTCTTCCTTTCCTTGAAATGTAATCTTCTTTCTCCAGTTCCATCAGGACCCTCCTCTCTGCTAAGACCAACAAATGAATGCTTATGTTAATTGATGGCAATGGTTAAAATATTGGCCCTCTCTCAGTTAGTTAATAGGTATTTTGAAGTCCACACTTTTAACACATAGGTGAGAATTTCTGCCTGGCCCTGGTGTTGGAGATTCACCCTTGTCTCTCTGAAGTGAAAATATCAAGGCCATCATTCCTGTCTGTGGCTCACTTCTAGCACCTGACAAGGCCTGCATTCATACCAGACTCTAGGCCCCTTTGCATGGAAGGGTAAAGTTGCAGGCTGATGCTTCCCTACAGCTGCAGAGGTAAATCACCTGCACTTCAGGCGGAGGTAGCCTGAGGGAGCCCGAAGCTGTTTCCAACTGAGCCTACTTCTCACCAGGCAAAGAAGACACACTGTGTTATACAATAGCCATTGTCACCTAATGACCAGCAATGTTCAACTTTGAAGCAAGATAATAATATTAATAATGATAGTAAAAAATCTAAAATATGTAGTGAACATATCTGAACGTCTGTCAAGAGCTTTCTGTGTGCCAAACGCTTTGCTAAATGCACTAAGTTACTCAGTTTACGACTTGGAATCCTTCCACTTTGACATATAAAACCTCCTCTCTTGCATAGTATTCGGTGTGGATAATTCCAGCTGCCACAGGTAGATAAAATAAAGTAGTAGATGAGTAATACAGTAGAGTAAAGCTTAGAGCAAACTTCTCAGACTTGTGTCCCAGGGTACAACAGCCTAGGGTCTCCTAAATTTTGTAGAGCTTGAAGTTACATACAAATAGAGGCCTACCTACCATATGTCTAAATATTTTTAAGTAATAAATCAAACCAGCAGACTATTAAATAAAGTATCCTCCTACCTTTGCAAATATATGTTCATAACAACTTGGAAGGACAGGTTCAAATTTAAGATTCTTAGACTCCACAGCATTCTGCACTGGAACTTGATCATGGAGGATAAAAGCGATCCCATCGTCTCCCCTCTCTTTCCATTCTTGGCTCCAGACCACACAAGAAAGTCATCACATGTAGATACAGTAGTCCACTCATCCAAACTTTGTCTCCAAGTCCCCGGAAATGACTGCCCCTTGGGCATCCCTAGGCTTTGGTAAAAGGGGAGTCCACTCTCAGGAGGTCAAGCCAGATTAGAAGGGCATGCAGGCCCAGAGCATGATATATAGGGATGAACTGTGGTTCTCGGTATAAATATCCCCATGGCCCTGTAGAAAGGGGCACAGCCAAAGGAGGGCCGTACTGGGGTCTCTAAAGCATAGATCCAGGACAGGGGCCTTTCTTGTCTCATCTAAGGAGAATCCTTCCCACACCTTCCCTCAGATACTCTGAGAAAAAAGAATCCTTATTCAAATAAGATTGAAAAACACTAAATATTACATATTCCTCTGGAAATTTAGAGTAAACATTGTATCATAGTAGACATCAGTGTCTTAGCTCAGGATGCCATAATAAAGCCCCATATACTAGGTGGCTTAAACAATAGTAAGTTATTTCTCAGAGTTCTGGAAGCTGAGAAGTCCAAGATCAAAGTATAGCTGATTCAGTTCCCCTGTGAGAGCTCTCTTCCTGGCCCAGCAGACTGGCAGATAGCTGCCTCCTCACTGTGTCCACACAGGGTGGAAAGAAAGAGCTCTAGTAACCTTCCTTCCCTTATAGGGACACTAATCCCATCTGGTGTCCCCATGCTTATGATCTCATCTAAACCTAATTATCTCCCAAAGTTCTCACCTACAAATACCATTATATTGGGAGTTAGGGTTTCAGCATATGAATGGGGGCGGGGCACAAACGTTCTGTAACACACAGAAAAGACCCTGGGAAGGTCTGATGCAAAGAAATGTGTGACTTTAACTCAGTTACTCATACATATTTGTGAGGAAAAAAAAATTACACCTTAGTGGAATGATTACCCCAAGGAAAATCTTACTATTTGCCTTAAATCGCACACCACATTTGGTACCACACACCAAATACGTGGCCACAGTCTGTTTCACCAAGATGACACCTCACCTCAGTCTATGGCCTTATATCTGCATGTGATAAATACCATCAATAAACCTCGTCTTTCATTTCAAACCTGTGCTCCGTTAAATTGTCGTAACAATTTGAATAATTCCTAGAGAAGCCAATCATATTTTATTCACATTTACCTGGAGTTACCCCACCTCAACAACCAGGCAGGTAATGTTGTGACTGAGCTCTAAATGCAATCAATAAGCAAGTGGTTAAGATTCCAGCTTCATCTCTAGAGTTCTAATGTATAATATGGTGACTACAGTTGATAAATACACTATTATACGCTTGAAATTTGCTGCGAGTAGATCTTGTGTGTTCCCACCACACCCATCTTGTGTGTTTCCACACACACACAAAATGGTGACTATGTGAAGTGATGGGTATGTTGGTTAGCTTGATGGTGACAATCATTGCACAATGCACACATGTATCAAAACACCACACTGTACAACTTAAATACATGCGGTTTTTATTTGCTAATTTTACCTCAACAAAGCTACAGGAAAAATTTATTTTCTATTGAGCCCAATCATAATTAGATTATGATTTACATCATACATATTTTTAAAATATTTAATATTGCTTATCGTCATATAATTCTGCTTTCACCAGTCTCAGATCACTTCACAATCCTGTCTTATTTATCCTTCCTTTTTTTCCCGACAACAGGCCATTATCGAAAGCTATGAATACATGGCTGAATTGTGTGATAAACATTCTACACGGGGCTGTTTCCCAGTCTTGGGTTCCTAATGTGAACTTAAGCTTTATCATCTTGACTTGACTATGGTATATTCATAGTGTGAGAAATAATAGTCATTAAAAAAACCTGACTTCCTAGTCAATCAAAATAACTCAAGTTCACTTCTTTTTCCCTTAGCATCTTACTTTGCCTTTCTTTCAATCTGGAGAGAAGTTCAGCCCGATAGATGGATACTAAAGGAAAAATTCAGGAATGCAGGAATGAAAATTAGATAAAACCCATGTTTTCCTGCAGCCCAAAGCAACATCTTCACTTTTTTCCTCTTTCTCCTATCCTTTAAATTGTGGGCGGGAGGGGGGGGGTGGTATTATGAAGATTTACTTAGCATTTATAAAATCCAGAAGAGGAAAAAAAGTGGAAATACAGCATAAGAGCCAAGAGAAGTGTGTCATGTTGAAGAACAATCATAGTGCATGCTTATGTTTACTAGAAAAAACATAAAGGATTCCCAGCAGCCTAATCCTAAAAGTTAGTCACTATTAATTCCAACGGAAGCCATCCTCACAGCTGCCCTTACCCGTCAGCTGAAGGCTCCCAAGGGTTTCAGCCACACCGTTGCTGTGGTGACAGCTGCAGCCGCTTGCTCATTTCAGCTGAAAAACATATTCCTATGTCAGCCTGTGCCACCAGATGATTCTGGCTCAGAGCATTAAGGTCACTAACACTGCCTTCTCAAAGCATGTTATCAATCCAACATGCAGCAGTAAGAGAAAGTTGAGATAAAGCTGTTGTCTAGGCTGGGAGCCACTCAGGTCTAGGAGGATGACAATTCCCTTGGTCATCACATTTTGAGTGCAGTCCTCAACTTTATGGCTAGTCAGTTCTGTTGGTATGTCTAGAGACAGTTTGACTCTAGGGTGCTGATTAACATTAATCAAATTTACAGAAGAATAACATATGAACTAGAGCGTGTAGTAGTTCTTCTCATTGAGAAATACAATCGTCGAGAACACCAGAATTCCTATGACCACTGGTTAGTAAATTCTCTGTGTGGTATCTAAAAAACCAAATTCAAGTGAAAGAGTGTTCTGTTATCTGGAAACCAAAGAAGGAAAACAAAGAGAAAGACATAGAATAAAGACTTGGTACAAGTTTGATATTTGACCCCTGATATGAGATATGAGATTTTATTTCTTTTATTCCCATATATTCACACTCTCAAAGATGAAAGTCAGCATTTTGTTGTAGGCAGAATTCTAAGATGGTCCCCAAATTCCTACCCCCTGGTATACAGATCTAGTTATGATCCCCTTCCTTTGTGCATGGGCAAGAGCAGTGAATATGTTGGGCTATCACTACTGTGATAGGTTCCTAATCAGTCGACACTGAGTTAACTAAAAGAGATAATATCCTTGCATGCCTTTTAACAGAAGGTGAAATAGCAGATAATCTCCTGCTGGCCTGAAAGAAAGCAAACAGCCATGGGGTTAGCCATCTATGGAGAGGACCATGTAATACACCACTACTCCAACAAACATTCCTCCTATTTCATCTATGTGCATTCTTCCACGGAACTTGCACTCTATATGACATAAGAAAAATAAGAAGGCTTTCCTACACCACTGAAAAGAGAACACCGAATACATGGCTGTTCTGAAAATATATATTTTTTTGTTTTTTAAATGCTATACTTTATCATATTTCCTTCTCCAAACTGCTGGCTGCAAAGTTCCAGCCTGACTATAGGATTCTGTCTTTATAAATAAGCCTAGGGGTGCCTTAATATATTTATTAAAAAATATATATATCTATTTTATAAATAAATAAGGCTTCATAAATAAGCCTGGGGTAGCTCAGTTTGTAGAGCGTCTGACTTTGGCTCAGGTCATGATCTCACAGTTCGTGAGTTCAAACCCTGCATCAGGCTCTGTGCTGACAGCTCGGAACCTGGAGCCTGCTTCGGATTCTGTGTCTCCTTCTCTCTCTGCCCCTCCCCCACTCATGCTCGCTCTCTCTCTCTCTCTCTCTCTCTCCCTCCTTCAAAAATAAATAAAAACCTTTAAAAAAATTATAAATAAGCCTAGTTAAGACAGCACTCTGTAAAGGATGCTGCTACCTCTTGACAGGTGAGACCCATACAAAGATAAGCAGACTACTTGCTGATAATGAAAGCACAATGAGAATGAGACACAGTTCACTCTAAATACTTATATGTGTAAGCCTAGAGGAGATTCTGATATTGCTGATATTGATTTCAAGTTTCCTCAGGGCTTGGCTGAAGGAGTGATTTTTAGTCCAGTTTGGATCCCTCTTGTTCCTTCTTTTTTTTTTTTTTTTTTTTTTTTTTTTTTTTTTTTTTTGGAGAGAGAGAGTGCACAAACAGGGGAGAGGGGCAGAAGGAGATGGGAAATGGAGAGGGGGACTCTACGTCCAGCACAAAGCCCAACACAGGACTCATCTCATAACCGTGAGATCATGATCTGAGTCAAAATCAGGAGTCAGATGCTCAACTGACTGAGCCACCCCAGCACCATGATCCCTCTTGTTCTGCTCCCAGAGAAGCCCTGTGTGTGTGTCTCACTCCTGCCATCTTGCCCTGAGCCATGTGTTGCTTGCTAGAATGCCCCCTTTTAATTTCAGAGATCGTGATGTTAAATTTGTTTTTTGTTTTTTTTTTATGCTTATGAAACTGGCCAAGACTCCTCCTGTAAGTGCTGAATCTTTTCCAGTGGATTTCTGGGGATCTCTTACTTTCCTATCAATGTGCTTTACAAAATGCTGACTGCCTTTGTCCTTGTGTAGTAAAAATGGAAAACATTCTGCTTTTCTAGGGGCACTAAGTTGGCATAATCATCCCAGAGGAAGGACCAATTCCTACTTTCCTACTTCCTTCCATGTACAGAAACCCATGAGAAAGGAAACCACACCTAAGTCTTTGACCTTATTAAAGGGAAGACAGCAATAGTGCTTTGAGTTCCAGGACAGATGAGTTTGGCTGAGTAGCTTAATGAATTTCTCCCAGCTCTCTGATACAAGGCCCAGAGCTGAATTTGGGGATGAGGACAAGAAAGAATAAAGTTACTTAGAATCATAGTGTGAGAGGGAAGCTGAGTTTTAGGGACAAAAGTTCAGCCAAGTGGAGAGAAAACTTGAGGCTTGTGGAGGACAGAGACACTAAAAAATATACTTGAGCAGGAATGACCCAAGGACTTCTAAGTTCAGGATTAATTGATACTGGTTTTAGGTTGTTTGCCATGAGGTAGTCTCTCTCACTGCCGTGGTTCAGTGGTTTTTCAGGGTGTGAAGGAATCTGGCAGTTCCTAATATGGTATAACACTGAAGAGGTGGACAACATGTGTAGAGAATGATAAGAGTAGTGATGAAATAGACACATATATCAATGGAACAGAATAGAGCCTAGAAATAAATCCATGCTTGTATGGTCAATTAAGCTACAGCAAAGGAGGCAAGAATATACAATGGGAAAAGCATCCTCCCTACAACAGATGGTGTTGGGAAAACTGGACAGCTACATGCAAAAAAAAATGAAACTGGACCATGCACAAAAATAAAATGGATTAAAGTCTTAAATGTAAGACCTGAAAGCAAAACTCCTAGAAGAAATTATAGTCAATAAACTCTGACATCTATCTTAGCAATATGTTTTAGATCTGCCTCCTCAGGCAAGGGTAACAAAAGCAAAAAATAAATGGGACTACATCAAACTAAAAAGCTTTTGCACAGAGAAGGAAGTCATCAACAAAACAGCAACCTACTGAATGGGAGAAAATATTTACAAACAATATGTCCAATAAAGGGTTAACATCCAAAATAATATAAAGAACCCATACAACTTAATATCAAGAAAATAATCTGATTAAAAAATGGACAGAAGATCTGAAAAAATATTTTTCTAAAGACATGCAGATGGCCAACAGGACCATGAAAAATGCTCAATGTCATTAAATGTCAGCAAATCAAAACCCACAATGTGATATCACCTCACACCTGTCAGAATGGCTAATACCAAAAAGACAAAACATAACAAGTATTGACGAGAACGAGAAGGAAAGAGAACCCTCATGCACTGTTGGTAGCGATGTAAATTGGTGCAGAAAACAGCATGGAGTTTCCTCTAAAAATTAAAAATAGAACTACTATACAATCCAATAATTCTACTTCTAGATATTTACCTGAAGAAAATGAAAACAAAATTCAAAATAAAACATATACACTCCTATGTTGATTGCGGCATTATTTACAATAGCCAAGATATGGAAGTAACTTAAAGGTCTATCAATAGGTGAATGGATAAAGAAAAATGGTATATAGGGGCGCCTGGGTGGCGCAGTCGGTTAAGCGTCCGACTTCAGCCAGGTCACGATCTCACGGTCCGTGAGTTCGAGCCCCGCGTCAGGCTCTGGGCTGATGGCTTAGAGCCTGGAGCCTGTTTCCGATTCTGTGTCTCCCTCTCTCTCTGCCCCTCCCCCGTTCATGCTCTGTCTCTCTCTGTCCCAAAAATAAATAAAAATGTTGAAAAAAAAATTAAAAAAAAAAAGAAAAATGGTATATATACAATGGACTTTTACTCAGCCATTAAAGGAATGAAACCCTGCCATCTGTGACAACATGAATGGACCGAGAGGGTATTATGATAAGTGAAATAAGTCAAACAGAGAATACAAATACTGTATAATTTCACTTATATGTGGAATCTAAAAAACAAACAAAACAAAACAGAAACAGACTCACAGATACAGAGAATGAACTGATGGCTGCCAGAGGGGAGGAGGTAGGGAGATGGATAAAACAGGGGAAAAGGATTAAATGTACAATCTTCCAGTTACAAAATAAATAAGATGTAATCTTATGTAAGGTACAGCATAGGGAACATAGTCAATAATATTGTAACAACTTTGTATGGGGACAGATTTTGTACTGTATATAAATACCAAATCACAGTGTTGTACATCTGAAATGAATACAATATTGTTTATCAGTTATTTTTCAGGTTTTTAAAAATTTTTTTTAACGTTTATTTATTTTTGAGACAGAGAGAGACAGAGCATGAATGGGGGAGGGTCAGAGAGAGAGGGAGACACAGAATCTGAAACAGGCTCCAGGCTCTGAACAGTCAGCACAGAGCCTGACGCGGGGCTTGAACTCACAGACCATGAGATCATGACCTGAGCCGAAGTCAGACGCTTAACCAACTGAGCCACCCAGGCATCCCTGGGGTTTTTTTAAGTGGTAAAAAAGACGTCATTTGAATGAGAAACTGTGATTCAGAAGTGACTTGAAGAAATGTAAGCCCTTAAGAATCATGAGAGATATTTCAAGACTGAAATATCCTTCCCCCCACAATAAGTAGGATAGGAGCTTGAACCATTTTAATTTTAAAATTGTAGTGGAACAGATGAGCCAATAACACTGAAGGACTTGGGAAATCACAGAGGGTTGACATCTGCTCAAAGAACCCCCCAAGTGGTTCTGCAGTGTCCTCTCTGCCCCTCATCTCGGCACCTTGAAGCTGCATGCTCCCTGAGGGAGCAACACCTACAATGTCCCAAGAAGGGAGATTTCAAACTTCTTATAGGAGGAAGAACCATTGCTCTGTAAGAATCTGAGCTGGAAACAACATGCTGGTACAAGACAAGGATACCCTCACTCCCTGAACACTACCACTGGATGTCCTGCTGTCTGTAGATCGGAAGCAGCTCGTGTGCTCAGAATCCTTTGTTCAACTGCCACAGACCCATCAAATCATCACCCAACTTGGACACCATCGGATTGGTGAGAAGCCCCTCTAGGAGCAGTGGAGAGTGGGCCTATAACTCACACCTGAAAGTCCACGCAAGACATTTTAAAATTTCCCCATACTCTCATCTCAGATAATGGACAATGCCAACACGAATCTATTGCTCCCATCTGACCTGCTGGGTCATGCTGTGTCTTAACAGGGCCTGTTTTAACAGTACCCCCATACCATATTAGACTCCTCTTTTGTAAGACTCTTATGATTGTATCTGAGCAGTGATCTTGCATGGTCCCAAAATAAAAACAATAAAATAAAATAAAATAAAATAAAATAAAATAAAATAAACCTCAGGTCCAGATAATCAAATCAAACCTTTCTCTGAATAATTGCAAACATGCACAGAGCAGACTCAACAATATACTTCATAAGGGCAGAGACTTTGGGCGTGTCTGGTTCACCGTTGGCTCCCAGGATCCAGCACAGTGCCTGGCAAATAACAGGCCCTCCGTGACTCAGTCTCTTTACTGTTTCTAAATGCCAGGATTCATTTGCGTGGTCTGGTCTCCAGTCTTCAAGCACCGCACTTTAATCCATCCAGGCAGCTGGCCGCCTCTGTCTCCCTGAAGACTTCCAGGACAAGAGGCCATACAGCCTCCCCAGGCTGCTGAGTCACCTTCCTATCAGGAAATTGTTTCTGCCTTAGCTAAATAGGTAAGCAATTTTCTGTCTATTTCAGACAGAAAACCCAAGTTTAAAAAAAGATTAAGTGAAC
The DNA here is from genome assembly GCF_022837055.1 of Prionailurus viverrinus. NCBI lineage: Eukaryota > Metazoa > Chordata > Mammalia > Carnivora > Felidae > Prionailurus > Prionailurus viverrinus. The sequence continues at coordinate 22,472,227 of NC_062561.1, read as the reverse complement.
AGCTCAAGGTTATACGCAAACCCTGGTCCCGTCAGGAATAGAACCCAAGTGGTTCCTAACATTCAATCCTATAGTTTCAATCCTGTTCCTTTTGCAACAGAGCCTATCTTTATAATTTACAGATATTGTTCCCAAATTCCTCACTGTAAATTCTGCCTAAATATTGAGGGTAAAATGGCTTCATGTACCCAATAGAGAGAGAATATATATAAAAAGAAATTTTTCCCACGTGAGGAATGAATCACTGTAAAGAACATTTGTTCAGTTGTTTCATTGTAAGATGAGAGCATTCCTCCCGGCTGCCACAAAATCCAAATGCTCCATTTTGTTACTAAACAATCCTTTTAACACCAAGCCAAAAATAAGTCACAATGTTAATGCAAACATCTTGCAAGCCAAATAAAAGAACTATGCCAAATTTATCAGAGTTAGAGGGAAATTGTGTTGGATCTGTCTGCCTCTGAGAAACTTTCTATTAGATCACAGTCAATAGGGTACCAGCATCTGCTGATGCCAAGTGAAAGACATGAGTAATAACAGACAGCTTTAGAAAATACATTTTTCTTCCATAGTTAGCAATGCATGACTCACTAGAACTCTCTAGACACTATACGGCATGAATGACTCAAAATTCTACCAAGGACAGAGCACAATCAGTTCTCTCTTCCTACACTAGGATTTCTTGTCTCAATTATCACTGATTTGTTAGCTTACTTCAAAGGCAGAAATCTTGGTTCACTCTCCTTCCTTTTTTAAAAATAGTGGTACATATAAAAATAAATATTGAAGTGCTGCAGGAAGACAGAGACTAAACATTATAATGAATACTGAAAGCAAATTTCAACTGGCCTAATTCCCATCATTTGCCAGGCCACATTGGGAAATGACCATGGTTAATTTCCTTCTCAAATATTTACCAATGAGTAGAGATTATTGCAATATGAGAAATGCCTTATAGTTACAATGACCTTCCCATCCAAATTTTCAGTAGCCAATATTAGTATCAAAGATATTTTGGAAAATAATTTAGTAGTCACTCTCTGTAGCACAGATCTTGATTTCCCTCAAATAACTATTTTCTTCAGCTCTTTCCTTTCCATTCCATCTGACATTCCAACTCCAGATTGATTTTCCTAAAATTTTTTTTTCTGGTTATGACAATAGTTTAGCATAATGACAAAGACTACAGGTCTTGGAATTAGACCACTTGACTTGAAATTTTGGATTCATCCATTCATTTTTAACCTCTCTATGCCTCATTTTCTCATCTGTGACATGGAGTTCGTAAGATACTTGCATAACTTTTATTTTAACTTTGTGTTAAAAATGAGTATATAAGAAAATAGAGCATTCATGGCTAAGAGCATAGGCTCTAGAGTCAGACCTGGAGTCAAAAACCCTGACTCTGCCATTGAACTGTCTACAAATCATACTAGTTATCAAACACTGTGTAACAAATCACCCTAAAACTTTCTTGATTGTGAAAGAAATAATCATTTTTCATCTTCCACATTTTCTGTAGGTCAGAAATTTGGGAGTTGCTTGGCTAGATCTCTGATGAGGTTGCAATCAGATGTTGGCTAGGGTTGCAGTTGGCTAAAGACTAGACAGGGGTTGGAAAATCCACCTCCAAGGTAGCTCACTCACATTGCAAGTTGGTGCAGGCTATTGGCAGGGATATTTAGTTTCCTTCCACGTTGGCTCCATAGGCTCCTTGAGTGTCCTGATGATATTGCAATTGGCTTACTCCAAAATGAGTGATCCAAAAGTGCAAAGCAGAGACTGCAAAGCCTTTGTGACCTTGCCCTGGAAATTACATACCATCACTTCTGCCATATTCCATTGGTCACACTGGTCAGCCCTGACTCAATGTTAGAGGGGACTGAACAAGGGCACTGACATCAGGAGGTAAGGATTTCTGGCAGTTATCTTGGAAAATAACTACTGCAAAGAACTCAGAGAAGGCTTTTTAAGCTTTTAAAGCCTTAGTCTCCTGATTTGCCTACTATAGACACTAGCAATATACTCCTCTCATAAGACTGTATAAGAATTAGATGAGATGATGCATGTAAAGTATGTGGTATGAACATCGATTAATGTATAGAACTGTTGAATCACTATATTGTACACCTAAAAAATATCTAATATAACACCGTATGATAGTTATACTTGAATTGTAAAAATAAATTTAAAAATTTTTAATAAAAAATATATATTTAAAGTACTTGGTACAAAGTAAGTATCCAAAAACATTATTTAGTATTAATATAATCCAGTAGTAGTCAAACCATTCTGGGACAGTCCTGAGGAAGGAAATGTTATTCCAAAGAGTGGGCAGAACTATAAACTCCCTCCTTCCATTATTACTTCTTCCAGTAGACTTCATTTTATTTCATATATATCAGGCCTCCTCATAAGATTTTTCCCTTGAAGAAAATATTCCCCAATTGAAAAAAAAAAAAAGTAAACCAATTAGATGAACATAGGGGAAGGGAAGGAATAATAAGATAAAAACAGAGAGGGGGAAAACAATAAGAGACTCATAAATATAGAGGACAAGCCAAGGGTTGCTGGAAGGGTGTGGAGTGTGGGGAAGGGCTAAATGGGTGATGGACATTAAGGAGGGCACTTGTTAGGAAGAGCACTGGGTGTTGTATGTAAGTGATGAATCATTGGGTTCTACTCCTAAAATCAATACTACACTGTATGTTAACTAACTTGAATTTAAATAAATAATTTTTTTAACTAAACAACTGCTGTAAGTCATGTTTGTTTCAAATATTAGGAATTTTAGGATAAATATGCATATAAGTGTGTATACACATACATATGTATATATGCATATAAGGTAGACAAATATGTATATAAATATGTGTATATCTATATCTATAGAGCTAGAGAAAGAGGTAAAATTTCCATATAGATAGCATTACCTAGCTAATAGAGGTAATGTGATTGGAAAGCAGAGAATATCAGATTGAAAAGCCCATAAAAGACCACCCACTCCAATGTTAAAAACCTTAAGATTGTTAAGCAACTCATTTTCCATAGTAATCACATGGAAGTACAGATTTGAGGCTACTGGATGAATAGACTGAGTAAACTCCTACACGTTCTGAAGCTTCGTCCATTCATCATTGCATTTATTCAAGCATCTATTTTGTGCACACACTGTCCTAACTGCTGGGTATAAGCAGTGAACAAGATACATAGAGTCCCACCTACCATGGAGCTTATATTTTTGTGAAGGAGAAACATGGAATAAACAGATAAATGAGCACCACAATTTTGGTCACTGATAAATGCTATGATAATAATGAAATACAGCAATGTGATAAAGTGAAAAGTAATGGGCCTGATGTAACATTTGAGATGAGACATGAACAATGGGAAGAAACCAGCCGTATCAGGAACTGAGAGATAAATTCATAGAAATGTACTAACATGGCACCTTGGGAAGACTGAGCCATCAGGCAGCCTCATTCCAATGGAATTCATTAAAGTCATTCACTATGCATTAAAGTCTTTGACATTTTATTTGAAGACCTGTGTGCCTTTGATACTTCATCTGCATAAGGACATGTGGCTGAAGTTGCTGACCAGAGCCAAATTTTCTGGCAAAAAAAAAAAAAAAAAAAAAAAAAATCAGTGGAATTGCCAATAGATGGTGTGGCTGAAACTAACACCTCCAAATTAAAAACTAGGCCTGAATTGGGGCCATTCTAAAAATATTCTGGACTATCTGGAAGATCAAATAAAACCTATGAAGTTAGAAATCAGTAGAATGAAGACCAAAGTATAGAAAAGATAACCTATACGCTCTTGTCTACGTTTCCCCAGACATTTCAACCCTTATTTTTCCCCACTAATGAATACACTTAGAGTGTTAGGGTGGGAGAGGCAAGGGGACGAAAGAAATAAATGGGATGCATAAGTCTTAAGGAGGAAAGGAGTAGATTACAAGGTAAAATCAAACTATGCTGGAGTTGGAAGAGCCCCTAGACATTGTCCTGTGTAATCCCCTCATGTCATACATGACCAAACTAAGCCTCAAAGAAAGGAAGCAACTTCCCCAAAGTATATAGTCAATGGCTTTTTGCAGCTACCTCACACACCAACGGAGGGAGGCGGAGGGAAATCCCTTACTTCACACACTGCCTCATCTTCAAATAATGTGAGCAAGGATCTCTTCATCCTGAGTTCAGGGGGTGCTCCACCCTCAGATCGCGTTCCCAGGAGGTAAAATGCCTTAATTTACAAGAACTTCCTTCTGGAACCTCTTGTGCCAGGAATAGCGATAATGATGGATTCCTTTTACCAAGCACCTTTGTTATACTATTTTTCGTCAGTTCTTCCCTTGCTCATTTCTTGTCTATCTTCCTTCCATCTTTCCACACTATTGAGTGCCAGGGATATACTAATGAGCAAGATGGATAGAGTCCCTGTATTAAGGAGCTAAGAATGGAGGAGTTAGATAAACAATCAAACAAGTCTCCAAAATAAATGCTATACAGTAGTCCTCCCTTATCTGCAGTTTTGTTCCGTGCTTTCAGTTCCCCACACTTTCAGTTAGTGGCAGTCAACCTTGGTCAGGAAGAAGATCCTCCTGAAATACTGCCAGAAGTTCAGTAGTAGCCTTACGGTATATCACAGTGCGTACATCATTGACCTCACTTCATCTCGTTACACAGGCATTTTATCATCTCACATCATCACAAGAAGGATAAGTATGGTACAATAAGATATTTTGAGAGAGACCATATTTACACAGCTTTTATTACAGTATACTCTTATAATTGTTCTATTTTATTATTAGTTATTGGTGTTAATTTCTTACTATACCCAATTTATAAATTAAACTTTATCATAGGTGTGTATGGATAGGAAAAAAACAGTGTATATAGGGTTCAGTACTACCTGTGGTTTCAGGCATCCACTGGGGGACCTTGACAGGTATCCCCTTTGGATCAGGGTGGGAGGAACCCCTGCACTTGGGGAAGTATGGGGCGTTATGGATCTGCTGAGCAGAGGCGACTAACCTGGTCCAGAGGAGGATGAGCAAATTGCTATTCTCTGCCCTCAGACTTCCTCATTAAAAGGGAATCCCTATTTACACCTCTTTCTCTCTGGTAATATTGACAATGGCCTTCCGAAAATGAAGGTGAGAAATTTTAATCTACTTTGTTTAACAGGTCCTGTGTGTATAATAACAGCCATAATTCCATGTTCCAGCTTTTTAAAAAATAATTAATGGGTACAAAAACTGGCAACAAGAAGAAAAATATAGGTGGATGTGAATGAGATTAAGGGCGGCATATGTTTTGGCTCCACAGTAGACAAAAGTAATTTATGTCTTTTCTTCATCCCACACACCACTAGGTTTCAGAAACTGGAACTAAACTAGGCACTAATGAATGTGATGTTCATGGGTCATAATAAAATTTTTAAAAGTCCGTTTTCCACCCCCAGTCAACTAATTTATTTTAAAGCTCTTACTGAAAACAACTTACATGAGGTTTTAAAACTAAAACTTTCCAAAATCTTTTTACCTCTGACATTTCTGTGAAAACCCAAGATTAGAATGAGAGCACAGTGAGTTGGGAAAAACATTCAAAGCAAATACAAATGCACTGTCTGTCCTTACATTTGGCTCTACTGAGGTACGTGCTCAATAAATGCTTGTAAACATTCCTGCTCAGCTGTATTGAATTCCGCTGATACGAATGGAGGATAAGAGGTGGTAGAGAGATATAGAGAAATAGAGAGAACATTAGACTAGGTGGCAGGAAACCGGAATTCTGGTTTTCAGCTCCACCGTGTAATAGTCATTTGACAAAGCACTCACTCCTTCTGTGCCCAGGTTTCAGGAACTATAAAGTGGCAATGACCAAGTGTGGGTTCAGGAGGGCAGACTACACACCTGTACCTACCTCACTCCCCTCCCAGACATCCCATCGATCAACAATAAAGATGTATGGGAGGGGACACATCCATAACAGTACTCAGAATCACAGGCGTTGAAATGGCTCGTGTTGAGAAAGGAAGTCACAGCCCAGGACACACACAGGAGACTGTAACGGGGACAGTGGCTACCAGCAGAGAGTAAGTTCTCCTTTTTAATTTTGTAATCATTTGTATTCTTGGAGTTCTTTCTGTCCTCCACGTGTATGGCTTTGCTTTTGCAATACCCATAAAAACGGCAAAAAGAATACTTTCCGGCCTAATACATCAAGTAATTAAGAGGATTAATTAAAATAATGTATGGGAAAGCCCTTTGAAAACTCTTTAGCGCTAAGATAAATGTGAAGTGTTATTAAGGGGGCAGTCTTAGACAGTTGAAGATTGGGGAAAGAATGCAGCGTTTTCCTTGATCAAGCTCTATTTTTAAGGTGCCAAGATCCAAATTAAAAAGGAAGCTGTCTCTAAAATGCTGACTGTAAAGGATCTAAGGGAATAAATGTGCTGAGAGAAAGTATTTGGAAGAGTGACAAGAAGAGAATTTAAATAGTAAGTGTTGCGATAGAACTATTGGGTTTCCATCAAATTCTTTCTTTAAACCAAACACACTGTGAAGAACTGAACAGCAACAGAGGGGCAATCGTCTTCGAAAATTCCACAGCCAAAACATGTCTTGCTAAAATAGAGCCTTATTGTGTCCTTATGTCTGAAGCCATTTTCAGATGCTTTTGTGAATACTCTCATAACTCAAACATTTTAGAATACTGTGTTTTCATAACTTCTTAATTAGGCAGAGAGATGTGGTCAATCATCCTGGTACAGTACTGAAATAAAATTGTTGGTTCATACATCCGTCTCCTTTGCAGGTGTAGGTGCTCAATGAAGGTTTGCTAAATGAATGAATGGATGAAAGAACATTATTTAAAAGGTTTTTTATTATCGAAAGCATGCCCTTGATTTGTCCGTGATGATGAGGACACTTTTCAGATGCTCTGTTGGGTGCCTGAGTTCTCAGAGATTCATCTGGAAAATGACAATAATGGTATCTACCTTAGAGAGTTGTGATAACAATTTATTGGTATAATGTATGCAAAGCTCTGGGCACATAGTGAATTTTCATTAAATGGTTGTTGTTGTTGTTGTTGTTGTTGTTGTTGTTGTTAGCAACTGCTATTACTGACAGCCCATTATGTGCAGTCATTGCCCACAGAGCTGATCAATAAACAAGCTGCCTGGCCACCCTGCTATGCATCTCTCACTCCATGTGCCTCATGGATAAGTTCCTTTAAAAAAAAAGTACTCCTATTGGGCAAATGTTCCCTCCTGGATCCTTACAAGGCTGCTGGCCGGTAAAAGAGGACACACATGGTAAGAGGGTGAGTTACGGAAGTACTTGTACTGAATTCTCTGCAAACATCCTTTTCTCCCCTTTAAATGTATTGAGGAACAAAAAACCACCTTATTTATCTCTGCTCCCCCCAGTCCCTAGCATGTGTGTCCCACAGAATACTAAATGAATATTGGTTGTGTGGCCCTAAGTTAGTCAAGGCAGTAGACTGAGCAGTGGAGAACAATCTGGAAAGCAGTGATAAAGGAGGCTTGGGCCTCAGTAATTCACAATGAAAACAGCAGGGGAATCCCATGAGCCTGAGGGAGTCGTGGTCTTACCATGGGCACAGAGGTTCTGATTCTACCAGCCCCTAAACTGCCCCTAACAAGAAGGTCAGAAGCAGGTCTTTATTTAAACCATCAATCAAGCTTACTCTCATGTGACCCTTCCACCATGGCTCCAAAACACTGGACCTGAGAACTGGTGACCAAGTCTGAGGATATGCAAATGAGCAAGAAAGTGACCCCCTTGCTTATGGCCTCTAAAAGATACTACTTTCAGGATCTCCAGGAAAAGATGAAGAAAGGACCCATTCCCTCTCACACAGCTAATAAATTCTCTTCTCTCTGGAAGCCACAGTTTTACATTCTTTGGAATGTGTGATATGGCAAGAATAATAGTGACATCTTCCTACTGGAATCTCTTCAGTTCTGCACTTTTGCTGAATGCGTGGTAAATATTTTCCCTTTATTCTCCCCTATCATTTTCTTAACTCAGATTTTTTTTTAAATGACAGAATAACACAAAATAATAAGCAGTATATTGACATCATTTTATATCTAGATTCAGTTTCTTATATCACAAATCTTTCATCTTTAGAATGCTCTTTTTATTTGGGAAAGAAAGATTTAAACGACTCCACAAGAAATTGAATGGGCAAAAATTTGTGATTCTGTGAATTACATAGAGTGCATCAGTATATCCTTTCTCTTGAGTTCAGTTTGAAGCTAGGTATGGGATTGAATATGATTATACTCTCCACATTTCTGGTTGGCATACTTCATCCAGACCCTTATCACACAGCATGGTATTGTCTCCTGATTTTCCAGCACCCCCACTGATTAAACAGCATGGATCATTTTTCCTGGCCCTGTAATGATTTTGCAGTAAAGGGCAGAATTGATTTCAGAGCTATGACTCAGGGCCTGGTAAAATATTGGCCAAGAAGTGGGTGTAAGCAGCACAGGCATTCTGGAGATTTCTATACCTTGTTAGCAGCTAAAAATACTCATGTAACCAATTATGCTAATTTAAAGAAAACATCTATGTTATTTGACTACTTACAGCTTTCTTCTTAGGAATCTTTAAAAGATTAAGTAGTTTGCTATTTTAATACTCTTCATTCAGCCATCCTGTAAGGAAGAAAGTTGGCTGGTCTAATTAATAAGGCCTTTTGTTTTGCAAGCCTACTATGTATCCGTTACTGTATAGGGTTAAACAAAAGAAACAGTAATTAACTCACGTCTTCCAGGATTTATAGTTTAGTATAAGGGGCTGGAATCAGCTTGTTCATTAAGCAAAACACTCCAAAGACTGGTCAAGGTGGCCAGTGCCACTGGGGCTCAGGAATGAAGGTGACTGTGTTCTGTGGTAAAGGAGGGGACAATGTAGTGAGGGAGAAGTTTCCACACCAGCTGAGCACAGGCCATGCTGGGTCACCCAGACCATTGGGGCTTTAGCCACAGGCATCTGTCACTGTTAGAGGGAGGATGGAGAGAGCTTTTTGCTGCACGACCTCTAGCTCCTGGTTCTCCTTTTCTTCAATCTCGTGGATGGAGCAAATGCTTTTTGGCCTTGGGCTGTAACACTGAGTATGATTCAAGAACAACAAGTTGCTCCTCCCCCGCACCTCACTGCCCACATGTGAAGCCTCAGACACAGCACTAAACAGCCTCAGTGACCTGGCCCCAGCCTGCCTATCCAGATATTCTTCCCAACAACATCCCTCCATATCTTTGTGCACCTCGAAACCAACTTCTTGATACCTGTCCTGTGTCTCCTTAACCCTATGTTTTCAGGTTCTCTGTCCTCTCTACCCAGAAGAAACTACCTTTCCATCTTTCCCTGTTGAAATCATACCTATCCTCAAAAACTCAACTGTAATATTTTCTTTACAAAGGTTTCCCGGGGCCTCTAAGCCCCAGACTGCCTGACCGAAAAGAATCTCTCTCCAACTATTCCAATCACATTTTGTCTATAGCATTTATCATACTCTTCATATTATACCTTGACTTGATTTCTCTGCAAACATCCTTCTCTCCCCACCAAACTCTTTGAGGAGCAAGGAAATGTGTTTTTCATCTCTGTCTGCCCCCAATTTCCTTGCATGTTTCTCCCATACAGTACTCAGTATTTGTTCCATGGCCCCAAATTAGTCAAGACAAGAGCCTGAGCAATGGGGAACAATCCAGAAAGGTGGTAAAGGAGGCTCTGGCTTTCAGCAACATGTTCAGAAGTGGTCTAATTTAAGATGTTGGTTGTCCAGATCTTTCCCACTAGCAATGATTCTTTTATATAAACAAATCATAGTTAAATGTAAACATGGCTTTGAAAATGCTTTAAATTTTCATTTGAAGCTAAACATAGAACTGTCTGGTTTAATGTGATCCTTCCTCTTGAACAATACTCCACTCCCAGGTAGCAGACCCTAGCTCAACAATGTACCTACCACAGCGCCAAGCTTGGAAATGGCTCAGACGGGCAGGAATATGGCCCAGTGCCTCTCTCCTGGCCCCACCGGCTAACTGCTTGAGGTAAGAAGTAAAGATGGTTAAAAGAGTTTTTAAAAGAAAATCGTTTTTTAAAAAGGCTAAATGTAAGTAGTAATGATTTTCAGTAATATTCGATAAAACCTTGTATTAATAGAGCTACATAACAAACTATTTGGGGTTACAACAGCCCCTTTTGGAAGAAAAGTTTAACTACTTTAAGTAGCAATCTTTCTAAAATTAATTATAAACTGCTTTCTAAGACAGAGCACATGGAACTGAATTTAATCTCTTTTATAAATAACCCATTATAGTCATTACAAACATCAATGCAGTTAGTCGACTGTGCACAGCTGACCAAGGCATGCCAACTTCTTTGCATTTTCACTCAGTGTTCCTGGACAGCTATGATTAGAGCAGCTGAACCCACTGCTGGTTTTTCTGACTCCTTCCATACTTCCAGCATTCTAGCCTTTACTATTCCTAGTAAGTGTGCCTGAAATAGCCCCTAACTTCAGAGCCCTTCCCTACTCCCATCCCATATGACTGCCTCTGAATTGCTTTGTTAGAATGATGCCCATAATACCCAGAAAGAGTTGAGTGATTCTTCAGTACACAGAGAAACTTTGCAACAAAATGTTTGGCTACTCAGGAGACCTTTGTTCACTGGTTCTTGGTGTTCAGCTACGTTTTCAGATGACTGGAATTCAAACAAACTGGAATATGGAAAGGCAAAGCTTACTTTGACATCATTAGTCAGGTTACCATATCTCATGATAGATAAGAAAGGAAATACTTTCTTTGATAATTCTTGATGAGGTTCATTTAGTACTGGGAAATCTTGTTTAAGAAAAAAAGTTTACATGCTGTTCCCTCTGCCTGAAAGGTTCTCTCTTTCTCTACCTAGCAAAATGCTACTTATCTTTTAAGTAGCTAAGTGTCCTCTTCTTTAGCACATCTCCCTTGATTCTCCCTGGCAAAATCTACCTTTCTACCCTTCATACTCCCAAAGAGCAGAAGTATTTGACCAAATAGACTGTGAGCTATTTGAGGTTGGGAAGTATATTTTATTCATCTTTGGACACCCAGGACCTAATACAGGCACTGATATTTAGTGCTTAAAATATTTGTGAGTAAATGTATATATTTTTGATTATTCCATTTTGTGGCCATTTTAAGGTATAAGAAAGATGTATAAATAGTTCAGAAGAGTACCAGGAAGAAATAGGTGTGAAAGGGGAATGGGCAAGTAAATCAGGGAATAGAGGAGAAAGAAAATACATGAATAGTGGGGGGGATATGTTGAGGCATACATGATTTGACAGCTTCTAGAGCATTGGATTTTCCACTCTTATTGACTTCCATTTGTTTAAGCGCACATTTACCGGTCTAGTGTCTAGTTCCTTTTTTGCCTGTCTTTTGAGATGCTAATTAGCTTTCAAAACATTGTTCATAATCTCTAATTTTTCCTAAACTTAACTCTTTTTTTTTAATGTTTATTTATTTTTGAGAGAAAGACAGAGCACAAGCAGGGGAGGGGGTGGGTGGAGGGGGGAAGGGTAGGGAGAAAAAGGGAAGGGGCAGAGAGAGAGGGGGACAGAGGATCCAAAGGGGACTCTGCGCTGACAGCAGAGAGCCCAATGCAGGGCTCAAACTCATGGAACCATGAGCTCATGACCTGAGCCAAAGCTGGAAGTTTAACCAACTGAGCCACCCTCCTAACCTTAACTCTTAAAGTTTCAAGGCTATTTATCCCTCATGCCTCCTCTCCTGACTCAGAGTTTCAAGTCTCCAAACCCACTCCTTCTGTGTTATCATCAGAATAATTCGGTCAGAAGGCCAGAAACATTTCTGTCATCAGAATATTTCAGATGGGGTGAGAAGTAGAAATTGCTTAAGGACTTGTGGCTTATCCTTGGTCAGAAGAAATTTGTTACCATCACTCAAGGAAATAAGTCTCACATAATTCTTTGGACTGTATAAGTTAGCCCTTTACTTGAGGAGAGGATAGAAAGGAAGAGTGTGGGGATGAAGTTGCAAAGAGCTTATTTCATATGATCTATAAAATCAAAAGGTAAACAGTAGGGAGTCACAGATAGCAATCTGGGATTTAAAGAAAGAAAATATCAAACTTGTGAATTCCATGGTTTCAATCTAATTTATTCACCATGAACCAATCTTACCATTCATTAGCTTCACCCCAGAGACAAGACTGAATGTCAACTATTTTCCTGACCTATAAATAATAGGTGCCACTTGCTTAGACATGAAACTTAGTTAGGGCATAATAACAAAGTGAATCAATATGACTGTTACAGAGCTAAAAAATAAATAAAATAAAATAACACGCTAAGTCCTGAATCTTTGGGGAGAGGAAGATTCTCATTCCCTGATCTTTACAGAAAAAAAAATTTGACAGGAAAATTGATAAATTATCTTTTAGCAGCACTAAGTTTGAACCAAAAAATAGTCTAAGAATGAGCAATAAAAATTCACACTCAATCATTTGTTTAACCTGAATGAATAGCTGGGAGCAATGATATTGCCTCATAGGTTAGTTAATGATGATGGTGTACAGGTAGGTGTGGCAAGACTGAGTTCTTGACAATGGAATGTGAGTGGAATGTGACAATGGAATGTGAGTAGAATGTGACAATGGAATGTGAGTAGCATGTGTGACATTCCCAAACCTGGCCCTAAAACTCCTGCCTTGCACACCCCTCCATGTCCTTTCCTCATTGCTACTTATGGGGAGGGAGAGGACTATGGTGACTTGGAAGTCACTTGTTCAGTATGGCAGAGCCTCTGTTAGCATGAGGCCCTGAATGACTGCCCCCACCAGCCAACCTGAAGTCTACATTCTGAGTTGTTCCGTGAGCAACAACTGAACTTTGAGTTCTCTATGTTGCTACATTTTGGAGTTTTATTTGTTAGAGAAGCCTATATTGGGGTGTGTGTGTGTGTGTGTGTGTGTGTGTGTGTGTATTATATGTGTGTATGTGTGTATTCCACCTTTATTTCATATTTTAAAAGTTTTAATAAAAATAATATACTCATTAAAGAAAAAATAATATATAGTAAGTCAAAAAAAGGAAATAAAAATCTATAATCACTCAACATAATGAGATACACTGCAATAAAACAGGGATCACACACTTTATTTGTCATTTTGTAAGACATTTTCTTTCACTTAAAAAATATCATGGAGGCACCTGGGTGGCTCAGTTGGTTAAGCGTCTGACTTTGGCTCAGGTCATGATCTTGTTGTTTTCAAGTTCGAGCCCCACATCGGGCTCTCTGCTGTCAGTGCAGAGCCCACTTTGGATCCTTTGTCCCCCTCTCTCTCTGCCCCTCCCCCACTTATGTTTTCTCTCTCTCTCTTTCTCAAATAAACATAAAACATATCATGAAAGGGGCGCCTGGGTGGCTCAGTCAGTTAAGTGTCCGACTTCGGCTCAGGTCATGATCTCATGGTCTGTGAGTTCGAGCCCCACGTCGGGCTCTGTGCTGACAGCTCAGAGCCTGGAGCCTGCTTCGGATTCTGTGTCTCCCTCTTTCTCTGACCCTCCCCCATTCATGCTCTGTCTCTCTCTGTCTCAAAAATAAATAAGCGTTAAAAAAAATTAAAAAAAAAATATCATGAAAAAAAGTCTACTCAGAGGGCACCTGGGTGGCTCAGTCGGTTAAGCGTCCAACTTCAGCTCAGGTCATGATCTTGTGGTCTGTCAGTTGGAGCCCCACATTGGGCTCTGTGTTGACAGTCAGAGTCTAGAACCTGCTTCAGATTCTGTGTCTCCCTCATTCTCTACCCCTCCCCCACTCACACTTTGTCTCTCAAAAATGAATAAATGTTAAAAAAAAATAATAAAGTCTACTCAGAAGTCTTATGATCAAAAAATATATATATCTTGAACATCTTCCTTCTGTGTCATTAAGTGGTATTCTGCCACATTATTTTTAATCGATGCATGATAAAAGTTACACAGATCATTGGGAAATCACAGTCAAAAGAATAGCATTATTTCTGTTCACAAACAATTGAACCTAGAATATCTCTAAGCAATAGTTGTCCTCAGGATGCTTAGATCCTGGATTAATAAGTGACCACTTGGAAAATTATATTTGGTTCTAGTACACGGTTATTGAACCATTATGGTAGAAGTTAAGGTGCTATGACAACAATAACAAAAATCTTTGTCAGAATGCAGGAAACATTTCTGTCATCAGAATATTCAGATGGGGTAGGCAGGAGTAGTTGTTTAAGGACCATGACTTATCCTTGATCAGACGGAATTTGGTAGCACAGTCTGGCAAATTTGTGCCAGCTTGGCAGGTCTGCTCTCCCTCACAGGAACAAGGCAAGTCCAGGGCAAGCAACTTTTGATAGAAGTTGCAGACATCTCCTCTGCTTGCATGGCCTCGGTTAGAGCTCAGTTGCAAGTCCACATCTAGTTTCAAGGGCATCTAGAAAAGGAAGTCCAAGAAGAATAGCCTTGTATTCACCAAAAACTCCACAATATGGAAGAAGGAGAGGAAAAATGGGTGGGGAGCAGGTAGCAGTCTGCCCAAAGTTAGCACAGAGCACAATGTTTGAGAACAGAAATTCTGCCTCAGTGGCTTTTTCCCCCAAATGTTTACTTATTTATTTTGAGAGAGTGTGTGCGTGAGCAGGGAAGGAGCAGAAAAAGAGGGAAAGAGAGAATCCTAAGCAAGCTCTGTGCTATCAGATGCAGGGTTCAATGCCATGAACCCCAAAACCTGAGCCAAAATCAAGAGTCAGACTCTTAATCGACTGAGTGACCCAGGCGCCTGCCTCAGTGGCTTTCTAATAGTGATTCACATCCTTGGCTAATTATTATTAAGCTTTCTGACCTAAGACTGTTATTTAAACTCAGTTTGCAAAATGGAGACATTAAAATTCACACATTTGTGGTGGGAATTAAATGACTTAACTTATATGTAGTGTTTATGAAATGTTAGCTATAAATACTTTATATCCAGAACCAACAGAAAATTGATAGCACGTGGCCAGAGGAGAAAAGTGAACATAATACTTGTAAGGAAGCAAACCATGAACTACACTGAATATGGTGTAGTGGTTAAAAGCATAACTCTGGAGCCAGACTGCCCATATTTGCCCCGGTGCTTCAGTTTCTTCATCTGGAAAGTGGGAATTACCATTAGTATCTACCTCAGAGGAATGTTGCAATGATTACATGAGTTAACTGGGAAGTACGTAGTGCAGAGCCTGGCACATAGCAAGCACTATATGAATGTTAGCTTCTACCCATCTGTAGTGTTGCCAAAGAAAAGTATCCAGGATTTTTACAAAATCCACATATTCACCGGAGTCCCCATATGACCACCACATATACTGACTATCACGCTAAATATCACACCATTTTCTGTTCTTATTCTCAAGTACTAAAGTCTCTGTTCTTTCCAAAATCTACTGGTATTCTACAGCAGAGCAGGTGGGAATACATCCATCACCCAAATTGGACAGGAATCACATCTTCACTCAACTTTATTTCCTTTAGGAGAGTCATGCATGTTTCCATATATCTTCCTTGGCTCTGTAATACAGGCTTCTGAATGAACAAAACTGTTCTTCCAGGGAACGTATTTTCCCAAAGAATATCCCTATTGATTCTGAGACTTTGGGATTGAAAGTTCTTTTCAGAATCCAGAATTGAATTAGGCCTCGTCCTTCTTTTCTATTATTTTTACTCACTGCATTCTTGAATAATGATAGATGCCAAAAAATGAAAATAAAAAAGTGCTTGAGAATGATGACAACACTTTAGCTGCAATTAAAGTTTTCCGTTTAAATTAATGGTAATTTGTAATCAGGAAAAAAAATCAAGAAGGTAAGAATGCCTCCCTGAAAGTCAGATTCTATCAATCTATTTCATCTCTGCTAAATGTGATTCATTTGTGGACCATTTGCTTTTGTGGAGGGTTGCTTTACTAGAAAAGGTGACATAAGTCAAAATTATGTAAGCTGAAAATGATTTTTCCCCAGATGCAAAGTGATATTCGGGTACTAAATTCCTAATCAAATGTTCAATGTCTAACTTTTTGTTAAAGCAGACCTAAAAACTATATTTAGTCAATTAGGAATCATATATTTAATATACGCTACAAAATATTTAATGTCATGTACCAAATTTTATCTTCTGCATAATTTCTGGCTTATTTCACTGTGTGAACCTAAAGGTTGAAGCAATACCTTCCTTGAATTTACAAGGGCTCTTTCTTTTCTAACGTTTTATTTTGAAACAATTTCAGAGTTACAAAAATGTTGCAAAAATCCTACATGTAGTGCCTATCCCTTTCATTCCTTTTCTCCTAATGGTATTATCTTATGTAATCACAGTACAATTGTTAAATCCAGAAAATTAACATTGATACAATAAAGCTAAGTAATCTGTAGATCTTATGTGAATGTCACCAGTTGTTCCATTAATGTCGTTTTTCTGGTCCAGGATCCAACCCAGGATCCACATTATATTTAATTGTCCTGTCTCCTAGTCTTTTCAGCTTGGAACAGCTACTCGGTCTTTTATGAACAGTACAGGCCAATTATTTTGTAGAATATCTCTCAGTTACAATTTGTCTAATTTTTTTCCTCATGATTAGTTGAGGTTATGCATTTTTGGCAAAAACACCACAGAAGTTCAACCATCTCAATGCATCACATTAGGGGGTATGTGATATCTGTTTTATCATGGTGAGGTTGATTTTGATCCCTTGATTGAAGGGATGTCTGCCAGGTTTCTACTCTATAAATTTACTATTTTCCCCTGGCACCTGGGTTGCTCGGTCAGTTAAGTGTCCCACTTCAGTTCAGGGCTTGATCTCATGGTGCATGAGTTTGAGCCCCTTGGATCCTCTGTCCCCCTTGTCTCTGCCCCTCCCACACATGCTCTCTCTCTTTCTCCCTCTCTCTTTCAAAAATAAATAAACATTAAAATACCTTTTTAAATTTAAGGTTACTATTTTCCCTTTATAATTAATAATATCTTGGTGGGGATATATTTTAAAACTATACAAATACCTGTTTCTCATGATATCTTCAAACACTAGTTTTGGCATCCATTGATGGCACCTGTAGCAACTATTATGGTTGTATTTTCCAGAGAGTGATTTTTCTATTTCCACCATTCATTCCACAGTTTTAAATTGGCATTCCACTATTAGGAAGTATAGTCCTTTCTCTCATTATTATTATTTAGTTATTTATTTACATTAATATGGACTCTTGGATATTTATTTTACGCTATGGGGTATTTATTATTTTGTTGTTATTGTCATTATTTATTTTGTTCTTCAAAGTGTTTCAGATTTGAAAGGCTTAAGGGTTTCACAACTGTCTCTGAGGAGACTTACAGAGGGCACATTAAAGCCACCTAAGGGCTTTCGAGAAAGCTGATCGGGGATGTGTTTTGTCATTCTCTTATTCATTGTAATAATTTCCTGTAGCAAGCACGGTATTAGAGGTGAAGCTTTGGACTCTGTTCAAAGTTGCCCAAAGGACATTCACTTACATGCTTACTTCCATAGGCCCAAGAAGTATTAACGTGAGTTAATATCCTTTGGAGTTTCTCCATTCTAACATACAAAATTTCATCCCTTTTGGGAAGTCAAATTTCTCCCATAGATGAAGGAGTGTCCAATAACACTTCTTGTTCTTCTCTCCAGAGTATCATTATAAACTCCTCCCCAAAGGAAAGGAGCATTGCCAATCTGATTAGAGACTGAATACTGATTGGGCTATGTTTTACTACAGGGCAAGCTTGCTATGCCTCATAAAAGACACAGCCGTGCCCTCCTTCTTCCCTTGCTGCTCCTGTGGTGTAAGCTAGCCTGCAAGGCTTGCTTCTGGAGCAAGACCTCTCTCAGGTCTATTCTTTTCTATTTTAGATAGCCACAGACACTGCCTTTCTATTGTCAAGAAGAAATGAATCAAAAGCTTTGTTGGAGCTTCCCAGCCTAAGCCACATTCGAAAATACAGCTTTTTACTGGAAAACTCTGTTTTGGAGAGTATTTGGTGCTTATTCCCCTGTTAGTAAGCAGTACTTTATCTCTCTTTGGGCGATTGCCTGGACAATGCAAGCTCTTGGGGGAAGGAGTGTGATGAGTGGGGAAAAAGCAAGCTCAAAATCCCAACATCCTTGAATAGATATGCAATCACCCTGTGCAGCTCCATTTCTCATCCCTCCAGTCACTTGCTCATCACAGATTACCATGCTGACAAGCCTCACCAGCAGTGCAGATGCATCAGCCAATCCTAACAGAGAGGGAAAACTCATTGCCTGATCTATGGATCAGCCATGCAGAATCTTCTGCTAAAAGTGCAGATTTTTAGGCCCTGCCCCAAATGGAGTAATCAAGATGGTAGGTTCCAGGAGTCTACATTTTTATTTTATTTTTTTTAATGTTTTATTTTATTTTTGAGAGAGAGAGAGAGAGAGAGAGAGAGAGACTGCAACTGGGGGAGGGGTAGAGGGAGAGGGGGACAGCAGATCTGAAGTGAGCTTTGTGCTGACAGCAGTGAGCCCAATGTGGGGCTCCAACTTAGGAGATCATGACACAACCCTAAGTCAGACACTCAAATTACTGAGCCACCCAGGTGCCCTAGGAGTCTACATTTTTAAAAAGCAGATACCCAAATGATTTCTGTGCGCATTAATTTTGAGAATCATAGTTCTGTTGATAGGGCTCAAATTTAAATCATCTTCTTGAGAATGGGTGGTCCAGTCAGTACTGTGAGGTACCTCAGGTCTCCTCAGCCTGTCTTCTTTCTTGCTAATCAGGCTGGCATAATCCCTGTTCTTTATGTCGCTTCCCAATGTGTAGTATTCCCTACCACCAGTGTAAATTTGTCCAAAAGACTAGATTTCCTAACCAAAGCCCTCCCCTTTTTTAACAGCTTCTTGCCCTGCCTCATACTTTACCTGATTCTTGGTTGAAGGCATGACATTAAGCCACAAGTCTCTTGGGGACTGGATCCTACCCCCTGTCTGATGTGCTACAGCCTATAAACAGATCTTCCCGAATTGTACCACACAGACTGCCTGACTCCCAAGCCGTCCACCATTTCATGAATTTCTCCTGTGCTAATGCATACCTATAACTCAATATTTCAGGACACCATCTTCAGATCTGGAACTAGAGCCCTAAACCTTCCTCAATGTACCTGGGCAATTCTGAAGACCTTCTAAAGACAACCTCCCTGCCACTTCTGTTGCCCCAACCTTTCTTGTCCCTGCTTTAACCTGCTTTCCACCAGACCCATTTGGCTGAGATCACAATCTGCTCTTTGCCCTCCCTCCAAATATACATAGAAGAAACAGACCAAACTCTGACATGTGGGATATTTTTTACCTACTTTCAACCAAGCTTGTTTAAGGCGGGGGCCAAGTCACATTATTATTTTTTTTTTTTATAATCCCATGGTGTAATCCCTATATCCCACAATATAATCTCTATAATCCCCAAGCATCCTGCCTTGAAATTTGTAATATTAAACTGTATTAAGAGGTTCCAGTTCCAGGTAAGATGGAGTAAGCACGCTATCCGTCTTTCAGAGTAAATACAGCTTTGGTATGCAGGGGGCAGCAATTTGAGGATTCTGTAAAGTAAATAGTAGTAGGCAGATTACAGAAGGAGATAGATTTGAAAATACCATTAGATTTATAGTGAGTGTACTATTTCCCCCACACCCCCACCTCCAGTCTCCTCTGGCCTGGACTCAAGGTAGCCCCAAATCTAGATGTGGGACCAAGAGAGCTCCAAAGAAGCCCTGTAGTTCAGGCTCAAGAAGGGGTAGGGGTCTCTTGACAGTGACAGCAGAGATAGTGGGGGTTTGCAATGCCTAGTATATAATTGGTATTGAAATGACTAATAACAAGGGCACCTGGGTAGTTCAGCTGGTTGAGAGTCCAACTCTTGATTTCAGCTCAGGTCATCATCTCACAGTTTCTGAGATCTAGCCTCACGTCGTGCTCTGCACTGAGCATGGAGCCTGCTTGGGATTCTCTCTCTCCCTCTCTCTCTCTCTGCCCCTATCCCACTCACACATGTGCTCGTGCTCTCTCTCTCTCTCTCAAAATAAATAAATAAACTTTTTAAAAGAAAGAAATGACTAATAATAATAATGATAATAATAAATTACTGATAAAAGTAATAGCTAGTATTGGTTATGTGTCAAGAACGCTTAAACACTTTGTTTATTCGTATAAAAATGCCAGAAAGGAGATATTATTATCCTATTTCATCAGTCTGCAAACTTTTTCTGTAAAGGTAAGATAGTAAGTATGTTATTTACTTTTTTAAAATTTTAATTTAAATCCTAGTTAGTTCACATACAGGGCAATATTGGTTTCAGGAGTAGGAGTCAAGTGAGTGCCCTCCTTAATGCCCATCACCCAAGGTAGTAAATATTTCAGGCTTTGTCCCTGTTGTAACTACTCTACTGTTGTGCTACCAAAGCAACCATAGATAATATGTAAATAAATGACATGGCTGTGTTCCAATTAAACTTTGCTTCTAAAAATAGGCAACAGGATTGATTTGGGCCACAGGCCATATCACTGACCCTTTTTGTAATTTGAAGATGGGGAATTGAAATCCAGGGAAGTTAAGTAACTTGCCTAGGATCACAGAGCTGATAAGTGACAGCATCTAGGTTCAAACCTGGTTCTTGGGTCTGATTCTTAATCACTATGGCACACTGATATTTTTGAGTCAATAAATGAGATGACAGAGATGGACCCAAGCAATACCTTTGTCATGAAAAATTTCAGAGTCTATGGGTAAATGCTGAATGTCAGAATGTGCCAAAGAAGATAAAATTACAATTCTGAATGAAATTGTGTTAGTTTCCTATTGCTGCAATAACACATTGCCACAAACTTAGTGGCTCAAAACAATATAAATTTATGATCTTGAAGTTCTGGAGGTCAAAGGTCAGGCATCAGTCTCATGATGCTGAAAAGGTGTTGGCAGGGCCTGCATTCATTCTAGAGGATCTAGAGGAGAATCTATTTCCTCGTCTTTTTTCTACTTCTAGAAGCTCCCTGAATCCCTTGGCTGTGGCCCTTCTCTATCCCCAAAATCACCAGCACAGCACCTCCAAATCTCTCTCCCTCTCTGACTGGCCCTCCTACTTCTCTCTAATAAAATCCTGGTGAGTACACTGACCCATCTGGATAACCCAGGATATCTCTTCAGCCTAGGATCCTTGATTTACTCACATCTGTAAAGTCTCATTTACCATGTAAGGTAACATCCACAGGTTTCAGGGATTAAGACAGGACATCTTTGAGGGCCTATTTTTTTCTGCCTACCACAAAGACTTTCAAGACAAATAGTACTGACCCGGCAGGTTTTCTCTACTGTCTGCTCATCACACCTTTTGCAATTTGAGTGAAAGGAGACGTGACACTACACTGTGCCATCATGCCTTTATGCTTAAGTATGCTCGGCACAAGCTATAGTCAGAAGAGAAATACATAAAACACTTTGGGACCTGAGATAAAGCCAAAATAAAAGAGTGGATCACATTATCCAGGTCTAACCACCAAAATAAACGAAAACGTAAGCCCTTTAAAAAAAAAAATGGTGATGTTAACATTTTATTTTTCTCAGCAAAAATCTCAGCTTTGACATTTTGCTGATATCTAAAGGCCATCAATTTTAGTTTGAGTTTTCAGGGAAGCAGATGTTAAGACAGAATTAGAGATGCAAATATTTATTGGAGGAGATGCTTGTGAAGGATTAGGGGGCAAGGGAGCAGGATGAGGCTGAGAGACACTGTAAAAGAAAAGGAGGAAGCAGGGAGTATTGTGAAGAAAGAGCCTTAGCTTAGTACAGCTTTGGGGAAGTCTCAGCTGGGCCAACAGGGAGCTCCAGAGAAAAGAATGCTCTTGAGAAAAGTGACCAGACTCTATTTCACAACTGTGCTTAGGCATTGGCTAGGAGCAAGCCAAGAAAAACCTGAATTCGGTAGGAATGCTGCAGCAGATCTCAAAGGTGGCAAAGCTGGAGGCTCTTAGCTAATACCTTTTTTCATAGTAAGGTTTCTCTTGGGGCACCTGGGTTGCTCAGTTGGTTGGGTCACCGACTCTTGATTTCCACTCAGGTCATGATCTCATAGTTTGTGGGTTCGAGCTCCACATCAGGCTCTGTGCTGACAATGCAGGACCTGCTGGGGATTCTTTCTCCCTGCCTCTCCCTGCCTTTATCTCTCTCTCTCTCTCTCTCTCAAAGATAAATAAACATTTTTTTTTTAAATTTTTTTTTTCAACGTTTTTTATTTATTTTTGGGACAGAGAGACAGAGCATGAACGGGGGAGGGGCAGAGAGAGAGGGAGACACAGAATCGGAAACAGGCTCCAGGCTCTGAGCCATCAGCCCAGAGCCCGACGCGGGGCTCGAACTCCCGGACCGCGAGATCGTGACCTGGCTGAAGTCGGACGCTTAACTGACTGCGCCACCCAGGCGCCCCTAAACATTTTTTTTTTAAAAAATAAGTTTTCTCTTGAAGGTAGATCTGAACGACATGCCTCCACCACCACCATAATACATCACAACTTCGTTGCTATGATAATCATGAAAGAAATGTTCCTATCATCAAGTCTAAACAGTCTGTAAGGCGTATATTGTAGCTTCTTTCCTTTAAATAATTGTTTTTTTTTTAATTTAATAAGCTGGTTCTTTTAGAACCTTCTTTATGAGTTTCTTTGTAAATAAGTTTATTTCCTTCTTAAATGGTTTTGTCTCAGGATTTTCCTTTTATATGTGTTATGGTAATGAAGAGGGGTGGGAGGGAGAGAAGAATCTAAGAAGAAAATATGAAAATATTGCAATAAAAGAAGGAAATTTTCACTTATTTGAGCTGGGTTTGTTACAGTGCTGTTCCCATAATGGCATCCTACCCACAAGGCCATCGTGCATCCCTACGGATCTATGAGCTGAACAAACTGTCATCTTGACTTCATTCCAGGACTCCAAGAGGCAGCAGGTCCATAGGGGTTCCTGAATATGTATTTATGCTCCAGCTTTTTCTAAAGAGGATTTGAGGAGTGGACAAAACTTCAGAATATAAATAACTTTTAAACGAAAAATGGTCTGCAAATGTAAGCTGATTGTCTACGAGACTGCCCTGCCCCCACGCACTTCAGATGCCAGTTGCAAGCCCAGGTTGTTACCAGGGCTTCTGGTGGACCAATTACAGATTGGAGGTTCCTAAGAACCCCCCCTCCTCAGGTCCATTAATTTGCCAGAGCAGCTCATAGAACTCAGAGATTACCAGTTTATTATAAAAGGATACAACTTGGAATAATCAGCCTGTACAGATACACAGAGAAGGCATGGGGAATGAGGGAGGAGCTTTCACAGTCCTGTTGATTCACTCTCCCAGCACCTCTACTTCCATGTTCACCAACTGGAAGCTCTTCAAACCCTGTCTTTTTGGGGTTTTATGAAAGCTTCATTGTATAGACATGGTTGAGGTAATCATTGGCCATTGGTGGTTGAACTCAGTCTCCAGCCCCTTTCTCCTCCCAGGAGGTTGGAGGTCAGAGAGTGGGACTGAGAGTTCTAACCCTCTAATCACAGGGTCGGTCCTCCTGGCAACCAGCCCCCATCCTTAGGTGGGGTCCAAAGTCACCTCATTAACATAAAATATAACATTTTTGCTGTTCTCAACACTTAGGAAATTCCAAGGATGTTAGGAACTCTGTGCCAGAAATGGGGAGGAAGACCAACTACATAGTTCTCATTATAAATCACAATATAACAGCATACCACAACTGGCAAGATCTGCCAAGCAAAAGGTAGTTTTAGAAAAAATGATGATGCTAGCAAGAGCTTCTAATGTTTGAAGGCTTGCTGGACTCAAGCACTTTCTTACACATTTTTATTTAATCTTCATATTGAAGAAAATGAGGCTCCAGTTGCCCAACTAAGCAACTTTCCAAGGTCACGCAGTTAGTAAGAGGAAAACCTGAAATTTGAATTCAAGTGTGTCTTCTCAAGAACCCTGGCTCTTAGGTCAAACACATCTTGATATTCTGAATACGACACTGGAGGGCACCTGTTCCCATGGATGGGGTTGCAAAGAGCCTCATCTCTCATCCAGTGTGTAGTAGTCAGTAAACCATGTGTTCGTCAATTGAAACCTACTTATTCAGAACTATAAGGAAAGTGGGGGGTGGGGGGAGATTAGGAATCACAGGCTATAACACTTAACCAATGCGGTGGGGCACCGAATGAAGGAGTTTAATGGAAAGACATGGTAAGAAGGATTAAGAGGAGAGAGTAACTGACATCCTTATTTGGATGCAGTGTTAAGAACAAAGCACTCATTTTACTCCCTCAATCACTGCATCACGTGTTGAACACTTGGAGGACCTAAAACTTGAAGTTTCCCCACTCCGGGTACGCTGTTCTCTAGGAGAGAAGTGTAGCAAAGGAACTTCAACTTGCAACTTACTATCTGCTTACTATCCAGAGATTTCTCTAGCTCTACTCAAACATCCCAGCACAATGTGACAGCACCCAGCCACGGGGATCTCAACAGAGCCCAGACAGGATAGAAAAGGGTACAAATCCAGGTGTGGTTCCACTCACTAAACTGTGTGCTCTAGTCAGAGCTCTATCAGCCTCAGAGGAAAGGTGTCTTTTTTTTTCTAATTGGTCTACCCAGAGGGTATATGTTTTTTTGAATTCAGGTCAAACCTAGCTACTCCCCTGCTTGACGACTCAATTTTTTCTTTGCCTTACCAGATGAGATTTTTATCTATCCTGTATTTTCTTAAACCTTTCTCTGGGAGTGGAATGAGCTAGAGATGTGGTTTGCTTATGTTGTTACTTTGATTATTTATTAACAGCCTTAGTAAAGAAAGACCTTGGTAGAATCTCTAGAAATCCTATTGACGTCTCTGAAAAATACATTAAATGGTTACTGGTAGGTCAAAAAGGTATGTGGTTAGATTTCTAACAGAATTAGAAAGAAACAAGAAAGTTTTTGAGCAATGATCTACCTACTTAAGAATACAAAATCTCTGAGAGAGAACCACTCTCCACTGCAGAGATGCGCTTCAATGTTTAACAGACTTCTTACCAGCAGCGGGTACTGAAAAAATGTTTTTCAAAAATAATTATGACACTTCTACCATTTTCAAGGATCCATGTACCAGAAACACAGAAAGTCCACAGTCGGCCTTACACAGATGTGGCCTCACAGTGGACACCCAATGACTATATGAATCAATGACCCAGGCCCTACTTCAGTCTTTTAAGACACTTGCCATATTGCCTTGTTCAAGACAATATTTACTGATTTTGATTGATTAGATCCCTCCTCTCGTAATATCCAGTCTAGATCTAATTACTTAACTCAATAAATATTAATTGCCTTAAACTATCAAATTACAACAAAATTTCATCATTCTACAAGGCACCCAGATATGGCACTGAAATGTTTAAAAACAGAGGCAGATGGTTCAACACATTTATTTGATAAGAAGAATTTGTCCTTCTCTCTCTCTGCTTGCTGATCCTTTATCTCATCACCAGAGGAATGTGGAAGTTTATGCTTGGGCCCAACTCAACTCCATTTCACCTGCACTGTACAGCCAAGTCCATAAACAATGCTACTATCAATCAAAGACCCTTAGTCACAGCAGGAGAACACTAATTCTGCAGGAAGGACTCTCAGAAGCCACACCCAACACACAAAGGACAGACAGGCTGGCGTGAGGTTCGTCAGATTTCCACTGGGTTAGTTTAGCTTTAACCTATTTTACTACCACTTGGTCAGCCCACTTCTTTTTTGGCCTGATGCTCTTAGTTCTTTTTGCTGGATTCCTAATCCCTGGTGACAGCTGGAGAAGCTTGGTCCACAAAGACTGGTTTTTTCCTAGATACTGCATCCAGAAGGACTTCAACAGTCTTTGCAATGTCGTTTCCCTCTCTAAAGGGAATCATTTTAACCATTCAATAAATAATTGTAAAGCATACAATATGTAACTTGAAAAACAAAGTCACAGTAG
Source organism: Prionailurus viverrinus (assembly GCF_022837055.1). Taxonomy (NCBI): domain Eukaryota; kingdom Metazoa; phylum Chordata; class Mammalia; order Carnivora; family Felidae; genus Prionailurus; species Prionailurus viverrinus. Next base: position 22,446,106 of record NC_062561.1, on the reverse strand, counting down.
AAGGGAAAGTCAGAGAATATAGAAATATAATGTGTAGGAATGCTACAAACAAATATAAAGCACTGTACAAAAGTGAAGGAAGAGTGTCTATTTTAGAAGAGGTTAAGAAGGAAGATCTCTTTGACAATGTGACATTTGAGCAGATAGCTGAAGGGCTGAGAAAGTACGCCAAAGGGCTGTTGGAAGGTGGAAAAACATTCCAAGCAAAGAACAGTAGATGCAAAGGCCCTGAGGCAAAAATGGGCTTGTTAACGTCAAGGAACAATCAGGAGACCAGCAAGAATGGGAGGGGAGTAATTTAGTGAAAGAGCTGTAGGAGATAAGGTCAAAGAGGTAACAGAGGGCCAGTGACTTTTACTCTGAAGAAGATGGGAAGCCACTGGGGATTTTGAGAAGAGAAAAGATATAGCCTGACTTAGATTTTAAAAGAAACTTTAGGTTTTAAAAACTACTGTGTTGAGAATAGGCTGTGGGGAGGAGGCAAGAGTAATAGTAGGAAGGCCAGTTAGGGGAGACTTGCAACAACCCAGGAAAGGGCTCGTGGTGGTTTAGACCAGAGTGACAGCAGTTGAGGTAATGAAGTAGTCAAATTCTGAATTTGTCTGGAAGAGGGCACCAACTGGATTTACTGATAGACTCGATGTGAGGTATGAGATGAAGAAGGACTTAAAGATGACTTCATGTTTGGAGCCTGAGCAACCAGAAGGATGGAGAAAGACCAAAATTGAGTGTTGAAATAAGAAGTTAAGTTTTGTACCTGTTCAATGTAAAATGCCCATTAGTCATTCAAGGGGAGGTGTTGAATAAGGGAACCAAGAAATGGTCTGCTGGAAGCCACTAAAAACTGTTTCAAGGAGGAGGTAGCATTATTTCCAAATGTTGCTGGAAAGATAAGTAAAATAAGGACTGAGAATTAATTGGTCTTCAGGTTTGGCAATTTATTGGTCACGAATGGTCTTTACAAGAACTGTTCCAATGGAAGTCATGGGGCAAAATCCTGACTGAGATGGATTAAAAAAAGAATGGAAGACGGGGAAATAGAGACAGTGAGTGGAGACAACTCTGCCGAATAGTTGCTGAAAATGGGAGCAGAGAAATGTAGTTGGAGGGGATGTGGAGGTTGCGGGAGAATTATTTTGATGGAAGACACAAACTTCTTTGCATGCTAATGGAATGATCCAGTGAAAAGGGGAAAATTGATGATGCATGAGGGAAGGTGGAGATTTCTGGAGTAATATCCTGGAGCAGGATTGAGGGGATTAGGTCTTCGTGCAGCTGGTAGTTTGGCCTAGATAGGAGCTCCAGCTGGGCTCTTTTCTTCTCACTCTGAGAATAGATAGGAATCTCTTAGTGAAACACTTCAACAGTCTTTCTTCACCCACCCACCCACGTCCAACCAGTTTCTTCCTATCTGCCCACAGCAACTCAGACATGTAACCTCCTTTCCCTCCCATTTTTAGCTTATGACCTTGTTGATTTTCCTTGATTTCAACCAGTTTTCTCCATCATGATTCCCTTGCTTCACTAGTTTATTCACTCAGCAAACATTTAATGTGCCAAGCATTGAGCTGGTTGCTAAAGATACAAGGATGTGTAAGACCCAATTCCCACCTTTGAAATTCTCACCAGCTAGTTAAGGAAGAAAACAGTAAAACAATAATTATGGTAGAGTGTGACGTGTATTAAAATAGAGCCTGAAGCTCAGTATAATGGGAGGAACATGGAACAAATCTGAGGAAGCAGCTATGAATTCTGTCTTCATGGAGGAGTCAAGCAAGATATGACAGAGGAGGTGACATTTGGTAATTTGAGTGGCACAAGAGTGAGTGCTGGACCTCAGGGACAAGTGATTGTTCACTTCAGATTATGACTCCTTGTTTTTGCTTTCTTCTCTTTCTTCCCATTAATCACTCCGATATTTCTCTCCCTCATGAACATTCACTTTGAGGTGTTTGATATTTTTCCTTGAATCTATAGGCATCTTTGTAAATTTTGGAGTGTTATTTTGTGTGTGTACATGTTTATAATTTACATAAGTAGCATTCTGTCGAAGAGTTATTCTGTTTTGTACTTCTTTTACTCAACTATGTGTTTTTAAGACCTATCGGTAATGCTCGATGGTCCATCTAGGACACTGCTTCTAATTGTTGCATATGTTCAGCCATTTATCTATCATTTCCCTGTAGGACAGTTTGCTTCCAACTCCTCACTATCTACAACAACAGTGCTGTAAATAGTCCCATAACTGTCCCTCACTGACGTCTACACAGAGTTCCCTGGACCATACAGTCAGAAGTGAACCGCAGTGTCATAAGACATATGCATACATAATTTCACTAAAAACTTTCAAGCTTCTCTCCAGAGCAGCTATAGCAGGATCAACCCACCAAGAGTGCTCAATGGCCTCCGTTGCTCTGTACCTCTGTCAGCATTTGCTATAACCCATTTTTTAATTTCTGCCAAAACATTCAATGGAAAGTGGTATTTCATTGTGGTGTTGATTTGTATTTTTGTGATTATCAGTGAGATTGAACCCCTCTTTGTATACCTGTCATCCAGTTGCTTTTCTACTTTGGTTCCTATCCTTTGTCCATTTTTCAATTGTCTTTCTTATGGTTAGCAAATTATAATTCATTGACGAGTTTTGAGATGACAATTGCCTTCTCTTGGTTTGGCATCGGTCTATTAAATCTGTCAAAGTGGTCCTGTGTTAAATAGAAATCTAGTTTTCAGAGTCAGATACATCAGATTTTTCCTTGTGGTTTAGGTGTGTGTGTATCACAAAAATATTCTCGTACATGTTCTTTTATTAAGTTAGTAGATTTATCTTCTGGAGGGCATCTTGTCTGTTGAGTAAGCTAGGGGTCCAAGAAGGTGATAGCTGAGCTTGAAGGGTATCTATTCATGTGCATTTCTAGCTCTCCAATTCCCACTATCCTTAAGTCATTGAAAATAATTATCATCCTAGAATTGGTCTATCAAGAAGGAAGTTAAAGTGAAGATAACTTCATACAAACAAAACAGAGAGAGTTTGTCACCAACAGGTGCTCATGGAAAGAAATGCTGAAGGATGCACTTCAGGCCAAAAGAAAGTGATTGCAAATGGAAGAAATGAAGAGCACTGAAAATGGTATATATGTGGGTAAATATAAATGAGAATCATGTAAGACAATAATATTATCATATAATGTTTAAAACAAAGCAAGAATTAAAATATTTAATATCTGTATCATATGCCATCCCAAGAAGTAGTTTGGATTTTAACCCCAGAGCAATGGGAAGACATTTGGTAATATTTCCTTTAAAAATAGGATTTACTTGGGGAGCCTGGGTGGCTCAGGCAGTTGAGCGTCCAACTTCAGCCAGGTCACGATCTCGCGGTCCGTGAGTTCGAGCCCCGCGTCAGGCTCTGGGCTGACAGCTCAGAGCCTGGAGCTTGGTTCCGATTCTGTGTCTGTCTCTCTCTCTGCCCCTCCCTTGCTCATGCTCTGTCTCTCTCTGTCTCAAAAATAAATAAACATTCAAAACATTTTTTTTTAATTTTTTTTTCAACGTTTATTTATTTTTGGGACAGAGAGAGACAGAGCATGAACGGGGGAGGGGCAGAGAGAGAGGGAGACACAGAATCGGAACCAGGCTCCAGGCTCTGAGCCATCAGCCCAGAGCCCGACGTGGGGCTCGAACTCACGGACCGTGAGATCGTGACCTGGCTGAAGTCGGACGCTTAACCGACTGCGCCACCCAGGCGCCCCACAAAACATTTTTTTTAAATAAATAAAAATAGTGTTTATTCGACAGGTCTTGGAGCAGCTACTATATACCGGACATTCTGTGGCTGCCTCAGAACAAGGCAGGCACAGACATCACTTCCCTATTTCAATCAGAATTGGCAAAGGAATGGGGGATGTAGGTTTTTGGGTAGGGCCAATCGGCAGGTAGCAGTGTGGGGAACTGGGGTTACAAAAATGCTGCAGTGTAAGTAAATGAATTATAAGACCCATCCAGTGGCAGAGCTCTGCAGCCCATTAAAAAGGCCCGGAGAAGGGGCGCCTGGGTGGCGCAGTCGGTTAAGCGTCCGACTTCAGCCAGGTCACGATCTCGCGGTCCGTGAGTTCAAGCCCCGCGTCGGGCTCTGGGCTGATGGCTCAGAGCCTGGAGCCTGCTTCCGATTCTGTGTCTCCCTCTCTCTCTGCCCCTCCCCCGTTCATGCTCTGTCTCTCTCTGTCTCAAAAATAAATAAAACATTAAAAAAAAAATTAAAAAAAAAAAGGCCTGGGGTGGATGTGAGGGCGATCTGGCTGCGACATCTGTCACCCCATTGATCGCCAGGGTTGATTCGGCTGATCTGGCCGGCTAGGCGGGTGTCCCCTTCCTCCCTCACCGCTCCATGTGCATCCCTCCCGAAGCTGCGCACTTGGTCGAAGAGGACGACCTTCCCCAGTAGAGGAGGACCGTTCTTCGGTCAAGGGTAGCTGCGCTCCCCTGCTAGAACCTCCAAACAAGCTCTCAAGGTCCATTTGTAGGAGACCGTAGGGTAGTCAAGCTTCCAAGACTCCAGACACATCCAAATGAGGCACTGCACGTGGCAGTCTGCCTTTCTAAAAAAAAAAAAAAAAAAAAGCCTGGAGTAGAGTGAGGCAAGCAAGGTACCAGGGGTCAAAGTTTAACAAGACACTTACTCTTAGGCTCGTGCAAGTGCAGGGTCCACACCTGAGAAAAATAAATTTTTCTTGTAAATAACAACTTTATTAAGATACAATTTGCATATCATAAAGTTCATCCTTTTAAAATGTGAGCTTTGATTTTTAGTATATTCACAGAGTTGTGCCTCCATCACCACTAACTACAGAGCATTTTTATTACCCCAAAAAGAAACCCCATTCTTTTTTTTAATTTTTTTTTTTTAGTTTATTTATTTATTTTGAAAGAGAGGGAGAAAGAGAGAGAGAGAGAGTGCATGCACACCATGTGCACACAAGCAGGGGAGGAGCAGAGAGAGAAGGAGAGACAGAATCCCAAGCAGGCTCCACACCCAATGCGGGGCTTGAACTCATGAACTGTGAGATCGTGACCTGAGCTGAGATCAAGAGTTGGACACTTAACTGACTGAGCCACCCAGGCGCCCCAAGAAAACCCATTCTCATCAGCAGTCACTCCATTCTATCCACCACCCCCCAAATCCCTGAAAATCATTCATCTGTTTTCTGTCTCTACGGATTTGCTTAACTGGGTATTTCATATGAATGGAACCAGACAATACGTCTGGCCTCTTTCACTTAGCATGTTTTCAAGGTCCATCCATGTTGTAGCATGTATAAATACTTCATTCCTTTTTATTGCTAAATAATGTTCCATTTTATAGATATACCTTTTGTTTGTCCATTCATCAGTTAATGGACACTTGGATTGTTTCCACTTTTGGGGTACTATGAGTAATAACGCTATGAACATTCAGGTACAAGTTTTTATGTGGACATTTGTTTCCAGTCGCCTTGGGTATACACCTAGGGTCATGTGGTAACTATGTTTACCTTTCTTAAGAACTGCTAAAGTGTTTTCCAAAGCATCTGTACCACTTTGCATTCCTACCAGCAATATATGAGGATTCCGATTTCTCTACATCTCCACCAACACTTGTTATTTTCCTTCTTTTTCATGACTTCGTGCGGAGTATTATCTTGTTATGGTTTTGGTTTATGTTTCCTTAATGACCAAGGATGTTGAGCACCTTTTCATGTTCATCTTTCAACCCACTTATCACTCCAACCATAACCTTGGAATGGAAAGAAATGAGGGAATTAGAGTATCTCTTCCTCAATAATGTAGGAGACTCTGGGCATACCTGTCCTCTGTATCTCCTACACCCAAGAGGTGCTTAACTTCTCCTAATAGGAGAAGTTCAGAATTCATACATTTTGCTAATTTGGAACCAATCATTTTGAAACTTTGGTCATAGGCTCTGGCTTACATCAAAGTCACCCTGTAATGTAATTTACTTTATAGGAGAAGGCTCAGGATTTTTTTGAAAACAGCTTGTCCAGAAAAACACTTAGAAAGGATTCCTCTTTAACTGCCTTTTTTGGCATATTTAAACCACCTTGTTTTCACACAAAGCCTTCAGACAAAGAAGAATACACTCAGGCTTTTGTTTTTGTTTTCCTGGGTTGAGCTTAAATGTCAAATATTCTCCACACAGACAAAAACACTTGCCAGACTATCAGGCTAGCACAGCTAAACTCAAATGTTCACATGTGATTTATTTGGTAGTAGAGTAAATTACACAACTTGTTTATATCAGCCTTGTCAACGGCAAAATGAAGCCATTTACCCAAAAGCCATATTGACAGAGGATGTTTCTGTGACACAGGACTGAAATCTGACTCAAAGATATCAAGAAACACCATCTGTGTTATGATTTATGACAATGCTAAAGAAAAAGGCTGTTAGTCTACTTTGGAAATACTAAACACATTAAGGCCTAAATTTGCTACTGCATCTGATTATTTAAATGCATTTTAAACATATCTGCCTTCAAAATGCATTGCAGTTTCAGGGAAAAAAATATTTTTCTTAGGTCTGATTTGTTTTGAATGAGGACAATCATGGGAAAGTTAGACATCAGCCTATTAAAACTTAAGCCAACATTTAGAACAGTTTAATTACAGAGAATCCTTGCAATTAGACCCTGTAGGAAACTTATCCCAACTAAAATGCTTCCATATTTTGTTCCTTATTTTTAAGGCCAACTTCATCAGTCATGAATCTATTATGAATCACTGAATCAGAGCAAACGTATCTTAAGTTAAAAAGAAAGCACGTCCTTTAACCAGTGAGGTGTCAATTAGATTTGAATTTTGCCTTTTAAAAGAGTGTTCTCACAATAAGGGCCAAGATTTTATAAGGAATCAGGGTGCCTTGTTCAGTTGGTTAAGCATCTGACTTTAGCTCAGGTCATAATCTCACAGTTTGTGAGTTCAAGCCCCATGTCAAGCTCTGTGCTGACAGCTCAGAGCCTGGAGCCTGCTTCAGACTCTGTGTCTCCCTGTCTCTGCCCCTCCCCTGCTCACTTCCTCTCTCTCTCTCTCTCTCTCTCAAAACTAAATAAACATTAAAAAAATTTTTAGGGGCGCCTGGGTGGCGCAGTCGGTTAAGCGTCCGACTTCAGCCAGGTCACGATCTCGCGGTCCGTGAGTTCGAGCCCCGCGTCAGGCTCTGGGCTGATGGCTCGGAGCCTGGAGCCTGTTTCCGATTCTGTGTCTCCCTCTCTCTCTGCCCCTCCCCCGTTCATGCTCTGTCTCTCTCTCTGTCCCAAAAAAATAAATAAACGTTGAAAAAAAAAATAAAAAAAAAAATTTTTTTAATATTTTATGAGGAATCAATAGAATGCCAAATACCTACAAAGCATAGAATAAGGACACAAATACATTTTATTTTGAAACTAAATTCCAAGTTGCATTTTTCTTTATTATTTTCCCTTCTAATTAAGCCATTCAATCCTACCTTTTTCTGGCTTTCAGTATTTCCATCACTGGGATGTGACTTCCAATTCTTATAAGCAATAGATACAATCTTTTAAAGGCTTTTTTTTTTTATATTGGATTTCTGAATAAAAGCCACACTTACCAAAGTAATCGTTTCTAATGGTTTCTAAATAAATGTTTCTTTAATTCTCTCATTACTCTGCTTGCTCATAGACTCGGGTTGTGAAGAAAATTAGAGGAAACAGAGTCAAACAGAGGTCTATAGGACTGTCCCATAACTCCAAACCCACCCTTCCATTCTCTGCTTGGTAGTTCCGACCCCACGACCCTGCAAACCACATTTCTGCTTTGTCAGCTGGCTCCACGTCAGACTTTGCTATGAGGCAGCACTAGAGGGAGACTACAAGGCTGGAGGTCGAACTTTCATTTCTGGTTTGCTTCCTCTGCTTCTAGTCTGCTTCTTTTCCTGTATTACCCTTCACCTTGGCAACTGCAGTCCTTCCCTGTAGCAGCACTTGGAGCCAGTTTGCAGTTTTTCCAACCCTTGCAGGATGTACATAATTACACTTCCCCAGAGACACCACCACCAACTGGCTGTGTCCCCACCTTGGAGATATGGGTCCCATCCCCAGGGGGCTTCTCCTTCAAGTTCAGAGACGTCAGAGACAGTCAAGCTGTGCCCCGTCCCCAAAGGTCTCAGGATCTCTTCTCCAAACTTTTAAGTTTTTATAATTCCAACTTCCTCTCTTTGATCTTGCAGCCAGAGGGATGGTAGCAGTTCTCACAGTTGCTATCTTCATGATATGTTAGTGTTCTCTTTCTGCCTCTTCAGTTACCTACTTAGCAATTTAATATGTAGTTAATAATTCTTTATGTTAAATTATCTCTGTTAAAGTAACTGGTAGGATCATGTGAACTACACATGAATTAATACCAGGAATAATTCCAGGAGAGGAAATGTTTTTAAAATATGATTTGGGGGATTGATTTGGTTGTGTCCTTGGGCTTGAATGCAGTGCTGAACTCCTTAACAAATATATGGGATACTAGTAATCCATGTATTGGCGTCACAATTAATCAAATTCTACCTGGGTTGATTATGATGAATTAAAGACTTTGGAGAAACAAATGATTACTTCACTTTATTGTTAATGAAGTAATGTCATTGTCAAGTAAAGCATTGTCATTGACTACAAAGATTGCGACATTGAGTGGGTTCTTCTGAGTGCATGGGAGCACTTATAGAAAGAAAAGGACAAGCTCAGGTCTTCTTTTTTTTTTTTTTTATGAAATTTATTGTCAAATTGGCTTTCATACAACACCCAGTGCTCATCCCAACAGGTGCCCTCCTCAAAATCCATCACCCACTCACCCCTCCCTCCCACCCCCCATAAACCCTCAGTTTGTTCTCAGTTTTTAGGAGTCTCTTACGTTTTGGCTCCCTCCCTCTCTAACCATTTTTTTTCTTCCCCTCCCCCATGGTCTTCTGTTAAGTTTCTCAGGTCTTTACACCTCAGCTTAAATCACAAATTACCAGAGAATTTCTATTACATCCCTAAAATAATCCCTTTTTTCCTGGTATCCGCAGGGCAAATATTATTGAAAATCAAACACAAAATTTAACAATATGGGTTGCATAATTGCAATGTAAATTGTTTCCGTAGTCTCACTAGGTCTCTTACATGACAGTTAAGGCCTTGATTGGATAGAAGTAAGACTTAAAACTTGGAATAGGGACATCCAAGCCTAACCCTGCAACTACCACCACCCCCAAATCACTCTGAGATTCTCTCGCCAACAGAAAGAGACTGCCCTGCGTGTCTAAGGAGACTACATATTCCTCGTTGAATACCCTGTGATAACCTCATCTGAGGCAGTGGCCTTACAAGGTGGCACTCATTCTCCTTAAGACCAAGCCTGAATATTCCTTGTTGCCACAAGGTTCATAATGAAGATTCATTCCCATCATGTTCAAAGAGGTATAATACAGGGGCACCTGGGTAGTTCAGTTGGTTGAGCGATCGACTCTTGATTTGGGCTCAGGTCATGATCTCACGACCGCGAGATTGAGCCCGCATTGGGCTCTGCACCAAGCATGGAGCCTGCTTGGGATTCTCTCTCTCCCCCTCTCTCTCTTCCCCTCCCCCACTCATGCTCTCTCTCTTTCTAAATAAATAAACAAACATTTTTTAAAAAGAGGGAAAATACGTAGTCTGATTTGGGAGGAAAATCGCTCATAATCCAAAAGAAGTGTAAGGGTTGCTGATTATATTGATGCAGACCCAGAGAAAATGTGTGAGAATGCAAATGAAAAGGTGAAAGATAAACCCCCTGAAAATTAAGGGACCCACCATCTTGGAAAAGTTTTTGGATTCTGATGATCTAGAACATGCCAAGATATCCCTCCCCTCTGAGAAGAAAAACAAGAAGAAAAAACATCAGTTTGTTTACAAAATACACATAAGACTGTCAGTTCGGAAGGCAGACCCTAGCGAGAAAAGCTCTAAATCCAGTCCAAGCTGACATGCAGGCTACTCTCCCAGCCGGGCTTAATGACCCGGAATATGCAATAGTTTTCAACTCTACGGACAAGAGAAATACAAGGAAGTGAAATTCAGGGCAATTTTATTCAAAAGCATAGGTGCAGAAATTATAAGCACTTAGCAAACTCAATCCAGCTGTGTGTAAAACACTAGTACATAATTTCCATAAAGGTAGTAAGTTCTGATTATGTTTTTCCCCATTACTGTACCCCAGCATCTTGAACACCACCTAGAACATAAATGGGCATCAATATTATTTTTTAAATGAATGTATGACCAAAATAGGTATACTCCAGGAACACAAGGGTTGCTTAACAAAGGTAAATCGGCAAATGTATTTCACCACATTAGCTGATTAAGGAAGAACACACGTATCATCATTTTAATAGATGCAGTAAGAGAATTTGAGAAAATCCATCATCCATAAATTAAAAAAAAAAATTCTTAGCAAACTAGAAAACATAATTTAAAAATAGATACAAGGGGACCCACGTGGCTCCGTCCATTAAGTCTGACTTTGACTCAGGTCATGATCTCACAGCTCGTGAATTCGAGCCCCGCGGTGGACTGCTCAGAGCCTAGAGCCTGCTTCGGATTGTGTGTCTCTGTCTCTCTCTCTCTGCCCCTCTCCCGCTTGTGTTCTGTCTCTTTCTCTCTCTCTCTCTCTCAAGAATACATAAACATTAAAATAAATAAATAAATAAATAAATAAATAAATAAATAAATAAATAAAAATAGATACAAGCTATAATAACAAAGAATAAGAAACAGAAAAAAATCTAATACAAATCTATGAGAACCTCATGGAGAAATTTAAGTTTATTTATTTATTTTGAGAGAGAAGGAGAGAAAGCAGAGGAGGGGCAGAGAGAGAGAGGGAAAGAGCGAGAGAATCCCAGGCAGGCTCTGCACAGGCAGCGCAGAGCTGGATGCGAGGCTTGAACTCACAAACCATGAAATTGTGACCTGAGCTGAAGTCTGAAGCTTAACTGACTTAGCCACCTAGGTGCCCCAATGGAGAAATTTTTAACATGTTGTTAAGATGACATTAACATTTTAATGTTAATTAAAGCCCTTTAATTAAAGCCCTCTTAAAAGGGCTTAAGTAGGGGTGCCTGAGTGGCTCAGTCGGTTAAGCATCCAACTCTTGATTTCCACTCAGGTCATGACTCTTGATTTCAGCTCAGGGTCACGATCTCACAGTTAAGAGTTCGAACCCTGCATCTGGCTCTGTGCTGACATGCGGAGTCTGCTGGGGATTCTCTCTCCCTCTCTCTCTGCCCCTCACCTGCTCACTCTCTCTCTTTCTCTCTCCCTCTCTCTCTCTCTCTCAAAATAAATATATAAATATTTTTTAGAAAGGCTTAGGTAAAGGAAGAGCACAATTTTAAGACTAAATATGTTGAAGATTGTTTGTTTCTCTCCTGCACATTCTTGCCCTGCAGGACTATGGGGATTCCTATGAGCTTGGAGAGATATAAATGACCCAATGTGATAAAAGTGAATTAGAGTCTGTAAACAATATTTATAAGTCCTACTGCTCCTTACCAAGTCTTCAGCAGCCCCTCAAAGAATGTCTACTCTACTCTTATCATAGGGGCAGAAGTTCTGGGCTCCATATGGTTTCTGCAACCAGCAATATTAGGAGGAGCAATTTATCTGCATGATAGTCCTTCTCTTTCTTTATTCCCCTTGTAGACGTAAAAAGATCTCCTAGGGGCACCTGGGTGGCTCAGTCGGTTAAGCGTCCAACTGCAGGTCAGGTCATGGTCTCGTGTTCATGAGTTAGATCCCTGCATCAGGCTCTGTGCTGACAGTTTGGAGCCTGGAGCCTGCTTCAGATTCTGTGTCTCCTTCTGTCTCTGCCCCTTCCCCGCTTGTGCTCACTCTCTCTCAAAAATAATAAACATAAAAAAAATTTAAAGGTGAAAAGATCTCCAAAACAAACAAACAAACAAACAAACAAACAAAAAAGGCAGGGGAGGTAATTATGCAAGTAATCACAACAGGGAAAAATTAGAAACTCAACCTGAACCAGAAGTACCTTAATAATGATTGCCAACACTGAGTTCTTACTATATGCCAAGTAATAAGATTGTGTGCTAAGTACTTTACATATTTTATCTCATTGAATCTTTACAACAACTCTATGAGTAGGTAACAATATTCTCTTCATTTTACGGAGACAGAAACTAAGATATAGAAGGTTAGTTAACCCGTGTCACACAGCTACTATACTAGTTTCCCATCACAAACTTGGGGGCTTAAAACAACACAAATTTGTTCTTTTACAGTTCTGGAGGATAGCAGTCCAAAATTAAGTTTTGGTAGAGTTTGTTCCCTCTGGAGGCTCTGAAGGACAATCCATTCTATCACTCTCTTAACTTCTTGTGGCTGCCTATTATCCTGGATGTTCTTTGATTGGGCTGCGTAACTCTAATCTCTGACTTTACCTTCACATGCCCTTCTTGTATGTCTCTGTCTCTTCTCCTTTTCTGTCTCTTATAAGAACACTGGTCATTAGATTCAGAGTTCATTCTAATGCAGGTCAGCTCATATCAAGAGCCTTACCTTCACTGAATCTGCAAAGACTTATTCCAAATATGGTCACATTCTGAAGTTTCTAGTGGACATATCTTTTGGGGGCCACAATTCAACCCACTGCAGTTAGTAAATGGTAGAACCAGGGATTCGAACACAGTTCTATTTGACTTTAGGTGCTCAATATCTTATCCATTATTCTATACTCTTCTTTTTACCGAGTCTTACATATAGTAGACACCCAATGAAAGGTTAATGGCCAAACATGAATTAAAGAATAAACAAGATACTTGGCCAGTCTTGGACTTTGTTGCACTGGAATTTATTCTGTAGTCACTTTTCAAAAGACTACTTCTGAATAATCACATTGTTTGTAGGTACTATTCCTTCTGTAAAGATGTCACTAACTTGCCACTTCCTCCTTGTCATTATCCAGTTTCTCTTTGATCCTTCACAATCTGTTGTTTTAAAAGCAGGAATCAAAAGAAAATTACAAATTCACTCAGGAAAGAATTAAAGGGAGAGGTGTGGTCAGAGAACTCCACTAATGAGGTGAAATGGTCAGTACCAGGCTTCACTCCCACTAATCAAAAGGCAAAATGAGCGGTCACAGGTCTCTTTCAGTGTCTCTGGTTTTAACTCTCAAGTAAACCTTGAACTGTAACATGAATCGCTTCTCATATTTTCCAAGAACTCTCTAGCAGAAATCCTAGAATAAAAAGGTGGCAGGGTCATGGGCTTTTCTGGGTCATAACTGTGATTTGAGCCCCACGATGTTTCTGAAGTAGTTAATCTTTCAAGTCTATGTCCTAGAAGTATAAGGGCATGGAAGTTGAAGGAGGAGGAAAATCAGGATTTCCATCGTAAGTATTTTTTTAACTGAAAAATGAATAAAATGTATGAGATAAAATTTTCAGTTAATGCTATCAGTGCATTCTTTTAAAAATTATTTCTAAAAATTTAATGTTGGGGCGCCTGGGTGGCGCAGTCGGTTAAGCGTCCGACTTCAGCCAGGTCACGATCTCGCGGTCCGGGAGTTCGAGCCCCGCGTCGGGCTCTGGGCTGATGGCTCAGAGCCTGGAGCCTGTTTCCGATTCTGTGTCTCCCTCTCTCTCTGCCCCTCCCCCGTTCATGCTCTGCCTCTCTCTGTCCCAAAAATAAATAAACGTTGAAAAAAAAAATTTTTTTTAAATAAAAATTTAATGTTAAAAAAAGATTAATATTCAAAACCATAATCATGTGAGATTATTTTAGTCTTTATACATTGAGAATGAATGGTGTATTTCCATTGTGAAAAAAGTAAAAACATTTAGAAGTAAATTCAGTGATGGGGCGCCTGGGTGGCGCAGTCGGTTAAGCGTCCGACTTCAGCCAGGTCATGATCTCGCAGTCCGTGAGTTCGAGCCCCGCGTCGGGCTCTGGGCTGATGGCTCAGAGCCTGGAGCCTGTTTCCGATTCTGTGTCTCCCTCTCTCTCTGCCCCTCCCCCGTTCATGCTCTGTCTCTCTCTGTCCCAAAAATAAATAAACGTTGAAAAAAAAAAAAAATTTAAAAAAAAAAAGAAGTAAATTCAGTGAATATATGTTATTGTAATCTGTCTATAATATGCTGAGTGCAATCATGTTCTCAAATGATGACAACAGGAAAGGGTTTTTTAGATATACTGCATAAAATTAAATTCTTCTCAAATTGTCTGATTGCCCTTCTCACCCCCACAAAAGCAGGGATAGAACAATCACTTCCACACTGATGATTCCAATTCTAGTTATTGCACCCAGCTCAATGGGAGACCAGGAAGAAGCAAAGAGGAAAGCCTGCTGGTGAGCAGGATCAAGGTCCAAAATCGATGAGCAGGCAGTGAGTTCAGTCCATGACCTCAAAAATGAGGGTGAGGTTAAGCAACCAACGTCTATACAAGGATGCCACTTGGAATCACTCAGAAGACTCTCAGGTTTCTTTTTGGCCCCTGAGTGATTGATAATCCTTACTTGAGGAAGGGAATATAGATAGGTGGAGGAAGGATCGTAACAGGCATGAAAGGTAACAAGAGAAATGCGTGAGTTTGGGATCTTTTCAATTGTGTATTAATGGGACAGCTAGTCTCTGCCCAGGAAAGAGTCAAGCACACAAGACAAGAGAGAAGTGTGAGGGTGAAGATCCGGGAGTTGTCACCGTTTACTGAAGAGCTGAGTCCTGAACTAGGAATATCTGACCAGTAGGCAGGTATACAGTGTACTTCAGCAACTCCAGGTAAAGGAGGCCAAGGTAAACTAATGTCTTCTTCAGTGTGACATTCACTCACTAATTTGGTAAACGCTGATACTCCTTAAGAAAACAGATAAGTTAATTCACAGGAGACAACAGAACTGTGCCCTATGTGCTGGGTGCCGGGAATCAAATGCTAAAACCTTTGTTGCTGCTGCAGCTGTAGCCAACCAACCTTGTAACTCTAGATAGTTTGAGAGAAAGATAAGCAATTCCCTGGTAAATTTAATCCAAGTTAACCACCAGGTTAGTTAAATTGCAACATTCATTTCCAGTAACAAATGTTTGTATCTGAATTTTGTGAATAACCGTTCTTATACCCACTAAATTTTTTCCATTAAATATCTTTTGTTGTTTTGGCAGACATAGCTATATGTCAATTAAATGTATTATTTATGTTTCGATGTAAGGAATTTACTTTTTAAGTAAACTTTTAAAAATTTCGAAATACTTTTATGTATCTGGAAAAGCTACAAAGATAGTACAGATTTCCCATATATCCCTCACTCAGTGAGCCCTAATGTTAACATTTTATATGATAGCAGTGCTTTTGTCCAAACTAAGAAACCAGCTTTAGTACATTACTAGCAACTACACTCCTAGACTTCATTTGGATGTCACCAGTTTTCCCACTAATGTCCTTTCTCTGGTCCAGAATCCCAAGTAGGACACCATGCTGAATTCAGTCACCTCTGCTCTGTGACAGTTTCTCAGTCTTACCTTATCTTTCATAACCTTGACAGTTTTGAAGATTATTGATCAGGCATTTTGTAGAATGCCCTTCAATTTGCATTTATATGATGTTTTCTCATGATTAAATTAGGGCTATGGATCTTGGGGAAGAATGTCACAGAGGTGAAGTGCCCTTCTCATCACATCATATCATGGGGCACACGATCTAAACATGACTTACTGATGGTGATGTTAACCTTGACCATTTGGTTAAAGTAGCATTGCCAGATTTCTATATAAAGCTACTATTTTTCTCCTTTCCATACTCTGTTCTTTGGCAGTGGGTCACAGTCGAGTACACACTAAAGTGACTTAAGCTCCACCTACTTGAGGGGCAGTCTCTACTTATTGTATTTGGAAATCTCCCATAAGGAAGATTTGTCTCTTCTCCCCCATTCATTTGTTTATTCAATCATTTATTTATATCAGTGTGGACTAATGCATATTTATTTTATATGTGGGTTGTAACTCGACATGATGCTATTTTCTTTGTTATTCAAATTGTCCCAGGTTTGGTCCTTGGTAACTATTTCAGGGTTGGCTGCTACGTGTCCCCATCTTTCATACTCTTAGCACTTCCTTGCTTTCTTGCACTACAGATACCCCAAGTTCATCCTGTGTTTTCTCTGCTAGAATCACCCACTTTTCAGACATTTGAAATCAAGGAAACAGTTTGGTAGCTGTCTAAAGTTAAACATATAGTTAGCACATGACCTAGCAATTTCCTTACCAAAAGAATCAAAAATATATTTCTACACAAAATTTGTACACAAATGTTCAAAGCAACATTACTCATGATGCCCAAAAAGTGGAAACAATCCAAATGTCCATCAACTGATGGATGGATAGACCAAATGTGGTATACCTATACAACGGAATGTTATTCAGTCGTAAAAAGGAATGAAATACTGATACATGCTATAACATGTATAAACCTTGAAAACGTTATGCTAAGTGAAAGAAATCAGTCACAAAAGACCACATATTGTCTGATTCTATTTATAAAAAATGTCCAGAATAATCAAATCCACAAACACAGAAAGTGAATAAGTAGTTGCCAGGGGTTGAGGCAGGGGGAACAGGGAGTGACTGCTAGTAGGTATGGGATTTCTTTTGGGGTGAGGAGAATTTCTAAAATTGGATAGTGGTGATAAGTGGCATAATTCTGTGAATATGCTAAAAACTACTGAATTATACACTTTAAAATGATCAATTTTATGAAATGTTATTTACATCTCAAAAAAGCTATTACTAAAAAAAAAAAAAGGAATAAAGTACTTTTATGATTGCCCTTTGGACACCTAAAGGCCTTAATCAATATATAAATGTTCTAACATTGTCAAGTAAATAAATCTTTAAAATACTGAATGAAAATGGCAATAATAATGGCTACTCTTAATTTAGCATGCACTGTATACCAATCTGTTCTACATAAAATTGCCAACATTTGGCTGTCTTTGAAATACAAAATGGCAATTTCACATGAATGAAACTAACTCAAGACTAAGCCCCTGAATTTTTATCATGTGCAACACCAGAAATGTCCCTATGCTATGAAATAGGCCCAACAAGATTCATTGAGCTGTCTAAGGTCAATGAGTACCTGGTAAAGCCAGAATTCAAATCCAAATCTGCCTACTGCAATGCTGAACTTATTCTGCTGGCCCAATGGGATCTCATAGTAAATGGGGCTCTTGGATTTTTACACATAATGATTCTAACCATTATCTTCATTAAAAATCAGCCATACACAAGTATACTTGTTTTTAAAGGAGGTATGGAGAGTTGGACCTCTCATTGTCAATTTGGAGTAGACTCTTGGAGAGTTCAAATTAGAGCCTAATACCTTCTGGTTTAGACTTTTCCATTAAGGTGTTTCTGTATCCCTCACATTGCTAATGGTCCTGACACTTCCAGGTAGGCAGGACTTCCCATTTTTAAATCTTTAACTGTTGTTCTAGGACAAAAGAGTGAAAGAGAGAACCCAGGAACTTTATGCCAAGTAGAAACAGTCAATGATACACAAGTTGGCTAAGACAGTTCAATCTGAAACAACTTGATTTCTTTCTAATTTCATCTCGAGATTTCTCTACCCTAATCTGGTCTTGCCAAAAACTCTCACTTTGATATATGAACACAAACTTTTAATGACTAGAATTTTTTCACCTCAGTCTCCTGCCAGTTTCCTCTCCTATTTGATATTTCTTATCTTTGTATTTCCTCCAATTTTCTCCATTTAAGAATTAGCATCAAGCCTTTAGTTAGTGTTAGTTTTATGAATGCTGTGAAAAAGTTCAGACCCTATCATTAAATGTTTATTCATGGGTGATTTTTTTGTTTTGGTTTGGTTTGGTTTTGGGTTTTTTTCTGTTTTCGTTTGTTTGTTTGTGTTTGTGTTTGGTTTTTTTGGTGGGAGAGTGTGGGGAATTGGTATTTTTCAAGGGGAAGAACACATGGTCTTACAGAGCAGTTGGGAAAAAATGGAAAATAATAGCTCCCCCACCCAACCCCAAATTTCCAAACCTTACCCTGTTTTACTAGTCTCCTTAGAACTTACCACCATCTGACATAATATTTGTTTATTATTTTCTCTCCCCACAATCAGATGAAAGCCCATGAGGGCAGGGTTATGTGTTTCCTGCTATATCCCAAGTGTCTAGAATGGAGCTTGGGCTATAGGAGCCTCTCAATAAGTATTTGTCAGATAAAGATAAAACATTCCCTCTAAAATTGTCTTCGATATTATTATAATATTGTACTTAACAGCAAATAAGAATGAAAGAAAAAAATACTTCTTATTCAACCTGAAAATGCTCAGTTCAGATGCTGACAGCCTTTATGAGACGAGCTGACTGGTCTGAAACATGAGAGGAGCGTAGAGATTAAATGATTTATCTTGGGGAGAGGAGCAAGCATGGGGGCCCCTGGGCAGGACGGCTGGTAAAGAAACAGTGAAAGAAAGAGAAGCTTATCTGACAAGAGTGTGAAATACATTTCCCCCCAAAGCATAGCTGATTTGTCTTAAATTAATTGCAATAGTTAGAAAAGACACTAATTAAGAACAAATTCTTTTTCAAGCAATGTGAGTAGATTACAACCCTCTTTGAATGAACCTGTGGCCTTTGGTTGGGGTAAGAAGGGATTCTGAATGGCTGAGGGTGTCAGGCCACATGCTCAGAGCCAATTAGATTCACTGAATGTCCAAAATTTAGCACTCTATGGTTAAATAATAAGCCTTTTTTTTTTCACTAAACAGCCTTACTGTCATTTAAAGACAAACTCTTTATTATTATGAGGATTTTTTTTAGTAACTATAACCTGTCATTCACCAAAATGACACTTTAAGAAGTCAATTTCAAGAATCACCTTGGCTGTCATTCAGTCTCATAAATCTTTCCAAATCCCTTTAGAGCCAGCTGACAGCACAGCCTCACACAATTTAGGATATAATTCAGCTACACCTGTTGCCTATAAAATGTGGTTTATTACAACAAATACAATTGTAAACCTGTATAGCCCAATGCTGCTTTTGTAACAAAAAGCAATCACTCTTGACTCTTGTATCTGTTTCTTAATGGCTGTCTAGAACAACATACAACGTTCAATAACTCTCAATGTGGCTGTTCTTGATTCTGGTGGGTTGTAAACTGTACTTTTATGAATCGTGGCTTCCCTAAGATGAACTATATCACCTATGAAATGATTAAAAAGTAAACAAATCTGTCACGTGATCTCTGAAAAAGCCTTGCCTTTTTCTCAGATAAGAATACAGTATCTCTGTGACATAAGTTCCCTGACCAGATTACAAGCCTGGTAATTATATCCTGAAGCTATAAATCTACCCCCATTCATTTCAAAGGAATGAATTATACTCATCTCATCCTAAATGCGATGAAGATCTGCTCTGCACAGTTAAATTGCTGCCATCCTTCTTCCCAGATAGTAATAATAATTTGCATTTGTTTAACTGGTCACAATTTGCAAATTCCTTGCTCATAAAATATTTTCTTTTACTCTGTGATGGAATACCTATTATTAGCTCCAGGTTTACCGATGAGGGAATTGAGGCTAAGAAGAGTTAAATAACTTGCAAGAAGTCAGACAATGACAATTCTCCTATCTATTTCCACCTCTGGCGGCACTATCTTTCACCAGTAGCCTCAGCCCTGTCCAGTTTCTGACCAAGGCACCGAGTATACGTCACATGCATTAGGAACCCTGGGCATTCATTAATAGGGCCTTGAAGTTGGTCTCACTGTAGATCTGAGACAATTAGATCTGAGCATGCTGTTGCCCTCGGACCTGCTGCTCATCCCTTACCTCTGCTTCAGCCAACCCCGAAAAGTCATTTATGTCTCAATCCTCTCACTGGCACTGAAGCTGTATCCCACTCCTGTTTATCTTGGCTTAAGACCTGAAAACATACCTAGCCTGTGCCAGCTTCATATATCTTTAGGAATTGGACCCACTGCTCTCCCTTAGCAGTTAGCTGGAAACTTGCCCTAATCCGCAGAATTCTCCTAAAACTATGACATTATAAGATTAACACTTTCCTGGGGAGAACAAGACACTCTCTGGAGAATCCCACCAAAGTACTCCAGATACCAGATAAGACCTGGTCCAGGTGAAGCCTGGGGAAAAAGATTAACTACATAAGTAGCTCCTAGAAAGCAAGCTTCTACTGCACAGTATTGAACATATTTATCTTGTTTAAGAGTTGATTATAAAAATTGAAACTTGTTCTCAGTGTTTTCTTGGCAAGTAATAGAGCACCATGTTCTTGAGAGATTACCACCTCTTACTGAGATCCTTCAGATATACATATGTAGAGCAGGAAAATCCTCTGCATCAGTTAGGATTACATCCAGCTGTAATATTAAAAATCTCAAATTAATAGTAGCCAAACATAAAACTGTTAAGAGTTCAGAATCGGCACTATAGAGCTATAGAGTTGGTATGAAATTCACAAAGTTCTAAGGAACCTAAGTTCCTCCAGCTTTCTTCTCTGCCATCCCTAATGGCATGGTATGGTCTTTGTCCACCTGGATCAAAATGGCTGCTTGAGCTCCAGCCAGCACTTCCATATTCCAGCTACTAGCTAGAAGGAAAAGATCAAGAAGAGTACACCTCAACTTTAAAGACTTCCCAGAGCTCACATAGGAAACTTTCACTTACATCTATCTCCCTGGCTAAAATTTAGTCACGTGGCCACATCTAACTGCAAGAAAGGCCAAGATATAGTCTTTATTTCAGGTAACTATGTGTCTCGCTGAGTATTAGGACTCTGTTACTAATCAGAAAAGGTATGTGAGTACTGGGAGCAAATGGAAGGAGGATTTTTGGCCATAGTTCCTTCCTCAAACAACTATTGTAACTCTTCTCCAAACAGGAGGATCCCTTACTCTTCCTTCCGCCAGGACTCCATGACTTACCCTAAGATCTTCTTCCTACTAACTTCTGCATCCTGGGATCTACAGAGTAGTTCACGAACCAGTGAACTGGAATTCATGGCCACCTGGCTTCAAAAGAATCTCCTGAGGAATTTATTTAAAATACAGAACCCTAGACCCAAAATTTGAAATTCTGATTCAGCAGGTCTGGAAAAGTGTCCCAAGGGCTTTATCTTAAAAGCAAAAACAAAAAACTCTCTAAATGATGCTGGTTAATGAGTGTATTCAGTTTGTTCAAATTAATATATGCTTTATAAATTATGTACATTAAGCTTTGATAAAAAAAGAGGGGTTTGTATTTAAAAATATTTCCTGATGATTCTCTTCCACATCAAGATATGGGAGCAGAAGACAGAGGCTTGACCAGAGGTTGATTCTAGCCAGTTCCTGGAGTCAGAACCTTTCCATATGCTATACAAAAATATGTTTTAGAAAATGCTCTAGAACAGTCAGTATACTGAACAAAGATACAATTACCTCATATCCCACCAAGCTTTGCTTTTCCCATTAAAAAATAATGGCTAGAGTACCATTTTTTTTTACACCAACTTTACTGAAGGAAGCATTTGTTCACCCGTTAACAACTGAATCTAGGTCTGGGGACTGATGAGAGGAGGGTATGAGATGAAATATTGTCCTATAATTTTTTTTGGAAAATCTAATTTATCCTACTACTTTTCAGCATCTCAGAAACATTCCAGGATATGCTTTGTTTATATTTTCCTCTTGGTTTCTTTTCATTTCCTTCCTTCTCTACTGGCTTCTCCTCTCTGTGTCTGGGTCCACTTATCGCTGGGAGAGAAACCAGCAGTCATCACAAAAAGTGGTACAAACAAGGGAAAGTTCATATGGATAGAAAAATTAGAGATGTGGATAAAAGAGACCCTGTCCAACTAAACCAGTCTAGCTCAGCCTATGTGAGAGATTAACATGGCCCTTCTTGCCACTTGAAATAACAGGAAAATTGCCAGGATAAGGCATTACCTCAGGAATTCTGGGCTCTACTCCTCCTTGAAATGGTAAAGAAGGCACTGTAAGAAGATACAACACAACACAGTTCTATCTTGGAGTAAAAAATGTGTATTAGAAAATCCTCTACAACATCCAGTATACTGGGCAAAGATACAATTATCTCATATCCCACCAAGCTTTGCTTTTCCCATTAAAAATTATGGGTGGAGATGTTTTGAAATACTTGCCTATCTTATCATCCACAAATAAAACATTGACTGCAGTCATAACAATTTTTACCTTAGATCCATTTTGAAGTGTTTGCTGATGTGCAAACGTTCCTCTCAAAAAAATGTGCTTGCTTTTAAAACAATGCCAAATAAAACAATTTTCTGTGCGCATAGGACATTTTATTTTGAAAATCCTTGCTGATGTATGCAGGGTCTGTGCAATGTCAAGAAACGTATTTAATCAAACATCCCTAAGAGAACAGTTTAGTACCATTAGCCTCATTATACAGACAAGAACACTGAGATCTAAATAGGTTAACTAGGGGTTGCAGAATGCTTCGTAACAGCAGAGTGCTCTAAAAACATTATATGTGCAAGGAAGAAAAATGTGATCTCTTGTAGGAAAGAGACTAGAGAAAACAGGTCAGAGGAAGGAGAATTTATATTTGTGTTTTGAAAGCTTTCATGGCTAATGTCAAAGAATACATTGTTCTCCTGAGCCACATACAATTTTCTCATCCAGTATTTTAGGGAATTACACTACTTGAAGTCCAGAGTTGCAGCAAATTATATGTATATCTATGGCTTTCCTCTGTGAAGTACAAAGTAGAAAGAAAATTCTGGTTATGTTATTGCTATCAATATTATGCATAATCAGCACATTGCAGATGATGCTAATCCCACACAAACCTAATAAATAAATTGCAGGAACATATCAACTCTTAGTTTTTCATTCATCAAACATTTATTGAATAGCAATTCTATATCAGTCAATGTGCAAGCCTGGAGATATAAGTAAGACAGGTCCTAACTCCAGCAGCTTCGTATGTAGAAGGAAAAAAAATGTAACAAAATAATTAGAAGATAAAATTATTAGTTAAGTTAAAAATACATACAAAGTACCCTGAAAGCACGAGAAAAGTGCAACCTTCTCCGCCTAGAAAAAAAAAGAGCAGGAGAATTAGAGGATACAATGCTGGAATAATGTCTGAAAACCAGGCAAACATGGTGGAAAGCACTCTATGCAGATAGAGTCATACATGACTCTATCGCATATTGTGCGATATCGCATATTATGCGATCTGGGTGTATAGAGTACAGGTGAGAAATGAAGACGGAGGATAAAATGAAGGGGTACATCATCAATGAAGAGCCAATGAAGTTTCTGAAACAGGGAAGGGACACGATAATACTTGTGTTTTGAAAAGACAAGCCTGTGCAAAGAATAGACTAAAGAGAGAAGCATTGGAGGTAAATGGGGCCAGTTAGGAGTCTGTGTAGGGGTCCAGGCCAGAGATTATGAAGACCTGAAGCCTCTGCAATGGCAGTGGAGCAGCACACAAGTTGAAAAGCTGTTTGGGTGATAGAATCAACATGATTTGGGAACCAATACTAGCATGGTGACTTGGGTAGCACATGATGCTGGTGACATTACCTATGCTAGGATTGTGGGGAAAAGAGCAGGTTTGGGAGGAGATAATGACTTGGGATTTTATGGGTATATGATTTTCTTTCCTGTACTCTGTTATAGGAAATACAACTGAATCCTTTATTGGTTATCTTGCATTACCTTATAACCATTGACTTGAAATGAAGAGCTCACTAATTCCATCAGTACTTGGGAAGTATATGAATCCAGTGACACTTATTTTGAAGTTTCCTTTTGCTTGCCTTGAGAAAGAGACTTCCCTCCTTATGCCCAAATGTAAACATTGCAGACCGATTTCTTCATTTTATAAAGCCTGTTGGGAAGTCAGGGAAGCAAAGGAGCATGCAAAATGGGAATTGAAGGAAACAATTCAAGACATGTCTTTCCTTCTTTGGGTGCCCATCTTCTCGTACAAGCTATGGCACATGGGCCATGCTCAGATTTAATAAATGAATAAAGTTTAAATCTCATTATCTTCTGCAACAATCTGCAGCAAGTCTGTGGGAGGTCCTGGTTCTGACCATGAAAAGCAATTAGTGAAACAGATTTGGAGAAACTGTTATTCAAGATATAGCTTCAAAAAGAAAGGTTCTAACATACTAACTTTGTGACTGACATTGGCCATGGAAGAGTTTAAGCATAAATGTCTCTGGGTAACCACAATTGTGTTTAATAATCTGACCCAGAAGTTACTGTGGCATCCTTGTTTCTGCCTAATGGAAAAGCTGTTTTCAGTTCAGACCCCAATTAAAAAACTATTCTACCCATCCCCACAATGCATCTGATCACAACAGCTGGCCAGAACAAGTAGATTAAAGACAAAAGAGGTAGAGAGCCACACAAAGATAACTATTCTCGGGTAATGACTAATAAGCATTGGAAGGTATTTTACAGATCGTAGTGAAGGAAAGTAACTTCATTTGCGTATCATTAAAATAAAATACTTAAACTCAGAGGAATCACAAAAGCAAGAATGGAGGATTTCTGGCAGATAATAAGTTCAATTTTTAAGTAGAGCTATTTTAATTGCTCATTTGATTAAAATTTTGAAATTAAATAACACATGTAGCCAAAGACTTATGCCTCAGAATTATTCAAAGCCTGCTTTAATTAATGGACTGCAGTACTTACCAACCTGCTTACCTCACTTACCTTCACAAGTATAATCTCATATACAAGGATGCAAATGTGGTCTGCCTGTTCTTCAAAGGGGAAATTCTCTGTTCCCCTCAAAATTCAAATTTCTCAGTTTGTTGGACATTCTGTCAAAAACCTCAACTGGCCTCCATTCTCAGACTGCAGATCTGCATTTCTCAGTTCATTATTTTGTTCTTGTTTGAGGAACAAAAGGATTCGTGTACAATTAGACATTTTATTGGTTATTGTCATATTATTTACCTCATGGAGAAATCTATCGAGAATTATATAAATCTGGGGCACCTGGGTGGCTCAGTAGATTAAGCGTCAACTTCAGCTCAGGTCATGATCTCATGGTTCGTGAGTTCAAGCCCGGCATCGGGCTCTGTGCTGTCAGCTTGGAGCCTGGAGCCTGCTTTGGATTCTGTGCCTTCCTCTCTTGCTGCCTTTCCCCCACTCACACTCTGTCTCTCTCTCTCTCAAGAATAAATAAAACATTTTAAAAAAAGAATAAGATAAATCCATAAACCTTTTCTTAACTCCATCTTGCATTGGTTTGAGAAAACAAAAGCTGGTTAGGGACAATGCAACGTAAAGACAATTCCAGTTATTGATCCTTATATATAGTCTGCATTTTAATATTACTAGTGAAATGGAAAATCCCCTTAGAGTTTACACAAAATAATTCAACTTCTATTTCAATTATTTCAGGGCATGGCCTCCACTGTCCTCAAGTAATGCTAATGATATTTTTATTTTGTTTTGCTTTATTCTCCTTGTTCAGTTATTTATTTTACTTAAATGTTTCTACTACCTGATTATCTTCAGAAGAAAGACTTCATATAAGTCTTTGAAACTAAAACTATCCTTGAAATACATCCTCCAAGAGGGCCTGGGTGGCTCAGTCAGTTAAGCGTTTGACTTCGGCTCAGGTCATGATCTTGGGTTTGTGAGTTTGAACCCCACGTTGGGCTCTGTGCTGATAGCTCGAAGCCTGGAGCCTGCTTCGGATTCTTTGTCTCCCTCTCACTGCCCCCCGCCCCCCATGCTCACGCTCTCTTTCTCTCTCTCTCTCTCTCTGTCTCTCTCAAAAATAAATAAAACATTTTTAAAAATTAAAAAAAAAAAATACACCTGGGGCGCCTGGGTGGCTCAGTCGGTTAAGCTTCAGACTTCAGCTCAGGTCATAATCTCACAGTTTGTGGGTTCAAGCCCCGCATTGGGCTCTGTGCTGACAGTTCAGAGCCTGGAGACTGCTTCGGATTCTGTGTCTCCCTCTCTCTCTCTCTGCCCCTCCCCTGCTTGTGCTTTGTCTCTCTCTCTCTCTCTCTCTCTCTCTCTCAAAAATAAAATAAACAGTAAAAACAAAATTTTTTAAATACATCTTCCAAAAGGTAATTGACATATATTTCCCAATTTCGAATGGAAACATTAATCCATTTAGTAACTTGAACTACATGGTGAGTTCACCAGAAAGCTATTTTGTTTTAAAAAGGAATATTCCATGGGAGCATTATGGAGATTTTTCTTAGCCAAAATTGTTTCAGTCATTCCAGGGGGGTAAAACTTCGGAATTCAATCATATATTTGTTCATGGGCCAGAGAGAGGACACAGTCTTCTTGAAGAAAACATTTTCTCTGGAAGTTGCTGTTGATACTAAGTAACTCTCATTACCAGCTTCTTCTGTAATTTGTCCATCTTTCCCAAATCCAGAAGTGCAACAAATGCATTGATGTTTCTAGATACACTCTTACTAACATAGGTGACTAACAGTTTTTCAACATAGATTCCATTTGTCAAATGTGACTTTAAATATGCCATTTTAAAACTAGCTTGTCCCATTTCAAATGAATAATGTCATTGCAGGCCACCTCCAGGGCAGTGGCTACAAACTCAGGAGAGGAGCTACAAACACGAATGCTTTATTTAACCATTTAGAGAGAGATCATTATTTGGTTCACTATTACCTTCACCGATATTTGTATCTGTTGTAAGCCATCATATGCTGAAGGGGTTAGCCCACATTTTGCCTTATGAATACATGCAAAATGATTTTCTATTTTTAGTTAGATATTTGATTTAAAGGAAGGAGTAACCGTGGAGAGGTCTTCATAAGCATCAGTTAAAGAAGAAATTATCTCTCCTGGAAAAGTGGAGCATGGTAAAAGGAAATGGTTATCATCCTCACTTCAAACTATTCCCAGAAATGTTTTATCTGAGTACTTTGGTCAGTGGGATTAAGGGAGGAAAAGGGAATGTTTCAAGACTTTGTCCAGGAGAAATTGGAGCCTAGTCATTTCGTCTGGAAATGGAGTCATTTTACAGCCATTTAGGCCTCTAGACACAGAAGTGTGCTGCAGTCTGCATCTTTGTTCTCTGTCACAAGGCAAAACCTTGTGCTCAACGGGAGGAGGGGGCGTCTGGATCTCTGTGAACAAAAAGAAGTCATTTATGGCTGAGAGTTTACATAATGCATGTAACCTTCCAGTAGGTCTCTTTGCTCTCACTGAGCTGTGACATGTATTGAAATTACATGAAGTCTATTATCTTGTATGACAAGATGTTTATATCATTAGCAATATGAGATTAAAAGTGCCATCTCGAAAACATCATTTGGATTCAGTCAACCTAAAAACTGTATCTATCCATTACTTCCTATCAAAAAAACATTGTGCTAAATCCCACATTCTACAGGTTTCTGAATGCATAGATTTAGGACCTGTGGAGCACTATAATTTTTTTCTAATTCAATAATCTTTCCATTTTATGTTTATCTGGTCATTCATTTATTCACTCATTCAGCAAGTACTTATGGAACCTCTATTATGTGCATAGTTCTGTGTTCGTGATATAAAGTGTTCAAAAGAAGTATGAGAAAAGGCACACTCTATTAAATATTTAAATGGAATAATACAAAATAAAATTTAGCACCAAAATTAGTAGGAAAGGAGTTCAAAAGAAAAAAGTATCTGTGTGGGCAGTAATGGTCTAGAGTAGTTCCACTGTCAAGTCATTTTAAAGCAAAAATTGTCATGTAACTCTCTTCCAGTTCCTTCCTTTCAGCATCCCTGACTCCAGGTGTTCACTGTCCTCCCAAGACCTTCCTCCTTCCTCCTTCCTCCCTCAGCCACACACAATATACAACACGAGTTGGCCTAAGGAACCCCACTATGA
Organism: Prionailurus viverrinus; assembly: GCF_022837055.1. NCBI lineage: Eukaryota > Metazoa > Chordata > Mammalia > Carnivora > Felidae > Prionailurus > Prionailurus viverrinus. Next base: position 22,418,173 of record NC_062561.1, on the reverse strand, counting down.
ACTTCTCCTACCAAGCAGGCCACATAAGATCTTTTCTCCTTTCTCCTTTTCCCATAGGTCATCCCATCTTACCTATACAGTAGACTGTCTTCTCCTTGGGGTCTTGTTTTCTGCTAGGAAATTCACATATTAATTAAAGGTGTAAACGTACCTAATCTCATATGCCTTCAGGACTAATTCAAGGAATAACGTTGAACACCAGCTTAGGCGAGGTGGTTGGTGGTAATAATATTTTTGACCAGAAGATCAATCTATATACCTACGTGTCCTGCCAATGCATATCCCACAATGATGATCTCTGGGTTTAATTGGCTTTCCTGAAAATAGAGATAAATGAGATGTTGACTGCAATAGATGAAGTATTGATTGCAAAGATTTCACTTGGAGAGTGCTCACAGGACACACACCTGTTTGGCAGTTAAGAGACAGTTGAGGGCAAGGGAGCTGACTTGCAAAACTGTTGCGGTTGAGGCCCCAGCCAATCCTTTAAGGGGCTGACTCCCCAGAGTTGTCCTATATTGAGGCATAGAGGCTGGACCTTTTATCCTCATATCATCCAGTCATTGGTCATGAGCTTCCCCTTAGAGGTAGGGGTTCCTGGGTCAACTTTCCTGTAGTAGAGGACGATTTCCAGTAGGAAACACAGTGTGGGCAGACAGCAGCCAATACACCCAGCAGCTGGGGGACGGAAGTGTTATTCCTGAAGAGAGAATCTCACAAGGAACCAAAGTATGAGGGCAAGATTGGGGCAGTATTTGTTAATATTAGGTTTCCCTGAACTTCCAAGTTATTTTTAAGACCAGGTTCCCACACCAACAGAGTGAACATTTATATTATTCCCTTATACCTACCATCTGTTCCTTAAATGATTAGCAATTAAGCCCTTCAATAAAATACATATATATTCAATGATATATGTATCTATATAGAAAGATAGATACATATATTGTATATCTACCTATCTACCTATACATACTGAGAGATAACAAACATTCTATAATGAATGAAGTTTGATCACTCAAGATGGTTGTCTTGATCACCTTAATAGAGCCAGGTGATAGTATAAGGAACTCCCTCGTAGCCTAAAGAATGCGATCAAGTTCTTGATGACCTTCTTGAGGGATGCAGTGAACTCTGAGGCCGCTGTTACAGTTGCAAAAATACTAGCATACAATAAGCTCTGGTTTTCAAACCATACATTCTGAAGGAAATTGTATTTTTTATTACCCTTGTAATGAGACAAGAAGTTTTGCCTTTATGGAATCTATACATTGACACACATGGAAGAAAAGAGCCTTCTGAATAACCATGATTTTGCAAACTCTTGCTTCCTTAACTTATTAAAAATGGAATTTCATACTTTCAATTTAGTACACAGTCTAAATTTTAATTTATCACACTGCACTTCTAAATGTGAATCTCATGAAAAGAACAAAGGTCTTCATTTTGGAACAGGTAATTTAACATGATGCCACTTCATTTGAAATATTCAGACTCAGCCTTCCACCAAAAATAACTGGTGTTGAATTCAAAATACATCCCACTGGGCCAAAACTGATATCCTCTAATTATACAGTCTAAATTTGTGATGGTCTTCGTTGAGTCTGTAATTTCTTTAGACATATTCTTTTTTTGAACCATCGTACTTGTGACAGATATTAAAAATTGTTGTTTGGGACTCCTTAACATCATTTTGAAATTCAATTTGTACACCCCCCCCCCCCATATATCAATCATATCAAATCATGAGCTCTTTGGCCAGTTTAAAGCTGGATGAGTTTGGAATTATTACTCAGAAGGTTGAAAACTGTGGAAGATGGCTGGATAAGCATCAAGCATACAAGTCATAAAAATTGACTTCAGGCAAAGGGTCTGATAATTCAATTAATTTAACTGGCAATTGTATTAAGACTATTACTAATTCCCTGAAAAAGAGTAAGAACTTCCCAGTATGTAATCTCTAAAGGTAGATTTGATGCCTCTTCCAGGAATAGTTATTATACTCAGAGAAATTTACACCACCATGTCACAGGTAAAGCATGTGACATAATGCTTTGTGAGATCCCGCACTGAACAGCTACATGTTCTTGTATTATCCACTCAATTTGGGGGGCAAGTAGTGTTGCTTGTGAGAGTATCGTTAAACTCCATTAGCAGAAGCAAACTGGTTCCTCTCAGATTGTGTGTACAAACATGCAGGGAAACCCTGTAATAAACGTGTTTATCAGAGCTAAAAGGAAAATTAAAGGTTGGGTTCCTGTTTCTCTCCACATGTAGATTTGACTAAAATGTAGTGGTGGGGGCAGTGGGGACATGTAGGAAAGATTAGATGGTTTGGAAATAATTTATCCTTCTCAGTTTAATTGGAAATACTAATAAGGACAGGTCCTTTTGTCTTTCCCTTTGAGCTTTTAAAAGGCAGGATGTTCATAATAATGCTTAATACTTAAATAATACCTTTCTTCTTCAAAGAGTTTTAAATACAGTAACTACCTGCTAGATTCTGTTCCCAACAGGCCAGAAGAGCCTCTTACCTCAAACCCAGCTAAATTGCTGAATGGCGCATGTTAAAGTACAATGCTAGAGGAAAATAGGAAGAAAATAATTGATCCACAATCACCTCATACCGTAAAATCATAGAATGACAGGTTAAAATCCTGAGCCCTTTTATATCCTTTAAGATCTACTGTATTTTTCAATAAAATGTAATATTCTTTTTTTCTTATTACAAAAGGAATATATGTCCATTGCAAAAGATCTAGAAAGTATGAGCAAGGGGAAAAGAAATCAGTTTAGTGAATGCTAAGTCACTTCATAGGTTGTGATGGTGGCCCCATAACCTTCATCATTTCTTTGTTTTCACAAAGTGCAGTGAGTCACAGTGAAATACTGGACGTTTAAACCTGAAAGCAGTTCTAGGATAACTAGAGAATGCAATGAATCTGTAAAGAAATGAGATATAACGAGGTGCATTTAAATCAAGGAACTTGATTTTTTTTTTTTTTGTAACTTTACGTCATCTATTCTTTTAGGAGAGGGGAGAAGCAGAGCGCGAGAGACAATCCTAAGTGGGCTCCATGCTGGGCAATCACAATCATGATCACGATCATGATCACGACTGTGAGGTTATGAGCTGAGCCGAAATCAAGAGTCAGATGCTTTACCAACTGAGCCACCCAAGTGCCCCTTAAGTCATCTATTCTCAGTCAAAAGGGTTTGGTTTCATTTCTAACGGCCAAAATATTTACTAAAATGTGTTAGCCACGTTTTGCTAATTTTTTTCTTCTGAATCATCCTGATTCTTTATTCATGTATTTATTGATTCAGCAATTAAGTATTGAGAATAATATGATGTGCGAACAGTTTTGCACTAAGAGCTGAAGAAAGTGTTTAATCAGAGAAAAGCCTGAGAACCTAGCTTCTTGTTCTCTGAGTTGGATTCATCTGATTTCTAACAGTATATGCAACTAATACCAATATTTGAAAGGCAGACTTGAACATGTACTTAGAAGAAAAAACCCTTTAAAGATCTCGGATTTCGCTTATTTCACTTATAAATGTAATATTTCACAACAGATTCTAGATCAAGCTAATTTAAAGATTTATTTTTCATACCACTGAGTCTTATCTGAACTACACAGACCTGCTTTCTCCCTTGAGAAGGTTTTAATAGTACTTCTTATTTAACTCCTCATATAATATAAATTTTACTATGAAGAGAAACAGTATATAAATTTGGGGGTAGGAAGAAAAAAAGTTGTGCATGTTCCAGATAGAAAAGGTGAAGATCCGAAGGGGAAAGAGTAAACATGTTTCAACCAGCTAAATCTGTCCTTCTTTTAAGGGTTTTCCTGGAGGTCCTACCCAATAATTTTAGTGCACATCTTAGAATTGGGACATCAATGCCCTCTTCTGTAAGGAAGACTGGCAAACATAGGTTTTCATTTTCTTTTGTTTTTATGGCATGTATGTAAGAAAAGGAGAATGCACATTAGGTAGGTTACTATCTCTGCCACAATAACTAACATGGGACATTTTTTATATATGCAGGTGTGTGTAGATGTACACATTCCCAAAAAAACTTGATCTAAGAGAGGGAGGAAAAGATAAAATGAGTAAAACTTTTATACAGGTAGGGAAGTTTGAATCTACAAGAGATTGGTTTTAGAATTAAGTCTATGAGAATTCTCAATGAAAAGAGAATTTATTCATTTCCAATTCAAGTTAACAAGATTGGGGGTGGGACCCATGATGCATAGAAATAGTACCTGCCCTCAAGGAATTCAGTCTAATGACACAGACATTTAAATGAATAATTTTAATATAACATAAAAATCCCAGTTGCGCTGAGAAAGCGTAAGGGACTATGGGAGAGGTAGGAGAGCTTTGGGAAGGAATAGAAGTAGAGGAGTCTACATGTGCTCTGGGCTTAACAGATAAGTAAAAGTACACCAGGGGGATGGAACAAGGGAGACTTTTCAGAGCAATAAAATACAATGTGTATCAGGCGCTGACTGGTGCATGTGTAGCCCAGATTTCTCAGAGTTTGGTGTATGAATCATGTGCATCCCAGATAGGATACTCCTCCCCTACTGATTCTGATTCAGTTAAATCAGTGTTTCTGAACATGCTCTTCAGAATTCTTATGTACACCAAAGTTTGAGGACCCCCTGTCTAGCTTGATGCATGAGAAACTGGATCAAAGAGGCTATCCAGGACCCTATCAATATCTTCTTACATTCCTGTCTTGTACCATTCCGATGATATTTCTACAGAAATAGAGAGTAACTGTATTTCTGAATTATGTGTTTTTGACTCTTTCTCAGACACTTCTCTGGGTCATACCCTCTACTGAAGTTCTGGCTCTGAACCTATCCCACGAAACCAACTCAATCAGAACAACACAAAGATGTTGAAGGCTTGGTTCTGAGATTTTATCTACTGTTTGTGTGAAAGACCCCTTTGGTAATCTAGGGAAGCTATGGACCTCACTTTTAAAAATAATGTTTTTAAATGCATAAAATAAGGGGCGCCTGGGTGGCGCAGTCGGTTAAGCGTCCGACTTCAGCCAGGTCACGATCTCGCGGTCTGTGAGTTCGAGCCCCGCGTTGGGCTCTGGGCTGATGGCTCGGAGCCTGGAGCCTGTTTCAGATTCTGTGTCTCCCTCTCTCTCTGCCCCTCCCCCATTCATGCTCTGTCTCTCTCTGTCCCAAAAATAAATAAAAACGGAGAAAAAAAAATTTAAAAAAAATAAATAAATAAATGCATAAAATAATACGCATAAAACAAAGTAAACCAATTACATTGAAACACACTTATCAACATATTGAAAAAAGGGAAATAAATTTACACAATTATGTGATCCTTTCTCAATGCACTAAATGACAAATACACACACGTAGATAGATAGATAAATAGATAGATATAGATACATAATAGGCAGAGATAGATTTAATATGAAGGTTATTGTTTCTTGGCTTGAATAACATTGATGGTGGTTTTTGACAAAGTAACATGTATGACATATCAAACATGAAAGCATATATTATTTTTTTTAACGATTCACATTCACGGACGTCCTGAAGTTGTATGGGTCTCTGTGGACCCCACATCAAGATATCAAGAAGATTATCTAGTCAAATTGTCCTCACATGGGACAGACTATGCATCTGAGAAATGTGAGGAGGCAATCTGAGTTATCACAATAACTGAGGGAATGCTACTGGCCATTAGAGGAGAGGAGGGCCAGAAAAGCTGACAGCCTGTAATGTGCTAGGGAACTCCCATGAAAAAAATCAAAACAAAACAAAAAACCAACACTGTGCTGTCCGCATTACTCTCCAGTGCTTTTGCCACATATACATGTAGGTGAATATCCTTCCATAATCATCTGAACCCAAAATCTATCTCCATTTTACCTAGGAACATAAAAAGAATACAAGCTGAATTATCCAGTGATGCAACTATGATGTAAACTGAAAAATAATTGTAATTTATTTTCTTTAAAGCTTTACTACGGATTGTTCACCTTTTTAGAAAATTATGTCACTAATAGCAAGGCCAATCAAGGAATCCGAGTCTCAAATAACAACATATCTGTAGCTTGCGTCTATTGTATTCATTGTGATTCTATGAATGGATGTGCATAGAGGTGTGTGTATGTGTATAATTTTAACAAAGAGGCTGTTTATCAAAATATCAAATATAAGTAAAAGATAAAATAAGTAGTAAGATAGATAAATAATAAAATGCACATGAAAAATACTGATGATATTAAGTATTGCTTTACTTCTCCTAAATCCACAATTCAATATTGTAAGTAGATGTACACAAGAGACTACTTTACTATGTCTTCTAGTGTGGTCATATTCAAACGTTTATTTACATATCAAAATGTACATTATTTTTGATAACTTACTTTCCTTTTACCAATACATTATATAGCAGTTCTAGCATTGTATTGATTGCTGAGACATTTTATATACTGTTAAGTTATATTAACTATGTATTTTACTTCATGAAGTAAAGAGAACATTACAAAATATTAATCATGGAAAGATATACTGGGTCCGATATGGTTAGGAACCATTTAATCCAGGCTAAAAATCCTCATAAACCTTCCCTAAAAAGCTATTAGAGCGCATGTTTCATTTCACAAAGAAAAGTGAACCTGGTGGGAAAGTAGGCTGAGAAGCAACAAGGAGCACAGAATTAGCTAAAAAGTATGTTAGTAAATATAATTGAGTGTAAATTAATACATAAGTGTATTTTTATGTTTATTTGAACATTTTAAACATACATTAAAACTTTAAAGGTAACAAAACCAGTAACACAATGGAAGGATTGAGGAAATAGTGGAGTTGTATAAAGTATGCCAAACTGAATCTGTGTTCTGCAAGAGGATAGAAGTAGAAATAAACAAATAAATAAATCCATTAGTAGAACAGAAAAATAATATATAATCTCCAAGTCAGCAGAGAAAATTATAGGGCACATGAAAAATTTCATTTAACACTTAGGAAGCAGAAGAGGGGGAGAATGCAAAGAAAACACAGTAGAAAGAAGAGGAATCACAATAAATATAAGTAGATTATTCCTATAAAACAATCAGAATGCATAAAAAAATAAAGCCTAATTCTATGCTGCTTCTACATGACACATCTAAAATATAACTGCCCAGAAAGACTAAAAATAAAGGAATAAAAAATTATATATGCTAAATCAGACAAATAGAAAGAATCGTAATTGCAAAAATAAAATGAGCCAAATAGAATTTAAGACAAAAGTATTAACACGATAGAGACGTTGAATAATAGCAAGAAAGAATGATTCAGAAAGAAAACATACCAATCTTTGACATATTTATACCTAAAAACATAGCCCCACCCCAAAATATATAAAACATTATCTTACTGAATTACCAGGAGAAATAGACAAACTGACAATCTCAGTGGAAGATTTTAAACTGAGAGCTCAAATAAATAAATAAATATAAAATAAAATAAACAAAGTTCAAGCTCAGAATGATTATTAAGAATATTTAAGAGTTGAACAAGAAAAATAACCAGCTTGATCCAATAGATATGAATAGACTTTGCACCAAATGGAAAATACTTTTCAAATGCACATTTTAAAAAACTGACCACATATCACATCATCAAAGAGAGTTCAACAACTTAAAAGAATAGCTATTATATAAAACATGTTCTCTGCCCAGGATTAAAAAAAATAATAAAGTTCGAGAATAAAATGTGACTTTAAAATATTTGGAAAGAAAAAAATGTACTCCTAAATAACTCTGAATTACAGAGAAAATCATAATAGAAATTAAAACACTAATAGAGAACTGAATGCCAATAAATGCATACACATAAGGCCACAGGAAGTACTTGTTTAATGAGTAAACCAGCATCCGGAGCCTTTGACTCCCAAGCTGATGGCTTTCAATTGTCATTATAAAGAATACCAAACTGAAATACGTGAAAAATAACCTATAAAAATAAAACACCAGGTAAACTAAATAAAAAAATAATTTTCAACTTGTCAGGGTAAGATTTCAAAAGATACTTAAGGTTAAAAAAAAAAGATACTTAGGTTAAAAAAAAAAAAGAAATGTTTTTAAGGGCTCACTTTAAATGGTACTATTCCTATGTGATAAATAGGCCAGAAAGAAATCTTGTTTATAAAATAAGCAAACAAACAAAAAATCCAGGGGTAAAATAATAACAGACCCTTCATTAAGAATACCAGCATTGATTAGCTTACCTAGCTGAGAGAAAACCAGAACTTTACATAATACATAGGGCACCCCTGAACCTATCAGCTATGAATTTAATGAGCTTAAGTAGAGTCTTCACCAAAGTATGAGTTGATGGAAGAGGGAAATGTTTCTTATTTGGCTGTACCTATTTCAATTATTCCCTTGGTAAAGAGGAAAAAAGAAATTACTTGAAAAAGTAAAATGAACTGAAAACCCAATAGAATATTTTATATCCTTTTCCTGAACAGCAAGCATTTTATCCTGGTGAAAAGAGACAATTTTTAACACTAGGTATCATTTAAAGGTCTTTGCCAGCATCTTTTTGTATACTGTTCAATTCAATGGAAAACTACTGCAATAATCTTTACAATTCTATTCTAGAAAATTTCACCAACAGTATACAAATGTCATTATTGAGAAAAGTTTAAGCAGGCATTTTAAGGATAATCGACTCACTTTACTTTGTGTTACCTTTGCATTGTAGAGACAAACTTTATCCAGAAGGAATAAAACATACTGTCTTCCACTATATAAATACTCAAGTATTTTCTAATTCATCATTTTATTCCTTCTTCTTATAGACAAAATGTTTGTTTCCTTATAATAACGCCTTTAATGGAAAAAGTTATTGGATTTGCCTTTTCTTCACATCAGATGGGTTGCTTTTTTAAATTTTTTTTTTTTTTTTTAATCTTTATTGTTGAGAGAGAGACAGCATGTGATCAGGGGAGGAGCAGAGAGAGGGAGACACAGAATGTGAAGCAGGCTCCAGGCTTTGAGCTATCAGCACAGAGCCTGATGCGGGGCTCAAACTCACAAACTGTGAGATCATGACCTGAGCCAAAGTGGGACACTCAACCAACTGAGCCACCCAGGCACCCCTGGGTTGCTTTTTTTTTTTTAATCCCCTTTTCCCAAATAAGGTATTGGCTTTGAAAGAAAGATAACTAATTTGAACTCCTCTAACTAATTTGAAATCCTTTGCGACTGAGTGAAGTTAAAGACCTGGTTATAATAGACAATCTACATTCAAAGCACAGGCAGTCCCCAAGTTGCAAATGGGTTATATTCCAAAAGTTAATTTGAAAGTCTGCTGTTTAGAACTTGTAAAGGCATTTTGCCATGGAAACAAAGTTATAAATGACAGTTGAATTTCCAGGCTAGCCCACAAAAGCCTGTCTAACCCATAATGTGTTTGAATCCAATTGCTTCAAGGAGAGGTTTATACAGAACATAATAGTCCACTGACAGGCTGATTGGTGGTCCACTTTGCCATCTCTCTCAATTTAGTGTTGTTGGCTTGTCATTTTAATATTTCTTCATTTTATCCCCTAAAGATGTATTAGTCAAATAATAATACCTTTCTATAAAAAGTACTGAATTCATTTCTCATAGCCGTAGATTATTTTAGAACTTTGATTTATCTTAAAGCAAGGAATAAATAAGTATTCCTTTTTTCTCTGTGATAAAAATCCCAGTTTCTTTCTTTAAAAGGTTTTTTGTTTGTTTGTTTGTTTGATGTGTTTTTGGCCTATCCTGAAATTTATGCTAAGTCAAAATTCTTCTTCTAATCATTTGGTTTGATGGCAGTCTATAAAGGTTTTTCTCTTGTTTTGTTTTAATTTTCTGGTTATCTTAAAAAGTCTTTGATAGCAACAGTGGCTTGACAAATATCAGTGATGAAGTCCATTAATCAACAATACCAAACAGCTTTTCACTTTTGCTGTTTCACATCTCTGACCCTTGATTAAAAATAAATGGTTGCTAAATACCTCACGTGTCAACCAAAGTCCCTCTTAATCTGGCCCCAACCTACTTTTTCTGCCCTGTATCTCCATACCTTCCAACTCAAACTTCTGCACAGGCTAATTTCTTACCCCCAGGCACACTTGGCATCTTCCCAATCTCATGCCTTTGTTAGCTATTGTTGCCATTAAAGTGCTCTCCTCTGACCATTCTATTTGAAGCCCATTCTTCAAGGTTCACTTCCAATTTTACCCCTCCTGAACTAACATGGACTAGTGGAAAGAACGTGTTAGAGTTAAACTATGAACCTCAGCTCTGCTGCTTTCTCAGCTGTATGTATGTGAACATATGTTTAGCCTCTCAGAACCAAAGTTTCTCATCCATAAAATGAGAGTTGTACTTTGATCACAGTGTTGAAGATTAAGTAACAGAAGTTGAATTTAAAAAGCATAATGCCTGTGTTTGATCATCCCATAGCAACTGATTCCTTGCCTTTTTGAACCCCTGTAGCAAATTTTATCTGAGCTATTCATTTCAAATGTTCTATCTCTGAATGTCTTTTTGCATGAGTATATTTTGTCTCCCTAACCGGGTATTTTAAATCTATCTGGTTAAAATCTATCAATCAAAATCCAAGCAGAAAATCAGAAACCATGTAGGTATTTCAAACAGAGGGATTTAATTCAAGGAATTAGTCACATAGATATTGAAAAGCTGAAGGGGCAAATGGGGGATTCTGGAGGAAGTAGCTAACACCTGCTGGTCTTCAGAGGGGGGCAGAGAATGAAATGAGAAAAACCTAGTTGCTTGGAGGAAGGGGGTCCTCATTTAGTTAATACTCAGGTCTCTGATGGAGGGGTTGTATGGCTAGTGCTTATGCTTACAAGGGGGCACAATTGGGTAGTCCAAGTAGCCATTAAGGGATGTGGCACAACCACTGCTAAAGATACTGTGGCTATTTTGTAGTTCTTACCTTTTGACAAGATTTACATACAAATAAGAAGCAGGTCTTGTCTCTCCTTTCAGTCTCCCTCTAGTTACTACAGCCTCCATTGGCTGATCCTGACAGGGAGGCAGCTGAGGAGGGAGTCTGGGGAATGTAGTCTCCAGACCTAGCCCCAGAATCCCAGAGCACAGCATAAAAGGATGGTCTTGGAGCTGAGAGCAAAAGAGAAATAATCAGCACAAAAAGTAAATTTGTTAGGGTCAGGGCATTTTTTCTTTGTACAAAGCCTTCTATATAAAAGTTATTCTATAAGTATTTCTTGATTTATTCTCTCCTTTGCTATATACCCCTCTCTGAAGCATATTTGGATTATATATTTAAATTAGATCCTTACAAGAAAGAAGTTTGCTCTTATTCTATGTTAAGATGCTCAGTGTAATATCAATGTTCAATAGATACTGTTATTAAGAAAATTAATATAGTAAAGAATTTCATTAACATCCAAGTCCCTCATCCAAAGCATTTGATTATTTTTGTAGCTGGGGTCACAGCTTGAGCTCAAATGATTTTATTGCCCAAGGATTTGAGCATGTTTGGGCACATCTATAGAGCTGGTAGAGCAGGCCTATGTAGAGAGGAAGGAAAAAAAAACTCATCCTAAGTGAAGAGAAATATAAAAAGTTTGCTTCAAGATTAATTGCCCAGTGTTACAGGAAAAGGCTTAGTGGAACATGTTCTCTATTCCATGAATTCAGGCCCGAGTTCTAGAGGTTCAAACAAATTATATAATTATATGGTTCACTAAGATGTACATGGGATTTTGGAAGCTGAAGACAAGTGCAACAGGAGATAGTGCCCAGGGAAAACTGTACCTTGGTACAGAGGTACCTCAAGTCAGAGGTTGGTGGTCTTAGCATAGACAACACTGTAGTCAGGGAACTTTGTTGGCTTTGGAAACAATAGAAGAAAACACCTCAATAAGCCAGAAGAGGAGAGAAGAAAGAGTGAATATCATGGAATTGCTTAGAGGACTAATTCTTGGAGTGTACCTGCACAGATCTCTTGGGAGTCTTAGAATCATCTGGAAGAAATTTGACTATGGATGTGAGTAGTCTCAAAGAATAGTCTCTATGAGAGTTCTACCACAACCCTACTTTTATTCTCAGTCTGCTGTAGCTTGGGAAAATGAGCTACACTTAAATTTCCAATGTTTTAAGTTGTTATTTTCTCTAATTTAAAGCTATTTATTTGATAAAAGTCATCTTCTGTTATTTTTTAAATGAGTCTCTATTTTATTTTCTCTTAGTAATGGTTATCATTATTTGTAACAAATTTTAGCTTTTATCTTTTCAACATAATAGTGCTGAGTTTACATCTATACATATGTGCAATGTAAAGAGAAAGTAAGGTTGAAGTTCAGATGTGCCTTGGTTTTCAAAAATTTAATATATAAAAATTTGAAATAAAAAAATAAAATTAGTATTTTATTTACTTAACTAAAATCACACAATTTATAAACAATTTCTCTAGTTTTTCTCATTACTCTACCTCACTGTCCTTACAAAAAAATTGCCTGTTTTATCTGTATATTATATGTAAAAATTAAAGGCAACTTATTGCATAAAGGTATTTACACTATTAGCACAGATAATTGTCTACTAGTTTTAAAATGCGATTTGGTTTAAATATTTATTCTTGATATTTGAGGAAAAGCTTTAAGTTTGATGACAATTTAGATTATTTGATTTTTCATTTCTTAATTCATTGAATTAGAAAAAAAATTTTTTTCTGGCTGAAAATCTCATTGCTATCTAGATCATGTATTGCTCTGGTTTTGAAATTTGCTTTTTTGAAAAACAGAAAAGAAAAGAAAAAGTAGTTTGGGAATAGTTTTTTCAAATCCCAAGTCATCTTCGGCCTCATTATCCTTATAGATGCCTATCTCCTTCTTCTTTCTTTAAAATTGATTCATATGTCATCTGGTTATGCTGGATAATGATCGTGGTGTGTTCAACCCCAGGGCTGCTATCAGAGCCTCCTAAAGCTGTACAAAACATCAAAGAGCTGTTGACAGTCTAAAAGACAGATATAGAAACCTTATTTCTTCAACCTAGAGAAAATCCTTATAATCTGTCTATTCTTGTATAGCCCCTCCAGGTCAGGAACCTATTCAATGAGTCCTGGCCAGTAACCAGAGAAGACTTTTCCCTCTGTGGAAGTAAGACTGTCTCTAGCAGCATTACTTTGAAACCATATCATTAACATTGACAAATTTGGACCATTAGGATGATCATTTTGTGATTAAAGAATTCCTTGGTCCTTCCTAATTGGCTTCTCTATAAAGAACAAACAATATAAAAGACTTGAATCATAGATGAGCCATTTTCTTGAACAATTGAGTCAATCCTCAGTTCAACTCCATGTCATAAGAGAAAGAAACCATCTTATTTATGAAAGTTGACACTGTTTGAGCTGCTCTAAGGTGCTCAAAGTATGACCCATGGACTACCCTAATCAGAATCTCTTGGAGTGATTATAAAATGCACATTCCTGAGTCCAAATCTTGGTGTGTGGTGGGGGGGACACATGGTAGAAACACTATATCTTAACTCAGCACCCTAGGTGATTTTTATTCATGCCAAAGTTTAAGAATTAATTCTCTAAAACAGAGTTATTCTTTAGCATAGTAAATCACCCAAATGCATCTTTTTTATTTTGAAAAGAAAGCTAAAGTTCCCAAAGCTATTTCGGATAAAAATGAGGACAGAAAACAAAGAGCCAAATTGCTTTGAATAATTAACAAGAATTTGGGAATTGTCCTCAGGTGGCTTTAAAGAGAGATGGCTTTAGGGGGTCCCAGAAATTTAGAAAATTGTGGAGAAGGTTCTTGTTAGAGTGAAGGTCCACAGCAACATAGTAACAGGGTGGGGTTTGAGGAGAATGATGGCCAGTGAGAAATTCCATGTAGCGGGAATGGCCAACGTTCAATGTCAAGTGGCTTCCTATTTTGTACCTTATTCCCTTTGCTTTAAGGGAAGGAGCTGTTCCATTCACGGAGTAAAGCATAGCTGGGAAACCACAGTGAGGAATGAAGATTGCAACAGGTTCAAGTATTTGGAGCAAGATTGACCGTAGCCAAGTCTCTTCCTATGTATCTTAGCAAATGTTGAAGAAGGTTCTGTACTTCCTTTACCTCACCAGGTCACAATTAGCCAGGACAACCAATCACCTAGCTATAATTTGTTTATTGGGCATCAGACATGTATGAGGCGTTTTCATGCATTATGCCATTTAATCCTGCAAAGCAGACATTTTATCTTTAGTTTACAGATGAGGACATGAGGCTCAGAGGATAATGTGTTCCCAAGATTAATCAACCAGTCAGTAGTACAGCTGAGATTCAAGCCTAGATTTGCCTGATTCCAAAGTCTCTCCTCCTCCACAGTATACCACACTCCTCCTCAGAGACAAACAAAAGCTTCTGGGTGCTTTAACTGGTCTACCTCCAGATCAATTGCTTTAACCTCCCTCTCCTCTACCAGACTTGTACCAATTCCCCATCTCAAGAGAAGAGCAATGGAGATAGTGTTTTCTGTAGCTCTTTCCAGAGCTAGGACACCCAACGTTGCTCAGAGAATTCAGTCAGCATAACCCTTCCAACTCGATCTGCTGCCCTATCTCTCTTCCCCACCAAACTTTTTCCCCCAAACTTCTTGAAAGACAAATTTCCACTTGCTCTTTAGCTGCTTTAGCTCCTTCTTTGTCTTCAACCCACTGTATCTTGTCAAATGTTGTGAAGGGTCTGAGATTTTATGTTCCTTGCAAGCTAATAATTCAACCTGCTACAGTTTCTTGGATGCTAGCAGAAGACCTGAGCCCTCTGGGTCAAAGGACTGTATTACACATGACACAGAACCAGCTTCATGTTCCTGGCATGTCCCTTGTCAGCCAAGTCTCACCTAGGGGCAACATGGTGTGGCCCAGCTAATGCTACATATGCAGTGGGTTTGCATTACATCTGAGGAACACCAAGCTTAGAACCCTCCAGTCTTTTATAATGGGTTGCAAACAAAGCTGCTCACCCTTCGCCACAGAAGGAGACAGTATCATAGTGGATAGTAAAAACTGTGCCCTCTATTCCAGTGGGAGACACTATTTCTATCTTCCAAGGATGTCATACAAACATTCTGGAAAAGACTGATTAGAACAAAAGCTGCTAGCACCTCTGTTCACAAGACATACAGAAATATATATGACAGTTCCATGGAGAATTGTCTCCCAACGTATTCTTGTATCTCTTCCCACTAATCATACAGAAGATTGCACTCCAAAAAGTGCTCAGTAATCTCCTTCTTAATTGTATAATTCATAACATTCTAGATTCCTAGAAGGGACCTCCCAGAATAAATTCAACCATTCAAGTAATATTTATGGGGTGCCTACTTCATGCCAGGCACTGTGGAAACAAAACTAGGCACTGTCCTTCTCATGAAAGGAGCAATGAAAACATGCTTAGTATTAACACATACGAAAATGTTGCAAGCTGTGGTAAGTCATAGGAAGAAAGGTACATCTGTGGTAGGGGAGCTGACATCAACAAGGGGTCTTGAACTTGTCTGGTAAGTCAGAAATGTTTTTCTTCACTCAGATGAGTAAGAGATAAGATGGTTATAAGGGAGAAGACAAGAATGTGCAGAGAGCCTGTGGCTTTGGGGATCACAGCATATCTGAGAAACTAAAAGGAGGTCAAGAATTCTCCCATACAGGAAGCAAGGGGAGACTGGTAGGAGATGGGACTGGAAAAGGCAAGACCTCACACAGTCTGGTAGGCCACCTTAAGAATTCTAGTCTTAAAGCAGTAAGAAGCTGTTTAAGGGTTTTATGTGGAAATGACATAGTCTTATTTGCTTTTAGAAAGATCATTTCGGCTGCAAAGTGGACAATGAACGGAAGAGCTTAGACTGCATGCAGTGAGACCAGAGTGGATTGGTGGCAAATGGTAAAAAGTGGACCAATTTGGAAGATAAAATTGTCGGGACTTGGTGCTACAATGAATATAAAAATTGAGGGAGAGACCAGGGATGACTACTACATGTTTGATTTGAACAACTGGAGATGAGGAGAAAGGAAAACAAGAAGAGTTTGTGAACTCAGTTGGACTAAACTTTGTAGCTTTGAAACATTAAGTGAACATGTCAATAAAACAGTTGGTATCAGATTTGGAATTTAGGGGAAGGGTCTGGACTAGAGACATATATGTGGAAATTATCAGTATATAGGAAACTAAAGCCATTGATGTGAATGATGATGTTTAGGCCAAGAGATTATAATAAAAACAAAAAAGAACCTAAGCTGAATTGTGAAGCATTCCTATATTTAATAGCTCAGGAGAGGAGAAGAAATCTGCAAAGGAATTAGAGAAACAATAATAAGAAGTGTAGGAAAAAAACCAAGAGTACAGGGCCAAAGGAAGAAGTAATATTCAAAGAAATAATTGGTCAAAGTGTTGACTATTGTTGAGATTTTAAGAAAGATGATTGAAAATGACCCTTATTTTATTGATAAGAAAAATGAAGCACTGAGAAGTGACTTGTTCAAAGCTGATGTAAATTCTTGTCCTTTTCTGGATTCCCAGAGAATGCATACTGGTGCCTGTGTTAGGGTTATTTATGTGTATGATTCATTCTCTCCACAGGACATAAATTCCCCAGTCCTCACTTGACTCAACCTTACAGTACTGCATATTGTTGAGTATAATCTCTACATCTGCTTCAAGGATATTCTGGAATTATGTGTTAGTCTCCTTCGAAATAGTTGTTCTTCCTTGTTGTGCCTATACATGTAGGTATGCCCAGACTTTTTAAAAATATAGTGTTGTTGTTTTTTTTAAAATACCATTTGGCTTTTTAAAAAGCTCCTAAGTAGGAAGCTTTGGAAATTACTAGCTTGGAGTTAGGTTTGGAAACCACTAGCTTAGTCTCAGACCGAACAGAGCTGCAGTAGTAATATGGAGAAGCCACCCAACTCGCCCACATTCTGATAAATCCTCATATTTTAAAACAATATACAGTTATGCTTCAGTTATTCAGAGACCAGCTTTCCAGCAATTTTGTCTGGAAGAGGGCCAAAACTCTTGTTAAGGAAACACCTCTCCAAGGGAAAGAACTTTTGATAGTGAACAGCAATAAAAATATCTCAAGATACCACTTGATACAGAGTCAGTGTCCTATTTACTGATGGGAAGAAAGGGTTTCTCTCATTAGCGGGCTGTGGATATAAACATCTGATCAGTCATCAACTGGAGCCATAGAGAAACACCATCAAGAAAAAAACAGTAAAAAATAAACAGTAAGTAGAAAGGATGAGAGGAAGGCTCAGAGTGGATAGACAGATGAGGAGATGAGAAGCAGTGACAGATTATTAGAAAAGGTGATGAGAACATTCCAAAGAGAAAAAAAGAGATCACCAGAGTAGGGATCCTATGCCTCAGCAATCCCCTGAGACTTTAGCATAAGGCCAAGGCATCGTATTTGATGGTCAATCATCGGCAAAGGATTTCATTAGCCATTGTATTCTTTAAGAATGTAGGCAGTAAGTACTTTTTAAAAGGATTTCTGTAAAAGGTTTAAAATAAAAATACTGCCATATTTAAAGACAGCACAATTAATTGAGTGAAATAGAGCCAGAACAGGAAGCCTGGTTACATTCATCACTGTTTTTAAAGGAACAGTTACTGGAGTTGGACTCTCCGTCCCAAGGACTACTCCCCTTCCCAACTCCTTCAGTGGAATCTGCAAAAGTAAGCAGCCCTGGCCAGCCCTCAGGAATTATTGCAGCGCCCCCAATCGCTGGATTGGGGATTTGAAGAATCTCCGCTCCGTTATTTACTGCTTGTAAGTCTTCGTGCTGTTGTACACATTAAGGTAATGGGTTTCCAAGCGATTTGACTGGGGGGACCGACCAAGAAACTAACCCCCACGTTTTCAACTGAGGTAAATATCTAAGTATTTTTGCTTGCGGTAGAGATCCCGGACTCTAAGGGTTTAGGATGGAAAACATCCAACCCACTTCACGTGGCTTCCTATTCCTTCGGGGGGAGTGTCTTTAAAAGCACCTGCCAGCGTTAAGTTCTTGTGCTTTCGGAAAGAGGCTGACCCGGCGAGTATCAGGGGGAGCTTTTTACAATTTGGACTGAGAATTGCGTGAGTGGCCCTAGGAATGTCAATTAACTCCGTATTTCCCTAATGTGGTTCGCGGGCTGGCCGCGGAAGATGCTATGTTGAACCTGGCGCAGCCAGGCCTCAAGACAGTCTGCATCCCTGGGGAGAGCGGTGGTCGCCCCGGGAGCGGTGAGCTGGCGCTCGATGCCCAGCGCCAGTGGCTCAGCGGGCGACTCGCGCTCCCGGGAAAGACCCGCGGGGCAGCAGGCGCGGGCGCGGGGCGGGGACGCGGGATCCGGGCCGGGGGCGCCGTCGGCGAGGCTCGCGCAGCCGCACTGGGCGCGCCGACTCCGGGCTCCTCCTCCTAGCTCCGTAGTAAGCATGGCGGCGGCGGCGTTCGTGGTCCCTCGGGTGAAACAGAAAGCGGGAGCTACGCGGAGAGGGAGCGAAGAGCGGGGCTGAGGCGGCGCCGTCACTGCCGGAAAACCACCCCAACAGTCAGTGCGCCCGCGGCCGCAGCGGCCCCGAGAGCTGGCTCTGCCGCTGAGGTAGAGCGAGAACGATCAGGAACCCGAAGAAGAGGCGCCAGGGTAGCCGCCTTCCTCCGCCCCAGAGCGGCGTGACTCGGAGGTGAGAGCACGGGCGCTCCCTTCGGGGAAGGCGGGGGAGACCGAGCCGTCCCACTCCCGTCCCGCCCCGGAGCAGGCGCCACGGAAACCGTTAGGCTGGGTCTGAGGAGCCGGGGCGCCGAGCGGGACTCGGGCCCGTCGAGGGGCCCGGCCCTTCCCGTCCTCTGGGCGCGAGAGGGTAGTAGAGGGTGTGTGTCGGGGGCAGGGGGTGGACAGGACCCGTCAACTCGTCGGGCACCTGCCGGGCCCGAGTCTTGCCCAGAGGCGCTTGCGGGGGCGCGAGTGCGGCCCCGCCACTAGCCAGGGGAGGCGGTGCGGGGGCGCGGGCGGCCTTCCCTCCGCCCCCCGGCCGGCTGTGAGCAGCGCCGCTCCCGGAGGCTCGGGGGTCGAGTGCGGAGCCCAGGGGACGAGATCGCCCAGCGGCCGCCGCGCCTTGGGCTTCGGCCACCGGGCAGCCGCCGAACTTGAACGCTTTTCTGAAGAGAGTTTCCCCCGTTCATCTTGGGGTTAAAACCTCGAAAACCCGCCCTTGTGTGTTTGATCCTGTTTGGCTGGTGCCGGTAGTACCTGGCGGTTCCTCTACCCGGCTGAGTTAACCACCTGTTCGGTCAGGAGGTTGACTCGAGGCTGCAGTCCTCGCCCTGTTTAACAACCTGGATCTTTGAACTTTTGACACGAGCGGGGAAGGACGCCATGCGTTAGGTAAAGGAAAATGAACAAATAATGTTGTCATACAATCTGGAGCAGAACGGTGGCTCTTTTAATTAACGTAGTCGTTACTCGTTCTTTTATTAAACAGCGTTAAAAGCCTTGAGATATTTTGGAGGGAGGGGGTGTGTAATGGTTGCTGAGGTGTTAGGAATCATGAATTAGAGATTTTCTTTTGTGAAATTTTATTTAAGTTTCTTTGGACACCTTTGTGTCTGAGCATCTTCTAACTAAGATTTTTTTTTTTTTTTTTTACTGTATAATCTTCATATCTGTGTTCAGTATGGACTTTTAAAACAGAGCAACGTAATTATTTGTTTCTTAACTGTATCTGTGTTTTTAGTCTTTGGTCTTGAAACCAAAGGTGTGTTTTTCTGTATTATGAGACTGAAACAGCTAAAGTTGAACTGTTACTATAATATTTTACCACCTTGCTATTACCAGCACCAGTGCTAAACATATGCTACTCAGGAGTTGGAGCCATATGCTAGGCAGCAACTAATTGAGTTTTGGGGCTATGATCCTGTGTTTGGATAAATATTTAGTTTTTGTGTATTTCCTAAATCTGTAATTCTTGCCATCGTGTAAGTTTTAAACCACCTAAAAATATTCAGAGAAATGAGTCCCCCTCTGCCTTTTTGGTCTTTTCTTGGTTGAATTGATTTATCTAAAGTAATGAGATAAAGTGCCTATTGAGATAGATGGTGCTCTTAACAGAAAACAGTGATAAAAAGGATTTTTAACACATCTTTTATAACATAGAACCTAAAATTTGCTTTCAGCTTTTTGGCCCACTGATAATTCTTGCCATCACTAATAACACCTGTTAGTAGGAAGAAAGGATGACTTAACAGGGGAAAAAAATCTCATTAAAATTTTTATAAATAATGTTATATTAAAAAAATTTAGCCCTGTCATGTTAATTTTACTTTTTTTTTCTCTTTTCATTCATAGATCATCTCTGTTTTCTCATGTAGGTTGACGGAGAAATTTTTTTACCCCAGGCAGGTTGCCTTTAGCCACCTGTATGCTTCTGAATTAACTCCCTCTTTTTCCTTTGTTTCTCCTTTTGAATCCTCAGAATCATTGAATGTTTAGGGAAAATAAACTTCTGATTAACACTGGTCTCAGTCAAACATAATTATAAGGGCAATTTGCTTCTCCCAAATTAATGATCTGCATTTGAAAAAACTGGTGCTAGGATTATTATATGGTGTCATCTGTGTCATCACTTTCCTTCGTCATGTGAGTAATTGAGAGCTGATTCATTTTACCATGCATTTAACAATTACCTTTTAGTTGTAAAATTTCTACAGTGTAATATTAAGCATATTTTATTACTAATTACGAAAACCTGTCTTTGACCAACCAGGCATAGGTAAGGACTGAGAGACTGTTAAACCCAGTACAAAAAGAAGGGCTAGAGGCTTAATATTCTCATTGTCTTTTGTAGCTTTACTTAGGTAAAAAGCACTTAATTTATAATATGCAGTTGTTTTAGTTTAAACTCATTGGTAATATTTATCCTGGTTTTAAAACATTTGTGGGTTTTTTTTTATGTTCATACATGCAAGGCTTGTGCACCTTATATTTTGCCTATATTTTTATAATACAGTTTGATGAAGTAATATAAAAATTGTTTTAATATCCTTGGTGTATTTTTCTGTGAAAATGAGTTTAGATGGTACCTTTGAGAGTGATGTAGGCATATGCACATGATTTCCAATTTTATTTGGCAGGTAATCAAAAGATAAATGGTTTTTTTCCTAGCAATCTCTAGCACACTTCAGATAAATTTAGAATATTGAAAATCTAAAGATTTAGAATACAGTGCATGTCTATCCCATTGAATCTTGTAGTGCTTCAATTATCACATTGTAAAAAAAAAAAAAAAAGAAAAGAAAAATGGCTCTATGGATATCAATGTCGAGAGCTGCTTGTTAAAAGGACATTAATGGCCAATAGTGTTCAAAGGCAAATTTTGTTTTTTAAAATGTATTGTAAGCTTTTATAATTTTTTAATATATATGTATTTTTAAGTTTATCTACTTATTTTGAGAGATAGTGTGGGTGTGGGATGGCCAGAGAGAGAGAGAGAATCCCAAGCAGCCTCCATGCTGTCAGCCCAGAGCCTGACGTGGGGCTTGATCCCAGGCACTGCAAGATCATGACCTGAGCCAAAATTAAGAGTCAGTTGCTTGGGGCGCCTGGGTGGCGCAGTCGGTTAAGCGTCCGACTTCGGCCAGGTCACGATCTCGCGGTCCGTGAGTTCGAGCCCCGCGTCAGGCTCTGGGCTGATGGCTCAGAGCCTGGAGCCTGTTTCCAATTCTGTGTCTCCCTCTCTCTCTGCCCCTCCCCCATTCATGCTCTGTCTCTCTCTGTCCCAAAAATAAATAAACGTTAAAAAAGAGTCAGTTGCTTAACCAAATGAGCCACCCAGGCGCCCCTAATTTTTATAATATTTTGATCTCCTTTTATTTCAAAGTATTCAGTAGTCTTGTTATCTCTTGATCCTTATCTCTCTATTCTTCTACTATTATAGTTTTGTCTTCACATACACTTTCCAAGTTGGCAGTGTAGCTTATGGTCTTGCATCCAGTTACTTTGTAGATGTTCTTCTTTGATATTTCCAATCACTTATCACCCATTACCAGTCCTCAGGTTATTTTTTTCCAAGACAGAGGTACACTTGGGAGGTGACATGTGCTAAGAGATTGATGAGCTATTATTAAAGTGGGGATACTAAAGCAGTGTGATATCTTTCCTTCAAGTTGTTTAGAAAATAGTTGTAGATACTAGACTAACACACAGAAAATCATTAGCAAAAATCTGAGATGTCATTATTAAGTTGTGTGGCAAGAAAAGTGAGGCTACTGAGGGCTAGAATGATCATGGAAGACATTTGGAAGAAGTCAGACTTGAAGCTGGGGAAGGACTTAGCAAAAGAATTGACATGCAGAGCTGGAAGTGGTAGCAAGGAGACCAGTCTGAGAGCATCTAAGGATAAGTATTAAGAGGAAGAAAGAAAGAAGGTTGCATACAGATTTTGGCTAAGCCCCAGGGCATGGTCAAATGGAATAGGCAGGACTGGACAAGATGGTTTGGCTGTATCATTATGAGCTCATCACTGGAAGAACTATATGTCTGCTTAGATACATTAATAGGTTGTTTTATGTGTAAGGGATAGCCTTACATATATGTCTTATATGTGTTTGTTTATTACAGCTCAGAACAGGAATCGGCAAACTTTTACTATAGAGTGCCAGATGGTAAATATTTTAGGCTTTGCAGTTTACTTATGGTCTCTAGTGAGTATCTTTTATTTTTTAAATAATTTTTTATAAATATAAGAATCATTCTTAACTCAAGGGACAAACAAAAATAAGCCAGCTATAGGCTGGATTCGGCCAGTGGACCTAGTTTGCTGACTCTTGCTAATAATTGGGCTAGGTAGTTGTCCTTATAGCATATATGTCAGGTGTTTTATATTGTTTGTCTACATGATTGGTGTGTTTTGTTATGACTGTTATTTATATTTGTTCCCTATGTTATAGTAAAAATAAAATATGTAGAAATAAATATTATTGTAATTATTATTTTGTGGTCCGACTTCTAGCAACAGCCTAGACTAGGTGTTAGAACCTAGTGAAAGAAGTGAAGTGAAGTGAAAGAAGAAAAATCTTTGAGCCAGACCTTCCAGCAGTGAAAATAGGTCCATCATGGCTTGATTTAAAATTCATGTAAAGGTTGGGGTGACTGGGTGCCTCAGTCCATTAAACATCTGACTCTTGATTTTGGCTCAGGTCATGATCACACTATTCAGGACATCAAGCCCTGTGTTGGGCTCTATGCTGGCTGCATGGAGCCTGCTTGGGATTCTCTCCCTCTGCCTCTCCCCTGCTCTATCCCTCCCTCCTTCTCTGTCCCTCTGTCTCTGTCTTTCCCTCTCTCTCTCTCAAAATTAATAAATAAACATTAAAAAAAATAAAATTTATGTAAAGGTTAAGTATATCAACAGCCTGTTTTGGTTTTGCATATTTTAAACTACAACTGGCATTTTATAAACTTTGGCTAGGGTACTGGTGGCCTGTAAGTGATAACAGGGAACTGGTGGCAGCAAACTTTGTCTTTAAAAGTAGTCTAGGGCGAATTAGTGAAGAGATAAACAGACATCTCTCATAACTCCAAGAGTGACTGTGTTTCAGGACAGTCTAATGATGTTTCCATTGATGAGCTTGAGTCATCAAGAAAAGGTTGCATCATGTGCAGATTAAAGTAAAGAAGAAAGACCTAGAAATCCCTTCTAAAATATTTCCATTAAGATTACTTAAAGTTAAGTTATGGTGGGGGCCCCTGGGTGGCTCAGTTGGTTAAGCGCCTGACTTCAGCTCAGGTCATGATCTCACAGTTCGTGAGTTCATACCCCGCAATGGGCCTCTGTGCTGACAGCTCAGAGCCTGGAGCCTGCTTCAGATTCTGTGTCTCTTTCTCTCTCTGCACATTCCCCCCCCCCCCCCAAAGATAAACAAGTATTAACAACATTTTTAAAAAGATACAGTGATTTAGAGGACAAATATCAGTTACTTTGAAAATTCATTCGCGTGAACTAGCTCTTTGAAGTTTCTAAATTTATAGATGTGTATTTCTAAGTCAGTTGTTTCCTTCAGCACATTGTGTTTCATATACCATTACCAGGTGAATAGTGGTGCCCCAGGTTATGGTCACATGAATCAATTGGCTAGGGTTACTCTGTCATCAAGAGTAATGACATCGTTTTGTGTCATCAGGAGAACAAGAATATAGCATAAAGCATTTTTTGATTTGTGGGTATTAGTAAACATGTTCTGTATATGAAGGATAATATTAGGTGCTGGAAAGAGGAAAGATGTAGAAGATGGAGAGCTGTCTGGGTAAAATCAGTGTTGTTTCTTTTTTTTCCCCTCTTAAAAACATTAAAATCAACAAACAAAACTTCAGAACTTAAGTTGATTTTTGTAATTTATTTATACTAGCATTTTCCATACTTTATATGTATATACTGTCTTACATTTTAAGGCAGTATGAACCTTTTGAACTAAATTTAAGCCTCCATGAATTGTTACCTAGTAAAAATTGGACTTTTTAAATTTTGCTTTAAAGAGAAATTAACATTTCACTCTCCCACCTCCCTTTTGCCAGTACTTGAAAACAACTTGATCATTCTAGTTATTTTGTTTTTTAGATTAAGTACCATGCATCTTAGTTCCACCTTTACCCTTATTAGCCATATGATGTCAGATTAATTTTTTTCAATCTTAAATTCCTAATCCTTAAAATTTAGAATGCTATCTATCCTGTTTTCCCCACAGAAATATTATGAGCACCCAAAAAGATGTTGGACGCCGTGAAAACAAAGTACCAAATAAGTGTTTACATTAATACTATATTGGAGTAAGCATTTCATTTATTCAGTTGTTTTAACTGCTTTCTTAGCAAAGAGAACGCATATAAAAGCTTTCTTTCTTTCTATTCTTATTAATCTTGGAGTGCAGTCCATATCCAATGCCTCTGTTCTTTTTACAAGAGAATACTGATCTTATATTCCAAGCAACTTCAGCTATTCTTTTCCAGAGTGGGATAAAAATATGTAAAAGTGAATTCCTTATGTTTTTTTTTTTTTTCAAGTGGAAGACTATTCCTGTATCTATAGTAATAAGATCCATTTGTTGAATTCTCATTGGAGTTTAGGCCCTATATTTGGTTATTTTTTAAATTCTATACAGACATACCAGATACGTGTTAGTACTTTTATTTTACAGATGAAACTGTTACTTCTGATTGACTTTAATATCTCTTTTTCTCCCTGTTAGAAATAAAAAGTTTGATGGGTACTTTTTTTTTTTCTTTTCTAATTTTTGTTTAAATTCTATTTAGTTAATCACTTCTTGGCCTTTTGGCTAAGGTAAGTGTAAATTCTGTTTAGTTAATGTACAATGCAATGTTGGTTTCAGGAGTAGAATTCAGTGATTCATCACTTACAGATGTGTACTTTGAAATAAACCTTGATATAAAAGTTATTCAAGTTTAGGGTTTTGGGGTGGCTTGGTTGAATATCCATCTTCAGCTCAGGTCATAATCTCATGGTTTGTGAGTTCGAGCCCTGGGTCTGGCTCTATGTGGACAGCTCAGAGTCTGGAGACTACTTCAAATTCTGTGTCTCCTTCTTTCTCTGCCCCTCCTCTGCTTGCGCTCTCTCTCGCGCGCTCTCTCTCTCTCTGTCTCTCAAAAATAAATAAACGTTAAAAAAAAAAAGTTATCCAAATTTGATAAGTTAGATTGTGTTAATCAGCCTCTTACCACAAATATCTGACAGGTATTTTTTATTTTCCTTCTTTAGAATCCACATTTCAATATGTATTTGTACAGAATAGTTTAGAAAATTTAGTGATTTCTTTATTATCCACTTCCCTGTGAGAGAAAAAAAAATCTACTTTGGAGGTTCTAAACAGATGTTTAAGTACATTTTAAAGCACAGTTAAGACTTTTTTTAAAAAGTAATTATATACTTTCTTTTTCAGAAATAGATGTTATGTACAGCAACTACTTTTGAGATCTAGCTTGAAGGAATAGTCATTTCATTTACTTCAAAATCAACTTTTCTTAAGATTTCCTTAAATTTTTTTTTAATCTTTATTTATTTTTGAGAGAGAGACAGAGTGCAAGCAGGGGAGGAACAGAGAGAGGGAGGCACAGAATCCAAAGCAGGCTCCAGGCTCTCAGCTGTCAGCACAGAGCCCAATACGGGGCTTAAACTCACGAACTGCAATTTCGTGACCTGAGCCCAAGTTAGACGCTTAACCGACTGATCCATCCAGGTGCCCCAGATTTCCTTAAATTTTTAAAATGAAACATTTATAACATGTGATTTAATTATGTTTGCAATTTCTAAATTTTTTTTTATTTGCTTAAGACAGGCATTCTCAATTTACCATTTTGTTCTTAGGACTGGATTTTTTCCATGTAATATTTTCATTTGCACTGTATACTTGTTTTTCTTACAGGTTGGTAATAGTTTATGAACTATGTTTTTGTTTCTTCTGTGTTAGGACCAGCTATTTCTGATACTTCAGATATTAAGTTCATCACTGTTCTCAAATGCCACTGTATGCTAGCAATTTTATTTTTTTAATCTATTACTTTAACCTTGCTAAAACTGGCCTAATGTGTGTGGTAGAGTATGGGCAGTTGTCCCTCTAATTCATCTTTCAGGCTGCTTCCAGACTAATATTTCAAAAACATGAGTTTATTCAAATCAATACTTTTAGAAATTGAAATCATGCCACAATTTATTCTGTTGATATCCTGTGACTATATTTTTTCCCAACTTTGTAGTAGAAAGAGCTTATGTTTTAAATTAGGCAGATACAAGGTTATTTGTTGGCTTCTTCCCTTATTTGCTGTATATAAATACGAACATGTTACATTACCCCTATGGACCTTAGTTTTTTTCACTTTAAAGAGGGGTAATCTATCTTTTAGAATTGGCTGTTAAAACAATTAGAAGAGAGAGAGCCCATTTAACATGGCAAGGAAACTGCTTGCCATAGGATATTTATATCTAGAACTTTGACAGACATTTCTAATCATTGTCACCTAGATAGCCTATTCTTATTTTCACCATTTTTCATCTATCATTTGTTAATTCTTTAAATGTCCTAGATATATTTTTTTAATGTTTATTTATTTTGAGACAGAGAGAGACAGAGCATGAACGGGGGAGGGGCAGAGAGAGAGGGAGACACAGAACCGGAAGCAGGCTCCAGGCTATGGGCCATCAGCCCAGAGCCCGATGCGGGGCTCGAACTCATGGAACGTGAGATCGTGACCTGAGCTGAAGTCGGACGCTTAACCGACTGAGCCACCCAGGCGCCCCTAAATGTCCTAGATATTTACAGTATGGATATCACAAAGATAAATGTCATACTCCCATCCCTCTATTAATTCACAAACTAAGATAAGAGATAAAGACATAGAAGCAAATGCACATTGAAAAATAAGAGTAAATAAAATACCTCTTGTCTTGCCTTTTTTCACTTGTGTGAATCTCTCCTGTCACTGAGTACTGAACTGCCATGTTTCCATATTACCCTCTGTATCATGATTGTGTACATATCATACTGTAGCATATACATATATATATTTGCTTGTCTCAACTATTAGACTATGAACTTATTGAGTTTGAACAGTACTGCTGAAGTTGGCAATTTTTTTTTTCTATAAAGGAGCAGATAGTAAATATTTTAAGATGTGTGGCTGTATGGACTATTACAGCTACTTAACTGTGTTGTAGGAGCATAAAAATAGCCATAGATGAGCTACAAACATTGGGTATGACTATGTTCCAATAAAACTTTACAGGGGCGCCTGGGTGGCGCAGTCGGTTAAGTGTCTGACTTCAGCCAGGTCACGATCTCGCGGTCCGTGAGTTCGAGCCCCGCATCGGGCTCTGGGCTGATGGCTCAGAGCCTGGAGCCTGTTTCTGATTCTGTGTCTCCCTCTCTCTCTGCCCCTCCCCCGTTCATGCTCTGTCTCTCTCTGTCCCAAAAATAAATAAACGTTGGAAAAAAAAAAATTAAAAATAAATAAATAAATAAATAAATAAATAAACTTTACAGAAACAGGCATGGGGCCAGATTTGGCCCACAGGCCTTAGTTTGCTGACTCCTGCGATGCTATATACCCTATACCTGACAAATATAAGACACTCAGTAGATAATCAGTTAATATGTATTAAATACTCTCTGTGTTCTGGCTGCTGTTCCAAATAGCATTACCTGTATCAGTTGACTTAAATCCTTAAAACAACCCTGTGAGGTAATTACTATCATCACTGTTTTAAAAATGAGGAAACTGAAGCAGAGTGAAGTTAAACAGCATGCCTAAGATTATACTAGTTAGTGAAAGATTTGGGATTTGAACCCAGGCACCTGATTCTAGAACCTGGGCTTTTAATCATTAAATCATATCAGTTCTGATATGTTGAATCCCAGGAGTATAATATCGATTCAGTATTGGAAAACATGTTGATGTAATTCACTGTATTAATTACAGGATAAAACTATATGATTATCTCTTTGGTACTAGAAATATCCTTTTCTAAAATTCAGTTGTCCCTGATAACAATTAATAAGAAATAGCCTAGTAAAGGGTCTCTGTCAGAAGCCTGTATTAAATGTCAGTGAAATATTAGAAGCACTTCCATAAAAAGATAGGAACATAACACTTGCCCTAAAGTCTCAGCCAATGCAGTAAGAAACAAGAAAAATAATTAACATCTAAATAAGGGGTATGCTGGGTGGGGCGAGGGAGTAAGGTGAGATATATCACTGTTAGTATTTGCAGTTGATACTGCCTACTTCAAAAATACAGGATAGTCTGCACAACGTGATTTGAGTCACAAAGAGATTTTAGTAAACCAGCTGGCTATAACTTAGAAGATTCATTAGCCTTTTTTTTTTTTTTTTTAAGATTATTTTGACAGAAAGAGCATGAGCAGGGGAGGGGCAGAGAGAGAAAAGGAGAGAGAGAATCCCAAGCTGGCTCCATGCTGTGAGTGCAGAGCCCAACACAGGGCTAGATCCCATGAGCCATGAGACCATGACCTCAGCCAAAATCAAGAGTCAGATACTCAACCAGCTGAGCCACCTAGGTGCCCCAATTCATTACCTTTCTTATTATACACCAGCAGTAGCCAACTATGAAAAACAATAAAAAAGTAGAAGTCAAAATTATAAAATACTTAAGAACCTTTTAAAATATGCAGCAGCTATATAAAGAAAACTACCAAGAAGATCTTAATGGAGAACATACTATATTCCTGAATATGATAACTCAATATTGTAAAAATGGCAGTTCTCACCAAATGAGTCAATGAGTTAGTGTAATTCTAATTACATGATAATTGGATTTTAAAATGGAAGTTGACAAACTGATGTTTCAAGTTTTAAGAAGGTGAAATAGATAAGAATGGCCAAGTAAATTTCAAAAAAAAAAAAAATAACAAAGGGGAACATTCCTACCAAAGATGAAAATATACCATAAAATCACAATTTAAAAAAATAAGAATTTGGAGTAGCAATGAGCATGTTGATGATAGGAACAGAATTTAGAATTCAGGAGGAGCTCCATGGATATGTAAGAATTTATTGTGTGATAAATGAGTAATGGAAGAGCTGTTCTATAAATGGTGTGGGACAATTGGCTATCCAGTTGAGGTAAAGATAATTAGGACCCACTTCATGCCACTATCAAAACTAAAATCTAGATAGACTAAATATAAGTAAATAAAATGGCGAAAGTTTTAGAAGTGAATTTTTAAAAACATTTTGGAGGGCCACCTGGGTGGCTCAGTCGGTTAAGTGTCCAACTTCAGCTCAGGTCATGATCTCAAGGTCCATGAGTTCGAGCCCCACATCGGGCTCCGTGCTGACAGCTCAGAGCCTGGAGCCTGCTTCAGATTCTGTGTCTCCCTCTCTCTCTGCTCCTCCCCGTCATGCTCTATCTCTGTCAAACATTAAAAAATTTTTAAAAAAATAAAAATAAAAACATTTTAGAGTAGAGTAGGCCTTGTCAAGTGAGACCTCAAACTCAGATACCATTAAAAAAAGCAAGCAACTGAATTGTCAAAATAATTCACGTGTAATAGACAAAATTAATATTCAGAGTATTCAAGGTATGCTCTCAAATCAGCATGAATGAAAACCAGCCTGGTAGAAAACAAAAAAGAAAATAAATTGGAAATTCATAGAAGTAAAAATATAGATAGCTTATAAAGTTTGGAAGAGTTATTCAACTATACCAGTAGTCTGAAAAATTTAAATGAAAACATCAGAAACATCTTAGTAATATTAAGGTTGTCCAGTTTTTGCTTATTTTATTACAAAGTAAAATTGGAAAGTAGACATTTGTAAACTATTGAACAAAGTGTAAATAGCTTCATCTTTTTTAGGAGAATAGTTTAGCAATATCCATTTTAAAAGTGCATACTTCTGAATATAAGTTTTATTTCTGTATATATAGGTTAAAGAAATGCTGCCATAGTTTCATATAGAATTTACATGTTTATTTCTTGCAGAGGGAAAAACATACGGAGAAAAATGGAAGCAATTCCATTATTCAGCATTAGAATAGTTGTTATAGTACGCCCTTGCAGTAGAATATTAGGCAGCCATGAAAAAGAATTAAATAAATACAAATGTACTTCTTTAAGAAAATAGTAAGATATTTCATATGAAAAAGAAAGACACTGACCAGTACATGTCATTTCATTTATGTAACAACTAGAAAACTTTATATATACATGTAAGTAAGTGTAGAGAACAAATTTGAGAGGGTACCTTCCACAGTGGGTAGCTGCAAATTTGGGAGCTGGATTTGGGGACAGAAGGAAGAATTAAAAATGATGACTATATACATATATACATATATACATATATATATATATATATATATATATATATATATATATATATACATACATACATACACACAGTAGCTTTTGCAGGGGAATGCAAACCCTTCTATTGTGAACCTAGATGCCAAGGTGTTAATTTTGGTCAGAAAATATTCTGAAACTACTGGTTTAGTCTTCAAAGTCATTCTGATAGATGTAACCAAGAATTTGGAATTCTAAAAAAGCAAAGTGAATATAATTTATAAGTGGGTATATTTTAAAAGGGTAATAAAATATTTGTAGATGAAAATAGAATTGTGGCAGATGTAATTACCTTGGGCTCTAAAGGTAACTCAAGTGCTCCGAAAGCATCGACAGCTAGAACTATAAAATGGAATTTAAGAAGATGGCACTTTAAAAAATTTTACTTATGTGTATACTATCTGTCCTTTAATGGATAGGGTTGATTTCTTGGAAGCAACTCCTGCTCTCAGTTCCCATAGTTTCCTGAATAGATGTTTCTTCTTGATGTCTTTTTCATCAAAAGTGCCTTTGAAGTCCATTTTAACCAGATTTTCATGTTAGTATTAAGGTGTGATTTTGTAGTGGAGGAACTAGGGCTTTATCTCTTGAGTGCTTAATTAAATTGTGTTTAGGGGCTCCTGGGTGGCTCAGTCGGTTAAATGTCTGACTTTGGCTCAGGTCATGATCTCTCAGTTGGTGAGTTCGAGCCCCACATCAGGCTCTGTGCTGACAAGCTCGGAGCCTGGAGCCTACTTTGGATTCTGTGTTTCCCTCTCTCTCTGCCCCTCCCCTGCTCACGGTCTGTCTCTCTCTGTCTCTCAATGGTAAATAAAGGTTAAAAAAATTTTTTTTAATTAAGTTGTGTTTAGTTTATCTGGCAATGGAGAGTAATGGCCGTGACTTTCAACCTTTCCCTCTTTTTTTAAACCTCTGTTCACTTATGTGGGATAAAAGACGGAGGCCCACCCATTCTTCAACTTCCACCTTTCCAGTAGACAAGGAATTAGAGAATAAGATAAGTTATGGTAAATTTGTTGCTGACAATCTGTATAAATTGTCACTTACCTTATAAGGAAATGAAATATATATTTTGTATGTAAAATATGTATTTGCTCTATTAGGTTAAGCCATATAAAATTGTTATTTTCATATTTTTTACCTTAAAAATGACAATTTTTTCAGGTGATTACC
Organism: Prionailurus viverrinus; assembly: GCF_022837055.1. Taxonomy (NCBI): domain Eukaryota; kingdom Metazoa; phylum Chordata; class Mammalia; order Carnivora; family Felidae; genus Prionailurus; species Prionailurus viverrinus. The sequence goes on along the minus strand of NC_062561.1, from coordinate 22,386,078 downwards.
TTAAAAAATGATTTTATATGGTTCAACCTATTACAGAATTATGCCCTGTAAACACTGCCCTATGTGTAAAAATACATTATTGCACTTAGCATGAAAATATGTTGTAATTTATTTAAATAACATAAGTTCATAAACAGCAGATTGCTGATCAAATGCTACCATATGAGCCAAATTGGAAGGTCTATAAATACATCTACTTACGCAACATGGTTAAAGTAATAAGCCAAAAATATGGTTAATGTATATATGCATCATTGTACATTATTGGGTTAATCAGCGTTCTCCAAAAACTAAGTTGAATATGGGAATGATAAAGGTAAACATGTAGTAATTTATAAATAAAAGTTATTGAACTTGAAAACCATGACCGATTGAAAATACCACAAAAACCAGTACAATTGAAGAGAGCACTGATAATGGATAAACAGATAATGAAAATTATCTTCCTTCAAATTGTGGGAATCCTTACTGTGTTGCATGGCAGCTAAATGTCTTAGTAGAACCCTGAATTAGAGGCCCAAGTAATCTTTTGAAATGTACTAATTTTACTTTGTAAATAACATGTTTTAATAGCAAATACGAGCTCACTCTGCAGGCTGTTAGTAACACTAAGTCTTACACAGAAATAAAAGCTAAAGAATTGTGGTCATTTGCCCAAAATATCTGTGAAAAGAACATTGATTTTTCTTTTAGTTCAGGACATATCAAGAGCACATTGCCATTGGTGAAGCCTGGACCATACTTTTAAAAAATTGTGCTTTTAAAGCATAGTCATTTGGTTTTTACCTGTGATAAATTCATTCACCTTTCTATTGTCTATTGGGTATTTTAAAAATTAAGAGTAGGGAATTTGGTTCCCTGTCAAGAAGAACTGAAAGGGAATGAATTTACTCTTCTGCCTGAAACAACTTAAAAAAAAAAAAATGATGAAACAGTATTACTCAAGATGTTAGATATCAGGCCATGAAAGAGGGAAAACAAGGCAAGCCCTATTATTGATACCCTTATAACTACCTAGAGAAAGTTTCTGGGACATGGCACAGGGCAATCTGAATTAATGGAACTTGCAGTCAAAGGAGACTAGATTATGCAGGAAAGAGTACCAGAGAGGAAAGAGCTACATAGAATAAGGAAGGACCTCAAAGATCTGGAGAGGATCCCCCTTGAGCACTTAGTACTGGTAAATGCATATGTGTAAGGAAGCTACTCCAGGTTAGAGAAAGACCCATCTAAAAGGATTCTATAGAACAGCATCCAGACTCACACAGGGCCAGAAATAGTACTTCTTTGCATCAGCCAGAGTAGAAAGCCTGGTAATTCACAGGGTATTTGGTAGAATGCTCTGGAGTATCTTGTTACCTCAGTAGTGGGAAAAAATTAACAAATGTTCTTTTTACCCATCCAGCACAAGAACACAATTCTGTTGTTGCCTAAAGCATGACCCAAGTCACTTAACAACATCTCAGAGCAAAGCTCAAGGATATTTACAGGAATGCAAAAATATCCAGTAGCCAATAAGATAAACTTTACAATGTCTGACATTCAATCAAAACTACTAAGGCTGTGAAGAAGCAGATAATATGCGAGAAAAATTATGGACTTAAAACTGACCCCGGGGCACCTGCATGGCTCAGTTGGTTAAATGTCCAACTCTTGATTTTGGCTCAAGTCATTATCTCACAGTTTAATGAGTTTGAGCCCTGAGTTGGACTCTGTGCACTGAGCACATTGAGCCTGCTTGGGATTCTCCCTCTCTCACTCACTCTCTGTCTCTCTCAAAATAAATAAATAAACTTACAAAAACTGACCCCAGAGAGATATCATGGTGAATTAGTAGTCAAGAACATTAAAACAGTTATAACTATATTTGGTATGCTGGATAAGGTGGAAGTAAAATTGAACATGTTAAATGGAGGGATCTTCTAGACTAAAATTGTAGTGTCAAGATAAGCACATGAGATTGGATTAATGGGATGCTATACATTACCAAAGAAAAGATGAAGACCTACCAATAAAAATTATCCAAAATGAGACATAAAAGAGAATTATTTAAAAGATGAACTGAAAGAAAAATTGAAGAAATAAGGGCCAAATTTTTTCCAAATATGATAAAAACTGTAAACCAAGAAACACCACATAAGGAAAATGAACAAAATTGTATCAAGGAACATGATAACCAAATCACTTAAAACAAGTGACAAAGAGAAAAAAAAAGTTGAAAACAGCCAAAGAAAAACAGAACAAAGATAAGGGTAAAAGCAGATTGCTTATCAGAAGCAATTTAAGCTAGAAGATAGTGAAGCAGTATTTTTAAAACATTGAAAGAAAAAACTGTCATCTAGAACTCTTTACCAAGCAAAAGTATCTTTCAAAAACAGGCAAATACTTTTTAAACATAGAAAAGCTGAAAGAATTTATTATTAATTAATATTAATATTTAATTAATTAATTAGAATTAAACCATAAGGATACTTGGACCTATAGAAAGGAATGAAGAGCACAGGAAATGGTAATTAATGGGTAAATATATACGATGTTTTAAAATTTTGGTATCTTTATGGGGCGCCTGGGTGGCTCAGTCGGTTAAGCGTCCGACTTCAGCTCAGGTCACGATCTCATGGCCCGTGAGTTCGAGCCCCGCGTTGGGCTCTGGGCTGATGGCTCAGAGCCTGGAGCCTGGTTCCGATTCTGTGTCTCCCTCTCTCTCTGCCCCTCCCCCGTTCATGCTCTGTCTCTCTCTGTCTCAAAAATAAATAAACGTTAAAAAAAAAATTAAAAAAAAATAAAATTTTGGTATCTTTAAAAGACTGTTGACTTTAATGTAAAAGTGATAATGATTATAGGGTTTATAACATGAGGAAATATATAACAGCAATAGCACAAAGCTCAGAAGGGGAGACGTTGCAGGTGTATTGTTAACAAGGTTCTTATACCTGAATTAGTATAATGTTACTTGAAGTTAGTCTTTGGTTAAAGATACATATTACAAACCCTAAAGCAACCAGTAGAGTAAAAAAGAATAAATAATAGACTGTAAGCCAACAAAGATAAAGATATAATAAGAATAATGGAAGTAAAGCAGATAAATAAGAAAAAAGAAATAAAGAACAAATGTACATTTAAACCTAACCATATCAATAATTATATTACATATGAATGGTCTAAATACTATAATACCATAATTAAAAGGCAGAGATCATTGGATTAGATTTTTTTTTTTAAATCTAGACCCAAATATATAGTATCTACAGGAAACTTACTTTAAATTTAAAGGTACATAGAAGTTAGTAGCAAAAGGATGAAAAAATATACCATGTTAACACTCCCCAAAAGAAAGCTGGAGTTACTATATTGCATCAGAAGTTATATTTCAGAACAGAGACTATTATTACATACAGGGATAAGGAGGGTCATTTCATAATAACAAAGTAATTAAAGCCTGGATTAATCATAGTCTTTTGAATGGTTAAGAATTGTTGAATTTTGAGGGCATCTGGGTGGCTCAGTTGGTTAAGTGTCTGACTTCAACTCAGGTCACTATCTCACAGCTCGTGAATTCGAGCCCCGCATCAGTCTCTGTGCTGACAGCTTGGAGCCTGGAGCCTGCTTCAGATTCTGTGTCTCCTCTCTCTCTGCCCCACCCCTGCTTGTGCTCTGTGTCTCTCAAAAATAAACGTTAAAAAAATTTTTTTTAATTATCTTATTTTTTTCTATTTGATATCTGTCATTTAAAACTATTGATCGCGCTATCTTTTCCTACTATCCTTTTTCCTTATTTCTATGTGAATATAAATTTCTTTCATAATTAAAAAAATACAACTTCCTTTGTGTCTTGATAAAAGTTCACATTGAGATGTGGAAATTTAAGTGAACCAAAATTATACATGTAATTAATAATCTATATTTAAGAGTCATTTTTCTGGAGTATAGTTAACATCAGTGTAATTGAAAGAATTAGTCTGGGGAAAAATATAAAATAATAACATCTCATTGTTAAATAAAATCTAGAAAATATTTGTTGTAGGCTTCTGATAAGAAATGATAGGATGATTTTGCAGAGTGAGTCCCATGACTTTCATCTCAGGAAATTCCACTACAGGTGATTTAAAGTGTTTTTTATAAATATAATATAGTCAGGTTTGGAAAGTAAAAAAATCCAAAAGTTAAAAAAAATAAAATAGAGGTCTAATTTGGAAAAATACATGTTAGTATATCAGTTTGTAAGATGAATTAATTTGGATAAAGTCCAAGCTCAAGCAAAATTAATGACATATGACGGTCAGTAAGCCAAATATAATTGTAGTTGGCTAGGACTTTACAAGCTAACTGTTTATTTTTAAATTGAAATTTTGATGAAAGTGGTATAAGCATATCCACATTATAAAAAATTTTGGCAATAGAGAAAAAATTACCATAATTGCATTGTCTTAATACAGTTGCTACCGCAGTATTTTTTACTTAATGCTTTTTCATATGTGTATTTTCAAGTACTCCTAAATTCTGGATTTAAATATGATACTCAAACTCTTTGGAGTATGTAATAGTTTTGTGATTTCAGATATGGCCTTACAGTCCTATAATTTATAGTTGCATTGATTTAGACAAAAGACCAGAAAAACACATTGGATATTTTAATCTAAACGTACATACATTTCGGAGTGCCTGGGTGGCTCAGTCAGTTAAGCGGCCAACTTCGTCTCAGGTCATGATCTCGCGGTCCGTGAGTTCCAGCCCCGCGTCGGGCTCTGTGCTGACAGCTCAGAGCCTGGAGTCTGTTTCAGATTGTGTCTCCCTCTCTCTGACCCTCCCCCATTCATGCTGTGTCTCTCTGTCTCAAAAATAAATAAATGTTAAAAAAAAAAAAAATGTACATACTTTTCCTTTGGACCTCTCATGCTGTGGCTGTAATCCAAGTATGATCCTGCTATGCATTTTCCCATAAATACTTTTTAAACAACTAGAACTGAAGTTTCAAACTCTGGGTATAGCTCATTATTATGAGCTAGCCACCTTAGATTCCAGCAGCAGCATCCTTAAAATAGAATTCAGGTAGAATAAATTGATATGAATAGGGAGTTTAAGGAAGAAAAACTGGCAGAATATTTGAGTAAAAAATTTAATACAGATTTAGAATCTATAATTCTAAATTAGTAGTGACTGAGTGAGAAAGCACAGTACTATATCTAAGTACCGTTATGGACGGAAAACTGAAGCCCTAACCCTCAATGTGATAATATTTGGAGGTGGGCCTTTGGGAGTTATTGAGGTTTATGTCCTTTATGGGTTAGTATACTTATAAGAAGAGACTAGAGCTTTCTCTTGGCCGCGTGAGGTTACAGCAAGAAGGTAGCCATCTGCTGGCCAGGAAGAGAGCCCTCACCAAGAACATGACCCTGATCTTGGACTTCCCAGCCTCTAGAACTGTGAGAAATCAATATATGTTGTTTAAGCCACCTAGTCTGTGGTATTTTGATCTAGCAGCCCAAACTAAGACAGTAATGGTTACCAGTGAGTGGAATGCTGCTATAACAAGTATCTTAAAAATGTGGAAGTGGCTTTGGAACTGGGTAAGGGGTAGAGACTGGAAAAAATTTGAAGTGCATGCTGAAAAAAGCCAAGATTGCTTTTAAGAGATTGCTACTGGCAACTGGTGAGAGCTCAGAAAGAAGAGAGCTAAAGAGAAAACCTCCATCTTCTTAGAGAATACATAAATAATCATAATCAAAATATTGGTAGAAATATGGATGGTAAAGGTCATTCTGAAGAGGTCTCAGATGGGAATGAGGAATATTGTCATTGGATAATGGGGGGGAAAGAGGTGATCCTTATTATAAAAGAGCAAAGAATTTGGCTGAGTTGTGTTCATGTTCTGATGTTTTATGGAAGGTAGAAATTGACAGTGATAAATAAAAGTGGGTTATTTAGCTGAGGATGTTCTGAAGCAAAGTGTTGAAGAAGTATCTTCGTTCCTTCTCACTGCTTGTGGTAAAATAGAGAAATGAACTGAAGGAAGGATTTGTTAAGCAAAAAAGGAGCCAGAACTTAAAGATTTGGAAAGTTTTCAGTCTATCCATAGTGCAAAGAATGAGAAAGTATGCTCTGAAGAGAACACCAAAACTGTGTTTGACTAGCCTTTTGATAAGGTTTTTAGTGTGGGTGTGGACCATGGACCTAATTATAATTAGCATCTCAACAGAAGCCTGGAAGAGATGTGATTATATTAGTGGAACATTGCTTCCTGGGACTAAAGGAAACAGAAATCAGAAGTGAATGCAGGCAGGCTGTGAGCATGTGTTATCCTTCAAGAAAAGGGAAGCAGGACCCCAAAGGTGACTCCTATCATCAGGACTGCTACTCCAACACAGGTCGTCTGTCACCTTTCTTATGTTGAGTAGTTGCCTTCTATTCCTAGTTTGTTGTGTGTTTTTATCATGAGTACCCCGGAAACTGCCTTCATGCCCCTCCGAGTTCCCATCATTTCTTCTCCAAAGACAATTACCTATCCTGACTTTTAACACATAGATTGGTTTTTATTCTGTTTTGAACTTTCTATAAATAGAGTTACACTGTATGTATTCTGTTTTTCATTCACATTGTATTTGCGAAATTTATGTGTGTTGTTCCCTATTCACTGGTTCATTAATTTTCATTGCTATATAGGAGTCTGTTGGATGAATTAGGTACCATTTACTGTGCAGGGACATTTTAAATTGTTTACAGTTTAGGGTTAGGAAAGAATAGTGCTGCTATATACACTTTCAGGTACTTATCTTTTGATGCACATATGCTTGCATTTCTTTTTGGTAGACTAGGAGTCTAATAACCAGATCATAACTGGATCGTAAAATATTTATATGTTCAACTTTAGTAAATAATACCAAAGTGGTTTCCAAAGTGATTTTATGAATTTCAACTCCCATTACATATGAGTATGACAGTTGTTCCATAGTCTTGCTGATACTTGATGTTGTCAGTCTTTTTCATTTTTATCATCCTAGTGAGTATATGATGGCATTTCATTATGACTTTTAATTAGCTTTTTCCTAGTAGCTAATGAATTTGAGAATCTTCTTATATGTTTTTTGGCCTCTTGAATTTCCACTTTTGTAAAGGGTGTATTCAAGTCTCTTGGCATTTTTTTTTAAAACCAATTTGTAGGGGGCCTGTATAAATGCTAAATATGTGCTCTCTTTCAGTTATATATGTTGTAAGTAGCTCCTCTCAGTCTGTCGCTTGCCCTTCACTTAAAGATATTTCTTAAAGAATAGTAGTTCTTAATTGTTCAATGAAGTTCAATATATCATTCTTTTTTTATGATTTAAGAAATCTAATATGTACTCTGTTTAAAAATTCTTTCTCTGTCTTATGGTTATGAAGATATTGTGTATTATCTTTTAGAAGCTTTTTTGTTTTACCTTTTACATTCAGATCTGCAGTCTACCTGGTGTTAATTTTTTAAATACTGTTTAATTTGGCACTAATTAAAATTTCAGACTTAAAAGTTGCAAGAGTAGTACAGATATATCTAGCTTTTCTTCACCCAGATTTCCCAAATGTTAATATTTTATTATATTATTGCTACATAAATTAATATTGATATGTAGATTATAGATATAAATAGTGATATGGAGCCGTCTTGTACTTGTATACAAAGGTGATTGTTAAAAATCAGGAATTTTCAGGTCAGTTTTTAAACCACGGTAGCTTGAAATGAGCTATGGGGGAGTATTTATTCCCTGAAAATTAGCAAATGCATCAAATTGTCCCCCCCTTTTTTTTCATATATCTAATGATACCTTATTAGAAAATAAAAATAGATGCATAACTTAAGTGGGTATTTATAGTCACAAGATGAGATGAAAATGTAGGAAATAGGAATAACAGAATTAGAAGAAATTGAAAGAAAAAGCTGACAGTGTTCTCTACACAGGATTGAAAGGAATATTTATGTTTCTAAATGCATCATTTCAGTTGCATGGCTGTAATTTCTAATTTGCAAGCTTATATAAAACCTTTGCATATAGTGAAATGGATATAGCCATGCAAGAAAGCAATTGATGAATGAAATTTCTGATATGCTAGAGCTTTGAAAAGAATAAAATTAGAGATAACACCTTAAATGGAATGATAATGTTAAAGCAATAGCACGTGGCTTCAGATACAATCTATAATAGTACTATTAGAATTAACTAGAGTTTCAGAAGAAATTTGTGTTTCTTTTTGTAAAGCTTCCATTCCACCTCTTGAAATCAAATTATGGTTATATCTTCAGCATTAGTTTCTAAAGTTCAAGTAATAGTGGCAGTTTGCAGTTTTAGTTAAAGATATTATGTAAAATATTTTAAACAATATAATGACAAAAAGTACTCAGTGGTTTGCTATTTTTTTAATGTACTAATTTTACAAAATGAATTATCTGTAAACTTTCTCTAGTTAGTCCTGTTAACGTCCCTGAGTGTTTCTTTGACATGCAAGAGGGAAAATAGTACATTGTCTCTTTCCTGTCTTACAACTTTTTGCATATTCACAGAATAAAATTATTTGACATGATTTACCCACTGCTTTTATCATACTTTAAAAAATACAACATTACAGGGGTGCCTGGGTGGCTCAGTTGGTTAAGTGTCCGACTCTTGACTTTGTCTTAGGTCTTGATTTCATGGTTCACGAGATTGAGCCCCTCATTGGGTTCTGTGCTGACAGAACAGAGCCTGCTTGGGATTCTTTCCCTCTCTTTCTGCCCCTCCCCTGCTCCCTCTCTCTCTCTCTCTCTTTCTCTCTCTCAAAATAAATAAGCTTTAAAAAAGAAAAGAAATACAGCAATACAGATTAAGCCAGAAGTTAGGTTTTCCCCTTTATATATGTTATATATGTATAAATATAAAATGTGTGTGTGTATATATATGTGTGTGCGTGTATGTATGTTAAACACATTATAAATATGTGTCTTATATGTATATATAATTATAACACATATAATGTGTTTAATGACATGCATTGTTATGAGATAGTATAAAATATTGCTTACTGTGGTCTTCAATATAAAATCTTGATGTAGATACCTATATTGAATATTTTTAAAAAATCTTAACAGTAGTTTTTATATATCTAAATAGAAATTTGTTTTTAGGTTAAATCCACATGTTTGAGAGTTTCTGCAGAGATTCAAGATTTTAAAATAAATAACAAGAATTTAATGCCTTGCAAAAGATAAACATTTTGCTTGACACTACTGAATTTCAGAATTCTCCAAGCACCCAAAAATGTTTGTAATTTTGCTTTTTAGTATAAATTTGGTAATATTTATGATTAAGCTCAGTTCAGCTTGACTTGTAATTAGCTGACATTTAATATGGTACGTTAGTATTGCTTACATCGAGTCTTTTACTTTTTATATAAGTGATACTATGCAGTTAAAGATTTCTAAATGTATGTGCTTTTCATCACTGACATCACTGATTTGGCTTATTATAAAGTAAGTGTCACCTACAAAAGAATAATAAAACCAGAATGACAGAAGACCAGTGTCAGAGTTTAAAGCTTAAAACTTGAAGGTTTTTATTCTAATCCTCAGCAAAATTTTCTACCATTTTTCTCTGAGGAATTAGTGACAAATCATAATTCTTGTGTAGTTCCTAGGATGGGGTGGGGGGGATTGTGTCTTCAAAATCACCTTCTCTGCTTATAGAAAAAAATTAGTGGTAGAATTTCTCCCACAGTCTTTGCATTTTAGTGCCTATGCCATACTAATTATTATCTAGTATTTCATTAGAATAATGGTGGTTAAATAAACATGGTATAGAGATGGAAAGGATAGAGACACAGACATGGAATTTAAATAGAAGCTTCTCATGTCTTGGTTCGACTATATCTTAGTTTATACTGTCTGCATTGACATACAGTTGGTTAAGTTGTAAGAAATGTATTTCTTTAAGTGGTCTATTGACAGAAAAAAGTAGTTAACAAGAGTATTACAAAATTTCCTTTGACAAGAATATCTTTTTAGGTTAAAGAATGAGATAAATCTTGAATGTATTATATTTTAATATATTTTTGAGGATGTACACACCGATGGCTATATATTTTTGTTTTTCAGAATTGGAAGGTTATCCAGTATATTAATGTCTTATTGATAATGGCAGAACATCCACCCCTACTGGATACAGCTCAGATTTTAAGTAGTGATATTTCTCTTCTGTCTGCCCCTATTGTAAGTGCAGATGGAACACAACAGGTAAGGACACTGAAATGTTTATTTCCTTATGTCTAGTATGCATGTATTTCTTTCAGAAGAATGCAAAATTTAAAACAGAATGAAACTTCACAATAGTGGGTTCCTGTTAATTTGGATCTTAAACTCCAGTTCAAAATGGTGTTTTGGTTTCATAAGACAATGAAATAATGAGACTGTTTTTGAAGTTGCTTCTAATTAATGTTTAAATTCTTTATTTTTTTATTTATTATTAATGTTTAAATTTCTTGTGTGTATATTTAGTTGCCACTGAAGTTGTTTTTGTTTTAGTTTAGACAATGTATTAGTCTCTGATTGTTTTTTAACTAAGTTTAACCTTGCATTTTAATGATTATTATAAATCATTACTTCAAATCATTATGAAATCATAACTTAATTATGTGATTAAATGATTGTCTACATCATATAATTATAAAACTGTATCTTCTTTTTCTTCCTGCTCTTCTCTTCTCACCAGACTCCTCCCACCCAAAAGCAAATACATAATTCCTGAGAGCTGGTGTATTTTTTCCCCAACCCAGGGCTTTATAAGTTTTCTAATTTTTTGACTTGTGATTCCCCAGTAATGCTAAACAGTTGGGAGTGATGGGCTTTCATAAGTACCAAGCTTGCACCAAGCAATATGTTTAATTCTCACAACTGCCTTGTATGGTAGGGATTTAATATTACAGGTGGGGAAACAAAGATGAAGGACATGACGTAATAAGGAGAAGGAACATTTTGAGTGCTCACTGTGTAAAAGACACTGCACTAAGAACTTTATCATCTTATTCTTTCAATAATCCCAAGAGGTAGGTAGGTTGAACCAAATGAATTTTAGACAGTCTCAAGATCACACAAAGCTTTCGATCCTAACCATTACTCCTTCTGCTTCCTTGGGAGATTAAGAAAATAATAGTCACATTTTGTTAATTTACAAACTTAGTATCTGTAGTGGACAATTAAGATTTGCTTTCAAGGTAAGAAGCTACTTTGTTAACCTTGCTATTGAAAAATCAAGAGCAATTGACTTGGGTTCTGAATTTTTCTGGTTTGTATAAAAATTCATGAAAAGTATATCTTGGTTTTAATTTTCACATATACTCAGATGGCTTTTAGCAGAAAGTTCATTTCACTAAGCTTGATTTTCATGGTCAAAGTTAAGTCTGTTAAGATTTTTTTTTTTTTCCTGCAAAAATAATGGATGTGGCAGATATCCATTTACTTTGGGGCTTTGAGAGTATCTTCAGTTATCAGTATTTCTTCAGGCCAGTCATTGGTTTCAAGTTTTTTATAACTTAATATATAAAAGAATCTATTAAGCAGTTAATTACAATTCATTGACATAGTTGCTATAGTGTATAGTCTGTAAAGGGGAAGACAATAGGCCGAAACAAGACTATGATGCTCTTGACTTCTCCAAAAAGGAGATTCTATTGGTAGAATTTTTCTTGAAATCTTGAGGGCACTATCTAGCCTGTTACAGTAGTGGTGTAGTTGGGTATAGAGAAAGGAGCTGGGAATAGAAGAATCAACCAGAGCAGGACTTGAAGGGTTGGTTTGGGGATTAGTGGATCTAGGGGATGTGTTTTTAGGGAGAGTTTGAAAAATAGGTTTCAGGAGGTAGAGTTAAGCCTTAAATTCAAACTAACAGAGTATTGTAATTTGCTAGGGAGAAAGAGATGAGTAGAAGGAGCACTGTACTTGACTGATAGATTTAGATTTGGGTGACCTAAGACAAGTTATTTAACTTCTCTGGGTGTGTTTGCTTCTCTATAAAGTGGAGGTAATAATAGATTGCTTCTTAGAGTGGCTGTAACTATGAGGGTGAAATGAGCCTGAAGGAGCTCAGTAAATGTTTGCTGAATCTGAATTGAAGCACTCAATAAATGTTTAAAAGACTGAGGAAACTCCGTAGACATGCCAGTCAGGACTTAAATCAATAGAGATAGTTATAGTGAGCAGTGGATCAAAAAACTAAGGGATAGTTATGAAAGATATATACTAAAGAGAGTGGACTAATAGCTGTGGTAGAATGTAAGAAACTGAACAAAAGTAGGTAACAGAGATGGGAGTTTAATAAAGTTGACAACAGGCATTTCTTTGTCTTAACTCAGGAACTGATTGGTGTGCCAAGCATGGCCAAGTTAGAGCTTACCTATGGATATGTGATACCACCTGGTTCGTGCCTGTGGTAGAGAAGCAAACTAAAAGACAGTTCTTGACAGAGGGAAGTGTCGTGTACATGCATGATGTTAAAAATTCACAATAACAGAGTATCCCTTGTCTTGACTTTTTGGGGGGAATATTACACTATTTCTTGGGAATATGTAATGGAATGATTTCTGTTCCACCTCTTGAGAGCAAATTAATTTTATAGTTGGCCCTTCATCAATATTTTCTGCTTCTGTATTTGGTAGTATGTCATGTTACAAAGTAGGCCTTTTGGCTTATGAATCATACTAGAAGGAATCCCACCTTAACATCATTGCTACTAGTATTATTTTTAGGGAAGGTATAATAGACATTTATCATTCATTCTGAGTGGCAACATCTGAGCTGTTTTTTGTGTTTGTAGACTCCTCATTCTTCCCCCCTTTTTATTAATAGACTTTTATTTTTATAGTAGTTTGAGTTTTACAGAAAAGTTGAGCAAAGAACTTCTTTCATACACCTCTTCCACATAGTTTTCCCTATTGTTAACATTTTATATTAGTGTGCTACATTTGGTACAATTAACAAGCCAATATTGATAAAGTTCCACAGTTTACATGAAGGTTCACTCTTGGTATAATACAATTGTATGGGTTTTGACAAATGTATAATATCATATATCACCATTATCATAACAAATAGTTTCACTGCCCTAAAAATCCCCCCTATGCTCTACCAATTCATTCCTTTCTCCATCCCACTTTCCCCCACCCCATCCACCCCTGGTAACACTAATATTTTTACTGTTCCTATACTTTTATCTTTTCCAGAATGTCATTTAGTTGGATTCATAGAGTATGTAGCCTTTTCAGACCATCTTCTTTTCATTTAGCAATATGGTCTAGACAGTTTCTTTTTGTGGCTTAATAACTTTTATTTTTATTATTGGATAATACTTCATTCATGAATGTACCAGTTTGTTGATCCATTCACCTATTGAAGGACAGCTTGATTCTTTCCAGTTTTTAGCAACTGTAAGTAAAGCTGCTTTAAACATTCATATGCAGGTCCGGAGCACCTGGGTGACTCAGTCAGTTGAGCATCCCACTCTTGATTTTGGCCGAGATCATAATCTCACAGCCCATGTCAGGGCTCTGTGCGGAGCCTGCTTGGGATTCTCTCTCTCCCTATCTCTCTGCCCCTACCCTGCTCAAGCACGTTCTGTCTCTCAAAATAAAATAAATAAACTATAAAAAAAATTCACTTGCAGGTTTTGGATGGACATAAGTTTTCAACTCAATGGGGTGAATACCTAAGAACATAATTGCTGTATTGTATGGTAAGCCTATGTTTAACTTTATTAGATATTGCCAGCTTATTTTCCAAAATGGCTGCACCATTGCTCGTTCCCAAGCTTGTGCTTGATTTGAGATTATATCCTTTCCTGATAGAGGAGGTAAAGCATATGTGAGTGCTTGTGCTGTCCTGTTAGCACCTCCAAATCTGCATTTGCATCAAGCACCATGCAATGTTCACTGTTGCCACCATCAAAAGAAAAATTCAGGTATTTTGGTTTCTTATGTGGCTCAGCAGATTCCTTATTTAACTTTACCTTCTCTAATTTCTATTTATGTATCTTCTAAAATGATTGAGTGCATTTAAACTTTGGGTTAAGATCTGTCAAAACTCAGCTTATCTGGCTTTTTTTCCCCCAGAATCTTCTCCATTTCATTAACCTTTTTGTTATTGTTATTTTATAGTTGTCTCATTTGTACCTGCAGGCTTTTAATTTATGGAGATGACTGAGTAATAACATGGAGAGGCTAATGCTATTGAAAGAAATTTTTTTACTTCTATTTCCTGAAAGAAGGGGGCACACCAGGGCATGGAGAAAGCTTCAGGTTTTGGTCAGGAGGCAGAAACAAGAGCAAGAGGAAAGGCTAGGCGAAAGCCATTATTGGTGTTTCTGCAAGAAAGGTAAATCAGGGTAGAGTAACAGTTTAGGATTGGCTAGTTTTAATAACTGTGGCAAACAAGAAATAATAAATGTTGGTGAGGATACAGGGAAAAAGAAACTCTTGTGCACTGTTGGTGGGAATATAAATTGGTGCAGCCACTATGGAAAATAGTATGGAGGTTCCTCAAAAAATTAAAAATATAGCTACCATATGTTCCAGCAGTTCTTCTGGGTATTCATCTGAAGGAAATAATCACTAACAAAAAGCTGTCTGTGCCCTCATGTATGGAAACCAAGATATGGAAACAATCCTAAGTATCCATCAATGGATGAAATGGGTAAAGAAGTTGTGGTATATGTGTTGGTATACACATACATACATACATACATACATACATACATACATGAAATATTATTAGGTCATAAAAAAGAAGAAAAATCCTGCCATTTGCCACAATGTGGATGGACCTTGAGGTCATTATACTAAGTGAAGTAAGTCAAACAGAGAAAGACAAATACTGTATTATCTCACTTATATGGGGAATCTATTTAAAAAAAAAACAAAAAAAAACACCTTGGATACCTTCCTTAAGTATTTGGTAGAACTTGTTCAGTGAAGCCCTTTGGACCTAGAGTTCTCTTTGACTTAAGCATAGAAACAATGAAGTAAATCAGACTTATGCTATTAATACTTCTGTGTTAAGTTTAGAAATGAGTGTCATTACTGACATAATCAATATTACTGAGATAATCTGTATGTATTTGGTATTTAAGCAATTAAAGTGTTTAAGAGGGGCACCAGGGTGGCCCAGTCAGTTAAGCATCCGACTTCGGCTCAGGTCATGATCTCGTGGTTTGTGAGTTTGAGCCCCACATCGGGCTCTGTGCTGACAGCTTGCTTAGATCCTGGAGCCTGCTTCTGATTCTGTGTCTCCCCCTCTCTCTGCCCCTCTGATGCTCATGCTCTGTCTCCCTCTGTCTCTTAATAATAAATAAACATTAAAAAAAATTTAAGTGTTTAAGAAAATTTCAGTTTTATGACATTTATGAATTTATAACTGTTTAAGCTCTTACAATTGTGACACGCATTTGAAGTATTTAAGAGAAAATAAATGCATTCATCTTACTAATGCAGATTAAAATGCTTAAGGGGAGCAAACCTGGAGAAAGAAAATATTGTAGTAATAGATAAAAAATAAAACTTGGATTAAGGTCATATTAATGATGCACAATTTGAGAAATATTAGGGAGGTAGAATTGACCAGAATTGAACAACTGGCCAAAGAACAAAACTGAGAGAGAGGGTAAAAATTTTCCCAGACTCCTTCTTTGAATATTTAGGTAGATGTCAAGGCCATGTTCACTAAGATAAATCTAATCAGTCAGGATAGGCAAGGTTCCTTCATGGTTACAAACATCCTGTAAATCCCAAGTTTACCAAAAGGCTTATTGCTTACACTACACATCTTTAAGAGGTCATTTGTGGCTGTGCTCCAGCCTATATGTAGAATGTTGATGGTATCATGGCAAAGATAATGGTGACCTACATGCTGACCTCCACCCATGTTTCATTATCCAGTGCAAATCACATGGCAAAACATGTGATCAGTAAGTGGGGAAGGATAATCTTGCCCAAGGGAGAAGCCACAAATATTTGGGAAAATAATAAAATCTTCTAGAATAAGGCAAACAGAAGGAGCAGATTTGAGAGAGTATGAGAGATCTTCAATTGAATTTGAGGTGTTTGGGAAATATATAAGTAGAAATAATAAAAATAATAGCTACCATTTGAGCTCTTGCATTGTGTTACATATTGAGTCAAGTTCTTTACTGACCAAACTATAAACATTTAGTAAATCTTAGGGGTGAGATTACTGAGACTCTAAAATAATAGCTCACACCTTTGTGACAATAATTTTTGGCCTCAGAATTCTAATCCAGACCTTTAATCCTAGAAATTTCATGGCCCAAATTAGTCTTCTAATTGCTCTGTAGCTTTGCCTGGCAAACAAAATAGCTGTTTGTTAATTGTCTCATTCTTAAAAGTTTTTAGAAAGGTTAGAATTTAAACATTAAATCAATCTCTTCTTTCCCATTAGAGTTTGTTTCTCCAGAATGTCTACACCATGCCACTTTCTATGATGTTACATAAGAAAGTCAAATATTTTTTGAAAATGTCAATATTAACTATTAACTTTTCCCTAGAGATACAAAAAGCCTTCCACATAGATACAGATCTGAAAATCTGCTTATATTATCACCTTTTTTATGAACACATAATTTTAAAAATTCTGACATTAAGCCATGCTGCATTGAAAAAAAATCATCTCACTTATTCATGTACTATCTATGTGCAAATTATTGTGCTGGTTCTTGTAAGAAATAACAAAATAAGATTTATAAATTGGGTGTAAATTTTAAGGTAGTCTATTTAAAGAAAAAAAAAGCTTCCTAAAATATCATTTAAAAAAAAGTTACAAAGGGTGTAAACAAACTAGAATTTATATTTGGCACAAAATTTGGCACTGTATCACAGTATTCTTACTGGGACCAATATCATTTCATTTGTTCATTTTTTTTTTAAACGTTTATTTGTTATTGAGAGACAGAGCGTGCGCAGGGGAGGGGCAGAGAGAGAGGGAGACACAGAATTCGTTTCAGGTTCCAGGCTCTAAGCTGTTAGCACAGAGCCCGACGCACGTCTCAAGCTCACAAACCGCCAGATCATGACGTGAGCCGAAGTCGGACGCTTAACAGACAGAGCCACTCAGGCGCCCCTCATTTGTTCATTTTTAAAGTATGTATCTCTTCCTGTTTTCAAAAAAGTAAAAATTGGCAAATTATTTCATCTGAGAGGTGAATAGCAACATGCTTTCATATAATTAAAGCTAATACAGCAAAATTATAAGTTAAAATATTAAATATTTTATGGTATTTTAGTGAAATATATATGTATATATTTAATTCTATTGTGAAAGGTCATCAGATTTTAAGGGAACAATATCTTAAGTGAAATATAATGGTCATGGAATTTTGATGGTTTCTACTCTAAAAACAATTGACTTTCTGTTAGATTAACTACTAGATATTCTGGTGTAGTTAGAATAATTCCTAAACCTCTAATTAAGTGACTATAGTTAATCAACCCTTGTGCCCTATAATCCTGTAGGAAATGTTGACTTTTAAGAAATAAAACGTTGGGGGCACATGGGTGGCTCAGTCTGTTGAACGTCCAACTTTGGCTCAGGTCATGATCTCAAGGTCCGTGAGTTCGAGCCCCACATCGGGCTCTGTGCTGACAGCTCAGAGCCTGGAGCCTGCTTCAGATTCTGTGTCTCCCTCTCTCTCTGCCACTCCCCCACTCATGATCTGTCTCTCTCTCAATCTCTGTCAAAAATAAATACATTTTTAAAAAAAGAAAAAAATATATAATTTGGGCTGACATGAGGAGGAAATAAAGAATAGCTTATAAGCAGCACTGAGTAAATAGGGACATTCAAATGAAAACTATCCACAAAATTCTAAAAATTCTTTGCTCTTCTGTAATAAGAGATATTAAATGAAAAGCCTGCTTACAAGGATTATTTTTATCATGATTTTTCTTGTATGTATTTGCTTAATATAAAGCAAGATTTTTTTTAAGGCAAGATCTTTTTTTGTCAGAAATTATAAATAGGTACAAATAAAAGTTGTAGTGTGCATTTTCAATTTGTAACATTTCCCTTTCATTAATAAACTGTAGTGATTATATATATTCAGAGTACTCCTATATAATCCATCACCAGATAGAATGCTCAAGGTTCATATTCCTAAAATGCTTCATTTGTGTGATTTTTCAAAAAATAATATTGAAAATGGGAAAAATATACATATACTCTAAACACATGACAGAAAATATACAAGATATTATAAACAGGGACCCACCCCAGAAAGAAGAGTCTAAATTTTGCCATACACCCTTTTGTACTATTTGAATATTTTTTAATGTGAATTTATCACATCTTCAATAAAAAAAGTTCTATCAATTGAGAAACAGAAAAAGAAGAACATGCAATTTAAAATGTACATGTATATATACATATATATGTATATGTATATATATATCTCACAGGGAAAAAAGGTCTGAACAGATACACACCCATCTGTTCAGTGGTTCTCAGGAGAAAGGGATTGGTTGAAAGAGGTGGAAAGGCAAATTATGCTTTATCTGAACTGCTTAAAGTTTTTGTTAAATTAATTTATTTTCAGAGAGAGAACGAGCTGGGGGGGGTGGGGGGGGGCACAGACAGCTATGCTGACAGCAGAGAGCCCCATGTGGGGCTCAATCTCACGAACCATGACCTGAGCTGACCTGAGCCAAAGTTGGACACTTAACCAACTGAGCCACCAAGCACCCCTGAACTGTTTAAAGTTTTAAGAATGCTTTTATTTAAGGCCAACATAATCAGAAGAGTGCATAAATCATTTTTGTGCAGCTGCTTCCTTATATACCTTCCCAGGAAGTACTTCCTCTCTCTTAAGCAGTATCCCCTTTTTCCTCCTCAAACCAAAGATTAATTTAGCCTGTTTCTCAATTGTATATAAATAGAATTACACAATATGTATTATTTTGTCCTTGGGTTTTTGTTCAACAGTTCGTGTATGAGATTCATCCACGTTACCACTTATAGGTATTTGCTACATAATATTCCATTACATGAATATACATCCATTGCTTCATTCTAGTACTAATGGAAGCTTGGATTGTTTCCAGTTTTTACTGTCACAAATAATTCTTTTTTTTTTTTTTTTTCATTTTTTTTCTTCAACCTTTTTTTTTTTTTTTTTTTGGGACAAAGAGAGACAGAGCATGAACGGGGGAGGGGCAGAGAGAGAGGGAGACACAGAATCAGAAACAGGCTCCAGGCTCCGAGCCATCAGCCCAGAGCCTGACGCGGGGCTCGAACTCACGGACCGCGAGATCGTGACCTGGCTGAAGTCGGACGCTTAACCGACTGCACCACCCAGGCGCCCCTGTCACAAATAATTCTTCAAAAACATTCTTGAACATTTCCTAAGTTTTGGCTTTTTGGTTTTGGTTTTTGATTTTTGGTGAGGTACATGAGGAGAGTCATCTCTCTGGAATAATTTTGAAAATAATTTGTCTAATGAGTTCAAAATTAGCCAACTCACACTGTTGTTTTGTTGTTTAAAAATTATTTTAAAGTAATAATAGTTCATGTTTCCCTCATTTTCTGCCTTCCTTAAAATGTTATCAGAAAAAAATATTTTATGGCCACCATTGATATTTTCTTCCATATTTTAAATTGTCTCTTAAATATTTTCCTCTTGCCTGCTTCACATGGGTAGGTAGGAATCATGATTGTATTGTAATCATGACAAATTGTAAATCTTTAGATTTAAAATTGGTTAGATATGATGGTCATTTCACATATCATATATTTTTAGGAACTTAAATACAGTTCAATTTCACAAGCATTAACTAAGGTAACCACTACTAGATTATGTCATGTAAGAAATACTAAGTACAACACACAGTGTCTGCCCCTATTGATTCACAGTTGTTATATTCCTGCCTCCCCCATACATATACAGTATTATAACCCAGTATATGGGTAAGGACTGAAAGTGATATAAAAGGCTTTTCTCATCAAGTATTGCCTTAGAAATACTTAGTTACACTTGAAGAAAGTATTTTCTTTTTTATTTCAACATGGCTCTAAATTATCCATTATGCCTTCTTTTTTAGGAAATGTCTGAATAAAATACTTATAAAGCATCAATCCCAATGTCTCATATGTGTCTATACACATATTATTGAGCACTTAATAGTCTTTATACCTATATAATATTGAAATTGGCATATTATTGGCCACTTAATAGTCTTCATACTTACATAATATTGAAATTGGCATTTTAAAGTTAAAACAGCTGACAAACTTAAGTGGCACATTAATGAGTGCTTAAGGAAAAGAATTTCATGTTAGCTGCAAAGTTGGCCACATACTAGCTATATACAGACAAAGCACCCTATCTTCTTGGGGGTAATTCATGGGACTAATGAAAGATTTGGGGGAAGAAAGTAGGTTGGAACTGTGTTTTGAAGGAGGGAAATTCAAATTAAAACCTCAATGAGGATGTAAAATATTAAGAAATCTGACAATATAGAAAGGCCGTAGATCAGTGTAATCCTTTCTACACTGCTGGGGCAGCCTTTTTGGGGGGAATGATCTGGCAATATTTAATAAAGCTGAAAAGGTGCACATCTAAAATCTAACATACATACTTGTAGATATTTATCCTGCAGAAAATCTTATGCATGTGTATAAGAGTACCTGTGCAAGATTATTCATTGCACTGTGTGGTAATAAAGATGTGGACACAATCTAAATATCCATGAGAGAAATGAATAGAATTGGGAGGATTAATACAATGGAATACTATATACTTCTTTGCCTGAATTTATACTATGGATAAATCTCAGTTACAATATTAAATAGCAAATTAGAGATATGTAAAACATGATGCCGCTGATAAAAACTAAGAAACTCACAAAATGATGGTATATACTAATAGTGGATGTATGCAAGCATGCACATTAAAAGTATTAAGGATAAGAAAGATATCCCAAATTCAGAAAGATCTGTAAACTTACATGTCTCTTTCAGAAGAGCATTTGAGACAAATTTGGCAACATGGTAAATCTGGTTGCTTCCAGACACTGATAGATATATACTCTCTACTTTTCTGTATGTTTGAAATGAAAGACATTACCTTAGACATTACAGATAGGATAGTTGATAAAGTTTCAAGGGGTGCTTGGGGGGTGCCTGAGTGGCTCAGTTGGTTGAACATTGACTTCAGCTCAGGTCTCATGGTTCATGAGTTGGAGCGACATGTCAGGCTCCATGCTGACAGTACGGAGCCTGTTTGGGATTCTCACTCGCTCTTCTCTCTCTCTGCCCCTCCCTTGCTTGTGCTTTCTCTCTGTCTCAAAATAAATAAATAAAAACTTTTAAAAGTGGGGGAGGGGGCTTGGGTTCCTCAGTCGGTTAAGTGTTGGACTCTTGATTTGGGCTCAGGTCATGATCTCACAGTCGTGGGATTGAGCCCTGCCTAGCCTCCACACTGGACTTGGAGCCTGCTTGGGAGAGTCTCTCCCTCTCCTTCTGCCCTTCCCTCACTTGCACTTGCATGTGCTGTCTCTTAAAATAAACATTTTTTTTTAAAAGAGTCTTAAATGCTGTAAGTTTTGAGTTTGAGATAATAAGCAATAGGTAGTCAAAAAAATTTGCAGAGTACCCTGTACTCTTCTATATTAGCATTATAATTGTTGTAACTGTCTCCTGTATGGATTCATACTTGTATACCCATCTCCACAAACTAACATATACTAGTTGCTCATTTATTATTTGCCAAAAAATGCATTAAATGGGTAGATGGTTGACAGATCTCAGTTGTCTACATGCTGGTATCAAGCATATATTCTTAACTAAGTTTGCAAGTTATTATCCTTCATAGAACTAAAAACTAAACTCATGTTTAGTAATTTGATAATTGTCCTTTTCTTTCCAAAGATTAATCTTTATTTAAACGTTTGTTGAAATATGTTACATCAGCCATTGTATCTATAGATTGACAGGGTCTAGTGAAATGCAAATAAAATTTGATTTAAAGTTTTTATAATCAAATCAGTTTACACTTTGATGTGTAAGTAATTCAGACTTTTTTGTGAGTTGATAGTATATTTAGATGAAATGTATTTCTCAGCTTAATTTCCTAGGAAAGTCAGATAATCAATTCAAATTTAGAAAGTTGAGGTGCCTGCAGTTTGTCAAGGCAAATAAATACAGAAAAGGTAGTTTGAAAAGTCATTTTGGAGCTTGACAAATCTAACATTATACCATCTGATATGGTAGCCATTAACTACTAATTTAAATTAATTAAATTAAAGGTAAATAAGCTTGCAGATTCAGGCTATCATTTTCACTAGTTGCATTTTAAAAGTTCAGTAGCACTTATGTACACACACAGACCATATGTATAGGTACATGTAGCAGGGGGCTGTATACCAGACAGCATATAGAATATTTCCATCATCACAGAAAGTTTTATCAGCTAGCCTTGGTCTCAAAGCCAGAGGAAAAGATTTAGGAGTTATTTAGAGATGGATAGTAGTTAATTCAGCAAACATTTGTTCAACTTTTGTAGCCTCTAAAACTGTAAAATAAATAGACATCTTATGAAGGGCGAATGTAGTGGAGGTGACACATGTAAACAATATAGTTATGTGCTAAGTGTTATACTGGAGGATATACAAAGTGCTGTGGGCCCTATTACAGGAATAATTTAACTCTGCTTTAGGATGTCAGCATCTTGAAGGAATAAGTAGAATTACCTGAAAAAGAAATTTTTTGTTTACAGACTAAGTCCTCAGGCATGGAGGTTCAACATAGGAAACATTAGTTAGCAGAAGTCAAGTCTGAATCAGTAGTCATGCTAGAGAATAGTAAGTCAGTCACAGACCAGTAAATGAGAATGAAGCTATTGACCATGGAACCCTGGAGTGAGAGGAATAGAGTAGGTCGATGACTAGAAAGCTAAAGGATCAGTACAAGAAAATATGGAAAGTCAGAGGCAGGCCGGTCCCAGGCCAGTTCAGGAGAAATCTCTTAAACATTGTGTTCTGGGTATATTATCTTTCTTATGTCACAATTGATCAACTTCTTCTAGGCTGGGGGCAGATCCTTAAAGTAACAGGTCTACACTGATAAAAATAATAATACTAAGACTGAAATATATGGTGCTTATAGTAACAATAGCTAACATGTACAAATAGTGTTTACTGTATACCATTCACTGTCTTAAGCCCTTGCCATATGTTAACTCAGTCATCAAAATAACCCTGTGAGTGTTGAGTTAATTTGAAAGCCTTCAGTCATGGATTGGGAAATTACATTGCTCAAGGTATGTTAACTATTATTCAAGGGTACAAGGCCCAAAGGATTTTCCATTTTATTATTACTCACAGCCTCATTAAGTTGGCACCCTTGAGCAAGCCTGAAGAAGCAGGTGAATAAAAAAACAGGACAAGGATTAGATGCTACAGAGAATTTTGTTCACGTGCTTTGTGTAATCTAAGGGTTGATGTTTGTGCTGAATTGTGTTTTTCTTACCCCACCCCAAAATTCATATGTTGAAGTCCTAACCCTCAGTACTGCAGAGTGTTACTGTATTTGGAGATTGGGTCTTTAAAAAGGTAATTAAGCTAAAATGAGGTCATTAGGGAAGGCCCTAATCCAATAGAATTTTCCTTTTTACCAGTGTCCTGTAAGAGAATATTAGGACAAAGACACATAGAGGGAAGACCATGTGAAAACATAGGAGAAATGTGACCATCTGCAAGCCCAGGAGAGAGCCTTCAGAAGAAACCAACCATGCCAACAACTTGATCTCAAACTTCTAGCCTCCAGAATTATGAGAGAACAAATTTCTGTTTAAGCACCCCCCAGTCTGTGGAACTTTGTTATGGCAGCTAAGCAAACTAAGATGATAGCCAAAATAATACATTTGTAAATATTGAAGAGCATGAATATATGTTTTTGATTTTTGGGTTGATTTTTTGGCTCTGTCTGCTAAAACCTCTGCTGGGTTTCAGAAATAGAAATGTGAGATACTTTGTTCTTCTCAGACCTGACTTAATGTCAGTCTTAATGTATAATGAAGAATGCAAGTTCCATGTCCTTGTAGAAAGGAGAAAATTAAATTACATCTGCAAGATTGATTCCATCCGTAAACATTTTCCTCTTTATTTTTTCAGTGATTATATTTGGTTTTGTAAGTTATTTTTTATGAAAATATAGGTGAACATTTTTAGAAATTAATATAACCTTAAACATTTTATGAGGTATATATTCTTCAAAATAAACAATTTAAACTATTAGAGTTTTATAGAATTAAACTTAAGTACTCCCTAAATTCAGAAGGTTCAATTTTTGTTAACTGCACAGAACAAATCACTTATAACATCTTATAACATCTTGGGAGTTTTTGTTTTTTCCTTTAGAGATTATAGAATATTAGGAGCAACCTCCACACCTTCATGGGGCTTGATCTCATGACCCCGAGATCAAGAGTCACATGCTCTACCTATTGAGCCAGCGAAGCACCCCACCAACCTTAACTGATCCTTTAGGTTTTAAAGTAGTGAAACTTTCTGGAGTAATAAATAATACCATGGTTTTCCAGATGGCCATCTTAGCAGTTTATGACTAATTACATTAGAAAGATTGATTATTTCCCTGGGGTTCAAACTAGGGAGAAAATCCCAGACTCCTCACCCTTTGGAGACAGACCTAAATATCTATACAGTGTTTTGAAAAGTTCCCAGGGTGATTGCAAGTTATCTTTCCTTTCATCTAGTGTACATCTTTTCATCTAATACTCTTTAATCGTGCTGTGAAGCAGGTATAAGATTGATACTTTCTTATTCTCATTTTACATGTAAGAAACTTAGACCAACAGCAGTTAGGTAAAATTGAAACAGATGACAAAGGAGTTCTTTATTATCTTTGAAATGCAAAATAATATTTTCAAAGTTGTATCTAGCAGTGATTAGTAACAGTTGAAAATTAAGATAGTAAGATATAATTTATACATATGGATTGTATTTTTAAAATATTGCTCACTTACTATTGTTTTTCCTTTAGAATATACACAGGTATTATTAAGTAGTGATTATTCCTGACATTTAAATAAAATTTATTTGTGTAGACAAAGCATAAATAAATAAATTTTGGCACTTTTATTCATTAGTTCAGATTCCAGGGTGGTACCTCAGTTCTATATTTTTTATTATAAATGTTCATTTGAATTTGCCTCACTGTAAGTGGCTAATGTAAATTGAGTAAATGCACTGGGAGTTTACTATACAATAGAACAGTTGGTTGAATGGTTTTGTAAAATGAAGAACTTTTTCAGTAATACTAATGATCACCTCTTAGTTTACTTTTTAAAAGTAAATCTGGTTTAAACTAAATGATATCTCAGGTCTCCTTCAGCTTCCAACTTTTCCAAAACTGTATACTCGGTTTGTTTAGAGGTATTCATGTCAGACTTTCCAGTCTCTGGTGTCTATGCCCCTTTGTCCTTTTCTTTCCTTCCTCACTCCAGAGATGTCTTTTCTGCTATTCTGCTTTTTTTTTTTGAAACTTACTTCCTTCCCCAAGTAAATAATTTTATATTTAAAATTATTTTTTATTTTTTTAAGTTTAT
Organism: Prionailurus viverrinus; assembly: GCF_022837055.1. NCBI lineage: Eukaryota > Metazoa > Chordata > Mammalia > Carnivora > Felidae > Prionailurus > Prionailurus viverrinus. The sequence goes on along the minus strand of NC_062561.1, from coordinate 22,360,462 downwards.
TTTTTATTTATTTTGAGAGATAGTGTGAGCGAGGATGGGACAAAGAGAGAGAGAGAGAGAGAGAGAGAGAGAGAGAGAGAGAGAGAGAGAGAGAGAATCCCAAGCCGGCTCCGAACTGTCAGTGCACAGCCTGACTCGGGGCTTGATCCCATAAACTGTGAGATCATGACCTGAGCCAAAATCAAGAGTCATCCCCCTTACCCCACTGAGCCACCAGACACCCCAATATTTTTATATTTGATCCCTTAAAATTTCGTCAGTCTTCCATAACTTCTCTAAGCCTTTGTATCTTTTTACTATCAAAGAGTTTAGGGAGCATTAAATTTTTATTATGTTCTTAGAGATTTTTACATGCTTTATTAATGAATATACTCAGCATATTTAGACCTTTAATCAGTGACATTTTCATTATATCTTTTTTGTGTTATGTTTTAATATAACATTTTTGAATAAATATTTCCATGTATCATCATAGCCTATTTGTGAGAATAATTTATAGTATTATCTATAGTCATTGTCAATGCTAATCTGCCCTTTGGGTTAGGTATCTTACCCAAAACATGTTTCAAGCATATGTTTGTTTACTACTTAAGTAATGTAAATATTAGTAGTATTTAATATTTAAGTTTAGAATACACTTAAAATGTTCACTAGTTCTGCATGTCTCTTCAGAATGTGAGAAGTTGAACTGTTGGTGGACATTCAAATAATTGCTTTTATCAACTCTTCACCCACTGTTGACTCTGTTAACTCAAACCAGGCATTAGAAGTTCCCAACATTTGCACTAAAGAATGATAGAGAACTGGCTGGCTGATATATTGTGTCAGGGGAGTCTTGATCATGGCAACAGCTCTGTTATTAGGGATGTAAGAAGTGAAAGAACCTGGGGAAGAAAGAGTGTAGTGAAACTGTCAGGGCTGAACTCTGATTTCATAAAGGGATTAGGGATTGGAAGCCAGCAGTACCTTTGAGATAAGTACAAACCTAGGAGCACAATCATTTGTTTTTGTGAAATTTGAAGATACTGAAGAATTTCATTTTTATAGCCCAATGAAGTACTAATCATTTTATGATACTCTATTTGTAAAATTTGCTAATTTTGCAAATAGAGGCATCCATGACATACATTACAAAATGATAGATAATTTATCAGGATTCCTCACCTGTCACACTTCTGAGAGTTACTTTGTTTATAAGATATCTGTGGTCACTAAATTAGATAATACATGTTAAGAAGCTGTGTCATTATGATTATACAGTTTTGTGGCAATAATTAACCTCAGGTAGAATAACTAGTTTATCATTCAGAGTTCTTCTCTTCTTTCTCCTTATCACATTGTACTATTGTTTATAATAAGGTTATGACAAATTGTTCTGCATTTATGCAGATGAATATAAAGTGACGTAGGATTCTAGGGTCACTTGGGTGACTCATTTGGTTATGTGTCTGACTCTTGGTTTCAGCTCAGGTCATGGTCTCACAGTTTGTGAGTTCAAGCCCCGTGTTGGGCTCTGTGCTGGCAGCATGGGGCCTGCTTGGGACCCTCTTTCTTCCTCTCTCTGCCCCTCCGTTGCTCATTCTCTCTCTCTCTCTCTCTCTCTCTCTCTCTCTCTCTCTCTCTCTCAAAATAAATAAACAAACATACCCTAGAATTTGATGGTCAGGGGAGGCCTTTCTGAAGAGATAACATTTGAGATAATGGAGTAATAAGAAGCAGGCCCCCTAAATAAAACCTGTGTACAGAGAGAAGTTCCTAGATTTTATAAAATGCATTTTAAAGCCATCTACTTGCATAAAATCTCCCAAGGTTCAAGAATCTCCTTAGGGGAAAAAAATCCCTGCCCAGAAAACGTGACTGACTACTTTTTCCTCTTGCTTTTTTTTTTCTCTTGGTTATCCTTCACTCTGATTTCTGTTAAAGCTATTTTCTCATCCTCCAGCATTTCTTTTTATTCTGATTCATTATTTCTCTTCTTATTTTTGTTTCCTTTTTTTTTTTTTTAACTTTCTTTGAGTTAACTACGCCTTTTCTCACTTATTGACTTGGGTGCTTACTAATTTTCAGTCTGTTCTAAGTATTTAAAGGCCTGTGTTTTTTGATAATACAATTTTGCCTTTATTTCAGGGCTTTAACTTAAAATGTTTTTGTTACATTTCACTGCTGTTGATTTACTATTTTTCATTATGATTTCTTCCCCTAACCCACAAATTATTGAAGCTTTTTAAAATTTGCAAATATATTTTTAAATTTCTAACTTAATTGCAAATAGAGGACATACAATATTAATTCTTTGCAATTTGTGACACTTGATTTATGATGTTCTCTATAGTCCATTCTTGTAATTTTCATTTCAATTCCATATGTGCTTGGAAAGAATATATATTTTCTAATTGTTAGGTGCAATATTCTTTACATGGCCACCAAATCAAGATTATGAATGGTGTTGTTAAGGTCTTCCATATCCTTGATAATTATCATCTACCTGTTCTGTTAATCACTGAGAAAAGTATTAAAATAGACCACCAAAATAGTAGGTTTGGCATTTTCTCTCTAACTTCTTTTAATCTAATTTATTTACTCTTTTTAATAGGCAAACTTAGTCCATTTATATTTATTTTATTAATATATTTGGATTATTTCTAACAATTTATTTTGTTTTCCATTCACCCTACTTTTCTTCCTACCTACTTCCCTTGAAATGAGTGTCTTTCAATCTTTGCCTGAAATATTAACCAAGAAGGTGAAAGATCTCTACACTGAAAACTACAAAACTTTAATGAAAGAAATCGAAGAAGACACAAATAAATGGAAAGGTATCCCATGTTCATGGATTGGAAGAATTAGTATTGTTAAAATGTCCATACTATCTACAGCCATCTTTAGATTCAGGGTAATCCCCATCAAAATTCCAATGGAATTTTTTTTACGGAAGTAGAGAAAACACTGCTAAAATTTGTATGGAACCACAAAAGACCCATGAATATCCGAAACAATCCTGAAAAAGAAGGACAAAGTAGGAGGCATCATACTTCCTGAATTCCATGTGTATTGTAAAGCTATAGTAATTAAAAGTTCTGGCATAAAACAGAAAGGACCAAAGGAAGAGAATTGAAAGCCCATAAATAAACCTATGCATGTATGGTCAGCTAACATTTGAAAAGGAATCCAAGAATACTCAGTGCAGAAAAGACGGTCTCTTCAATAAACGATGCTGGGAAAATTGGAATGTTCACATGTAAAAGAATGAAACTAGACCCATACTGTACACCATTCACAAAAATTAACCGGAAATGGATTAAAGAGGGGAAAACTATATACCAAAATGTTCACTTCAGTGTTGTTTTTTTAATAATGGAAAAATTGAAAGCTACCCAAATTCCTTACATTAAGAAAATGGTTAAGTAGTTTATGGTGTGGTCATTGGAGTGGTTAATAGCATGGAAAAATCTTTTTAAAATATTAAACATTAAAAGATACCAAATTGGAGTTCTTACATATATACATATATATAAATATGTATATATGTATGTTAAGGGGGAAAACTAAGCCTATGCATAGGGAACAAGATTAAGAAATTTATCAAAATGTTAACAGTGTTTATTGTAAGATAGAAGGACTTCAGATTTTTTTTTCCAGTTTTCTGTTTTTCAAATGTCATAAAATTAGGGTGTATAATCTTTATAATGAAAAAAAAAGGTGAGATTAGTTTAACAAATTCCAAAATATAACTTGAGATGTCCTACTAAGTCAAGTATGCTCATCTCAAGCTCTGCTTATCACTTTATACTTTATCTTTTAAAAAATGAAATACTTAGCAACTAATGAACTAAGGATAGATGAGCCAAATATTCTGTGGTTTGACTCCATCTGTGTTTCAGAGTAAAGTTTATTGCCTTTCCAATAAAAGTGTGCCACTGTATTTGTTTATTCCCTTACTTTTGGCTTAAATCTCCAGAAAACTGAAGTAATACTTTAACAAATGTGTAAAATGTGTAATCCCATTTTCCTTCCCAGTGTCATAAGGTTAAATAGCTCACATCTACTGTCCTGCCAAATATGTAATACTGTTTTATATATAATCTTGATTGTTATTATTTGCTCTATTATTTGATTATTTTGTTCTGATTAATACTTCTTTCCCTCATTTAAAGGTTATTCTGGTACAAGTTAACCCAGGGGAAGCATTTACAATAAGAAGAGAAGATGGACAGTTTCAATGCATTACAGGTAAGAATGGTAATTTGTTATCATTTGAGATGACAGAAATTTATAATACATAAAGGTGTATATGTTTATGGTTTCTTCTTTTCTTTCTCACTACCACTACCACACCAGCTCACAAACTCTGAATACCTTATGGTATTGCAGTAGTATCCTAATCAGTCTCTTTTCCCTGGTTTCTTGATTAGTCTTACATTCCCCTTCTCAAAAATCTTCATTGAACCCAGTTCAAGTTCCTTATTAGTCTTTCTAAAAGATTATTTCATGTTTCTAGTGTTGCTTTCCCTTTCCCTTTAATATTGTTTCCCTTTATCTTGCTAAGTTGGCTTATTCATTGTCTTCTTGAACCTGTCTTGTATTTTCTGTACTATTCTTATCTAGAATCCGCCCTTATCTCCACCATCTCTAGCCTATCCAAATCCTACCAATGCTTCAATACCAAGTTCAGATCTTATCTTTAAAAGAATTTTTTTTGTAAAGTCACTAGCCACCCTGCCACACACCACATTTATGACAAACTAAAACGTCTCCAGATATTACCATATGTTCCAGGGGAGGCGTACAGAAGAACCACCACTCTAAAGAGAAGAGCAGTAAAAAGATCACTGACTTTGGCATCAGAGAACCTGGGTTTAAATCCCAACTCTGCTAACTTACTAGCTATATAGAACTTTTGCATGTCATTTAATCTCTATCAGCACATTGCAGTTTATTTGATTTTATAAGGAAGGAAATTCACAAATTATAGTTATAAATTAACTTTTAAAATAGAAGTTACTTGGGGTGCCTGGGTGGCTCAAATGGTTAAGCGTCCAACTCCTGATTTTGGCTCAGGTCATGATCTTATGGTTTGTGAGTTCAAGTACTGCATTCAGGCTCTGTGCTGGCAGTGCAGAGCCTGCTTGAAATTCTCTCTCTCTCTCCATCTCTCTGCTCCTCCCCTGCTTGTGCTCTGTCTCTCAAAATAAAATAAACATTAAAAATAAATAAATAAATAAAAGTTATTTAAAATTCACAGTCTGGTTATCTAACTGTGTTTAGCAGTTTTTGTATTTTAAGTCACACTATAATGGTAATGAGTATCCTCATTTGCAGATGTGTTTGAAAAGATGTTGTATTAGTTAAAATGCTTCCATCATAAACAATATTTATTGAAAACAAGTTGAAGAAATGTACAAATAAACCTAAGACATAGCTCTATTAGAAACTTACATTCTAAGAGTTAGCCAGTATAAAAATAGAATTATTTTTATAAAATCCTAACTGGCAGGTAAAGACTGGCAGGACCCGAATAGCCTATTTAATTTATAATGTGCCTGTAGTATTAATAGTCTTTTTTTTTTTATTTTTTTTAACGTTTATTTATTATTGAGAGACAGAGCATGAACAGGGGTTCATGAAGGGGAGAGAGAGAGAGTGGGAGACACAGAATTGGAAGCAGGCTCCAGGCTCTGAGCTATCAGCACAGAGCCCGACATAGGGCTCAAACTTGCAAACCACAAGATCATGACCTGAGCCTAAGTCAGACACTCAACCAACTGAGCACCCAGGCACCCCAATAGTCTCTTAATAGTAGGAACTGACTACCATGTGAAGATACTTTTATGCAGAGATAAATTTCTTTGCTTCAGTAGAAAAGCGAGACTCCTCTCTGTATGACAGATTATAAGAGTGGACTCTTTGTTTTAAAATTACTGGGCAGAGTTTTTAAAAACACAGGATAGAAAAAGGGGAACCGTAAAGAAGGTAAAAAGCTTTCCCCTTTTCATGTTTTTGTTTTTCAAAATTAAAAGACAGGATGAATGTGGAAGGACTGATAGTGAATGAGGGCTTGGGGTGAAGTTTTTCTAAAGACCATCATGCTCTCGCTCCAAGCAAGAGAAGACAGGACAAGAAAAGACTAAGGACTACTGGGAGCTCATCTTCTCCTTTTCTTCCCCTTTGCTATCACTAGTTTTTATTATGTAACAGACATCTTCCTGTACTAGTTCTAGAGCTAGGTAAAAGGTAAGAGTAGAATTCAGTGTGGAGGCAACAGATAACAAAGAAGAAAGCCTTAAGGGAGAAAAATCATATGCCAGTGAAGCTCAGAGTAAATTAGGATCCTTGGCTCTAAGGCCATCAGGTTAGGAAAACTTTTCTCTTCACAGTCACTAGACCAATAAAAGAAAACCTCTGTAATGAAACCTAAAAAACTGGGATTATTTCCAGTGTAAATTAATAAACATTTGGCTTAATCCCATTTGTGAGGGTGCCTGATCCCATTTATGGGGGCTCCACTCTCATGAGTTCATCACCTCCCAATGACCCTATTTCCTAATACCGTCACATTGGGGTTAGGATTTCAACATATGAATTTTGGGGGGAATATATTTAGTTTTCAGCAGCACTGCATTGATAGGAGTGGCAGAGATGAGCTGCAGTGCCCAAGTGGGGTGTCAGAGCCTAAATTGGGTGAAGAGTTCATCCATATGAGAACAGCCAAGTGCAGACAGTTAGAGCCCAGAGTGAGGAGAGAATTCACACAGCAAAGTGTCGTGATATAGGGACTCAGAGTCTAAGCAGGCTGATGAGCATATCATCAAGAAGGGGTGGCCTGGTGTGGGATGTAAGAATCTCAGCAGGATAAAGAAGTCATCAATACAGTGAAGCAGTCCAGCATAGGGAATCAGTGCCAGAATAAAGTGAGAGTACCTACAGGTGAAGGCAACCTGATGTAGGGAGTCAGAGCTGAGAATGAGGAGGTCATCTGTGTGGAAGGGTAGCCTGACATGTGTTGTCAGAGCCCCAGTAGAGTCAGACCATTCACACGATGGAGGTGGTCCTTAGTAGACAAAGCCCAAGTCACGTAAAAAAGACATCCACACAGAGGACGGTGTGGAGGGCCTCCACAGAGGGATGGCTTGGCATGGGGTGTCCCAGCCCCAGCAGGGTAATGAAAGTGTCCATACATTGGAGGTACTTATCAAGAAGAGTCAGAGCCCAAACAGTGTGAGGGCATTCGTGGGATAGGAGGTGACTTGGTTTGAGGTGTCAGAGCCCAAATGAGGTGAGGAAACTGTCTACATGGGAGGTAGAGGGTAGAATCCAGCAAGGAGAATCAGATCCTGGGTGTAGTGAGGAGGGTATCTCTTTGGCATGGCAGGAGATATCAAACCCCAGGAAGCACCCATCCACACATGGGGGACAGCCTAACATAGGAAATGAGAACCTGAGTGAGGTGAGGAGGGCATCCCCATAGAGGAATAGCCTGGTGTATCAGAGCCCAAGCAGAGGAAAGAAGTAGTCCACATGATGGGCTGAGGGGTAGAATGGCCTAGTGTGGGGAATCAGAGCCCAAATATGGTAAAAAGAGAATATACACAAAAGTGGAGTGGGTAGTCCAGCACAGGTTGTTAGAGCTTGTGCGTGGTGACATGGAGCCAAGGAGCGAAGGACACCTACATAGAGGGTTGTTAGAGGGTGGGGTGGGCTCAGTGTGGGGCATTAGACCCTGAGTAGGATAAGGCCATACGTGCCGGGGGACAGAGTGGAGGGCGGGAGTGGTGGCAGAGATGGAAGATTGATGACACACACAGGGGGACTAATTAAAGAAACAGTTCTGTTAAGAATGATGAGAGACCTGGGTTTCTTACTATCTAAGAAGGAATTTTATGTGTGGAAAGGGAAGAAACTAGAATGAATCCTGCTGGCAGTTGAATCAGAAAAATCAGACATTCCTGATTCTGGGTCTGGGGCAGAGAAAGTACAAGATGAGAATGGAACATATTGTTACCCCAGAAAGAGGGAAGATTGCAAAATGGATGGAGACATGTCAAAAGGATATAGTGACCGACTTGAAGGATGTGTGTGTGTGTGTGTGTATGTATGTATATATATATATATATATATATATATATATATATATATATATATATGTATGTATGTATCAGTGGAGAAGCCTGGAAGGCACCATTTTAATCAAGTGATGAAATTGTATGTCTTCAGTAATGGCAGGAATCAAAGTTGTGTGCTACCTGATAATGATACATTAAGAGGAACATGATGTCTCTTCTGTGATATTTGTGCCACAAATGCATAATCTGAATCTAAACACAAGGAAATAATAGGCAAACCCAAATCAAGAGACATTCTGTAAAATAACCCTTAATCTTCACAGGTGAAGACTGTGAAAGTCCAGGAAAGACTGAGGAACTGTTCAGACTGATAGACTGAAGGGACATGCCAACTAAATACAACATGTGAACCTGAACTAGATGCTTTTGCTAGAAAGCACATTATTAGGACAATTGGTGAATCTTGAATGGGATTTGAAAATTAGATGGTTTATTAGTTTCATAGGGCTGCCATAACAAAGTAACACAAACCGGGTGACTTAAAACAACAGAAGTTTAATGTCCCATAGTTGTAGAGGCTAGAAGTGCAAGATCAAGATGTCAGCAGAATCGATGCTTTCTGAGGGAGAATTCATGCCTCTCTTCTACTTGCTGGTGACGGCCAGCAATCCTTGGGGTTTCTTGGCTTTAAAGGCATCATTTTAATCTGTTTCCATCATCACATGGCATTCTCCCTGTGTCTCTGTGTCTTCACATGGCTGCCTTCTTATAAGGATACCATATTGGATTGGGGTTCCATTCTACTCCAACATGACCTCATCTTAACCAATTTTATTGCAATGACCTCATTCCCAAATAAAACTGCATTCTGAGGTGCTGGTACAGAAGCATATCTTTTTTAGGAAACACAGTTCAATCTGTAACAGATAGTAATGAGGTATCAGTGTTAATTTTCTGGTTTTGATGGTTGTGTTATATCAGAGAATGTCCTTATACGAAATGCATATGAAAGTATTCCATAGGTGGTGGGCCATCATGTCAGCAGTTTCCTTTCAAATGGTCAGGGAAGAAAGTTCTTTGTACCAGCTAGACATGCAATTTTTTTGGCAAAACTTACTGTTTCAAATTTTTTGAGAATGATTAAGAAAATGATACTTTTTTTTCCTTTTTTTTTTTTTTTTTTTTTTTTTTTTTTTAGTGTTTATTTTGGTGGGGAGAGAGAGAGAGAGAGAGAGGTGCACATGCAAGTGGGAGAGGGGCAGAGAGAGAGGGAAAGAGAGAATCCCAAGCAGGCCTGAACCAAAGTCAAGAGTTGGACACTTAACTTGACTGAGCCATCCAGGCGGCCCAAGAAAATGATATTCTGTGTCTCAGAGAATTTATGGGAGGACTAGAGAACCAGACTCAAGGCTAATCTTCAGGAACAATGCCCCAAAACTATACTACAAAACTGGTCTGATTAAGAAGTCCTCATCAGTTCCAAGAGTGCCCTTTCTTCACTAAGAACTCAATATTACTTGCTTGTAGTACAGGTGCCACTTCTGCCACAGGAATCTTGTGCTACCAACCACTGCCTTCTAGGTTATCAGCACCCATAGGACCAGTGTGGTCTTTACCTTGCACCAAGTCAACTCCTTCAACCTACAAAGGGGTTTCAGAGTCTACGCACCAAAACAAATGACAGTATCCACTACTGGATAGACTTATCCAGAAAGGAAGACTTATCCAGAAAGGAAGACTTAACATTATGAATAGAACTTGATTATTTTAAAGAAAATTTTTAAGCTTATTTATTTATTTTTTGAGAGAGAGAGAGAGCGTGTGTGTATGCAAGCAGGGGAGCACTGTCATTGTAGAGCCCAATGCAGGGCTCGATCTCAGGAACCTGTGAGACCATGACCTGAACCAAAACCAAGAGTCAGACGCTTAACTGACTGAGACACCAGATGCCCCAAGTGTCTGACTCTTGGTTTGAGCTCAGGTCACAGTTAATGGGTTCAAGCTCCAACTACCAGAACAGAGCCTGCTTGGGATTCTCTCTCTCTCCCCACCCCCACCCCCACCCCCATCTCTGCCCTTCCCCTGCTTGTGTGCGCTTTCTGTCTCAAGATAAATAAATGAACTTAAAAAAAAAAAAAAAAAAGACACTTAACCGAGTGAGCCACCCAGGTGCCCCTAGGACTTAGATGGGTGTTTTTGGTTTTTTGTTTTGTTTTTTTAGAGAGAGGGTGCAAGTGAGCAAGGGACACAGAGAATCCCATGAGGGGTGGAGGAGTGGCGAGAGTGGGGCTCACCTGAAGTGGGGCTCATGCTTACCTGGAGCAGGGTGCATGCTCACCTGAAGCAGGACATCAGCTCCCCTGATGCAGGCAAGTTCAAAACAGTTGGCATATTACTCTGCTTAGATGGTATCCTTTTAACATATTTTGAAAGAAGTATTGACAAACTGAGATTGAACCCAGGAAGGCAGCCAGGAGAGCATACAGTCAAGAAATTATTCTTATAAAAGACTATAAAAATACTTGAAGGATGTTTAACCTAGAAGAGAGCTGTGACTTGAAGACCTTGTTCTCAGCACTTTTAGAGGGAAAATTTTGACTGACAGATGAGAGTTGCAGGGAAGGAAATTTTGACAGGGAAGAACTGTCCAAAAATTATGGTTCTATAAAAATGGAGTCATTGCTTTGTCACACCTGAGTCACATCATTGTATGTGCTCATGCATTGGGTGGGTGGTATTATGAAAGTAATTCTTACATAGAAAAGAAGTTTGATTGGGTAAACTCCAGTATTTAACTAAAGATTCTTTGATTCCAAAATTACCTCTTAGTTAAACTGAGATCTCTTTAATTTTGGGAATGAGCACACTGACGGGGAGCCTGAAATTTAACAAGTATATCTGTGCCTGGGCATATTTCATAAAGTAGTTGAGCTAGTGAATGGTTATTGCTCAAAGCAGACCTGTGAACAGGATGCCAACTTGTAATGTATTAATAATCCTCATTTCTAATGAAATAAACACTTGAGGGAGAAACTTTCACTAACCTTCTGAAGCTTATAGGGGCAGGAACATTGATGCTGTCTTTATCGTGATACATAAAACATTGAAGTGTTCAAGGATTATTAGCTTCCTTCTGTTTGGTTTCCTTAATGATACAAATTGGCTCTTTTTCATCTCTGATTTTCTGTGCTAAAATAATGGCTTTAACTTTAACTTTAACTTTAGTGGGCATGCTGTCAATATTTATTGAAATTAACTGCTAAAATATTTTTAAGTATATCAGTATACTTGTTTGCCTTGCTAAGTACTATCAACCAAAAATATACTTTTATACTTAGGGGTATTTTAGTGTATCAGAGTCTTCAACATGAGCACCAGTTAAGATTATAAAGTAATGTGGACATGTTAACTTAAATATGTAAAAAGTGAACCAAAGATAATGCCAGGATGTTGATCATTCGACCATCCTGGATTTCTGCTTATTTTCTTACGATTTGATTCCTATGTGTAGAAAAAGTGTCAAGGTGAATTCAAGTTTGTTGAGAAGTATTAACCTTTGCTTTCTCATATCTTAGCTTACTTAGGGAAGCCAATAACATAGCAATCTAAGAATACGTTGATTCTGAGCCCCTTAACCACTAGAGTTAGTGTGACGTCAAGCTCCACCTCCCAAGTCCTGCTGTTTTCCTTTTTCTTCCAAGCGACTGTGTGCAACTTCTCAGCAGTTACTGATGTTTTCTCACCATTGTTGCTGCTGATGTTGCTTTCCATTCTACATGGGAAACCCCAGTAGGGGATTATTTGACTCTTGTTTCTTCTGCTGTCACCTCATTTAAGAAGTGACTAATACTGTTGCTCCTGCTGCAGTTATTATTGACACTTCCGTTCCCTTTTTTGTTCTCTTCACTGTTGCTTCTGTTCATCACTGCTTTTCTATTCTCACCTTGTCTTCTCATGCCCCTCATCCTGACTCTTCCTGCCATTAGAGGGGTTTTTGAAGTTAAGAGGTTTGTCCCAACTAGTAGGTACTACTTTGTTCTTCTCTGTGTGCTCTGGGATCATGGTGAGTATAACCAAATATCTGCCTTCCTTACAGTTAGTCTGCTCTTTCATATTTTTGATCTCCTTTGCAGAGCATTTTTTAGCAAGTTCTCCTGAACTGAGCCAGATGACTTTTGAGGTCCTTAATAAATACAGTATTTATTAAATACTGATAAGCCCTGTATTCCATTAATCCCAACTCTGTTACCTAAGAGTGAGTTCTCTGCCCTCCAAAAGTTGGAATTCCTGGACTTGTTCTTCTCTGTGTTCTTGTCAGAATCCCTTATGCCCATCAGATCTAATCAAAGCCCTTTTCTCTCAGAATGTCTTTGTCAGGGAAGGAAGAGGAAGATGGAGTTCTCATGCAAGTGGAACTCCTAGTTGATCTGCTGTGATATCCTGGAATCCCCAAGACATGTATACAAACTATGCCTCAGCCCCCTTGACTCTTGTTAGATATGTCAGGGTTTGATATTAAAAGTACCTCTGAAATTTATTAGAAGTTAAATGTCTATTGTTTTATATATCATTGTACAGTTACTATAACTAGCAGCATGAAATAACTGTACCTATAACTTTTCTTCCTAAATTCACAATAGAACTTCAAAGAAATAATAAGGTATGTGAACGAATTAATGGTTCATTGTTACAGGTACAGGTCTGAGAGTAAGTCCACCTGGGTTCTAGGACCAATGGGCACAATTCTAGGAAAACAGATTTAGCTCAGTATGAGAAAGATCTTTGTAGTAAACAGAACTGCCCAGAAGGCTCAGGAGTGATCAGTTTCCATCCATCTTTGTAGGTGGTAATACATATGCTGGCTCTTCACGTGATGGGGCTATTAGAGAGGAGGTTTAATTTCTTTTGAGTGGATGGTTGGAGTTGATGCCCTTTAAGGTTCTTCATGAGTCTAAAATTTTAAGATTCTGTAGCTTTGGGTAGACTACTTAAATTCTGGTCATTATTTTGCACGTATGTGAAATAAGGGTGGGCAAGTGCAAATTTGATTAAGTTTCCACTGTTCAAGTTTTTAGGCATATGTAACTATGCCAGTATCTTATGCTGTATCTTAAATATATTTGAATAATAGGGAGATCAATATTCTATGAGTTTTTTTATAAGACCACTGATTTTCTTTGGCCTCCTGACTTTCTATCACTACAAATCTGACTGAATTTAACCAAGTTCTTTAGGTTCTACAGAAACTATAAATAACTCAAGTAGAAACCATGTGTAGTAGATTCTTATTCCTATATAAGTAGGCATTATTTTACAATTTAGCAAACTAAACCATGGAAAAGTTAGGTCCTTTATATATTACTTATAAAATCCTAACCACCCTTAGAAAATAAAGCATTTTATTTTCAAAGGCAACTATTTTCATACTGGTAGAAAGTAACATTACTTTATTAAAGACTTTACCACTTACAATTCCTCTCCCAAGATAAAAACAGCAGTTCTAGTAGAGAGTCTTAAAATACTAGTTTTGAAACATTAATGAGTCTTGTTTGTAAAAATGAATCATAGCAGATCATCCATTCATAAATCCAGCCCATTTTAGGTTAAGTGAATGACTATGACTCATCCTAAGTACATTGTGTAATAGTCCCAGGTTGTCCCTAAAAGCTATTAAGTGCTACTTTTTGAGAGAAACCATATTATATATGACTTAGTGAAGAGAAAATTGCAACATTGATGCCAAAAAGGAAAATATAGGCAAATTCAGTTGTCCTCAGTTCTTTATGTTCCTGATGAATAAAATATCACTGTTAAAGTTATTCTTCTGGAAATAGAAAATCTAAACCAGTTTAGTAAGTTCTTTTAAAATAAGTGACAAAAATCTTGATTAAAAAAATTCTAATGAATAATGGCAAAAGGAAATTAAGACCCAGAAATACAGATATGTGCAATAGCTTGTATTAACTTCTCAATAAGTATTTATAAGCCTGTTGCATTCTGATACTTTTTATATTGGTTAGTGACTAAAATGAGCCTTTTGGGATCTATGCCTTCTCTGAGCTGGCCTCACAAAATGATGTTTTATTAAATAGACAAATATGAATATAAAATGTTTATTTTGGGTACAATTCTCTCTCCCCTTCAAGTGACCCTGTTTTCCCTTTTAGGAAAGAAGCCACTTATTAAAGGTAGATTACAAGGTGGGAAATGAAGAAGATAAGAACAGATTGACTTATAATGGAAAGTATGGGAAGATTAGACAATTTTAAAGGAAAGAATGAAAAATGAATATAGCTACTTTAATTAATTAGAGTCAGAAGTAGAAGAAGAGCTAAAAGATCTTTAAGCAGATTTTTAACTCTTAAGAACTACATATGTAAAACAGTGTCTGTTTAGTTTGATTTTTAAAGCTGCCTTTTGAATATATAATTCTAAATGCTTGTAAAAAAATGTATGTCTAAGTTAAAGAAAATGGTAACATGCTTTCATGAGGGAGAGGTTGCTATGGTTTTTAAAAATTAATGACTATGTGGTCAGTTATTTTTGTTTAAAAGTAGTTATATTTAGGAAATAGAAAAATAGAAATAATACACTTTCTATAGAAGAAATTTTGCTATCTGTTCCTAATTTCTCAGATATTTGCTTCTCCCTAGATTATTATGATTGGATTTTTATTAGGATCAAATATCCATTGGTCTTTGATTAAAATTAGCATCATTATTTGTTTGCTTAGGTTAAGATTAGCCCAATAAACATACTGTCTTTACTGAACATTTTTAGCCTTTTATATATGAAACAACTGAGGAAATGTGCAGTTATAATGAAGTCTATTCCTGGCACTGTGTTGGCACTCAGTAAATATTTAATTGAATAAATGATCTCAGTAGATAATTATGTACAACATATAGGTTATCTCTTATTTTTTTGTACTACCTGTGTTTTCCCCTGAGATACTTGTTTAAAATCCCATTTCATCATGAAATGACTTGGAAACTGAGGCCAAAGGGATTGTTTGGGGGCTATATTGATTTTATTTAGCTTTGTATATCACAGCTTGACTCAGAATTCTCCTAGCATGGGAAAATAATCAACAATAGGTAGTAACCACGGTGATTGTATAATACTAGTACTGCTAGAGAATTACTGCTACACTTTTGTGAAGGTCACTAGTAACCTCTCTATTGAGTGGTCTTGGTTCTCATCATACTTAACCTCTCTAGCAGGATTTCACACTGTATTATTTATTCCCCCCTTGGAACATTATTCTCTTGACTTTTCCTTTTATAGTTTACATATTCTCCTGGTTTTTCTCCTATCTCCCTGGCAACCCATCTTCAGTCTTTTTGTTTTGTTGTGTTTATTTTTGAGAGAGAGAGAGAGAGTGGGAGAGGAGCAGAGAGAGGGGGACAGAGGATCTGAAGTGGGCTCTGAGCTGACAGCAGTGAGTCTGATGTGGGGCTCGAACTCATGAGCCGCAAGATCACGACCTGAACCAAAGTCAGACGCTCAGCCAGCTGAGCCACCCAGGTGCCCCCTCCTCAATCTTTTTTGATGTATATTAAGATAGGAGTTCAAAAATATGTAGCATATAAGTAAAATAAGCCAGTCACAAAAAGACAAATACTTAAGATTCCTCTTAGATTCATAGAGGCTGAAAGTAGAATGGTGATTGCTAGGGGGGCAAGGGAGAGAGATGAGGAATTACTGTTTAATGGGTACCGAGTTTCAGTTTTAAAGATAACAAAGGTCTGGAGATGGATGATAGTAATTTTTTTGATGGTGATAATTATTGTACAATAGTCTTCTTAATGCCCTAAGTTGTACACTTGAAAATAGTTAAAATGGTTAATTTTATCCATATTTTAGCCACAAATTTCAAAAATAAATTTTAAAAACTTTCATTTTTACCAAAAAAAAAAAAAAAAAAAAAAGTATGTAAGATACCTGAAGCCAGAATTTAAATGATGTGGTAGAGGGACGCCTGGGTGGCTCAGTCGATTAAGCGTCTGACTTCGGCTCAGGTCATGATCTCACGGTTTGTGGGTTCGAGCCCCGCGTCAGGCTGTGTACTGACAGCTCAGAGCCTGGAGCCTGCTTCGGATTCTGTGTCTCCCTCTCTCTCTTCCCCACCTCTACTCTCACTTTGTCTCACTCTATCTCTTAAAAATAAATAAATGTAAAATAAAAAAATTTAAAAGATGTGGTAGATAGAATTGTAAGATAGCCCTCAAGGTCATTGCCCCCTATTGTACACACCTGGGACCATGAATATGATGAATTTTACTTCCATAATTAGGTTATATTATACAGTGCAGCTGACTTAAGAGAGATGATCTGGGGTGAACCTCAACTAATCAGGTCAACCTTTAAAAAAGGGACTGGACTCTTCTAGAAGTAAGAGATTCAGGAAAGGACCATGTGGCAAAGAATGTGGCCTCTAGCTGAGAGTGGCTTCCAGAAAGCCAATGGCAAGCAATGAAATGAGGGTCTTGGTCCTACAACCGTAAGAATCTGAATTCTTCCACAACCCCCATATGAGAACACACCCTAACCAACACTTTGATTTTCACCTTATGTACCTTGAACAGGGAACTTAGTCATACTGTGCCCAGACTTCTGAACTACAGAACTGTGAACTAATAAATGGATGTTTTTAAAACCACTAAGTTTTAAAAGTTTTTAAAACCACTAAGTCTGCCATCCCTAGGATATTGTGCTCATCTGCATGAACCAAGCTGGCTCACCACCATGTCTGTGTCCCAGACTAAATGCAAAAGGGGAAGAGAAAAAGAGATTTAAGATACACCCTCTTCTTTAAAGACATACCCTGGAGATTATGCAGATCACTTCTCACATTCTAATTGACCATAGCTTAGTTGCAAACAATTTTGGAAAGTTATGAATAAACCACTTTGTACTCTGTACTCTGTACCACAGAGTACAGAATAATAATGAATCTTGAAAGATGCTCTAAAAGTAAGTACAGTGTTTACCTGTGGGGTGGTAGTGCATGAAGTGGGGAACAAGGATAGAATAAAGATTTTCTCTCTATACTTTTTTACATTTTTCATTTTTGAATCTTGTAAATGTACTTCCTGTTAAAAATGGCATTTTATTCCGGGGCACCTGGGTGGCTCAGTTGATTAAGCACCTGACTTCAGCTCAAGTCATGATCTCGTGGTTCATGAGTTCAAGCCCCGTGTTGGGCTCTGTGCTGACAGCTCAGACCCTGGAGCCTGCTTCAGATTCTGTGACTCCCTCTCTCTCTGCCACTCCCCTGCTCACTCTCTCTCTCTCTCTGTCTCTCAAAAAATAAATGTTAAAAAAAATTTTAATAAAAAAATAAAAATAGCATTTTAAGTAAATAAAACAAGTGCTGTAAGTAAGAAACGTCCACCTCCCTTCTTCCCCCCCCCCCACCTTTTTTTTCCCTTCTTTCTCTTTACCCAAAAAATATTTATTTACCTTTCCCCAGCAACTTTTCACTTGTCCCTTTGGAATTTTCTCTCTAGTCTTATACTTTGTCCACCAGCAGAATTGGATTTTTGAGCTTTTTAGTCAGTGATCTTGGCCCAAAGGAAGCCATGTCAGATATGTTTGTCAGATAAATGTATATAGATATATACATAGGATTAGGTTACATTAGATATTTTTAAATGTTTGATACATTCAGATATATTCTACAGTAATTAATAATAAAAGGTCATTCCACTTGTTATTGCATGTGCACAGTATTTTAACTACATTTTAGGCCATATCAGTTTTCATTGGTGACTGTTTATAGCAGAACCATACTATCATTCATAAAGTTGAGAGAGTAGTCAGTACATTCTGGACTTGAAATACCCTTCTGGACAATTCACTTGCAAATAAGTTAAGAACTTATATCTATATGAAGCAATTACTTCTTCTTTTTTTTTTTTTTTTTTTAATTTTTTTTTCAACGTTTATTTATTTTTGGGACAGAGAGAGACAGAGCATGAACGGGGGAGGGGCAGAGAGAGAGGGAGACACAGAATCGGAAACAGGCTCCAGGCTCTGAGCCATCATCCCAGAGCCCGACGCGGGGCTCAAACTCACAGACCGCGAGATCGTGACCTGGCTGAAGTCGGACGCTTAACCGACTACGCCACCCAGGCGCCCCACTTCTTCTTAAGTGATATAGAGATAATGTGATTCGATCAAATCTGCCTAACTGGATGTATAAATTGGGGAAATTTCCACAAATAGCCACGTTAGAGAGCTATACTTTTCTAACCAGATTTGATTAAAACTTGTCACAAAAATCCATTTAGCCATGTATTACACCTGAGTAGTTTTATGGCCTTTTAAAAACACTAGTCCCACATTGATTAGGACCCAAATCTATTTACAGAAAAGTCTGTGTCACTTTTGCTTATTTATTTTACAACTCTAGGGATTGGCCTTCTTAAAACACTACTTTTTTTTTTTTTTTATCACTGTGCTAAAAACCAGAAAAACCTTGCCTTCTCCCATTTTGTATAGTATGGAACCCTGAGCCTAATCTTCTAGGCACTCCATCCCTGATTCCAATCTTTCTTTCCAGCTTTACTTCAGAAATCTTCCAGTCCAAATATTGCAAGATTTGTAGGTCCCCTAATCTCTACATATTTCTTGCCAATACCCCCTTCATACCTTTGTTCACGTTGCATCGTCTTAGAAAAATCACACAGGAGTGTGCACACACATTTCTACCTGCTCATCTTTTGGGCAAGAAATCTTCATCAGTTGGTTTTAAGATATTTTTACTGAAGATGATGTTATTAGATTTAATAACTCTAGACATAAAAGTGTATGCTTTAAACTTTAACCTAGCACAGAGTGTTCTTGTAAAATACCTTTCCTATCAACTGAAAAGCAGAAAGCCCTTTTCCGAGTCATTTTACTGAAAATGTTTACAAAATAAACACTTATAGTCAACCTTGGTAAACAGAGTATACAGAAAACAATTCAGAATCATTATAAACATTAATACTGGTCATATGTACTGTTGTTATTTAGAAAATTGAGTTGATAAATTGCTTAGTCTAGATTGAAGTATAGCCTAGAGGGTTTTTTTTTAATTCATTCTTTCATTTAGCAAATTATGAACTTATTATGTACAGTCACCATTGCAAAACTGAAGACATAGTGATGTATAAAATAGACATTATCCTTGCCCATCATGAAGTTTATAGTTTCCTAGGGAAGACAAACAGTTAAGGAATTCATTAGAGTGAGAGAAGTGCTATGATGGAAAAGAACAGGAAGGGTGCTCACAGTAGGATCATCCAAACAAGTTTTGGGGTTAGGACACTCAAAGGATGAGTTCTATTCTCTACTTTTTACCTCTTCAAATAGAACATTAAAAATTCTTATTAATTAGTGGTTTTATTTAATTAGAACTTGAATCTTGAAAGACATTAAGGATATAAACAGAATTAGCTTTCTTTTGTAATTAGGAAAACTATGACTTTAATGAATATATATGCATCAAAAAAATTGGGGGCACATTTCCTTCCAGTGCCTGTCCCTGTATGGTAGGATTACCATAGGTAGGAGTTTCTTTCTTCTTTACGTTTTCTATATAATGTGATCATTTTGGTTATCAATTATAATATTGATTACAATATTAATTGCTTAAATAACAGATATGAAGTTTTAGCCCCTTTTAAATTATTTAGTCCAACTTTCATTTTTAAAAATGTATAGATTATTTTCTTTAAAGCTGAGGCCTTGTAAGGCTCATTAAGGAAAATGGTGAACCATATAATGTATTTTGGTACAAATAAGTGGATGTTTTAACTATTAAAAACTAAAAAATGGGACATACTAAGCTTATTAAGTACATAATAATAGTCTGATGATTTTTGAAAATTAAGGGGGTGGAAGAAAAGAAATGTATAAATTTGATACCATAGTATAGAACTGATTTAAAGAATTCTGACAGGGGCGCCTGGGTGGCGCAGTCGGTTAAGCGTCCGACTTCAGCCAGGTCACGATCTCGCGGTTGGTGAGTTCGAGCCCCGCGTCAGGCTCTGGGCTGATGGCTCAGAGCCTGGAGCCTGTTTCCGATTCTGTGTCTCCCTCTCTCTCTGCCCCTCCCCTGTTCATGCTCTGTCTCTCTCTGTCCCAAAAATAAATAAACGTTGAAAAAAAAATTAAAAAAATAAAAAATAAAAAAATAAAAAAGAATTCTGACACACAAGGGGACATATAAGAAACCCAGGGCAAAAAAAACCTTTAGATGTTGAGGATTTTGTCCAACGCCAAAAAAGTTATCTGTATAAGCCAGACTATATTTATGGAAGAAGATATATTTGTTTGGATCCTCTCTTTTTAGCTAAACCATTCTGTGAAGAGATGCTAAAGAAAGAAACCAGTATTACTGCAGACCTATTTTGTGTTCTACATACATTTGCCTAACCCTATGAAAGAATGTCTTAGAAAAATTACCTTCCTTATTAAATGAAAACCAGACTCTCTAAGTTCAGTAGAAAGATCTGGTGAGAAGGGCAACAATTACAAATACATAGATTTACCTTAGTTTAACCTTGTAGTAACTAAAACCACAATTTTGGACTCAAAGAAGTGTTAATTAAACATTCTAACTCAGGTATAAACCTTTCTATTTTTTCCCCAAAGTATATAGCTATGATAAGGCAAGCCTAGGTTGTTCAGAGAACATTTATATAAAGTTATAGAGATTACCATGAATTTACATAATCTGATTCACATACCCTTATACCATCTGCAGAAATTGTCCCAGGAAACAGAAAAGATCTTTCCTGGTTCCTTTTGTTATGTGACAACATGTTGAATGTAATTTTTACTACTTACCTAGAAATAGAGGAAAATATCATTCTCTTCTTCCAACTTATCTAGGACTCATCTCACAATTCTCATTTCCTCTATCATAGCAACCAACATAGTTTCATTTCTTAGACCCTTTTTATGTCTATAGAAGTATGGCTTGTGTCTTGTGACTATGGTATTATATTAAGGCACATATAGAAATGTCACCAGTAACCATAAGAGTCATACAATAACATAGTAATTGTGGTGGTAAACAGTTTTCTTGCAGTTGTGTATTAATTGCTCTAAAGCTCCAGTGGTTGAATAACTCTTGGCCAGAGTCATAATTTAAACATAGAATTCTGATCCCAAAATCTATGCACTAACATTATTTGAAAATGTTGATTCATTTTTAGAGATTTTAATTAAATCCTTTTATTTTCTGTGGATCAACAAAGTCCTCTGTCTTTAACATCCCCTTGTGTTTTATTTTATCATATAATCTTTCACCATTTTTGGAAAATCCTTTTATCATTACAATGAAAGATCTTCATTTCAATATTGTAACATTCTTTAAAATCTTAATATGTTGGAATTCCTTACCCTTTTGTACTCAGTCTCCCATACTCAGGCACTCGCCAGAACACAAAACAGAATAACTAAAAGCATGCTCTTTTCCCGGAAAGACAATTTGCCATAAATCTTTTGTGCTGTCCTGAAGGAAAGCTCAATTCTTGACAGCCATTTGAGAAACCTAGACCCTGCCTCACAGCCTACTACGGGAAACAGGCAAGTAATCCACAGTTAAAATGCAGTAGAATATATATTATGATGGAGTTCGGTATGCCCAAATACTGTGGGAGGCCAGAGAAGGAATACCTAACACAGCTTGGAATACCTAACAATAGCTGTTGAGTGCTTCCAGGAAAAGTTGATACTCAAATAAACAGATGTTTAGCCATAAGGGGAAAAAAAAGAGAAATATCTTAGAGGCGGAAGGAATCACCTGTGCAAAGGCATACTGCACGGACATTAGAGGAGACTGAAAAGGTATGATTAATTAGATAGATTGGAGAACATTGTACATGGAGAGGTATCTGAAAAGGAGACTAAAAAGGAAAACAGGCTATGTAACAAATCCCTTCATATGTAACTCCAAAAATTTTGGATTTTATCCCGAAGGGAACGGGGAGCCACTGAGGGTTTTAAACAGGAAAATAACCAAAAGAGTAGTAATAATGATGAAATATGGGGAGCTCAGTGTGGGGGGTAAGAAGAGACTAGGCTGATTTATAATTTTCAGTCAGTTGAGCAGAAAGATAAAGGAGGAGAGCACCTTTTACTATGCTAAATAATGTAGAAGGAAAAAAGGATTGGTTTGGGTAAAAAGATGGAAACGATGAGCATGGTAGGCTCAAAGTACCTTTTGGTTTTATAGATCTTGCTCATAAGAAAGGCTTGGAGTGTGTACTAGTCAGGATTATCCAGAGAAACAGATCCAATAGGATATACATAGATATGTATCAGAAGAGAGTTATTTTAGCAATTAGTTTACATGATTTTAAAGGCCAGGAAGTTTCATGATCTGCCTTCTGCAAGTTGGAGAACCGGAAAAGTTAGTGATAAAATTCAGTCCAAATCCAAAGGCCTAAGAATCAGTGGGCTGATGGTAGGCCTGAGAACCAGGATTACTGATGTTCAGGGGCAGCAGAGAGAGTGAATTTGTTCTTCCTCCACTTTCTTGTTCTTTTCCGGCCTTCAGTAGATTGGATGCTGCCCACCCACACTGGGAAGGGCCATCTGCTTTTCTCAGTTCACCAATTGATGCTAATCTCTCTTGGAAACACCCTCATAGACACACCCAGGATTAATGTTTTACCAGCTATCTGGGCATCTCTTAGTTCAGTCCAGTTGACACATAAAATTAACCATCACAGAATAGAAATTGTGAATTTGTCAATATGTAATTTGAAGCAATGAGTTTGAATGTGTTCTTCAAGAAAAGTATGCAAAGTGGGGGCACCTGGGTGTCTTGGTTAAGTGTCCAACTTCTGCTCAGGTCATGATCTCACAGTTTGTGAGTTCGAGCTCCACGGTTTGTGAGTTCGAGCTTCAGTTTGTGAGTTCGAGCTCTGTGTCGTGCTCTGTGCTGACAGCTCAGAGCCTGGAGCCTGCTTCAGATTCTGTGACTCCCTCTCTCTGCCCCTCCCCCACTTGCACTCTTTTTCTCTCTCTCTCTCTCAAAAATAAACAAACATTAAAAAAAAAATTTTTTTAAGTAAAGTATGCAAAGTAAGGAGAAAAAGGAGATTGAAATTGGAAGCATGAGAGACCTGTAACATTTATGGAATTGGTAAAAAAGAATGAATAAGGTAACATACAAAGAAACATACTACAGGTCTCTTCTATCTATTCCCTTCAAGGTTAGAGCAGTATAACAGGTACTGTAAGATTGTTAGTAAGTATTATAGGAGGTAAAAAAAAAAAGCCAGTACATTTGAGTTGTTTAAGAAAATAAAATTGATTTGCTGTAGACCTTACGAACACCTTTAACAGGCCATTCATCATCAATTTTCTTTTTTTTCAACGTTTATTTATTTTTGGGACAGAGAGAGACAGAGCATGAACAGGGGAGGGGCAGAGAGAGAGGGAGACACAGAATCGGAAGCAGGCTCCAGGCTCTGAGCCATCAGCCCAGGGCCCGACGCGGGGCTCGAACTCATGGACCGCGAGATCGTGACCTGGCTGAAGTCAGACGCTTAACCGACTGCGCCACCCAGGCGCCCCCATCATCAATTTTCAAGATGTGTTTGTCATTTGTAGCATCTTCTAAACTCTTTTGACAATAGAATTCTTTTTTAGAAGTACCTTATGGGGGCGCCTGGGTGGCTCAGTCAATTGAGCTTCTGACTTGATTTTGACTCAGGTCATGGTCTTGGGATTGTGGCATTGACCCCTGTATCCTACTCCACTCTGAGCATGGAGCCTGCTTGAGATTCTCTCTCTCTCTCCCCCAGTGCCTCCTCCCCCGCTTGCACTTTATTTCTCTAAAATGAAAAAAAATAAGGGCACCTGGATGCCTCAGTAAGTTAAGCATCCAACTCCTGATTTTGGTTCAGGTCATGTGATCTCACTGGTCCTGGGATTGAGCCTGTGTTGGGCTCTGTGCTGACGGCGGGGAGCCTGCTTGGGATTCTCTCTCTCTTTCGCTACCCCTCCCCTACTCGTTCTCTTGCTTTCTCTCAAAAATAAACAAACATTAAAAAAATAAACAAATTTTAAAAATTAAAAAAAAATAAGTACCTTATGAAACCAGATTTTGTAGAATCACATTTCAGAAACCCTCTCTTTGAGCAAACTCTAAGCTTCGGCTTTCAACTTCTAATGTTTGGATACTCATCTCCAGTGCCACCCTAACCCACTCTCTTGGGAGGGGAGGGAAACAACATAAAGAGAGGTAAAAGACAAAGAAATAGAAATATTTGCAGCCTATCAAAAAGAGCTAACTTCTTAAATGTATAAGGAGCCCTTGAAAATCCAGTAGAGAAATAGGCAAAGGCTAGGAGCAGACTGATCACAGAAAAGGAAAAATAAATAGTTCTTTCTTAAAAGTTTAATACGGATATTCAACCTTACTCATAAGAAAATGCAAAATAAACTATATCGAGATGCTGTCTTCACCTTTCAGATTGGCAAATATCAAAAAGTGTGGTAACTACTGGGAAGGGTGTGTTAATGAGAAATACATTAGTATAAACTGATATCTGGTAATGTCAAAAATGTAAATTTCTCTGAAGCAATTCCACTTCTAATAATTTATCCTACAGAAACACTTACACATTTATGAAATGATGTTTGTACAGAGATGTTCATTGCAGCATTGTTTGTAATAGTAAAAGGTTGAAAATAACTTGAATGTCTATCAGTAGGGGAGTAAATAAATTATGATACATTGTAACAGTGAAATACTGTGCAGCTATTAACTGAAGCAGCCCTACATGTACCATTTGGAAAGATCTCTAAGCTCTATCATTAGGTGCAGAACAGTGTGTATAGTATATTATCATTTGTATTTTTAAAAGAATATACATATAATTGCTTTTACATGCATAGAATATCTCTGAAAAGCTTTACAAGAAGCAAAGAATGGTTGCTTTGGGAGACAAACTGTATGGTTGGGGGACAAGGTTGAAAAGGAATCTCAAACTTGCAATCTAAATATTCCCAAAGTGTTTTATGGCCACAAGCAAAGAGCCTGGGAAGAGCCATGCCTCCTCCCTTTCTCACCTTAATCTCATCATAAATGATCTACTCTGTATTTCCCAGTCTGGTAATGTTTGAAGAGAATGAAAGGGATATGAAGCCTCTATCTGTGTCTTTCCTTTTGTGGGAGTTTTTTCTTCCCTTCATAGTCTTTAGCAAGCCATCAACACAGTGAGTTTTTAATCTCCTTTTTTCCATTTAAGATCATGTTAGCTGGTAAGGACTTGCCCTGAGAAGGATGGGATGAGGGGGATATAATAGTGGCCAACGGCAAATGATCAAAATACATAAATCATGACAGAAGAATAAGAGCTTATAGTCCAGTCTTCTCCTGATGAAAGTTCATGTGTAGTGGAAAAGTATAACAATGTTTTCAATTGTGAAATAGCATTTGGTTCCTACTGTGAAAAATCTAGATTTAAAGATTACCCTTCAAAAAGAACCAGAAACACAACTATCTCAGTAATTTTTATGTCTTCCAAATGTTTCTTTCAGATGATTTCTAGTTTTAAAACAACAACAACCACCACCACCTTAGAATGAAGGAGAGCCCTTACTTTTCCTCTCTTTTTTTAAAAACAATTTCTCATAGGAAATAACCTGAAAGTAAATGCCTGAGAGCATGGGAAAGGATCCTTGGCATATTTTCAAGTTAGTCTGATTATGTCAGATTAATGATGATAGAACAAAAAGGTTGTTAAATTTACCGTCAGCTCTCATCTCCCGTCAACTTTCCAGTTCTCCTGGGAAGTGATAGTCTTTGAGGAAAAAGAATGTTAATGTTTAAGTGTAGACACCTAATTTCTTCTCAGAAGACCCTACAAGGAGAATGTGAACATTCTGTGGCAAGCCTCCAGAGATAGGTTCTGTTCCTGTTAGGGAAGCGAAGATCTCTAATTCTAAGAGGGTTAATTCAGGGGGAAGATATTTTGAAAACTTCTATATAGTTACTCGTGGTAAACCATATTCTCCAATCCATCTGTAACAATAAAAAAAAAATCAATATTTTCATGTCAATAAAACTAAAAATAGGGAAAGCCCAAAGAAGAAAATGGTAGTGGAAAAAAGACTCTGAGGTAGCTATGAATTGTGAGGCCATGGAATGTATTGCTCCAAATCTCAATGTAAATGTTATTTGTCAGGCACAGCATTTTATATAAAAAAATAAATGTGGCATATTCTTCAAAAGATCTGTCTACGGTGTGGCTACAGAAGCCATTTTCCAGATAACGCAGTGGCTGGTAGAACCTTAAGACAGGTTTTAAAAGATCTAGACCTTAAAGCACAGAAGATGTAAGGAAATTTAAAGATAAATATATAGAGTGGGTTATGTGGGAAATCTGTAATTAAAATTATAAAGCTCAGCTATTATGTAAAAAGAATATCATAACCCTTTTTAACATTAGCAGTAGTGATTTAATGCAGTCTGTGCATGTTGAATGACTGGTCTGCCCTGTTATGTAGGCACTTTTTTTTCAACCTCTGTGGCCTTAATGTTTGATCCTGACAGGATTTGCGTCACTGATCCATATCACTGCCAGTGTGATGTCAGCATGTGGGTGTGCAGTTACTGAGAGATAGTTAATCTAATGTGCTGCAGTAAAATCTCAAGCACTATTTCCTACTAGAATAACAAAGAATGATTCATCATTGTTCACATTAGACCGATACTAAAAATAGTAGTGTTCACAACCTGCTGCATCCATGCATGTTAATATCACAGCCTTTGTCGCTTTCTAAACAAGAACATTAAAAATAACTTCTTTAGAAACAGGTACTTGACAAATACATCTCCTACTTCACGTTTTTTATCTATATACAGTTCAATTTAGTGCTAACTAAATTGTACCCATGATATGATAGTCCTTCAAACTTTTTTCTACTTAGTGTGCTTATCACTGATAAATCTAAATGCTTACTAGCAAATCTAATTATATAAATTTTTAATTAGCTGTACACAGATATATGAAATTACCCATAATTCTGGATCATACTCAGACCCCTAATTTAAGCAATCCACTTTATCTAACCTTAAAAAAGAATAATGTATTTTCAAGGAAAAAGCCCTTAAACATCTAAACAGTGAATAATGACCTTAATCTTTTCTTTTTCTTCTGTAACTCTCAGCATTACTGTTCCCAAATTATAATCACCAACTTATTAAATTCCTGGACTCAAGGCCTGTGCTAATTGCCTGCCTCAAGTGAGTGAATGTGGCCAAGTGTTTTGTAGACTTATCAAATAAGCATCTACTATTAATAGGGTGATTTTATTTGGTCCCAGTTTGTCTAGGACAGTTCCCGTATATATATAACTCTCATCGTGGTGTCCAATCAGCTCAACATTTGCTCCAGGGTTTTCATTGTTTAACAGAGTATAATTTAGTGTTTCATTAAAATAAACTGTAATGCGGGATCCCTGGGTGGCTCAGTCGGTTAAGAGTATGACTTCTGGTTTCTGCTCAGGTCATGATCTCACAGTGTTCATGAGTTCAAGCCCCACATCAGGCTCTGTGCTGACAGCACAGAGCCTGCTTGGAATTCTCTCTCCCTGTCTTTGCCCCTCCCCTTTCTCTCTTTCTCCCTCTCTCTCTCTCAAAATAAATAAAAATAAACTTTAAAAAATGTAATGCATCTGGTCATCTACCATTTTGTATTTCTGGCTTCTGCCATGACCCCCTCTAGTAAGCAGTATATCCATCTCTTGTTTTCACTTTAACCTATGATTAAATCTTAAAGGCAACTAGAGTAAATTGTTTCTTTTTTTCTAACCCTTACCAGAAGCAAGTCAAGGACAGCAGTTAAGGTACTTAGAAGTAAAGCAAAGTACTTAGATCTAGAGGGCTAGGGTCAGCTGACTCCTTTCAGTCTCCTCATAGTGGTGGCTGCTGAAGAAGTATGTGATGCTGCTGCTCCTACTGGCCACTTGGCGTCATGAGGTAACCATTGGGAAGCGTATAGGTTAGATGAATGTAAAGTACGTGCAGGAAATAAAATCTAAATCTCCCTGCCACTGAATATATATATATGGAAAAAAGTCTGAATGGTTTTGTCATTTATTGTATAAATCTATAACTACTTATTATTGGCAGTGCTTTTTTTTTATTTTGAAGTAAACCCTTTCAGCAACAGTGAGCTAAAAAAAAAATCTGAATTTGGTTAAATATTTAAAAAAACCATAAATGGAGGCAATTCAATGAGTTTTGTTGAAATTTGGAGGTAATTGTGGTCCAGTGAAAATAATTGGACTGAGATATTTACATGTTTCAATAAGAAAAAAATAGAATTATGAATAGCATCTATTTAGCAGAATTTGCTCAGATCTTACCAGATGGCACCTAAGAATCAAGAGTATTCCCAGAATATAAATATTGTAGTCTTAAATTAAAATATTATGGAAAAGAGTCAATTAAATGTGTCAACAGTTTCAAAGTTATTAACCATAAAATATACTACTTGCAGGCAGTTTTATGAAAAAATTAAAGATGAGACTATACTGAAAAAAAATTTTCTGTTAAAGACCAGGGATATGGAATTAGAGACACATACAGCTAACAGATTTACTAAACTACATGGATATGCACTAAAAATAACTGTTCTAACACTATTTTAATATCCAGATATTCAATATAAAGAAGTCTGTAAAATATTCTTTAATGTACTTGCATGTTTTTAATTAAGCATTTTATTTTTTAACATTTTTAATAGAGCTTTTCATGCCCTTCAATGTAATAAAAGCAATTTGTCAATCAATAAAGAGCTACATAATTTTAATAATTTTTAGGCCCCTCTTTCACTTTCAGAAGTGTCCTCATTTGGATGATGATAATACGGTTATCCTACCTCTACTGTGTTCTCCCTCTTGCATTACCAGAACTTAGCCAGCCTCGAAAACAAATCCTTATCTCTCTTATTATTAAGAGTTATTCCCAAATCCTTGTCCATAGATTTGGGGAAATTTCACCAGTCTGAGAAATGGGAAAAATAAGGATAATATAGTGGTTTTTCATTAAACTAAATTTATTGAAGTTAAATCCCTTCAGTTTTGAAGTTAAAACATTCTTTATGAATGATGTGGTAATATAGAATAGACTTCCTTCTGTTCTTAATTTCTTTCTTCTTTCCTTTTAAGGTCATAATTTGGTTTAATAAAAAGCTGATTACTGGGGCACCTGGGTGGTTTGGTCAGTTAAGCATCCAACTCTTAATTTTGGCTCAGGTCATGTAGTGACTTTGAGCTCCGTGTAGGGCTCTGTGCTGAGCGTGGAACCTGCTTAAGATTCTCGCTCTCTCTCTCTCTCTCTCTCTCTCTTTCTCTCTTTTTCTCTGCCCCCTCCTCGCTTATTGTCTCTCTCAAATGTAAAAATATAAAAAATTAAAAATTTTATTTTTAAAAATTTTTTTAATGTTTATTTTTGGGAGAGAGAGAGACGGAGTGCAAGTGAGGAAGGGGAAGAGAGAGAGAGAGGGAGACAGAATCTGAAACAGCCTCCAGGCTCTGAGCTGTCAGCACAGAGCCTGATGCGGGGACTCGAACTCGGGAATGGAGAGATCATGACCTGAGCTGAAATCGAACACTTAACCAACTGAGCCACCCAGTCGCCCTAAAAATTAAAAATTTTAAAAGCTAATTACCTTAATGAGTCCCCAGAATTTGTTTTAAAATTTTACTGGCACATAAATCAAACTACTTGGGAAATACTGTATTAGAACATAAATATAGCTATAGATATCTCTGTTCTATTGATCAATCTTTGTCTAATATCTCGCCTCCTAACTTCATCCAGCTGCCCTCAACCCCAGTCAATCCAAAACATACCTGGTTTTTGGATGATCCTCACATTTGCTTACCATTGGCATGAACTGTGTAAAGTAAAACTTTTATTAAATTGATACCTTAATTTAATATAAATAAAGAGGGAAATTATTAGAGAAAGAAAATGCTACTGTGTGGCCAGATCTGCAAGGTGACTAAGGCCCCTAAAAGGGGAAAGAGGAAAAATATGGACAAGCAAATAAGAGAGATTTAAAAGAAAGTTTGACTTGTGCCCAAGAGTAAAGTTACAGGTTCTAATTCTTTGCCCCCTTATCTTCCTGAGATTATTTGCATATGTCACTGTCAGTTACTGCTGAGCAAGAGACTCCTCCTCTAGAGGACCTGATTAGTTGCAGATATCATTGACCTTTCCTAGTTTCCTTGTCTGCATGGACATGCATCAGTTATAATCTAAGCTGCATGAGTTTAACACATTACTTAGATGTTCATTGAGAACCTGTACCTTAATACTACCACAAGAATCAGGATTACTGTCATGGTCAGAGTCAGTCTTTTGAAGGATTAGATATATATTCGTAGAGTAGAATGAGATATATCTCACATCCCCACTCTTAAATTCATGTCTTAATGATTTGAAACCACTGGGTTGAATGAGTCTGGCTCTTAAGTTTTCTAACATGCAATGACCCAGACATATTACAGTCTAAAAGCAGCCTTAATAAGCACCTGATCTTGGTTATTTGTTGGCAGAAAAAATTTTATAAAATGAAAGTCAACTTTAATTTGCCTTATAACTAGCAATCCCTTTCTGCAAGTCCGCTGATTCAGCTGTCTTGCTATCTTAGCTGTTTATTTTGCAACCATTTTTGAGGGTACATTGTTTAAAGTTAGACATTTATTGATGCATTACTGAATTTTATATATGAGAGAAGTCAGCATGGGGTTATACCAACTTTAGTTTTTTCAAGCCAAATCATTGCTATGCTCTATGGCAGTATGAGACATGCTTTATCTGCATTAACTAGCTTGACAATGTGGTTCTTGGTGTCTTAATTTTAATCATATTTCAGTTCATGCAAACCAAAGAGATTTTATGGCCTAGCTCTAGGGAAGACATAAGACCAGCTTCGGGGCGCCTGGGTGGCGCAGTCGGTTAAGCGTCCGACTTCAGCCAGGTCACGATCTCGCCGTCCGTGAGTTCGAGCCCCGCGTCAGGCTCTGGGCTGACAGCTCAGAGCCTGGAGCCTGTTTCTGATTCTGTGTCTCCCTCTCTCTCTGCCCCTCCCCCGTTCATGCTCTGTCTCTCTCTGTCCCAAAAATAAATAAACGTTGAAAAAAAAAAAAAAAAAGACCAGCTTCACTCCCTATTTATATTATTTTTTTCTAAATTTTCTCTTTTCTTCAGTTTGTCAGCTATTTTGTTTGGGGTTTTGTTTTGTTATTTTGAGTGGGTTTTGTTTTCTGTTTTTTGTTTTTAGCTTTTGTTTTTGTTTCTCTTAAATCTCCTTAAATTACTTTTGGAACAGGTTTGGCTATTGAGTAATTCACTGTTGGGGCGCCTGGGTGGCTCAGTCGGTTAAGTGTCCGACTTCAGCTCAGGTCATGATCTCGCGGTCCGTGAGTTCAAGCCCCGCGTCGGGCTCTGCACTGACAATTCAGAGCCTGGAGCCTGCTTCGGATTCTGTGTCTCCCTCTCTCTCTGACCCTCCCCTGTTAATGCTCTGTCTCTCTGTCTCAAAAATAAATAAACATTAAAAAAATTTTTAAATAAAAAATTAAAAAATTCTGCAAATTCAGAAACACTGACCAGAATCAAACTAAACTGTGCATATAAATCAGTGAAAAATATAAAAAGCAATATTTTGAAAAACAATAGAAAAAAAAGTCAAGAGGGAAAAGCAGTAAAAGGAAGAAGATATTTGGGATTTGCTTTGTTAGTGTTCAAAGCCTCTTGTGTAATGTGTAAGTCAGGTCTGTGGAGGTTTGAGAACAGTTAGAAAAATCCTATACATGCAAGCTACTTAATCTCTTTGTATCTTAGTTTCCTTACCTATAAAATGGAAATAATAGTTATTCCATATCAGATGGATATTATGCAGATTAAATGAGTTAATATCTGTAAAGCACTTAGACCAGTGCCTGGTACCTAATAAGTGCTTATAAACAAAGTCATCCACGTGTCACCTAGTGCTTGTATTGACAAACCTACAAGAATGCTAATAGTTAATGTGTTAAAACGTTATCAAAAAGTACAAACAATTGCTGTGACATGTCATACTATTGATTTAAGAGAACCGTCTGCAAAATGTTGGAGAGTGTTTTGAAAATAAAAGGTGCATTTTAAATTTGCTGGAATTGTCATATAATCAGCTAAGAAAGGGAAAATGAAGAATATGGTCATCACTGCATAATGCATTCCTGTAATTGTAGTGTTCTTGATGCATCCTGTTGGTTTATTCCTCTAGGAAAATTGTTTGGTGCACATTCATGAATTAACAAGGTATTTAGGACACATAAAATATGTATATCTTGCATTGTCCTTATTATAACTGTAAAGTTCTTGAAAGTATGGACCATGCCACTAATCAATCCTAGGCATTAAAACTTTATGGCAACTGTGCGGATAGTTGAGAATAATTAAGATGGAGAGCTAAGTCTTGTTAGAAGCATTAGAAATAATGAAGACAGTTGAAAATACTGAACGGGACAGAAATAACCAGTACAGCAAAGAGCTAGTGGAGTATGGAATGGAAATTAGGTCAAGAATAGCAGTGGACGGGGCGCCTGGGTGGCTCAGTCGGTTAAGCATCCGACTTCAGCTCAGGTCATGATCTCCCAGTTCATGAGTTCAAGCCCCACATGGGGCTCTGTGCTGACAGCTCAGAGCCTGGAGCCTGCTTTGGATTCTGTGTCTCCCTCTCTCTGCCTCTACTCCACTCATGCTCTTTCTCTGTCCCTCTCTCTCTCTCTCTCAAAAATAAATAAACATTAAAAACTTTTAAATTAAAAAAAAAATGGAAGTGGAGTGGTAACTTTGACCTCGTGAAGGGACAGTGATTCTGCTGAAAATAGAAGAAAGAGGTGAGAAAAGTTTATAAGTAACATTGAAATAGTTCAATTTCATGTTGACATACATGGTTGAGGTGAGGTTGGGGGAAGTCTTTAAAGGGTGGTGGAGATCTCTGATAATCACTCTAAAAAACAGGATAGGTGATTAACCAGGGATAAATTCCTAAAAGGATTCCTGAGCAATGCTGATGGCTAAGTTAAGGTTGGAGATAACTATGTTTATAAACATGACAGTCTGAATGTCATTTGATTTCTACAGTTCAGATCTAAGAGAAGTTAATTATTTCATTAAAATTAGGGATTTGGAGGGAGGGGGTGTAAAAGAAAGACATCGATGGGAAAGGAAATCAGGCAATGAAGATAGTGTTCAATCAGGAGGAAAGGGAAATCATTATGAGAAAGAACAAATATTGTAGAACAAAGAGAAAACTGGAGAGATGAAAGATAGATGTGGTGGCCAGATACTGAAACATGAAAGTTGGGATTTCAAAGATGAGATTGTAGAATTTTAAGTGATAAGTTCCAAGATGTGTCTTTGAAGATGGGTTACTAAAAACAGAATGGAAGAGTTCATGAAAATTTGAGGCTAAGATTTTTGGACATTAAAGTCATTGTGCTGATGGGCTAGAGTAGGATAGAAGGGAAAAAACTGTGAACATCGTGCTACCATAGTTCTCAATAAATGAGAACAGCAATGAGAAGCGGTAGAACTTCATGTCCTATATTTATATGACATGATCTCAAGGAAGAAGAAACTTGAGCCTGAAACTGGAACAACAGTGGTAATGGGAAGCAGCCTTGGAGTATCTGGAGACTGCCTCAGGAGAGAATAGGAAGCCTCTACTCCCAGGGACTGCTGGCAAAGCTGTCCTGGGGGGAGCCAGGTTTCATTTCAAAGAAACACATTAATAGGTGTTCTGTGAAATTGTTGAGAATAAAGGGGAATTTACTTATAATGCGAGGGGGGAGGGAAGGTTCGAATGAACACAGTGGAAAGACCTGAAAAGATCATCAATCAAAGAAAAAGTCAAGAAGTGGAAACATAGCTGTGTGAGAACATGAGCAAAAATGAGGAAGTGGGCTGAAGGGCTTGCCTTTTGTTTAAGGACTGAAAATCAGAGGTATGGTTAGATTTGCTGAGAGGCTAATTTACAAGCAGATTCTGTTGAGACCAGGACTCTACTCTCAGGCCTAGTTCTTCAAGGCAGCCTTGCCTTTTAGTAGGAACTTTGAAATTAACAACTACTCTTTGCCACTTTTGAGAATAGTCTGTTAGTATCTTATCTCCTCTGGAGTCCCTGGCATGTATTTATTGAAACCTGTTTCTCCAATAACCCCTTGCTAGTTCTTTTCCATCGTCTTGGGAGAGGAGGCTTTGAATGTGGTGTACATAATTTTTTTAAATATAGCCTTCTTATTAGATAACCCTGACTTTGCCTCATTGTGTGCCCTTGGCAAGATACTTAACTGCATTCTGCTTCAGTTTCCATACCTATAAATGATGCCTACTTCAGTTATTGTGAGGATTGAGTTAACACATGTAAAACACTCTGAATGATACCTGGCACATACTCTGCAATATATAATTGTTTTTGAAAACATGTAGTAATCATACTTTTATTTATAACAATATAACAAACAAATAATAGCTATCATTTGTTGAGGAAAGAGAAATCATTATGAGAAAGAAGTACTCAGTACTTTAAATACACCTAATTTGAATCTCACAACAGTGCTACAAGGTTGATAATTTTAACCTTTTTACGGAAGGAAACAGACTAGAAGAGCAATAAATTGCCTTGCTAAAAAATATTGAAGCTTTTATTAAAACTTAAATCTTCTGTTACCAAAATATATTTTCTTTCCACTGGGCAACTTGTAAACAAATCGCAATCATTATCATTACTTACACATTTATATTAACTATTAACACATTTCCTTAGCTTACATAGTACCATAAGTAATGAAAAGACCTCCAAAAGTTCTTACAGTCTTCTCCTATCTTGTAACAACATCTTCGGTCTCTATGGGAGCTTGGGTAGGGTGTTCTGAGCCTGAATCATGGCCTGTCTTTGAAGATTTCATCAACATGAGTGACAATGCCATCCACCAGGCATCTGTATTAATGTCCAGGTTAAATCTTAAAATAAACATACAAGCAACAAAACAAAATCAGAAATAAAATGAAACCAACACTTAAAGTGATACCCTTTATTAACTTGAGAGGCAAATGCCAATCTGAAACATGAATCCCATGTTTGAGGAACACATTGATCAAGCCTATATTCTATAGACCATTGTGTGCTGTGGGCATTCTTTAAGGGTTGAGCATGGAGAGTGGATCAAGTTACAGAAGGACATTTCAGAGCAAACCTGCTAAATTACTAAATGTTATATGTATCTTAAACTTTCTAAATGGAGGTAGCGGTCTGGATAATAAAAACAATTAGAAGATAATGCCTGTGATGTTACAGGAGATAAATGAAAACAAATGCCTGTGATGTTAACAGGAGATAAATGAAAACAGAGTACTGTTTTACATCAGATATGTATTTCTGTATGTGAATTTTAATGAGCTTTTGAGTTACTTCAGGAGGAAGTCTGAAAGATCCTCAAATTCGAGGTGGCAGCAGTAAAAACCATTTAATCATTTACTATAGCCCAAACGCTGGTGGCAGGAATGTTTGCTTTTTTTTTTTTTTTTTTTTCCTCCTCTTCCCTTTCCGCGGGTCACTGCAAGTCACGTGATGAGTATCACATGACTCGGTCAAAGGATCTTTTCCTCTCGCTGCTTGGGGGAAAAAAAAAAGCAGAACCGTTCTCCAATTAAAGCTGTTAACGTGTACTACGCTGTTTCCTTGTTGGATTTTCTTGTTCTCTGCTGCTACTGTAAAAACAAAATGAGTGGTAAGATTTGCTGACTGTTTTTGAACATTCTTCTTTCATTTTAAACATAGAAAGCATTGCATTAATCTGAAGTCATGCCGTGTGTGTGTGTGTGTGTGTGTGTGTGTGTGTGTGTGTTTTCAATAGATGCCAAATGTATCGCAGTGCAAATATTTTAAATTGTGGCCATGTAGTTACAAAAAGATTAGACTCTGTTTGGAGATAGAATGATTTTGCATTCCACAGAATATTATTTTCCAGCGCCTTTATTTCACTAGGTTTTCTTTTTACCGCTAAAATCTGAATATTGGCATCAGATTATTTGGAAGCCATTGTGAAAGCTTGGAAGCTCTTTATAAAGAGAATGTGTAGCACGTCAGCAGCCCGTTACATTTTAAGAATTTAAACTCAAATTTGCAGTTTCATCAAAAAAAAAAGCCCTCTTAAATGTGAATGTATGCTAATAAAAAAATAAGAATTAAACTTGAAGTAGATGAAATATCGCCTTTATTAAATCATTGATGGCACTTTTTAAGAAATGGAGGTGAGGGCTTCTCAAATTTCTTAAGACAATTGGTGAATAGAATTGTTTCCTCTTTTAGGTTTTGGAATAGGTAATATGCCCCTAAAAATGATTAATAGCTCTATGATTTGAGGTAGATTTTGCTTAGGTCATATAGATTATTAAGGAGCTGCTGGGTGTATCTACAGTTGTTCAGATACAGCTTCTCTTCTACCAGATGTTCATTTAATGGTACAATCTGTAACAGACTTGGCTTCTTTATTGGAACAGAATACCCCCTCACTGCATTTAATAAGGGTTTGTAGTTAATCTTTTAGTACTTTCGATATTTTTTTCCAATAGTTCTTTCAAAAGTATTGTTGAAACTAAAGAGGTAAACAAACATTTGCATTAGTAAGCATGCAAGGTTTTAGGGGTTTAGACAGGAATATTCCTGTCCGTAGATAGGAATAGCAACTGAAGTGGTGCTGTAAATATTGTAGTTCTAAATTTATATTTACTATGTTTATATAATGGGACTTAATGTGTTCATTGTTGAATGTTGTTTCACACCAGTATTTTATATACTAAATATGGTATTCATGAATTGTCTTAAAAAAAATTAACCATGTAACATTGCTGCCTCAGGATAAGATTATTTACTTGCTAGAGTGAAATGATTACTTCATAGAGAAATGAGTTAATCATTATTCCTGGACTTCAACTAGTAATGTGTTTTCTGCTGGTTTATTTTAGGTTCAGTTTGTTTTGTTGTTTTCAGTATCAGACTTAAATATAATTAAAGAATAAAGTAGAATTTTGTACTACTAAAATATAAGTATGAAGTAGTTTTCAAAGTATATGGTTTGAACTGTAACTGTGTAGTATTTATATATTAATATTTTTAGTAAAAAAGGGCAACCCAAAGCAACTATGTAGTTTTGCAGTTTTAAATGTAATCAGCAATAACTTATTTTTTACTCTGGGGGATAAAAAACAGCAACAAAAACTTATTCTAATGACTTGATTTAAGAATTAATTTGAGGGCCTCCTGGGTGGCTCAGTTGGTTAAGCATCTGACTTCGGCTCAGGTCATGATCTCACAGTCCGTGAGTTCGAGCCCCGCGTCGGGCTCTGTGCTGACAGCTCGGAGCCTGGAGCCTGCTTCAGATTCTGTGTCTCCCTCTCTCTGACCCTCCCCATTCATGCTCTGTCTCTCTCTGTCTCAAAAATAAACAAACATTAGGGGCGCCTGGGTGGCGCAGTCGGTTGGGCGTCCGGCTTCAGCCAGGTCACGATCTCGCGGTCCGTGAGTTCGAGCCCCGCGTCGGGCTCTGGGCTGATGGCTCAGAGCCTGGAGCCTGCTTCCGATTCTGTGTCTCCCTCTCTCTCTGCCCCTCCCCCGTTCATGCTCTGTCTCTCTCTGTCCCAAAAATAAATAAACGTTGAAAAAAAAAAAAAATTTTAAAAAAAAAAAATAAACAAACATTAAAAAAAAATTTTTTTTTAAAGAATTAATTTGACAGGGATTCCTGGGTGGCTCAGTCAGTTAAGCATCTGGCTTTGGTTCAGGTCATGATCTCGCAATTCATGAGTTCAAGCCCTGCGTGGGGCTCTACTGACAGCTCAGAGCCTGTAGCCTGCTTCAGATTCTGTGTATCCCTCTCTCTGTGCCACCCCCCCCCACCCCCCAACCACCACTTGTGCTGTCTCTCTTTTTCCCAAAAAATGAATAAACGTTAAAAAAAATTAAATTTGACATGTGAAAGGAACCACAGCCCCTGGCACATTTGGTAGAAGCTCAAAAAATACTAATTTCCTTTACTAAAATTGCAAATAGAATTTTCAGTGAATTGTCCTAGTTCCCAGCTAAATTTCACATGCTATAAATAATACCTACGCCAGTACTCAGGTTTCAAAAAACTAGTTTACCTGTAGTTTTATATGAATTAGCCAATAGATGTAAACCAGCATTATCTTAAAACTATTCTCATTTTCTGTTGAGTCCACCATAGAGAAGTTAAAAGGTAACTTTTGGATGAAGCCTTTCTGGCCTAGAGGTATAAAGCCCCTCACAAGTTTTATTTTGTAAATTAATTGGTTAATTTTGGCTTAAATGTAGGAAAATCCTGTTCTTTCTTACTCTTTATTTTTTTAAGATAATGAAGAACTTAATTTTCCTTAGAAACATTGGAGCATAGTTCTTAAGTCTCAAATTACATCAGTTGCACTAATGCATAGTATTTAAATGTTCACTAAATATGTTGTAGAGATATATCCTTAAATGAAACTGCCTGGGTTTTGATCTTTATAACTACCATTAGGGCAAGCTTAACCTCTCTGCCTTAATTTCCACATCTGGAAAATGGGAATAGAATGATTGTGAGGAGAAAAAACAAAAAACACCTAACACATAGTAAATTAGTGTTAGCTATGTATAATTAGCTATTCTAAGAAAATATTCTGAACAACTTCATATATTTGGTGGGCTTGTCTTGGATGGGAAGATTATTTTGTTGAAAAAGTTATTTTTATAGTCATGTAGAACATAATTTGGTAGTCTGCCCCCCGCACAGGCACGTACCTATACACTCCTTACTTCCTCCTAACCACTTGAGTCTTTAACCTTTTCTCTCCCTTCCTCTTCTTTCTTTTGTCTCTCCCTTCCATCTTCCACCTCTTTCTTTCTCCGCCCCCCCACCCCATTTGAGCTCTCTTCACTCTCTTGTCTTCTTCTTTACCCTTCCCTTTCTCCTGTTATCTCTTCCTTCTTTGCCCCCTCCCCTCCTCTTATGCCTGTATTTCTCCTCCATCCCTTCTTTTCTCCTCCATCCCTTCTTTTCTCCTCCCTCCCCTTAGCATTTACCCTCATGTACCGCCCCCCCTTTTCCTGCATTCTCTTTTCTCTTTCCTTCTTACCACTCACTTCCTTTCCCCTGTCCCCACCACGAACCACTTTGTTGTTTGGTTGTTACTCCCCTCCTTGCCTAAGAGAGGAGAGTGGCTGTAATCTGGATTTGCTGTAACCTCCATGCTCTTCATTCTGTTTTCCTGAAGTATGTGTAATGTTACCAGTGAAATTTATTTCTTTTCTGCCCTGTGATTTTTTTCTCCCTTTTTTTTTTTAATTTTTTTTCAATGTTTTTTATTTATTTTTGGGACAGAGAGAGACAGAGCATGAACGGGGGAGGGGCAGAGAGAGAGGGAGACACAGAATCGGAAGCAGGCTCCAGGCTCCGAGCCATCAGCCCAGAGCCTGACGCGGGGCTCAAACTCACGGACCGCGAGATCGTGACCTGGCTGAAGTCGGACGCTTAACCAACTGCGCCACCCAGGCGCCCCACCCTTTTTTTTTTTTTAAATAATTGATACCCATTATATGTACTCTGTAGGTTGAAATTCCACATATAAAAAGAACTCTTCCCCCATTACATTCTTCATTAGATTCTTGGGTACCTTTATTCCTAAGAAATGAGTGAGGCTCTTTGATAATGTTTAATCTCAAGTTATTAAAAACTAGTGGGTGAGGGGACAATGCAGTCTAAAGTTACAAAGAGAAAAGGATCTGAAAGTGAGATGCTTCTTTCAAAAAGTTGCATAAAACAAGATTTGAGTTACTAGAAAAAATAAACACATTTTACAAATGTGCCTGTTTTATCCCACAAACATTAAGAGAGGAGATAAATAAGATAATCTTTATGAAAGTTATCTGGAAAGGATAACAGTAAAAATGAAAGAAAATATAGAATGAGACAAGCTGAATTTTCCTTTTTTTTTTTTTTTCCCCCAGAACTTTTGACTGTAAGAAACAAAAATTGTTCCTTGGCTAAATATGCATGTATAGGATTTTTCTAACTGTTCTCAAACCTCCACAGACCTGACTTACACATTACACAAGAGGCTTTGAACACTAACAAAGCAAATCCCAAATATCTTCTTCCTTTTACTGCTTTTCCCTCTTGACTTTTTTTTCTATTGTTTTTCAAAATATTGCTTTTTATATTTTTCACTGATTTATATGCACAGTTTAGTTTGATTCTGGTCAGTGTTTCTGAATTTGCACAATCATAAGATTCACTAGGTATATTTGTAGAGTAAATACACTGACTCAAGACCCCACTGTAAGTATAATAAATGGGAATCTCTAGAAGAACCTGGAAATTGATGTTTTAGAAAGCTCCCCAAGTGGCTGTTGTGATCACCAAAAGGGTTTGAGAAATACAACTGCAGGTAAATAATACCCATTGTACTTTACAGGATAAACTTTTATGTTTTATAGCAGGTGAATCATCTGAATTTCTTTTCATAGTAACACAGTTACTGTTAATTTGAGTGTTTAGTTTAGATGAAGTATTCAAAGTCTAACTCAAATTGTTTTCAACTTTAGCTTGCTAAGTAATCCTGGATTAACACATCATTTCTGTGATCCCTTCAGGTCCTGCTCAGGTTCCAATGATGTCCCCAAACGGTTCTGTGCCTCCTATTTATGTGCCTCCTGGATACGCCCCACAGGTATGTTTTTATGTTCTTGTTATATCTACATAATAGGGATCATAATGTTATTGTTTTGACTTTAAGTCAGATAAAAAATACCATTTCAGTACTGAAACTTAACCCAGTACAGTATATCTTTGGTAAGCCTATTTCAAGTATTTTTTTTTTATATTTCTTTTTTTTTTTTTAACATGTATTTATTTATTTTTGAGAGAGAGAGTGCATGAGAGGTAGGGGCAGAAAGAGATGGAGAGAGAGAGAATACCAAGTAGGCTCTGCACCGTTAACACCGAGCCAGATACGGTGCTCAATCCCATGAACTGTGAGATCGTGACCTGAGCCAAAATCAAGAGTCAGACACTTAACACACTGAACCATCCAGGCGTTCGTATTTCAAGTATTTTAGTATGTTTAGTATATTTGGACAAGAGGAAAAATTAAGTTGACAGCATCATCGTTTGGTCTTGTCTTTGGGTGTGGAATTATAATAGGAAATTAATTCTAGAACTTTATTTCCCTGAAAATGTGAATAATGTAAGTAATATCTTAAGGTTTAAAGGGCCTACACTAACATTGTTTTAAATTAATCATTTGCTTAGAAGTAATCCTAGACAGTGTTCCATCCTTATTCATGTCTCACAGACACCCATCATAATTGCGTGGCACATTGTGGTACATAGAAGAAAATTTAGACCTATAGACCTACAGCTGTAAGGACTAAGGGAATTAGTATCATCACACACCTAATAATCCTGTCCTATGTATGCATCACTTGGGAAGCTCTGACTTAAAGAATAAGATACAGCTAACTTACTTGCACAGGCAAACCAAATTAAATTGTAAGGTCTCAGGTGTTCAGTATCTTCTGCTCCTGAGATTCTGTGTAGTCTGCACTCATTGTCTCAAATACTTTTTGGAAATACTCAGTTTCTTTTTTTCGCACTAGAATTTACACTTGAAATTTTCTTCAGGCCTTCTCTTACTTCCTCCCTAATTATGTCAGAATATTGGTAGGATATTGTGGTGGATTCACTGTCCTTTCTGTGAAGCCCCATACTATGAATGGCAAAAGAAGACAATTCTGGTGAAGAGAATGGAAGTAGTCTGAGCGTTAGTCAGAAAAGCTGGATCCATATCTTATTTCAGGCCTTGCTGGCTGCATAGCCTTAGACAAATCAACTTCCTGAAGTCCCTGTGCCCTAACTGTAAGATGACATAACATATATGAGATAACATTTGAATAGTATTTGTAAGCTTTTCAGGAGCTGTCTCTATTTTTGTTTGACATATTGACTCTTTATTGTAGTCTGCATTCTGTCTATAGTATCCTGCTAAATCTGCTCTCTGATACGTACCAAACTCAAAGCCTTTTTTCCAACATAATCCTCTTTGACCCCTAAACATTTGACACCATTGTTAGGATTTACCCTGGATTTCCTTGACATAATGCTGTCCTGATTCTTTCTGCTTTTCTAATTGTTCCTTCTCAGACCTTTCTCTACTTACATAAAGACCATATCTGGTCTTTTCTCTCTGGTGTAGTTCAGTTCAACAAACATGTATTGAATGCACCATGTACTAAGCTCCGTATTTGGTGCTAGTGATATAAAGATGTATTTGGTGCTACTGACAATTTATTTTGGTGCAACTAAAGAGTATCCTGCTGTTCTCTCCAGTAACAATACCTTTTATTTTTATGGCAAATTCCTACCCTTCTCATTTCATTTAATCATGACCTTCTAAAAGTAGATTTCCTTGAATGTTTCCAGGTGCCTCTCCTTTTGGGTTCTCATGGCAGACTTCTGTATATCCCTCTTTTGATGAATTTCTCACACTGCTTAATTATATTTCTCTCCTGAGAAGATCATGAACTCTTAACAGTTCCTGTACTTAGCAGTGTTCAACAAATATATATTGAGTTCTCATATATGTCAGGCAGTCTTCTACATAATTATGAAATACCCATGAATAAGAGACACAGATCTCTGTCTCTGTGTAGTTAACATTCTTGTGGAGAGAAGAAAACAATAAGCATAATACATGGATAAATTATGTCATGTGTTTGGTGGTAAGTGATGGGGTTAGACAAGGAAAGAAAACAGAGCTGGTTACATTTTAAAATAGGGTAGTCAGACTAGGCATCATGGGAAAGGTGACATTTGAACCAAGTGTTGAAGGACAGGTAGGAGTTAGCCATGTATTTTGGTGGGGTGGAAGAAGAGGATTCTGAGAAATAACCAGTGCAAATGGCCCAAGATGAGAACATGCCTGGGAATGGCAAGCTGGCCACTCTGGCACTACTGAGTCCTCAAAGTAGTATAGTAAGTAATGAGGTCAGGGAGGGAACAGGACCAAACCATATAGGACTCATAACTTTATTTCCTCAATGCTGAGAACAGCATCAGTCGTATAGTAGGGACCCAATAAATATTTGTAAATCAATCAAATAATCATCCAAGTTGAGGTTCTTTAGCTTTATTTAGGCCAAGAGCCACTAAAATAATTTTCTTGTATTATTTCTTTTATCTTCTCATTTCTGTACCTATAAAGTACCTTTAGTTAGCTTGTTCACTCAATGAAGTCTAGATTTCTTGACATAAATAAGGTCTTACACAGTTCTGTTTTAGTATGTGTTTGTACCCCTTTCTTGGTATGTCTAATTGCATATCCATTTTTGCAGGCAAGTATCCAAATCACCCCAATTAGCAAATATTGCAATAAAGGGAGTCAAGTGAATTGTTTGATTTCCCAGTGCACATAAAAGTTACATTTATGGAGCGCCTAGGTTTTGAACCTTTGACTCTTGATTTGCACTCGGGTCATGAGCCTAGGCTCATGGGATCGAGCCCTGCTTCATGCTCTGCACTGAGGGTGGAGCCTACTTAAGATATTCTCTCTCTCTCTCTCTCCCTCCCCCTCCTTCTTGCCCCTCTCCCCTCACCTCTCTTTCTAAAATATAAAAAAAAAAATTATGTTTACACTATATTGTAGTCTGTTAAGTACACAATAGCATCTTGTCTTAAAAAGTGTACATAATTTTATTTAAAACTATTTTGTTAGAAAATGCTAACTATCATCTGAGCTTTCAGTCAATTGTAATCATTTTGCTGGTGGAGGGTCTTGCCTTGATGTTGATGGCTCCTAACTGATCAGGGTGTTGCTTCCTGAAGGTTGGGGTGGCTATGGCAATTTCTTAAAATATGACAACAGTGAAGTTTACCACATTGATGGACTCTTTTTTTTTTCCACTAACAATTTGTCTGTAGTATGTGATGC
Organism: Prionailurus viverrinus; assembly: GCF_022837055.1. Classification (NCBI taxonomy): domain Eukaryota; kingdom Metazoa; phylum Chordata; class Mammalia; order Carnivora; family Felidae; genus Prionailurus; species Prionailurus viverrinus. The sequence goes on along the minus strand of NC_062561.1, from coordinate 22,316,341 downwards.
TGTTTGATAGTATATTTTACCCACAGTAGAACTTCTTTCAAAATCGGTCATTTCTCTTAAACTCTACCACTGCTTGCTTCATAAACTACGTTTATGTAAAATTCTGAATCTTTTGTTGTCATTTTAACAGTCTTTACAGCATCTTCATCAGGAGTAGATTCCATCTCAAGAACTCACTTATTTTTGTTCATCCATAAAAAGCAGCTCCTTGTCCATTAAAACTTTGTTGTGGGATTGCAGCATTTCAGTCCCATCTTCAGGCTCCGCTTCTAGTTGTGGTTTTCCTGCTGTTTCTCCCACCTCTGCAGTTACTTCTCCACTGATGTCTTGAACCCTTGAAAGTCATCCATGAGGGTTGAAATCACCTTCTTCCAAACTCCTGTTAATGTTGATATTTTGACCTCTTCCCATGAATCATGAATGTTGTTCTTTTTTTTTTTAATCATGAACATTCTTCATGGCATCTAGAATGGTGAATCCTTTCTGAAGGTTTTCAATTTACTTTGCCCAGATCCATTAGAGGAATCACTATCTATGGCAGCTATAGCCTTACAAAAAGTATTTCTTAAATAATAAGACTTGAAAGTCAAAATTACTCCTTGATCCACGGGCTGCAGAATGGATGTTGTGTTAGCACACGTGAAAATGACATTAATCTCATTGTACATCTCCATCAGAGCTCTTGGCTGACAAGGTGCATTGTCAGTGAGCAGTAATATTTTTTTTTAATTTTTTTTTTCAACGTTTATTTATTTTTGGGACAGAGAGAGACAGAGCATGAACGGGGGAGGGGCAGAGAGAGAGGGAGACACAGAATCGGAAACAGGCTCCAGGCTCCGAGCCATCAGCCCAGAGCCCGACGCGGGGCTCAAACTCACGGACCGCGAGATCGTGACCTGGCTGAAGTCGGACGCTTAACCAACTGCGCCACCCAGGCGCCCCGAGCAGTAATATTTTAAAAGGAATTTTTTTCTGAGCAGTAAGGTCTCAACAGTGGACTTAAAATAATTCAGTAAACCATGTTGTAAACAGATGTGCTATTATCCAGGCTTTATTGTTCCACTTATAGAGCACAGTAGATTTAGCGTAATTCTTAAGAGCCCTAGGATTTTTGGAATGGTCAATGAGCATTGGCTTCAACTTAAAGTCACCAGCTGCATTAGCCCCCAACGGGAGAGTCAGCCTGTCCTTTGAAGCCTTAAAGACAGGCATCAACTTCTCTCTAGCTGTGGAAGTCCTAGATGGCATTTTCTTCCAATAGATGGCTGTTTCATCTATGTTGAAAATCTGTTGTTTTATTAGCCACCTTCATTAATTATCTTTAGCTAGATACTCTGAATGACTTGCAGCTTCTGTATGGCACTTCTGCTTCCCTTTGTACTTTTGTGTAATAGAGATGGCTTCTTTACTTAAACCACATGACCTAACCTCTCCTAGCTTCAGACTTTTCTTCTGCAGCTTCCTCATTCCTCTCAGCCTTCTTAGAATTGAAGAGAGGGCTGTACCCTGGATTAAGTTTGGCTTAAAGGAAATGTCGTGGCTAGTCTGATCCTTTATTCAGACCACTAAAACTTCTTCATAGCAGCAATAAGGCTGTTCGCTTTCTTACCATTTGTGTGTTCACTGCAGTAGCACTTTTAATTTCATTCAAGAACTTTTCCTTTGCATTCACAACTTTGCTAACCGTTTAGTACAAGAGGCCTAACTTTTGGCCTAGGTTGGCTTTCAACAGGACTTCCTTCCTGAACTTAATCGTTTCTATCTTTTTATTTAAAGTGAGAAACATGTGACTCTTCCTTTCACTTGAACACTTAGAGGCCATTTTAGGGTTATAATTGGCCTAACTTCAATATTGTTGTGTCTTGGGAAATAGGGAGACCTGAGGAGATGGAGATAGCAGATGGGGGAACAGCCGTTTGACGGAGCAGTCAGAACTCACAACAACATTTATTAGTTAAATCTGCCATATTATGTGGATGCAGTGCAGTTCATAGCACCCCAGACAATACAGTAGTAATATCACTGATCACCTTAGCAAATATAATAATAATGAAAACACTTAAGAGGTGCCTGGCTGTCTCTGTCAATAGAGCACGCAACTCTTGTTCTTAGGGTCATGAGTTCAAGCTCCACATCAGGTGTGGAGCCTACTTTAAAAGAAAGAAAAGAAAATGTTTGAAATATTGTGAGAATTACCAAAATGTGACACAGAAACTCCAAATGAGCAAATGCTGTAGGAAGAATGGCACCAATAGACTTATTTGCCATATGGTTGCCACAGGCTTCCAGTTTTTGAAAAAATGCAGTATTTATTTGCAAAGCTCAGTAAAGCACAGCACAATAAAACAAGGTATGCCTATATTCACACGCTCACCTGATATTTTCCTTTCTCCATGTTTTGTTAAAGCTATTGTCTGAGGAATGCTACTCATTTGCTCATTTCTGCCTATAGAAAATCTACCCATCCTTGAGGACCTAGGTCAAATTATTTGTACCCCCTCTTAGTTATATATTACATGCCACCAGTATTATAATTGTGGGATTTTATGGGATTTTACATTCCTTCAGGATAGGAGCTTCCTTTTAACTACTTTTGTTCTAGGAATAACTCAGATGCGGTTGATATTTCATAAATATTTGTCAAATAAGTGAATAAACTTAACAATAACCTTACTGGAAGGATTATGTGAGGCTAGTGGGGCTACTGTTATCTACCTTAATTTAAGATTAAGACTGTCTCTAGGAAATGTATCATTTTCAAGTACACAGGGCTAATCAAGAGACAAAAATCTATAATCTCATCATTATGGAAATAATCTAAGTACTCACTATGCAAAACTGGATTCTAGCATTTTGACATCACTGTCAAAATAACCCCCCATTTCCTAGCATCCACGATTTCTAAAGTTAGAAAATAGTTATTAAGAGCCAGGTTCTGGGCACAGCTAAGCACTTAGTAATTGTCCAAAATTTGACACATAAGGAAACATAATTTTCTTAGCAAATATGCAACCTGGGAGTTGAGCCAAATGTTAAGACACATAAATAGCTATAATAAGTATAGGTTGCATGTGGCTCAGCAGGAACCAAATGGCACACATGCTAAGTGCGTGAATCCTGGAACACCTCACCTGGGTGGCTCAGTTGGTTAAACGTCCAGCTTCAACTCAGGTCATGATCTCATGGTTCCTGGGTTCGTGCTCTGCATCGGGCTCTGTGCTGACAGCTCAGAGCCTGGAACCTGCTTATTCTATGCCTTCCTCTCTTTCTGCCCCTCTCCTACTCACACACGCACTGTCTCAAAAATAAATATAAAAATAAATAAATAAATAAAAATAAATAAACAAAATTTTTTAATTTAAATGCATTAATATTTGTCATCTATGGCCTTCTTTTAGACTTTTATGCAGTTATCTTCTTTTTTTGCAACAGGTTTCATTGCCCCTAATCCTTGCTATATGTATGTGTATCTTTTGGTGAAAGGCAGTGATCTAAAGAGGGCCAAAAATGTATGTTTGCTGTGTTATCATGTAATTAAAATACATACTAATAGGATTCAGCAAATTTATGCATCCTAAAAAGTTAGGTCAAGCAAGTAAGGACTACAGAAATAAAAATCCAGTGTTGGGATTGTTTAGCTCTTTTGCTGAGGAAATAATAATATTAGATACCTTAGAGCATATTGGGGCAGAAAAGTAAAAGGTCCCAAAGGTACATAGATCTTAATTTAAGATTAAGATCAAGATTTTTTTTTTAATTTTTTAATATTTACTTTTGGGAGAGAGAGCACAAGCAAGGGAGGGGCAGACAGAGAGGGGACAACAGAATCCAAAGCAGGCTCCAGGCTCTGAGCTGTCAAGCACAGAGCCCAACACAAGGTTCGAACCCACGAACCAGGAGATCATGACCTGAGTCAAAGTCTCAGACGCTTAACTGCCTGAGCTGCACAAGATTAAGATCAAGATTAAACAAAAGTACTTACGGGAAAAACATACGAAGAAATTATGATTTACCTAGGATATATCAGCCTTTAAATTTGTGATGTTTGCACCAATGGCATGCCCCTATTAAGTTTAGAAGCACTTCAGATACTAACTCATCATTTACTCATACGCATATTTTAACTTCATTTTTAACAACATTAGACAGGGTATCAGTAACTTAAGGAATAATTGGTTCTGTTTTTCTCATTTGAGATTTGCAAAACCCAAACCTATTAATGTTAAAGTTGCTAATATTGTACTGTACTTCCTCTGTATTCTTATTCAAGACTTCTATTATTATTGTTTATTTTATAATCTTTGTACTTTATTGCTCTATACTTCAGCATTCTACTCAAAAGTAATGGGAACCTGCATTTATTCTGTTTACCTTAAGTTTTGAAAAGAAGGTTGCTATTATAAAAATGTAAAATGTCCTTTTTTTTAATTTTTTTTTTTTCAACGTTTATTTATTTTTGGGACAGAGAGAGACAGAGCATGAACGGGGGAGGGGCAGAGAGAGAGGGAGACACAGAATCGGAAACAGGCTCCAGGCTCTGAGCCATCAGCCCAGAGCCCGACGCGGGGCTCGAACTCACGGACCGAGAGATCGTGACCTGGCTGAAGTCGGACGCTTAACCGACTGCGCCACCCAGGCGCCCCAAAATGTAAAATGTCCTTGCCTTGAGAGGCATAGAGTTCCTAAAGACAGTTTTCCCCCTTTGCCACTAGTGAACAAAAATAGTTCTTAAAATAGTCACTTAATTTTTAGTTACATAACTTATATTGTTGGGTCAGAAAATGAATCCTCATTTTTAGAAATCATTACTTCTTAAAAAGCATTTTTTATTAACCATGAAACTATATAAGATACTGTCCAATATGAGAGACCTAAAACTAGTTAAAATGATATGCAGAAAGAAAAATTGTTCTAGATTCTTAAATATAAAGGAACATTAATTTTACGAACAAGCTAATAGAAAATAGAAAATGTATTCAGTGATAATGCATAAGTATAGTTGTATATTTTAAATATATATTTTTCTGATCATGATTATGTAGAAAACTTGGGAAGGGTAAGAATAGGGCAGGAAAAAGAATTGCACTGAATGTTATAACCTAGAGTCACACTCTGTAAACATGTATTTATTTCCCTTTAGCCTTTTGATGAACTACAAAATTACAAACATAATTTTAGATATAACCTTAATGAGCTTTATAGTTTAACAAGAAAGGGAAGCTTGTGAGAGACTGACCTGCTTCAGCAGAAGCAGAAATATGTGCCAACTGAACTAAGATATCAAATGGGGAAACAAAAACTATAAAACTCAAAACACAAAGCAAACTCAGACACAGAAAACAGATGGTGATAGGAGTAGAAGGAACTTAATTTACTGGCAAATTATACTAACTTAGAGACCTGAAGAGCATTGCAGCACAGAATAACACTTGATATTTTAGTGATAAAATTAATGATTTATCAAGAAAAGATTATAGACTACCTGAATGGGATGCCTGAAAAGCAGCATCAAAAGTTCTCTCCTGCCTTTCTTTAATGACCCCCCTGTTTTTTTATGGAATGTGTGTTGTTATGGTGATGAGAGAGTACCTAACAGGAAGGGGATTGTAGATCTCATAATGTGGGGAAAGGGGCTGTGTCAACTTCAGGAAAATTTCAGATTACTCCTTTGAGCTGGACTTGGGGTTTCACTTTGCTTTTATGTCAGCACACAGCAGTGAGGCCTACTTTTTTCAAAGATTTTACATACCTGTCTGATCTCTGTCTTCTCTGTCTCTCCTTGGGAGAACAGCTGAAAGCCATGAGCAGCAGTGTAAGGGACTGCAAGGTAGTGGGGCTTAAGATGTTTAGGTGAGGATAAAGAGTTACAATAGGAGCTGGAGAGAAAGGTTGTGGTTACTTACTGACATTATGGTGTATGTATGTATAGTTAAGTATATAAATAAATATCTGTTGAATGAGTGGCCAGCAATACCTATATTATTATTTAATAACTTAAAGTGGGAATAGTTTTAGGTTCAGGGTGAAGCCATAGAAGTAGGTTGCTAAAAATTAAGCATAAGCAAAGGTTGTAAGAGTTGAGGAAGTTACAGAATTCTAATAGCATGGTGGTGTTAAGAGGGGGGAGAAGGTAATGTGGCATTCTAGTAGAACTAATGGAATACATTATTTCTGATCATATCATTGATTCAGCAAATTTCTTTGAGCATCTGCTATATCTAGGACTTGTTCCAGGTGTTAGGAAGAAGATGGTAAGCAGAACAGATTTGTCATTTATCATATATTCTGATGGAGAACACAGATAGTAAATACAACCTCCTTTTTCTGCAGCCCCTTTTAATTATGTTTGTGTTCAATAAAGGGGGGGAAACAGAGCTTTGTCTCACTAGAAATTGTGTGGCATATGTGGTTAGATGGTCAGATCTATGCTGATAGCCCTATTTAATTCTATTTCATTGTCTTATCTTTGTTTTAATTTTTTTTAACAAAGACTAATTTGTATTGTATTTTATCTTTTTTTTCCCACAATTTGTTGATTTTATTTTAATCATCACCATTGGTGTACCCTGTTAATATAAAATTCAGTGTCTACATGGTTGGTTATTTGTCAACAGCTGGACTTAGCAGATAGTTTTGTGCCCCCAGCCTCACCCTAAAGCTACTGGCTGTTCAGATGGTTACTTGAAGTGGAACAGTTCTCTACACTTTCTTGGTCCTAGTCTGCCTGGTTGTGTTTATTTTTTGGGTTTTTTTTTTCTGTTTCTTAGCTTTCTTTTTTAAAATTGTGTTAAAATATACATAATAAAATTTACCATTATAACTTTAAATGTACAGTTCAGTGGTGTTAAGTATATTCTGTGGTGTACTCCCTTCACTACCATCTGTTTCTGAACTCTTCAGTTGCAGAACTGAAACTGTACCAAATAAACAATAGCTTCCCATTCTTCTTTCCCACAGCTTATCTTTGTATTTTAAATGTTCGTTTTCAGAAGAAAAGTGGTTTTTAATTTCATAAGTGATTTAGCCATTTCTATTTAAACAGTGAGATATCTCACTTGTGTTGTGAAATTTAAAAAGACCCTGGAGGACAGGTACCTGTGGATTCTGTGTCTACAAAATGGATATGACATGGAATTAAAGCCAAATTGCAAGAGTTCAAATACTGGCTCCTCCTCTTACTGCCTGTGTGATCTTAGTGAGTTACTTAGCATCTGTATGCCTCAGTTTCCCCATCTGAAAAATGGAGATAATAGTACCTATTTGTAATATTGTTATAAGCATTAAATAGTTAATACATGTCCCTTGAGGAACTTACAGTTAAGTTATAAAACACACGCATTTGGAAAGTTACAAACACTACAGTGTTATAAATACCTACCAAGTGATACAGAATAAATGTAATAGAAATGATAAGAGGGAGAGGTCATTGAGATTGTGGTGTCGGGATAGGGTTCATGGAAATCAATCAAAATAAACCTTCTGCAGACCCCTAGCCCCGCATGTCTACCAACATTTGGGGTTACATGTTCTGCCCTCTCATCTCAACTAACACTCTTCCTTTTCACCTAGAACAGAGACAGACTTTCCTGCTCCTGTCTAGACCCAGTGCCCCCATTGGAGTCTTGGATCCCATTCCCTTTTGCCTGCATTTTCTTCTCTCTCTTCCACATCATCAATTTCTTATTCTCTGATGGGTCATTCTGATTAATATATTGGCATGTTGTAATTGCTCTCCCTAAAAACAAATTTTAAGGTATTTGATTCTACTACTACTAGCCACCACTCTATTTCTGTGTTCCCCTCTGCAGGAATAGTTCCCAAAATTGGGCTTTTATCTCTCTAATTCTGCTCCCCACTTTGTCTCTTACCCACTCCAGTCAGGGTCTGCCCCTGTGATTAGGGGATGAGGACCAAAACTGTCCTCATCCAAGTCACAGTGACTTTCACATTGCCAAATCCAGTGGTCAGCTTTTAGTCTTCATTTTACTTGACCTTTCAGCAGCAAAGTTGATCTTTCCTCCTTGATACACTTCACCAAACTTCCAGACTCCCCAGTCCTCTTCCTACCTTGCTTGCTTGCCCTTTTGCAGTCTTTTCAGAACTACAGACTAGTATATCTAACTACATACTCAACATTTCCACTTAGATGTCTCATAGACGTAAGCAAATTCATGTGTCCAAAACCTAAAACTCCAAATCTTACCCCCCAAAATAATTTATTCTACCCTACAGCCTTCCCCTTCACAGTTGATGGAACACCACCCTTCCATAACTTCTTGTTCTCACTTCTCCAGTGGTGTCATCAGCTAATCTTGTTGTTCTGCCTTCAAATATATGCAGAATGTGGATGTCTTTTTACCACCTGCTCCAAGCCACCACCATTTCTTGCCTAGATACTGCAATAGCTTCCTGTTTTCCTTGGTTTCCCTGTTTTTTTCCCTTGCCCTACAATCTTTTCTCAACTCAGTAGCCAGAGAGTAATCCTATTAATTGTAAGGTTATATCAAGATTTCTCAACTTTGACACTACAGACATTTTATTAGGCCCAATAATTTTTGTTATAGGGAATTGTCTGCTGTGTTGTAGGGTATTGAGCAGCATCTCTGACCGTTCTACCTACTAGATTCTGGTAGTATCTGCCCCCAGTTGTGACAGCCAAAAATGTCTCCAGATACTGCCAAATGCCCTTCTCCAGATACTGCCAAATCACCTCTGGCTGGGCACCAGTGGCTTTTATCACCCTTCTGCCCAAAACTTTGTGATTGTTTTCCCTTTCACTGAGAGTAAATACTGAAGTCCATGTATTTAATAGCTCATATGGCCCTACCTGACCTGGCCACTCCCTTTAACTCTTTGACCTTACCTGCTTCTACCCTTCCTTCTTACACTGAACCAGTTGCACTGACTTCCTACTAAAGCTACTTATATCTATTAGAGGCTTTGTTCTGTTTTCTCTGCCCAGAACACACTTCCAGATTTCTCCATGGCTAATTCCTTCAGTTCTGCTCAAATTTCGTTTTGCCAATAAGGCGTATCCTAGTCACTCTATCTTATCTGCAATCTGTCCTACTCCCACGATACTTCTGGTCTCACTTACCTGTTTTTCCCCCCCATAATATTTATCACCTTGCAAAATTATATAAATGATTTACTTCTGTTTTTGTGTTTATCATCCCTATTAGTGTATGTGACCCTACGAAGACATTACTCACATTAGTTTCTTGCCTTAATTATTACCAATGTCTTTGTTGTGGTCAAAAACAAATTATTTTTTAGGGGTGCCTGGTCAGTTAAGCATCCAGCTCTTGATTTTGGCTCAGGTCACGATCTCCCAATTTGTGAGATCGAGCCCTGCTGTCAGTGCAGAGCCTGCTTGGGATTCTGTCTCTCTGTCGCTCCCTGCCCCTCCCCCTGCTCAAGCTCTCTCTCAAAATAAAAATAAATAAACTTTAAAAAATACTTTTAAAATGAATGGAGAAGGTAAAGTTAGAGCTAGATATGGAAGGATGGATGGGATTTGTGTAGTTATAGATTAAGGGGAAGCAAAGAGTAGAAGAAAGATGGCACAAACAAAAGTCCAAGATACAGAAATGTATAGGTCTGTATGAAGATAGGTTTTTAGTATACCAGCCTGACTGGAGTTAAGGGTTCAGGATTTGGTGTAGAAGAAAAATACATCTAGGAAGGTAGGTTGGAGCAAGACTGAACACAGTGTCAGAGAATATGGACTGTAATCCTATCAACAATGGGAGTCATTTAATATTTGTGAGTTGGAGAGTTGGTAATGGTGAAAGTAGTGTATTGCAACAGACACTGGTTTGGCTTATTCAAAATCCACTCCAGACTCCTAATGTCCCTTCCTGTGGGTTAGAGGCTGAAAAGCTATGGTTTCCAGATTCTCCAGCTAGGGATCCAGATATTTCATTTCTACCAATTACATACACTTGTCTGAGGCTTTAAATTCAAACCTGAGTTAAAACAGGGAGAAAAGCAGGATATGTGACATTTATTTTGCTGGAAGCAAGGCATTTATAGTTCTAGAGTTAGTATGTAAAAAACAGCGAAGTCATTTGGTCTTCTAGTCCTGTTACAAGTCCTCTCCTACTCCAACAGGTAAGGTAGTTTAATAGGCTGTTTTAATTGTAACTATAATTTTTCCAAAGCAATAATTATTTATTTGTAATTTAAGCTTATCTATACCTAAACAAGTGTGTTTTCTAATATATCTACCAAGCATGTATATTTTTATAATACAAAAATTGCTATTCTTTTTTTTTTTTTTTAAGTTTATGTATGTAATCTCTACCCCCAGCATGGGGCTCAAACTCATAACCGCAGGGTCAAGAGTTGCATGCTTTTCCTATTGAGACAACCACGCACCCCCAAAATTTGCTATTCTTAAGAAAACTTGGGGTGCCTTGGTGGCTCAGTCGGTTAAGCATCTGACTTTGGCTCAGGTCATGATCTCATAGTTTCTAAATTCTAGCCCTGCGTCGGGCTCTGTGCTGACAGCTCAGCCTGGAGTCTGCTTCAGATTCTGTGTCTCCCTCTCTCTGCCTCTCCCCCACTTGTGCTCGCTCGCTCTCTCTCTCAAAAATAAACATTTTCTTTAAAAAAAAGCTTTTAACAAATAAATAAAAAGAATAGTAAAACTTGTTCTTCCTGAAAATATCAGAATTTGCCTTTAAGTTAGCGCTTTGCATTTCAATAATTTTCTGTTTCTTTAGGAAGGGGAAAAGTATTATTGTTGATTTCTTATACCTTGATAGTAATCTTGTAAGTCTAAAAAGGTAAGGGCCCTTGAGGCACCTGGGTAGCTCAGTCGGTTAAGCATCAGACTTCGGCTCAGGTCATGATCTGTATGTGGGTTTGACCCTGCGTCGGGCTCTAAATAAAAGTTTAAAAACAATTAAAAAATAAATAAAAATAAAAAGGTAGGGGCCCTGTTTTGGTAGAAGAATTCCTAATTTTGAGATAAAATCCTATATCCGGAAGGCTTTCCTTGTAGCTCCAATGAGGTTCAAAGGGAATAAATCTGTCATTTTAAAAACTCCTTTCCTACAGTTTAAACCCCATTTCAAAAAGGTATGATTTCTAAGATTAGGGTATGGGTTAGGGCCAGAATAATGGTTAGGGTTAGGGACAGTGTGAGGATATGTGCCTATTATCCAGTACTTCAGAGACCTCTCCAGAAGGATAACTTCAGGGTTAAGATTAGAGGTTAGAGTTAGGCACATACCCTAACACTGTCCCTAACCCTAACTCTAACCATTATTCTGTCACTAAACCGAACCCTAATACTAGATCTAAGGGGAAAAAAAGATTTGGTGTATATATACAATGGAATATTACTCAGCCATAAAAATGAATGAAATCTTGCCATTTGCAACAACACAGATGAAGCTAGAGAGTATTTATTATGCCAAGCAGAATAAGTCAGAGAAAAACAAATACTAGATGACTTCACACATATGTGGAATTTTAAGAAACAAAACAAACGAGCAGATGGAAAAAAAAAAAAAAGGAGCAGAGAGGCAAACCAAGAAATAGACACTAACTATAGATAACACACAGATGGTTACAAGAGCGGGGGCGGTAGGGTGTGGGGAGTTGGCGTTAAATAGGTGATGGAGAATAAGGAGTGCACTTGTGAGGAGCATCCAGGGTTGTATGGAAGTGTTAACTCACTATATTGTACACCAGAATCTAATTTGACACTGTATGTTAACCAACTGGAATTAAAATAAAAACTTTAAGAAAATAGATAATTTCTAAAACTGAAAGCCACAGATACTTTGCTTAACTGGGAGTTCATAATATATTAGGTGTTTGTCTCCCTTGAAAAGATCCTCAACTGTTAAAATTCTCCTGGTCATGGTCATAAGAATTTTGTACCTAAATGCAATATATGGTTGATTTTAGATATCTGGATCCAGTTTTTTTCCCCATATCTATTTCACAGTTTGTGTTCTTTCCACAGCTTATTCCTGCCCATAATATGGAAAAGGAAATTAATTCCTAATCCTGTTGTTATTTAACCCAAAAATTCCCTTGAGTCTCCTTTTGTTGTTAACGCATCACTAAATGCACATAACACATAGGAATAAATACCTGATATTGTAGTTCGTTACTTGTATTATTATTTAGCTAATCTCATCAGTGTTTTAAGATTTATATTGCATTGTATAATAAAAACTACCTCATCTTGTTCACTACTAATTCATGTGTACTTAGTGTATTTAATATGAACTTCTAATGAACTTCTAATGCTATAAAAATTCCTACTCTAACCTTTTACAAAAGAATTGCTTATATCTTATGGAAGAAATGTTTAATGTTCAATTTGTAGGTTATTGAAGACAATGGTGTTCGAAGAGTTGTTGTGGTTCCTCAGGCACCAGAGTTTCATCCTGGTGGTCACACAGTTCTACACCGTTCTCCACATCCTCCTCCTCTGCCTGGTTTCATTCCTGTCCCAACCATGATGCCCCCTCCACCACGCCATATGTACTCCCCAGTGACCGGAGCTGGAGACATGGCAACACAGTATATGCCACAGTATCAATCTTCTCAAGTATATGGAGATGTAGGTAAGATAAAAAATATTCCTATTTTATGGAATTAGTTCTTCTTTACTTGGATAGAACAGATGCTGTCTATCCTCCTATTATATAAAAGAAATGACCAACCTAGTGTCACACTTATGTTCTCTTGCCCCAGCACTGTGTTAAGTATTTCATCCTCATGATCACCCTTCAAAGCAAAAAGTAAGCAAAATCAAAAAGGTAAAATAACTTATATCATGCAGCAATATTTAGTGAGGATATGTTCAAACCAGAGCTTTTCTTCTCTGTCTTGCCAACTAGGCTCTGAGGAAAGTTTTCAGCCAGGAGTAATCATACTGTTGTTAAATCCTTAAAGCTGTGATGCCACTTACCAAAGTTGCTAGGTTATGTAAAGGATTGAAAAAACAAAATAAGATACAACATTGGCCCCCAGGGAGTTAACAAATTATTGGGAAGAATAGACAACCACACACACATCTACAAAGAAGTAATCTTATTCTTTCCTATGGGTTTAAATACCATATACTAATTCCTCTCAGATTTGTATCTCCAGCCAAAACCTGGCCTCTAAGCTTCAGAAGGCTTAATTTCTTCTTGATACCTCCACTTAAATGTCTCATGCATCTCAGTTATATTGTTTCTAAACATAAATCTCAATTATGTAGCCTGCTTTTTCTCTGTCGTCTTTGTCTTGATACGTGATACCACTGCCACTCAGTTTGCTCAAGTGAAAGGCATATAGTCAAATTTGATTGTTACTTCTTTAACCCCTGCATCAATTGTTACCAGCTTTACTTTCAGAAGTTTCCCAGTTTTATCTACTTTTTTCCCCACTTCTACTCAAATCTAGTCCACTGTCAGCTCTTGTCAGAACAACTGCAAGAGCAGTTTTCCAGTTGGTTCTCTGCTGTCATTCTTGCCCCCAGCCATCCAAGCTCAGCCAGAGTGATCATTTTAAAATATAAATCTGATTTCTATTTTTATTTAAACATTTCATTTTATTTAGAATAAAATCCTGAACCTTGCCTTAGACCAGGATTTCTCAACCTCTGTACTCTTGATATTTGGGAATGGATGAGTCTTTGTTTTGGAGCACAAAACTGCATTGTAGGATATTCAGGAGAAGCCATGCTGTCTACCTACCAGATGACAGTAGCATATCAACCCACCCTCCCCTATCCTCACCCAGTTGTGACAACTAAAATTATCTCCACACATTGCTGAATGAACCCTATGGGCCAAAATTGGCCCTGGTTGCAAACCACTGGCCTGGATAAGGCCCTGCCCTGTGGCCTCTGACTGCTTTGTTCCACTTGTCCCCATCCCACCCCCTTCAGCTTTTCAAAACCTCCAAGCTCTTTTTGAGAACACCATGTTCTCTCCGCCAGGAATGCTCTTTTCCCTTTTCTGTAGAAGGCTCTTTTTTTTCCCGATAGATTTCAGCTTTCATAGAGACCCTCTGTGGTCTTATCAGTCACTCACACTGAAACCTGTTTCCTTCACAGAAATTAACACAATTTGATTTTGTTTTAATTTGTATGTCTGTCTTCGTTGTTTGACAGTAAACCCCCTGAGAACTAAATCTTTTTTATTTGTCACCTGCACTTAGTAGTATCTATCATTAATGTTTAGTAAATTTACAGAGTAAACAACTCTAAATATAGAACTTTAAATACACAGCATAGCCTATAAGCAGTATCTTATATGTTATGTCATGTATCATATATAGTTTTCAAACTTAACTTCTGTTGCCCAAGTAATGCATATTGATTCTGTGGGTCTGGATGGAGTTTGGGTTTCTGCATCTCTAACAAACTGCCAGGTAAGGCTCATGCAGTGGTCCAGTGAAAACTTGAGTAGTAAGAGTTTATACTACAAATCAGTCTCATTCTTCTATTATGACTTATTTTTAAAAAGGTGTTAGAGGGGCGCCTGGGTGGCGCAGTCGGTTAAGCGTCCGACTTCAGCCAGGTCACGATCTCGCGGTCCGTGAGTTCGAGCCCCGCATCGGGGCTCTGGGCTGATGGCTCAGAGCCTGGAGCCTGTTTCCGATTCTGTGTCTCCCTCTCTCTCTGCCCCTCCCCCGTTCATGCTCTGTCTCCCTCTGTCCCAAAAATAAATAAACGTTAAAAAAAAAAAAATTAAAAAGGTGTTTGAGAAAATTACAATAAAAAACTAGATGTGATAATTATTGCTATTTCGCATTGTTAGAACCCATTGTTGTTCAGAGGGGATATTAGAATACATGGATATGATTCATAATGTTGTGAAGGAAAGTGAAAAATACAAACCCATTAAAGGGTACAAATTTAAAAATTAGCTACCCGGTGATGGAAGACAAGAGTCGTATTGTATTTAAGATTATAAGCCAAAGCATCTACCACTGGATCCAAATAACAGTTTTATAACCAGTAGCTGCCTCCGTGAAAAGGAAATTCTAGCTCCTTCATATAAATATATGCACAATATGTATATTTGATGTAAATGTTCAATCAATATGTTGTTTTTATGTCTAGCATTTTTTCATTTAGGCTACTTAAGGCTTAGTTCAAGAGTGTAGCATGATGATACTCCCTGCTTATGGCTGAAAAGTACTACATTATGTGGATATGACATTGTTTACTCATTTATTAACTGATGGGCATTTGAGTTGTTTCCACTTTTTGTCTGTTACGAATAATGATGCCTTGACAGTTGTAAACAAGTAGACAGGTTTTCACTTCTGGGTATATATCTAAGAGTGGAATTGCTGGCTTATGTAGTAATTTTATGTTTAACTTCTTGAGAAGCTGCAAAACTTTTCTTTAGTGTTTGCACTATTTTACATTTCTATCAGCAATGTGTGAGGGTTCTAATTTCTCCATATCCTTGTTAAAACTTGATTCTAGCCATTCTGGTAAGTATGAACTTTTGTCTCATTGTGGTTTTGATTTGCTTGTCTCATTACTGATATTGAACATCTTTTCATTTGCTTTAGTGGCCATTTGTTTATCTTCTTTCAAGAGATGTCCGTTCAAATCCTGCACTCATTTTTTTTATTTGGGTTATTTGTCTTTTTATTGTTGAGCTGTAATAGTTTTGATGTATTCTGGATACAAGTCCTTATCAGATTTATGATATGCAGGTATTTTCTCCCATATTGTCTTTTCACTTTCTCAGTGGTATCCTTTAATGCAGAAAAGAAAATTTTGGTGAATCTGATTTATTTTTCTTGGATTGCTTGTGCTTTTGGTGTCATATCAAAGAAACTATTATCTAACCCAAAGTCATACAGATTTACAGCTGTGTTTCCTTCTATGAGTTTAATAGTTTTACTTCCTACATTTAGGTCTTTGACTCATTTTAATTTTTGTAGATGGTGTGAGGTAGGTGTCCAGACTCATTCTTTTACATGTAGATAACCAAATGCCTATGTTTTTTTATTCTAATGTTTTATGTACCTATCCTTGTAATACTCATTTCAAGAGTATTGTACTAATTTTCTTAAAACACTGATAAATGAAAACTTTACTAAGATTTTTGAGGCTTTTTAAAAAATGTTTTTCTCATTACAGATTTTAAATTGAAACTAAAAAACTCTGAAGACAATTAATTTAACAATATTTTTGGAGTTTATTGATTTTATTATAGTGCTATGTGACTTTTAGTAGAATAAATACGTTCTTCTGAATCACACCCTTGAGTTTATGATATACAGAGATGCAGTATTTTGTACCTGGATTCTGTTCTTAGTAATCCCACTTTTTTTCCTTAACTCCTGAAACTTTATTTTTCAGTGATGATTTGGTTTGTGGTGTTTTGTTTTTTGTTTTGTTTTAGTTGTCAGGGAATTTAGGCAGGTGGTGGTTTTCTGTTTACTTATTTTATATGTTTGAAGTTGAAAGAGATGCTAAAAATGATGGCTACAAAAGAGCAGAAGAAAAAAAGAACTGTACACATTTCAATTCAGATCTTATTCCCCACCTATGATTGTCATAACATACCACCAAGCTGCTTCTGTGGAGATTAATAGTTAATTGGGAAAAGATGAAGAAGAGAAATATCTCTAAATTTATTTGATATATATAATTATAATCAAAAGGTTTGGTTCTGTCAGTTGATGGATAAATAGAAATAGCTTTGTTTTGCAGAATTATTCTTTGAAATGTTTCATAATAATTTTTATATAATGTAATGATAAATTTATCCCATTCCTTCTATTTTATTTCTTCTTAGATGCTCACTCTACACATGGAAGGTCCAACTTTAGAGATGAAAGATCTAGCAAAACATATGAACGTTTGCAGAAAAAATTAAAGGATCGCCAAGGAACACAGAAGGATAAAATGAGCAGTCCACCATCATCACCCCAGAAATGCCCTTCTCCCATAAATGAACATAATGGGCTTATAAAAGGGCAAAATGCTAGTGGTGTAAACGTAGGATCAACAAAGAACAAGTCCGGGAAAGGGAAAGGTGGTGCACAAATTGATACAGAAATAGAAGGTAACAATTTAAAACACTCATCTATTCCTGTTGGTACTTTTCATTATTATTTAATCAACCAAAAGTATATTCTTTCAGTTATTTCATCATGCTTCAGATAAGCTGTAGATTAATAACACTTCTAAATGTGAGAAAAAGTTTTAGAACCCAAATTGTTGCTAGGGTACTTCTTCTTATAATTTGGGAAAGCTCAATTAGTAATTTCACTTATATTGTAAATTTTACTAGCCAAGAGAAATTTCTGTCTGAAAGAAAAACCCTAATAAGGTTCATTAAGATTCATTTTCCTCTCTTTCTGTGCCTTTGACATGGCTGTTCTGGTTTTTATCAACTTTAGTTTTTTATTTCTCCCAACTTCTTTATATGTAAGTCCTTGAAAGCAACTCATTGTGTCATTTACCAGTCTATCTATATACTCTGTAGTTAGGATTGATTAGTCTCCATTACTTTCTTCAGAAGTTTTTTTCTTTTAAAATCCCCATATTTCCCTAGGAACCTTCCCCAGCTTGTGAGTAATTTCCACTATTTGAACTCTGAGTACTACTTCCTTTTCTTTATGATTTCCATTCCTCACCAACACATTTTAATGCTTTAACAACCTCATAACTGTTATATTAACAAAAATATTTCCCCATATTTTTGAGACCTTCTGATCATTCTGAAATCAGAATGAATGATATTTCAGAAGAGTTAAGCTAAAGTTTCAGATATATCAGTTATGAATACAAGTTCTGGTCAAGTCATTTATATTTTTATTTTGGGAACCATAGTTAAGACCTTTTAAGAAACAAATAGTTAACTTGTAACTGTTAAGAGGTAGGAGATTGGGAAATGAGAATTTCAGAGAGTATTTTTTTTTTTAACTATGAAAAACAATATATATTAGAAAAACTTAGTGACTGGTTCAGATATATATATAATGGTATTATAATTAGTGATCGCAGTTAAAATGGAAATAGAAACTGAAGTGAAGAAACCTGAAGAGCCACAAACTGCTGAATACAAACTAAAGTAAAAACTAGGAAATAAAAATCTCAGATTACAAACATAGTTTCAGAAGACACATTGTGGAGGGAGAGGGATGAATGTATTTAGTTCATTTTTTAATATTCTTTTTTTTTTTTTAAGAGAAAGATGAAGAAACTAAAGCTTTTGAAGCACTTCTTTCCAACATTGTCAAACCAGTGGTAAGTATTGTATGTATTTTCTTGACATTTATATTTAGTATTATTCACATAGGATTTTGGTATATTTTAATTAAGTCCTTTCTTAAAACCATATTAGAGGTACACGTGACTCTTGATCGTGAGCCGTGAGTTCGAGCCCCAAATTGGGTGTAGAAATTACTTAAATAAAAATTTAGGGTGCCTGGGTGGCTCAGTTGCTTAAGCGTCTGACTCTTGGTTTTGACTCAGGTCATGATCTCACAGTTCATGAGTTCGAGCCCCACATGCAGCTCCATGCAGACAGTGCAGACCCTGCCTGGGATTCTGTCTCCCTCTCTTCCTGCCCCTCCCCTGCTTGCTCGCTCTCTCTCAATCTCTGAAAGCTAAGTAAATAAATTTAATAAATAATTTTTTTAAAAAAGCTGTATTATAAGTAATGTGATATCAATAATGGATTAGTGTAGATCTCATATAAGGAGAGATCTGTTGATCAGTGAAGCAGAATAGTCAGTCAAGAATTCATTTCTTTTATGTTTTTTTTTTATTTTTTGAGAGAGCGTGAGCAGGGGAGGGTCAGAGAGAGGATCCGAAGCAGGCTCTGTTGCTGACAGGCTGACACCAGCAAGCCCAATGCAGGGCTCAAACTCACGAGAACCGTGAGATCACGACCTGAGCCGAAGTCGGACCCTCAACTGACTAAGCCACCCAGGCACCCCCAAGAATTCATTTTTTAAACTAGGATTTAATATATGCTTCCTATGTCATTAAGCAATGACATTGAAAATCATTGGAAGAGACAAGGATGTAATAAATAATGTGAGTACCACTGATCATCAGTTTTCTAAAAATCTGTTTATACTATTTCCATGTGAAATGTATTCAGTTAACTCTAGATGTAAAAAGAATTAAACTATAGAAGAAAGTTAATATTCCCTAGCCCTTTATAAGTATAGATGTAACAGCAGAAATCAGAAAATCAGCAAAAGGTATGGCAGTAAAACTGGCTACGTAAAATTTTCTGCTTGTTTTTTAAATAGCTTAAGTAAAGTCTATCATTCCTAATAGGAAATATATTTACATCAGATTTGACATAAGATTAATTTTAAATGCTCATACAAATTGAATTTTTTAAGCCTATTAAAAAATGAGCTCCACTCTGACAGTGCAGAATCTGTTGTGTCTCCATCTCTCTCTGCCCCTCCTCTGCTCACTCGCTCTCTCAAAACAGAACTGAGTTTATACATGTAAATTATAGAAACATGTGCAAAATTATTCCATAGTAATAGCTAATGCAAGTTTACTAGTGTCAGACTCTATTCAAAGTACTTCGAAAACATATCCATTATTTTCTTTAATTCCAGAACAACCTTCTGTGTACTATTTTCCCTATTTTACAGAAGAGGAATCTGAAGCAAGAGCGGGTTTAATAAGTAGTATTGAAATTCAGTCAATGTCCTTCCAAGATCTATGTATATCACTAGATTTACTAAAAAAAGAAATTTGCAAGCCTTAATAGGATTGGTATTTGAATGATATACTAGCTAATACCAGCAGTATTTACTTGTTATAGTATATAATATTAAAAGTGTAATTTTTCAGGCCATAAATGGTGGAATAATTCTTTTAAAGAATTTCTTGCCCAGCATTATGAGGAAGATGTAATTTTGTAAAATAAGTCCTGTGTCATAAAACAAAGTAATGCTGATTGTTTTGTTTTGCTTTGTTTTATTTTAGTTTGTTTTTATAGTTTGGGTAGCTATAACTCCTTTACTAAATTACTTGTGAGGTGTAGGTCAGGGGAGAGAGAGAGAGAGAGAGAGAGAGAGAGAGAGAGAGAGAGAGAGAGAGAGAGAGAGTGTGTGTGTGTGTGTGTGTGTGTGTGTGTGTGTGTGTGTGTAGTTGTTTTCACATGCCCTGGTTCATTTAGAGCATCAAGCTAAATGAGTTTTCACTTACTCATTCCATAAATATTTGACCAGTAATAAAATCCCACATGCTGTGCTAAAAGCTGGGGATAGGATGAAAAGCAAAGGATAGGTATGGCCCCTGCCCTCAGAGCTTCAGTTAGTAGAATAAATCATGCAGTAAATATAAAATTCTATCTGTGAAGTGCCAGAACAAAGAGATACAGTGCTACAAGAAAATACAATAATAGGGGGGCTAGGCCTTGACAGGGTGTCAAAATAAATTTCCCTAAGGAAGAATAATTGAACTGAAATTTAAAGAAAAAGTAGTAATTGGATGTTGTGGGCTATGGGTGGGGGTGGGAATTAGTGTGGGGAGAGTAGTGCAAAGTGACCAATGTTTGAAAAATAATGAACATGACACATTTGAGACCCCCCCCCCCCAAAAAAGCTCACTCAGTGTGACTCAGATGCAGCGTGTAGGGGAGAACATGGTGCTAATCTCAGCCTCAGCTACACATTCAGGGGTTGAGTGACCTACAAGTCACTTAACCTTTCTGAAACTACTTCTTCCATAAAATGAGTATAATGGTATTGTATTTCCTCACATGCTAGAAGTAATTAACTGTATAGATGAAAGCATTTGTCTTTATTATTGGGCTTCTTTGAAACTGTTTTAAGTCTCATTCTGTCAAAATCTACTGACATCTTTTTTTTTCTTTTTTCCTCCCTCCCACCCCCTATTTTAATAATGCTTAAAATTAGACATGGATTGCCTTTTATTCAGTACCTTTTTACTTTCAGAATTTTTATCCCTCTCCTTTTCCTTTTAATGTTCACTGAAACGTCTGATGACTCCAGGTTTCCTTAGACTCAACCTTTGAGTTATCTTCAGAATAATTCTCTCACTTCCTGATCCCAGTATCCATACAAGGGGATTGTCATTTCAGTAGCTTCCTAACTACTGTTTTAGCTGAAAACAGCTACTACCTAGAAGTGAGTTCAGTATGGAGGCATTGTGTAATGGGAAAAGAACTGATTTATTCAGGTCCTAGTCACTACTAGTTGAGTGACTTCAAAGAAGTCACCTAATCTTTCTAAATACATTTCTTCTGGAAAATGTATCTTTTTTGTCTTAGAGGGTAATTGCAAGAATCAAATGAGATGAATATAAAAGCAAATTTTACCTCTAAAGTAGCATACAAGGGGCGCCTGGGTGGCGCAGTCGGTTAAGCGTCCGACTTCAGCCAGGTCACGATCTCGCGGTCCGGGAGTTCGAGCCCCGCGTCAGGCTCTGGGCTGATGGCTCAGAGCCTGGAGCCTGTTTCCGATTCTGTGTCTCCCTCTCTCTCTTCCCCTCCCCCGTTCATGCTGTGTCTCTCTCTGTCCCAAAGATAAATAAACGTTGAAAAAAAAAAAAAATTTAAAGTAGCATACAAATAGAAGACTCATTTCAGGTGATTTCCATATATTTATGTACTTATGTAAGTTCATAAGATATTTTACTGAAAAAAGTTACCAGGAATGAAATTCTTGAACTATAAAGTAAATTTTTATGATAGTTCCCAAGTAGCTCTACACAAAGATCATACCAATACATACTCTAATATATAGTCTTACCTACATTTAAGAGAGTGTGCATTTCTCCAAACCCTTAACACAATGGTTATTACTAGCTTTTTAATCTTGCCAATGTGTTGGAAGAAAATTGGTACCTTGTCTTAATTTGCATTTATTTAATTATGAATGCAGTTACATGAAAATAAACTAAAAATGGATTAAAGGTCTAAATTTGAGACCTGAAAACATAAAACTCCTAGAAGAAAACATGGGCAACAATTTGTTTGACATTGGCCATAGAACATTTTTCTATATATGTCTCCTTAGGCAAGGAAACAAAAGCAAAATTAAACTATTGGGACTACACCAGTATGAGATACCACTTTACACCTGTCAGAATGGCTAAAATCAAAAAGAATATAACAAATGTTAGCAAGGATGTGGAGAAAAAGGAACCCTCATACACTTTAATGGGAATGCAAATTGGTGTAGCCACTATGAAAAACAATATGGAGGTTCTTCAAAAAATCAAAAACATAACTATTATATGATCCAGTAATTCGATTACTGGGTTTTTACCCAAAGAAAACAAAAACACTAATTCAACACTAATTCAAAAAGATCTATGCACTTATGTTACAGCATTACTTACAGTAGCTAAGTATGGAAGCAATCCTAAGCATCCATTCATAGATGAATGAACAAAGACGTGGTATATAGGTAACATATATACAATGGAATATTACTCAGCCATAAAAAAGAATGAAATCTCACCATTTGCAATAACATGAATGGACCTAGAGAGTATAATGCTAAGTGAAATGAGTCAGAGAAAGACAAATATCATATGATTTCACTCCTATGTGGAATTTAAGAGGCAAAACAGATGAACAAACAAGAAAAGAGACCAAAAAGCAGACTCTTAAATACATAGAACAAACTGGTGGTTGCCAGAGGGGAAATTAATGTGGGGATGGGTGAAAAAGATAAAGGGGATTAAGAATACATTTATCAGGGGTGCTTGGCTGGCTCAGTTCAATGGAGCATCTGACTCTTGATCTTGGGGTTGTGAATTCAAGCCCCACAATGGGTTTAGAGTTTACTTAAAATCTTAAAAAAAAAAAAAAAAAAGGAAAGTATACACTTACCATGGTGAGCACTAAGAAATGTATACAATTGTTCAGTCTCACTGTATTGTACACCTGAAACTAATACAACGTTGTATATATACTTCAACCCATTTCTATAAACCTTAACACAGTGGACATATTACTAACTTTTTAATCTTCCTAGTCTGTTGGATGAAAAGTGGTATCTTGTTTTAATTTACATTTATTTAATTGTGACTGCATTTACACATCATTTGTTAGATTATCAAATTATATTTCTTTAGTCAGTTTATATCCTTTGCTCATTTTTCTCGAGTTGTTTTCTTACTGTAAGACACTTTATTTTTATTTTTTTTTAATTAAAAGCAGGGAGCACAAGCAGAGGAGAGGGGCAGAAAGAGAGAGGGGGAGGCCAGGGGGGAGAGAGAGGGAAAGAGAGAGAGAAAGAGATCTCAAGTTCCATGCTCACACAGAGCCTGACACAAGACTAAGTCCCACTACCCTGGGATCATGATCTGAGCCACAATCAAGAGTTAGACACTAGACTGAAACAGGTACCCCATAAGATACTTTCTAAATTGAGGAAATGAACCTTTTCAAATACGTTATAAGTGGACTTTTTCCCCCATTCTTTTTTGTGTATGGTGTTTACACTAATAGTTTTAAGTGGCCCATAATGGTCCTTGGATTTTTTTATTGAACCCATTTGCCCTTTCACAATAAATTATATCTCTTCTACAAGTGGATAGGCTTCTGTTTGTGAGCCATTTTGTATAAGTAGATACAGATATATTTTGTTTAATCTTGAAACCTCATTAGATTTTCATTGTTCCTTGTGCTCATTACAGTTGTTTCAGACAGCTCTAAATATTATGTTTTTGCAGGCCTCAGACATCCAGTCAAGGACAGTAGTACTAACCTGGTCACCTCCTTCCAGCTTCATAAATGGTGAAACAGATGAGACTACTGTGCCAGAGCTCTATAGTTACGATATTCTGGTCTCAAGTACTGGGAAAGATGGGAAATATAAAAGTGTATATGTGTAAGTATTTGTTATGTTTTACTCCCTCCCATTATATAAGCCAGGGGTTTATATAAAGAGCTTAATACTAATTTTGTTCTGTTTTTCTCTCTTGATGCTTTCATTTTGAATCTATTAATTGATAATTGATACTGATTTCAGTGTATGTAATCCAAATGCCAGCTGGTACACATCTGTCTACACTCCCTTGGAATAATTGCTTTCATTGGCCACATTCAGCTTTAGTAGTTTTCCGTAGACTCCCTAATAAATGTTTCACTGTTCACATATTCCTGAGATATAAGTATAAATTGTAGTAGTAGAAGCCCAGATCAGAAATGGAGAACTCTTAGATTGTGAACTTGTGAAATCAGGTAATTGTCCTCCAAGGAGTTGGCTTTAATTCTTATATGTCAAGCTAATGCCCTATTGTAAGATGAAGTTAGTATCATTGTTCCTTATTTGTATGTTGGTATGTTAATAATCATATTTTGATTGGTTCAAAAGTTTTATTTCCTTGGGTCAAAAGTTTTATTACACACCAAGAAGCCTTAGAGTCATTGGCTAAAAATGTGACATTTATGACTGACAGTTGTAAAATAGTTTTTTCCGTTTGTCAAATAGAAATGGTTTATATTGCTTATTCTAATGGAAAAGTAAAGAGTGAAGTTGGTTATTATAATTTAAGCACTGGGAAGATTGCAAAAGGGTTAGTCACTTGAATGATGATAATTAACATAGAACACTGGACACATAGCCTTCTTGGTATCTTTTCAAAAAATAGCTAATGTAAGGAAGAAAGGAAAGTGAAACTGCTCCAGTATCTATCATCTAGTAACGTAGGGTTAGAAAAATGTCCTGTCTCCTTCTCTCTATTGAGACTTACTTGTGTTTATTCTATTCATATGTCTTAAAGGAGACAGAGTTACCTATGGGGTAAATAAGAGATAAAAGACCATCAACATCAAGGTTTCTTTTTATGTTAATGGCTGTTTCTAGTTAGTTATAGCTGTCTGCTAAGATGAAGCATTTATTTCCATTTGCAGCCTGATCAGAGAGCAGAAGAGGGACATTAGTCACCTTCTTTACTCTGCACCAATTAAGGTCTCTCTCCGAAGATTCTACTGAAACTGCCCAATTCATTAAGTGTTCTTCCCTCAATGGGAAAGGTTTTCTTTCTCATATTTCCTGGTTTTGATTTGAGAAAAGATGGAGGATGGAGGAGGGTGTCATAAAATGAGAGGAGAGAAATTTGGCTGAAGGAAATGGAACAGAGAATAGTGATTTTTAAAAAAAAGATGGAAAATGGTCTGGGTTTTTGACCACATATACAAGTAATCGTATCAAATGATTATTTTAAAAAGATGTGTGCCATTAAGTTTGAAAACCTGAAAGTGTAATAGTGGCCATGAGTAAAATGCTATACTTCAGATTATTCACTTTTTTTCTAATCTGCTCATTAAACTATAAAATTTTAAATAAGGTTCCATGTTACATTCTAATAAAATGCAGTAGTGGCACACTCCTTGTAAAAATTTGGTGGTTTTGCTTTCAGGAGCACACGTGGTATTTCACATTTTAATTGGGCAAAATGGATTTTTAAATAATTGAAACTGTACTGATTTTAATTTTTTTAATAAACTAAATATCTTTCCTGACTACACTTCAAAAAAAAAAGTCTGGCTTACACAATTGATTTGCCTAGGACACCTTTTTGTTTTAAAGTGATATGCAAATACATAAGTTTGGCACATATCCTTATTACACAAATTCTGTACTAGTGGAATCTGAACATGGTTATAGTTGGTAAAGTAAAAAGCTGTATAATTTCATAAACTACCACAAATGGTAGCACATAATGTAAATATTCTGGAAATGCTTATTTATCAGACAGTGAAATGTTCCTTTTTTCCCCCCAGAGGAGAAGAAACCAGTGTCACTTTAAATGATCTCAAGCCAGCTACAGATTACCATGCAAAGTAAGGAACTCCTGTGTATTGCTCTAATATGATATAGTATAGGTAGTTTTTTAAAATGATTTCATTAAAAGCGTAGCATATAATTTAAGTACCAATTTTGGATTTAAAACATGGAATATGTTGGCTTTGGTTTTTCTTTTGGTACAAGTATTAATACATTCCAAAAAAAAACAAAAACCAAAAACATTGCATTGGAATGTTATATTGAAGGGTTAATCATCCTGTTTGTAAGATTTTTGGATTGGAATGAATATATAGATAATAATATGTCTACATATCTAATTTATCACATGGAAAACTCCCAGCTTTTGAAATTTTTACTAAACAGAAACATAAATAATATTTGGCTTGTACTTAATGTATTTTTACTACATCCTGTTCCAGAAAGAGTTTGGGATATTAAAACTCTTAAAATTTCACAACATTTAGGGGCGCCTGACTGGCTCAGTCAGTGAGTGGAGTGTGTGACTCTTGATGGAGGGGTTGTTCGAGCCTTGCATTGGGTATAGAGATTACTTAAAATCTTTAAAAAAAAAAAAAATTCACAACATTTAACTAAGAAGTAACTTAGATACTGTTTTATTCTGCGTAGTTCTATTATAAATTACCAACATTTTCAGCCTTCCCAGCTGTGAGTCATTAAAGTGTACTTGGTTAGTCACCTCTGTTTAAAAAAAAAAAAAAAGTATTTGTGTTAGGATTATTCCTATTAAACTATAAAATTAAATCTTTAATTAGACTTTCTGTGGGTGAACCCTACGTATTGTCCATCTGAGTACTTTTCAAACTGTAGATTGCAACCCATATTGAATCATGAAATTTTGTGGATTAGATTCAGCATTATTTAAAAGAAATAATCAAATAGAATGGAAAGTATCTGTATATTACCCTTAGGGATATTGTTTCAGGACTCTTTCCTTTCAAGTATGTGTATGAGAAAGTACATAATCACACATACAGTTTTGTCACAACTTAAAATGTGTTTCTTACTTTGGGTTGCATTAAAAAAAAGATGAAAGCCAAGGGTCTCTCCTGTCTTTCTTTTTTTTTAAGGGCCATCCTTTACTTCTAATGCATGTGTTTTCTTTTTTTTTAAAGACTTTATTTAAGTAATCTCAGGGCGTGTGGATGACTGAGTTGGTTAAGCATCCAACTTCAGCTCAGGTTATGATCTCACCATTCATGGGTTTGAGCCCCACATCAGGCTCTGTGCTGACAACTCAGTCTGGAGCCTGCCTTGGATTCTGTGTCTCCCTCTCTCTCTGCCCCTTCCCTGCTCGCATTCTGTGTGTGTGTGTGTGTGTGTGTGTGTGTGTGTGTGTGTGTGTGTGTGTGTCTCTCAAAGATAAACAAACATTAAAAAAAAAAAATTAAAGGGGCTCCTGGGTGGCTCTTTCGGTTAAGCACTGACTTCAGCTCAGGTCATGATCTCACGGTTTGTGAGTTCAAGCCCCGCATTGGGCTCTGTGCTGACAGCTCAGAGCCTGGAGCCTGTTTCAGATTCTGTGTCTCCCTCTCTCTGCCCCTCCCCTGCTCGTGCTCTGTGTCTGTCTGTCTCTCAAAAATAAATAAACATTAAAAAATCAAAAAAAAAATTAAGTAATCTCTATACCCAACATGGGGCCTAAACTCACAACCACCAAGATCAAGCTACCAACTGAGCCGGCCAGAAACTCCACCCATGTTTTCTTGATAGAATATTTAGAGGGCACCTTACTAATTTCCAAGTACTTAAAGGTTGATGGCTGTTGAAGGTAGGATACAGTGATTCTGCTGGTTAAAACTATATATTTTATCACCATAGAGTCCAGGCAGAATATAATTCTATAAAGGGAACTCCTTCAGAAGCTGAAAGCTTTACCACCTTAAGCTGTGAACCTGATGTACCTAATCCACCAAGGATAGCCAATCGGACCAAAAATTCACTCACTTTGCAATGGAAGGTAACAATATTCTTTAGAGTATTTCCAACTGGACGTTTACTCCTCCCACCCCCACTAATATTAAATTTCAGTTGTTGTTTGGGTTTTTTTTTTTTTTTGATACAAAAAGAACTCTAAGCTAACTTGCTCTTCTTCTTTGCATATAGTAAATGGGCATTTGTTGTATCTTTAAGTAATACTCCTAATGGCTTTTCTTCACTATATGTAAATATAGCAGAAAAGATTCATATATAATTATCAGTCCTTATTGTACTGGACATGGGATAACATTAAGAGTCTCAGCAGTGCTTCTCAAGCTCATCCCAATGTCTTTATCCTGAATTTTATCCTAAAATGGGGTTTATAATAACTACACTCAGAGTTTTAAAAATATCAATATGATGGCTTAAGGGAATATTCCATTAAATACTCTGCATTTTAATAGAATAATATATATGTTAACATATAAATGTTTAGGTCCACCTGCACAAGGAGATATAATGAAGTAAACATATACCACAGATAGAACTGGTAACTCAAATACCACATATAGCATTGTCATTGGAAACATGATTTGCTGAAATGATACACGAGTGTTAGTAAATTTTTGAACAAAATTAAGTACAGTCTTTCTCAAATTGCAGAGTAGTTATATTTTGGCAAAATCCAGTAACTTAAAACTATAGAAAAAAAATACCTTGTAAAATGAAATTAGGTTCTAGGCTCTGATAATTATAAACAGATATTTCACCTATGTGGATGTCCAGGAAGACATTCAGAGAAGTCCTAGAGAAAGAGAACAATTTTTCATTGTGTGTATTGCCCCATGCTGTGCAGAACCATTAGCATCCTTGATCCCCAGTCCTAAAAGTCAGCCTTTCCTCCCTCTGCCCTTATTGTGATAGTCAGAAACACCCCCAACATGGGGCGCCTGGGTGGCGCAGTTGGTTAAGCGTCCGACTTCAGCCAGGTCACGATCTCGCGGTCCGTGAGTTCGAGCCCCGCGTCGGGCTCTGGGCTGATGGCTCAGAGCCTGGAGCCTGTTTCTGATTCTGTGTCTCCCTCTCTCTCTGCCCCTCCCCCGTTCATGCTCTGTCTCTCTCTGTCCCAAAAATAAATAAACGTTGAAAAAAAAAAACAAGAAACACCCCCAACAAAATGTATAAACATCCCCCAGAAGGGAATACCATAGCAACCATTGATTTGCAAAGAGAAAAATAACTGCTAGTCTTTATTTAATTATCTGCTTATACCCAAAGAGTAAAATTCAGGGATAGCTTTCTTTCTGAAAGATTTTGAAAATTTGGAGCTTACTACTTGTTTGGGGCTTGTTAGTCCTTAGTTCTTTTGAGGATATTAGATGCTTTATGTAGGAAGAAGTACTCAAGTGCTGTTAACACACATAAATCAGACAAGTATGTTCTACATACATTTTCATGTGTGATTAAGTATGACTAATTTTATTTCATGTCAGAGTAGCATTTTGTTTGTCAGTATGCTAAGGTTCTTTCCTTTTGGTAGGACAGTTAGGGTAGCAGCCCAGTGACCTTCATGTAGGTTGGGATTTCTGTAGGGCACTGCTCTTTATTCTAAAGATAAAATTGAATTTTGAAATTTGTCTTTAACAGTATCCTAGCAGGTCTGTGTAGGATATAAACAGTGCTACCTCTTTGTGGCCCACATAGGTTACCCAGGCTTGTACTCTTCCGAAATGGCCCTGTATATACATGGTAATCAGCATGGTTGGGGCTACTTATTTGGGTTGTTTAAAACCTCCATTTCCTCTTCTGTATAGTTTGGATAACAGTTGTAAAGAGCTGATATAAGGATTAAATGAGATAATGTAAAACACTTTACACTTAATAGTTTCCCCTCTATCTTGGAGAAATGGTCACAGGTTATTCAAGGTGTTACTATAGGCATGCTTCTCCCAAGGACTCAAGGAGAATCCATTTCCTTGACTTGAAAAGCTTCACAAAATAAAGTAGAAGAAATTAAGGAAAATAAGTGTGCAACAGACTAGAACAATCTGGAGGCATTAACTCTGGGGAAGTATATTTTTATATCACACACTTGTTGCTGAGACTTGCAGTCTTTATCTTGGGATTCTCTTCCTCTGCTGTAAGAGTTGAATTTCCCAGGGTTTCAGTTCTGCCCCATCCCTGCTGTAGTCATTTATAAGTGCCATTGCTGTGCCAATCAGTGAGCTACTCCTGTAACTTACATAGCAAATTCTGGTCATGTTAACCAGTTAAAAATTATACAGTTTTTTAAAATTTTGAAACCTAAGGGGCACCTGGGTGGCTCAGTCGGTTAAGCGTCCAACTTTGGCTCAGGTCATGATCTCACTGCTCGTGAGTTCAAGCCCCGCCTCAGGCTCTGTGCTGACAGCTCAGAGCCTGGAGCCTGCTTCAGATTCTGTGTCTCCCTCTCTTTCTGCCCCTTCCCTGCTTACATTCTCTCTCTCAAAAATAAATAAACATTAAAAAAATTGTTTAATTTTGAAACATAAGATCTGTATTGATGTTTCACAGATAATTGGGACCTCCATGTTAGAAAAGACTCTTCATTAAAAATTTGACCATCTTTGATTGCTATTAACATGGTTGCCAATATTATATAAAAACTAGATAGAGTCCAGAGAATTACAGTTCTCTGGAGAACTTTTTCAAAAGTCAAGCTTATTTGGGGTACCTGGGTAGTTCCATCACTTAGGCATCCAACTCTTGATACCAGCTCAGGTTATGGTCTCACAGGTTTGTGAGATCAACCCCCTGTGTTGGGCTCTGTGCCAACAATGAGGAGCCTGTTTGGGATTTTCTCCTCCCCCCCCCCCCCATCTGCCCTTTTCTCTCTCTCAAAATAAATAAACATTTTTTTTAAACTAAGGTTTTTTAATTTTTATAACAGGAGTTTTAGAGTCACTTGTCTTCAAACGGATGAAGTTATAAGGAGAGTAGTGATCGGTTGTTCTGCATCTAAAGTGAGGACTAAAGAGAGGAAACAAGTTGAAATTGTAGAAAGAAAATTCAAGTAGAAACAAGGTTGAAACTCTTGAGTTCTAGAGTGATTAAATACTAGAATAAAATGCTAAGGGAGACTGAAATTTTCACCACTGAAGATAAGCAGATTGATGAATGAGCAGTCTTATCTTAGGTAACGGCACATTGTGTCTAGAAGCAAAGATCCAGACAGTGTGCTCCTTGGAGTTCTTCCCTGCACCCTGGTTCTTTCACTCTGGTGTATTACATAGTATACTTTTAGATTGTAAAATGAGTTTTAATGAAAATGACAGGATCAATCCTAGGAACTTAAAGCTGATAAAAACCTTCTGATAAAAGGCAAAGTGATTTTTTTTTTTATAATGGATCATAAAAGTTAAGCTCGTTCTTGCTACAAGAGATTGTTTGCCGTTCAGAAAAACTTGAGTAGCTTCTTGCTTTGTTTTCTTTCCTTGTATTTAAAAGGATTGTGAGGTTATAAATACATATGTATCTATTCTCTGTGCAGTTTTTCTGGAGTTAAGTCACAGAGAACATCTGTAACACAATCAGTTCCTCACATTAGATCATCACAATATCTTTTACAAATGTACTAATTTGTACTCATTTTGTTTTTTGGTGTTTCTT